>NC_137888.1:134705805-135372642 GCF_963455335.1 Martes martes
ACTCCCTGCTGAGCAGAGAGCCTGATACGGGGCTCGATCCCAGGATCCTGAGATCATGACCTGAGCCAAAGGCAGAGGCTTAACCTACTGAGCCACCCAGGCGCCCCTTCCCAGAAGTCTTTAAAGGCTTCTTCTTGGGGCCCCTGGGTTGCTTAGTCAGTTAAGCATCTGACTTTTGATTTCGGCTCAGGTCATGATCTCAGGGTATGAGATCAAACCCCACTTTGGGCTCATGCTAGACATGGGGTCTGCTTAAGATTCTCTCTCTCCCTCTCTCTGCCCCTCTTCAGGAGCTATAAACAAACAAACAATCAAATAAGGGCTGCTTCTTTAGTGACAGGAAATGTTGGTCTTCATAAAAGATAAACTGGAAAGTTTCTAACTGCTCAGGAATTAAGAAAGACAACCTTTATAAAGCAACAAGGTGATCTTGGTGGTATCATAAGCCATGGAGGTATTCCCAGCCAGACATCTGGCAAGTCAACCCCAGCCAGCAGGCCTGGAATAGGCAGAGGCAGCCTCGGAGTACAGCCTGCTGCAACCTGATTGTACATTTCAGTTACAACACTAAATGTACTTGTGAGTGGCAGTGGCCTCGGCTGATAATGGATTGCCAGGGCCCAGTAAGAAGCAAGTAAGTCAAGGATTCAATTCTAGGGGCTCCTGGGTGACTCAGTCTTTAAACATCTCCCTTCGGCTCAGGTCATGATCCCAGGACTCTGGGATCGAGCCCCATATCCGGCTCCCTGCTCTGCAGGAAGCTTGTTTCTCCCTCTCCCACTCCTCCTGTTCGTGTTCCCTCTCTCACTGTGTCTCTCTCTCTCAAATAAATAAAATCTTAAAAAAAAAAAATAAGGATTCAGTTCTCGGGACGCCTGGGTGGCTCAGTTGGTTAAGCAGCTGCCTTCGGCTCAGGTCATGATCCCAGCGTCCTGGGATCGAGTCCCACATCGGGCTCCTTGCTCGGCGGGGAGCCTGCTTCTCCGTCTGCCTCTGCCTACCACTCTCTGCCTGTGCTCGCTCGCTCTCTCTCTCTAACAAATAAATAAATTAAAAAAAAATTAAAAAAAAAAAATTTAAAAAAAAATAAGGATTCAGTTCTAGAAAAGAGAATCTTTCCATGTACATAAACCCTCTGGACATTAGATAGTGAAACTGAATCTGTAATTCAATTCAATTCAGACACTTTCATAGTGAGGCTTTAGCTTTTTTTTTTTTTTTTTTTTTTTTTTAGTAGGCTCCATACCCTGCTTTGATCTCACGACCCTGAGATCAAGACCAAAACTGAGATCAAGAGAGATGCTTAACCTACTGAGCAACCCAGGCACCCTCTGGGTCTCTAGCTTTTAAATAAGGCTTGCCCAGCTAGACATCACTAGGTCCATCACCCCAATGCTACCTTGCATTCAAGGCAGGTAGCAAATTATCAATCAGCTTAACTTGGATTCACGTGGCTCAAGGATCAGTTCAACCATCTGCCCCACTTTGACTCTGATGATTTAATTCATGGGAAAGAAAAAAAAAAAAAACCTTCATAGAATGTAGTTTTCTGAATCCTAAGCAACTCCAACCCAAGGAGCAATGGAAACAATCTTGGGCACAAGATTGCAGGAACCCACTCACAAGAGAATATTGACAATAGGCTGTGATGTAGCATCTACATTACCTCTAGTCCCTAGAGGCTTGGATTACATCACGGATCATGAAGCTTAAATATAGAAGAATTGTTTCACATGAGTGAAAACTAAAGTGACATGACAACTAAATGCATGTGATCATTGATTAGATCCAAGCTAGACCAAAAAAAAAATATTTCTCACTGTAAAAAGCACTAACATCACAAAGAATTTTGGGAGAAATTTAAATACGGTCTATAGATTAGAAAATAATGTCATAGTAATGATAATTTCCTGATTTTGAAAATTGCACTATATTTGGATAGTAGACTACATTTATTTTCAGGAAAGACATACCAAAGTACTTGGAAGTACAGTGTGCATGTGCAGATGAGTGGGTAGGAGGATGGATGGATGGTTGGATGGATGAATGGGCAGAGTTGAACAAAACAGGGCTGGACAGTAGTTAAAGCAATAAAAGACAGGTTTTCTTCAGAACTGTTGCAACAGGGGAATAGAGACCTCAGTGAAGAACTGAGTTCAATTCTAAACATAACAAGGAAAGGTAGGTAATTATAGCCAAGAAGCAAGTTGAGGGAGGTCAGTGCATGGAAAATTATTAAGAGAAGACATAAGGGTAGAAGTAATTCTTGCAAAATAGACTTAAGAATTTTTGCTAAAGACAGACCAAGGTTTTATACATCAAAGATGGGGGATGAGGAATTTGATCAGATATAAAGGTAGGGAGAGTAATCAGATATCAAGAGTAGGAAGATTCACTCTGGATTTCACAGGATTCTTACTAAAACTGATCAATGCAGGGGCGCCTGGGTAGCTCAGTCAGTTAAGTGTCTACCTTCAGCTCAGTTCATGATCCTGGGGTCCTGGGATGAAATCCCGCATTGGACTCCCTGCTCAGCGGGAAGCCTGCTTCTCCTTCAGCCCCTCTCCCTGCTTGAGCTCAATCTCTCTCTTGCTTTGACAAATAAATAAATAAATCTTAAAAAAAAAAAAAAAAAAACCCTGAGCAATTCAGGCTCAGTAAGGACAAACATAGAAAGATGGATAGGTAGATAGATAGATAGATGGATGGATAGAGATGTGTTTGTAAATGTTTAATAACTGGCTTTTCAGAAGGGAAAAAATCCATGAGCCATAGCATTTGTTTGTTTCCTTAGTGTAAATACTCACACCGTAAGCAATTTCAGACTATCACTGTGGAGTCGCTGGATGCAGCAGTGGGAAGAAATACTCATAATCGACTAGAGTGAACCATTAACAGCAGTTCTAGCACATCACTGCCTGATGCTTTGTACTAATTTTGCAAATCTACTCTAAGTCTGAAATTATTGCAAAATAAAAAGTTAACAGTTTTTAACATATATAAGTTACCTATATAACAAATGAATCATAAAATTACTTTTTCTAGACATTGGGTAAAGCATTTTTTAAACCTTAGGTCTCTCTCTCTCTCTAAGTAATGGTACACCATATTTTAACCATAATATCTAAGTTAAACAGTACTTTTTCATACCAGTACACAAAGTTCAAGGTCTATCACAGTGAAACATTGATAGAATACATGCTAATCAAGTTGTATAACTAATCAGGCTTCATTGGTGGCTTTAGCCCACACGTGGAGCTTCTGATGTAGTAGAAAGAACACATACACTGAGGTCACACCCTCCCACCAAAGGGCCAAGGCATGAGGGAGGGAATGAGTCAACACAATTTGCCACTGATAATTTCTAAAGCTACATGTAATGGTGGGTCAGCTGTGCCCTCTTTTAGGACAATATGGGTTTTTGGCCATAGAAAATAGATTCTTTTTTAAGTTTTTATTTAAATCCCAGTGGGTGCATGCTTGATTTCAGGTGTACAATTTAGTGATTCTACACTTACATACAACACCCAGTGCCCATCACCACAAGTGCACGCCTTAATCGCCATCACCTATTTAACCCATTCCCCCACCTACCTCCCCTCTGGTAACCCTCAGTTTGTTCTCTATAGTTGAGTCTGTTTCTTGGTTTGCTTCTCATTTTTTCTCCCTATGCTTGCTTGTTTTGTTTCTTAAATTCCACATATGAGTGAAATCATATGGTATTTGTCAATCTCTGACTGACGTATTTCTCTTAGCATAATACTCTCTAGCTCCATCCACATCACTGCAAATGGGAAGATTCCATTCTTTTTTATTCATAATATATGAATACATACACACACACACATATATCTCACATCTTCTTTATGCATTCATCAGTTGATGGACACCTGCGCTATTCCCATAGTTCAGCTATTGTTGATAATGCTGCTATAAATGGCCATAGGGAGATATCAAAACTAATGGCTATTATGTCATTGATGGAACTCCACCTTTTGTTCTCTAGCTCCTGCTTCCTGTACGTGTTTCTTTTCCTCAGATGCTAACAGAGATGGAAAGCTTACTAAACTTATTATTAAGCTTATTACATGCTGTTATAGTGACACCTAAAGAGAAAAAGAGCAAAAGGTTGAAAACAAAATTTTGTCAACCTGGTATCACAAACTAGACTTTGAAATTCAGTCAACCAACTAAATGCATAGACTTCTTAAGTATTCTAAACATTACCTTACCTTTGGTAAGGTGAAAGTGCTTGTCAAGTTCTTGGTGTTTTATAGAATATAAAATAAAACTTAAAATCCAAAATCAAACTTATTAGCAACACACACAGGCACAGGAGTCCTACTAGAGTGATTGCTGAATTCTAACATAATATCTAAAACCAGAATGGACTGAACATTTTTGATGAATCCGGATTTAACAATTTTTTTTGTTTAAATGAATGAACTCCAAAAATATCACATGGTTGTTTTACACTTGACCCGGTCTGCATGTTGTATCTCATCCAGAACATTTCTGATGGTCTCAACACAAACTTCTCCTCGGTGATGTTTTTTTGATGCAAGATTCCATACATTTTCAAATTCTTCATCAGAAAGCTTGACACCAATATTACATAATATCTCTGCAATCTAGAAGAAAAAAATTGAAGGTCAGACTAAGATTTGTGTTTTTAAATTCGTATTTTAAAAATATTTTTATAACATCTAATACTATGGATATTTATTCCCCCCAAATTGTGCACCCACACGTGTGTGTACATGCGTGCCTGTTATATGTAATAATAATCAGCTATCAAAATCCCAGTATTTTCAATTCAGGAATCATTTTGTTAATATGAACATGAGGATATTCACCTATACTAGCCCATATACAAAATTGCTTCCAACTCTTTGTTTTTGGTTGAAAGAAGACTTGCTGGATTTGAGTTCTATCTCACTTCTTATCACTAGGATCCTGTATATGTCATGTCCACCCCTTGAAAATTAGTTTCTCTTCTCTAAAATATAATCATTTATAAAATGTCTCTTACTGGCCTGTTATAAACCTTATAGTTGTAGGTGTGCAAATGTCAGAAAGATAGAGTATGCATGAACAACTGAGCAAACTAAAATTTGAGCATATTGAAAACCAGCAAATTTTGGTTATTAGTAATTTTTCTGCAATGTTAATTATTATGGGAAAACATATTTCTTACATCCCAGGGAAAATTTAAGAAAGGAAAGATAAGAACCAGCAGTGGAAAGAAATGTTAGAATGAGTAGAGGAAATAAAAGATGTGGGGAAAAAATGAACTAAATTTATTTTTTTAAGATTGTTTTCCATTTATTTATTTGAGCGAGAGAGTGAGAGACCGCATGAGCGAGGGGAGGGGCAGGGAGCCTGATGCAGTGGGTGGGGACTCTATCCCAGGACCCCAGGATCATGACCTGAGCCCAAGGCAGACACTTAACCGACTAAGCCATGCAGGTGCCCCAAAACTAAATTTAAACGAGGAAAAATATTTACTTTGAGGCATACAGAAAAAAAGCCAGGAGGGAAATGGAAAGAAAGGTTAGTGAATAGGAAAGCCAAAGAAATAGAAGAGCTGTAGAATACATCTATTAAACAAAATCTTAACAACAATTAAAAGATCCCCTAGAAATGATGTGCCCTCATGGGAAATTAACAGTATAATCAAATACATTTGAAATTCAGAAAAGCAGAGCTGCCAGCAACCGCGGTTGTACAACAAAAACACCTCAGGGGCGCCTGGGTGGCTCAGTGGGTTAAAGCCTCTGCCTTCAGCTCGGGTCATGATCCCAGGGTCCTGGGATTGAGCCCTGCATTGGGCTCTCTGCTCGGCAGGGAGCCTGTTCCTCCCTCTCTCTCTCTGCCTGCCTCTCTGCCTACTTGTGATCTCTGTCTGTCAAATAAATAAATAAAATCTTTAAAAAAACAAAACAAAACACCTCAGTGCCCCAGTGAAGAGCTGTGGTTTTCCCCCATCCAGGGGCAGGTAAGGACTGTCCCCACAGAGCGAATTCTAGAATTAGCCCAAGTCTGTCTTGAGCATTCCAGACCTCCACCTCCATTTCCTTTCCCACTCCTCAGGAAGCATCCCTCCCCTAGTTCCCTATTCCATCACAGTACACTGATTTGCTAATATTTTCCAGAAGCCCATCCACTCTCAAGTTAGCATTATTACTCCAACCACTCATTTGGGCTCTTTCTTTTTTTCTAGATGTGTGAATTAAAGGACAACTTCCTAGTTAAAAGAATTTAAGGTATCATGCAACAAGCATGATTTTTGTTTCTTGTGACAACCCTGCAATTCTATTTCGTAGGCCCTTTAGAGTAATCAAGGGAAGTGAAACACTTTCGGAGTGTCCCTTCTCTGACCCCTGAGTGGACTTTGAGTTCCTTCATTGGGAGCAGCCAGCAGGCATCTCCTCTGAGCTTCTCCTCCCTTCTTCTTTCTGTCCCCTACCTCAATGGGGATTAAATGTTGGAATGAATGTATTATAATTAAGGTAGTAGTTAGTAAGTTTTCAAGCCATCAGTCCTTCATCTGAAGTCCCAGAAGGTACCATATGACTATTTCTGTCTCCTCAACCATTCCTAGTTCTGAATATGAAAATTCTGAAGAAGCAGTGCTCCCTAGATTACACCCTGCTTTTTATGAGTGCAGACCAAGGCAGTTGGCCAAGCACTGCTGTTAATCTTTGGCCCTCAGAACCCCAGTGGCTATTCTGAGCTAGCCGGTTGTTTCTGTTTTATAACCCATGTAGGAAGAAAATCACCTACAATATGAGGACCATGTTTTCTAACAAACAAAAACCAGATATATGGGTTGACAAATGGTGTGGCAACAAGACAGAATAAATAAGTCAGTGCTTTCACAGATAATCTAAGACAGAAGATAGCCACAATACATAAAGAGGGCGCAGAGTGGCCCTTCTCATACTTACTCTTTGGTTTTGGAGATACAAAACCATAAGATACTTACACAAGGAAGGGACTGATCTCTTTTGCTTTTTCTCAACTAAGAATAGTGTTGAGTTCCTCAGGAAAATGTTTTTCTTTTTATGCATAGGTCATAGTGGATATATAATGTGAATGTAATGTTTCCTATGATAGAAGAAAAACTGCTCCAAGAATCGTATGAAAACATCAACCAAAACAACCAAACTGAACATTATCCTCAAGAATTCTGTATCTGGGGGCGCCTGGGTGGCTCAGTAGGTTAAAGCCTCTGGCTTCGGCTTAGGTCGTGATTCCAGGGTCCTGGGATGGAGCCCCGTGTCGGGCTCTCTGCTTAGCAGGGAGCCTGCTTCCCTTCCTCTCTCTTTGCCTACTTGTGATCTCTGTCTGTCAAATAAATAAATAAAATCCTAAAAAAAGAAAAAAAAAGAGGGGCGCCTGGGTGGCTCAGTGGTTTAAGCCTCTGCCTTCGGCTCAGGTCATGATCTCAGGGTCCTGGGATCGAGCCCCGCATCGGGCTCTCTGCTCAGCAGGAGCCTGCTTCCCCCTCTCTCTGTCTGCCTCTCTGCCTAGCTCTGATTTCTCTCTGTCAAATAAATAAAATTTAAAAAAAAAAAAAAAACAGACCTAAAAAAAAAAAAAAAGAATCCTGTATTTGAGGATCCTGATGACTTTTGTAATATCAAAGCTCACATTTTAAACAGTCTAAAATTAAACAGTTGTTGATAAATAAACATTTTCATCTTTGTGTGTTTGTGTGAAGCTGACATTTCTTGCAAATCTTTTGGACTAATATGCTGTACCTCTTTTTTCGATCTGGTCTTGAAGAAGTCTCTTTCAAACACTCCTTTCTGGCCAAAGATGGTAGGATGTAGTAAGGAATAGGCATTGCCCTCTTCACCATAATTAGTTCTATCACTGACACGACGAATTCGGGGGGCAGGAATATCAGACCGAATGGTTGGAACACCATAGATGGGATAACCTAAGACACCAATGAGAAGGGAAAACAGCCATTCTAAAACTGAACTGTACAGTGTAGTAGCCACCAGCCGCATGTGGCAATTGAGTACATACTTGAAATGGGGCTAGTCCAAACTGAGATGTGATGTAAGTATAAAATACACACTGAATTTCAAAGATTTAGTACCCCCCCAAAGAAGTGGCATATTTAATCATTTTATATTAATTGTTGAAAAATATTTGGAAGATCTATATACTATACATAAAGTATCTATACTATTAAAATTTATTTCACCTGTTTCTTTTGCTTAATGTGGCTACTAAAAATTTTTAAATACATAGAATTCCAATTATATTTCTATTGGACAACACTATTCTAAAGGGAGTAGCAAGATCTCATTATACTAGAACATATATAGCATGTCTATAAAATCCAGTTAAGAAAAATATGTAAAACCTTAATCATGTCCTTAGTCTAAGGAAGTGATCTTAGCCAACATAAAATAGTCTCTAACTAAACAAGAGTCATCATGCTCAATAATAAGATATGAGTTGGGATGCCTGGGTGACTCAGTAGGTTAAGCCACTGCCTTTGGATCAGGTCATGATCCCAGGGTCCTGGGACCGAGTAACGCATCTGGCTCCTTGCTCAGTGGGAAGCCTGCTTCTCTCTCTGCCTCTGCCTGCCACTCTGCCTGCGTTTGCTCTCTCTCTCTCTCTCTCTCTCTCTCTGACAAATAAATAAATAAACAAATAATAAGATATGAAGTGTTAGGAGTTGAACTGTATTCTCCCCAAATTTATATGTTAAAATCCTAATCACCAGTACCTCCGAATGTGACTTTATTTAAAAACAGAGTGATTGCAGGATGCCTGGCTGGCTCAGTTGGTAGATCTTGGGAGTATAAATTAGAGCCCCATGTTGGGTGTAGAAATTACTCAAAAGAAAAAGAGTCATTGCCTTTGTAATTAATTAAGATGAAGTCACACTGGAATAGAGTAGGCCGCTAATCCAATGTGACTAGGAGTCCCTATAAAAGGGGCCATTTGGACCCAGACTCTCACACAACAGAACACCATGTGAAGTTGAAGACAGAAATCAGGGTGATGCAGCAATAGCAAAGGGACACCAAAGATTGCCAGCAACACACCAGAATCTAGGTGAGGAGCCCAGAGCAGATTCTCCCTCACAGCCTCAGAAGGAACCAACCCTACCAATACCCTGGCCTCAGACTTCCAGCACCCAGAACCATAGATGATAAATTTCTCTTCAGGTTTGTGGTACTTGTTATGGCAGCCCTAGCAAACCTACAGATGGAGACTGAAGATACAGAGAATTGTTTTGCAAAAGCTCTTCAAATATTTGAAGGTAATCTGCGTAAAGCTAAGAATCACATGGCTTATGAATCTCCTAACACTTGGCGTAGTCTGTGTAACATTCAATGTTAAGGGAATCATCTTACTTGGGTCATCATTAACAATAGTTCCATTCAGCCTGCGTTTATTGAGACCTCCTGGATGGTTCAAATACAGAGCTAAATGAAAGGTCCTAGGCTTTGAGAAACAGCCTAATGAAGGTAGCGGCTGGGGACAATACAAGGACAGACAAAGGACACTTCTGTGTTTGCTGATCGTACTTCGAAAACTCAGCAAATAATGTGACATACTCACAAGTAGAAGGAAGAGCCCCTACAACCGCATTGATCTCAGAAGAAGTTGTCTTATAGTGACTAGAAACTTTATCACTTGGCCTCAGAAGTGTCCGGAGAGTCTTTTCTGAGCTCCCTGGTTCTTTTAAGACAATATCTTCTGGCTTTATCAGGAGAGTTGGTTCAGATTCTTCAACATTAGCCTCATCAGGATTTGCACAAGCTGGTTTTCTACCTTTAAGCAAAGAGTTGAGGGTGGGGGGCAAATTACAGGAAGAAATCACTATTGGGTGCTTGCTGCTCTGCAACAAAATCAGCTTTCCTGGTTAGTTTCTCCTTGCTGGTAGAGACTGAGAGTGGGCTGATGGCCACCGATGCCAGCACCCCACTATGGAAAAGCAAGAGCAGGCCAATGTCATACACCAGGAAATCTGAACGTGGCCTGTTTCTTCTCACCACTCCACCCACTTTAGTCTAGAATAAAGCTTTTACATCTAAGAGACCAGATGAAAAAATGGAACCTATTTTTCCCTTCAAAAAAAATTAGAGTTTATTTTTATATTTAACTTGAACTACAGGATTACCAGAGTTGTTTCCAGAGTTGTGCCCCAAGGAGAGACTGGAGAAGACACATTCGGAGTTGTAAATTCCACACATACCTGATGGTGGCGGGGAGCCCCACATATTGCAACATTTGGCGAGGCAATGAGAACACAGTGTGAGCTCAGGAAGCGATTATATAAATAACCTTCTTCACATCGGTGTATAAAAGAAAACCCTGAGGTAAAACTCAAATTGTAAGACTCTGTCCTTTTGAAGATCTGCTTTGCTGAATCATTCTGAAATTTAGGAGTAAATTCCTGGCACCTTTTTCACAGAGCTGGGAGCTACACAGCTATCACTAGAGGGCGCTGTGGTCTTTCAATCTGTTGACGAACCCTCAGGGTTTGGGGAAAGCCCAAGCAAGGGTTACAAAGGCAAATTGGTGCCCCAGTATCAGGTTGGGGTGGGAACTGTGGCAAACCAGAAAAGACATGGCTATCTAAAATCTGCAGCCCCCATTCAGCTCCTGGCAATCTGCCATGAACACATTCAGGCCTTGTGTTCCAAAACCTCTAATCCCTGCTCCCCCCAAAAAGCAGAAATCTGGACCAGTATGAGAAACAGTGTCTCGGAAAACTGTTTGAAAGCCACTGCCTTAGCATACTTACCCCTTTTGGGGCACCTGGGTGGTTCAGTGGGTTAAAGCCTCTGCCTTTGGCTCAGGTCATGATCCCGGGGTCCTGGGATCAAGCCCCGCCTGGGGCTCTCGGCTCAGTGGGGAGCCTGCTTCCCCCTCTCTCCCTCTGCCTGTCTCTCTGCCTACTTGTGATCTCTGTCTGTCAAATAGGTGAATAAAATCTTTAAAAAAAAAAAAAAAAGAAAGAATACTTACCCCTTTCCTCTGAAAGTCAACAGTAAGTGGAATTGGATATGAGAAAATTCCTGGCAAAACTTTCCTGAGCCCCTGACTGAACCACTGGCCACTGTCTTAGAAGATGGAAAATCTCAAGGACTCCACTGAAAGCGACTGATGAAGTCAGAACCCAAACACTAGGAACAATTTGAAAAATGATCTGGTTTGAAAACTGGCTTCTGCTTTCCCCCACTACTTGAAGAGTTGTGCCAAGAAGAAAAAACTCTATCACCCCTTTGTATTTCTGAAAGGACTAGGGTAGAAGTGTTTTCTATAAAATCTTCATTAGGCAAACAAAATCCTCCTACTGTCCTAGCTACTCGAACAGAAAGACCATCTCAGAAATTCATAAGGGCTCCCATCATAAATAAAACCCCAAATTTGGTTTTGGCCTTGCAGAAAGGCATGACCCAGGAATAAAAGTAAAAACAGTAATAACTTCACTTTTTAGAGAAAAATATTCCAGAGGAGATAGAAATGTAAACAATCTTTTTAAAAAGTTAATCCTCTCTAATAATCAAGATTTGAACATTAAAGTGAACAAAATGTCATAATAATAACTAAATTACAAGAATGTTTGAAATAATACTCAGTGGTAGCAAAGTTAGAATAAAACCTCACAGATCTGGCTGATAAAATTGCAAATTGGTACAATCATTTAGAAAAGCAAAATGAAAATATAGTTACTTCTGGGACAATAATAACATTCATAAGAAATTAGATATAATTAGAAACAAAGATTTTTGAGAGATGATAATCATTACAGCGTTACTGATATTACTTTTAAAATATCTGGAAATAACCTAAATTTCAAAGAGTGAGGAAATAGCTTAGTAATTCATCTTACATCCGCATGAGGGAACTGAAAATGAAGTTCATAAAAAAGTTTACCATAAAATTATTTCTTAATTCCATAGCAATTTGAAAACTAAATTTTAAAAAGCCAAATAAAAATGGTACATTCACTGTGATTTTATATAGAGAGAGTACATCTATGCACACACACACACACACACACACACACACAGTGATGCAGGAAGTCAATGTGGAAACATGAAAATATTTGAATAAAGGTAAAGATTATTTTCTTTCTCTTACAAAATGCAAAAGAATAAATTTTCTTATGTCAAATCCTATATTACTATTGAGTTTTCCTGGGGGAGGGGAGCTAATTACTCTAAGACAATGGTTTTTCAAACAGCTTTCTGAGGAACTATCTTTCATATTTTGGATTTGGGTGTAAACTGTTTTGCTTTTAATTTTTTTTTTTTTTTTTTGAAGAGGTTACTGCATGATTCCCAATTCAAAGACATAAAACACATAGATTAAAATGTGAGTCTTGGTGCCACCCTGTCCCCTAGCTACCTGGTTCCCCTTAAACATCATCAAAATCTTTCCTGTCCTTCCAAAGATATTCTATGCATAAACAAGCAAATAATATGTATCTATGTGCATTTTTTTTAATATAAAATATTAAAGTTGACAAGAGTCAAGCTCCTAGAAAACTGAAAATATAAAAGCCCATGTAAGAATTCGGCAAACTTTCAAAAATTAAATACCTTTAATAACGACCCTCTCTTCATGCTCTTTAAGAGGCATTCTATCTTTCCAGTTAAGAAAATTTGCAAATTCTAGGTAGTTAATCTGCCCATCATTATCCACATCACAGTAGTCAAAGAGCTGGTACAGGAGCTTCTCATCTAAGTGTAAGCTGGCCTGTTCACAAGCCTCCCGAAGCTCGGCTTTATCTATCACCCCATCTCCATTCTGTTAGACACAAAGCAGAAAAAGATGAAGCAAGCATTGTCTTTAAGAGCAGAGTATGCAACATCTATTATCTCATTTAAGAAAAAAGAAAGAGATCACATAAATTCAAAGAATTTGTCTTATTTTTTACATAAGAGCAGTCAAATATTAAGCGAGATCCTCATTGTGTTAACCTGATATGCGCACAGTAATTTGAACCCTGGTTGAAGCAGGATGTGACTCAGAATCTTTGTTCATTCTACTTTAACATTTTTTTCTTTAAATCATGCTGTTTATACTGTGGCAGGGCAGGTGTAACCATGATTTGTGCTTGACATTTCATTTAACCAACATTGTGAACTCTTCATAGCTTTCTACATTTTCCCATGTTTTCAAAGTTTTTAACACCTCTGGTGTTCCAACTGAGCACTAAATGGTCCTCCATTCTTTTGTCTGGTAATGAGGAGAAACTGGGGAAGTAGTTATAGGCCAAACACAGGGAGGCAGATTCAAAGACCATTGCCTGTTTGTTGTCAACACTCCTGTGGGCAAGAGGAACATGCTAGCAATCTGGCCACACTATAACAATTAGCACTAAAATTCATCCTGATAGGGGAAGCAGGGGAAGTTCCACCTTTTTCCAGACAACAGTTAAAAGACAGGAGCACCTACACTAAGTGAAAAAGGAGGGAAATGTATGAAGGCTTTGGGCAGGAGCTAGTTGGTTCACTTGGGAGATAAAAAGGTAGTCTATGTCCAAACCACTCTGAACACTTCCAATCTCACCTGATCTTGGGAGCTTAGCAGGGTCAGTCCTGCTTAGCACTTGGATGGGAGACAAAGGGGCCAAACACATAATGCTTGGTGGTGTTGTTTTAAGATTGTATTGATTTATTTGAGAAAGAGAGAGAGCGCAGTGCAGCAAAGAGGGGCAGAGAGAGAAACAGGCTTCCTGCTCAGCGGAGTCATGCTCCATCCCAAGACCCAAGATCATGACTTGAACTGAAGGCAGACACCTAACAGACTGAGCCACCCCGGTGCCCCACATAACGCTTGTTAAGAAGGAATGGCAAGACCTGAGGCGTCTTACTCCTCAGCCCCTCTTGAAGTCTATCAGACCTAAAACCCACTTGGAGATAATAGTAAAAGATCTAAGTATTTTTGCAGTGGGTCCTGGCTGCTATTAAGGGAGCTTTGGCCTTCTCAGAGAAGTTTCTGAAACAAACTTCCAAGAGAAAAGACAAATGACTCATTGACTAGTGTTCAGCTCTTATGCTCAGGATTAGTTTTAAAATGCTTATGAAGGTGATCCCTGGAGAATGAGGAACTCACCCAACAGATAAATTCCTGCAGTCAGATCGTAGGCCTGGAAAACATCCCTGATGCTTATACTGAAACAGAATGATAATTTTAAACATATTATCTTGACAAGGGGTTGCAAAGGCCTTGGACTATAGACTCCTTTATGAAAACTTCTGCTACAAGCCCAAGTCAACCAAAAGTGCAAACTCCATAGCCCTAGTTGAAAAGCTACATGGGATATGGCAGTTGAATCAAGAGGTCCTCAAAACTGAAATAGATGGTACCAACAATGATGGCTTCATTGCCCAATATAGCAATTTGTATGGATTGAAAACATGTTAAGGGTCCATTCTCTGCTCATTCTGAGATAGAAATCAAGCTTCTGACTGAACTTAAATCATCCATATTACCACCTTTGCTGCCTGGATCCACTGTTGTACCAGACATGGTAACACACTAATCATTACAAAGTAAATCACACTATGTTTCGGAGGCAAAGGCTACCACACCACATGCCATACTTGTGACTCCTGACAAAAGTTGGCCAGTTTGTCTCATGGGGGGAGGACACATCACACATAAGACACTGCCTCCATGCTCCTGGCATACTGACTACATGGAACCTTTGTCCCCTCTCAAAGCTATTGGTGGTGCTTCATACTGACGACACATTTTCAATCTATGGAATTGCTATCCCAGTTCTATCAGCCAACCCCAAGCACAAGTGTATGGCCCATGAAATTAATCTAACTCATGTGTTTTGCTTTCTGGACCATTCTCTGCCTGACAATGGTGTGTCTTATAGCCAAAGTGTTACTCAACAATGAGATGTCAGTCAAGGTATTCAATGAAACTTTCCTACACCCAGCCATCCACAGCCACGTGATAGGACTTAGCTTTGGAAAAAAACTTTTCAAAAATTGTCTATCTTCCTCACCAGCTTCTGGCTCACACAACCAGTTTTATCACTGAATGTAGCTATCTCCAAAAAGGAATAATCTCATCTCAGCTCCTTCCTGATAATGATTAGAATAAAAGGAATTGATCCTCAACTCTCTAGGCAACTAATCTTTGACAAAGCCAGGAAAGAAGGTCCAATGGAAAAAAGACAGTCTCTTCAACAAATGGTGTTGGGGAAACTGGACAGCCACATGCAGAAGAATGAAACTGGACCATTTCCTTACACCATACACAAAAATACTCAAAATGAATGAAAGACCTAAATGTGAGACAGGAACCCATCAAAATCCTAGAGGAGAACACAGGCAACAACTTCTGTGACCCCAGCCATAGCAACTTCTTGCTAGACACGTCTCCAAAAGCAAGTGAAACAAAGGCAAAAATGAACTATTAGGACTTCATCAAGATAAAAAGCTTTTTCACAGCAAAGGAAACAGTTAACAAAACCCTAAGACAACCAAGAGAATGGGAAAAGATATTTGCAAATGCCTTATCAGATAAAGGGCTAGTATTTAAAATCTATAAAGAACTTATCAAACTCAATACCCAAACAACAAATAATCCAATCCAGAAATGGACAGAAGACATCAATAGACAATTGCTCCAAAGAAAACATCCAAAAAAGAAAAAATGCTCCACATCACTTGGCATCAGGGAAATGCAAATCAAAATCACAATGAAGTACCTCCTCACACTAGTCAGAATGGTTAAAATTAACATGTCAGGAAACAACAGATGTTGGCAAGTATGTGGAGAAGAGGGAACCCTCTTACACTGTTGATGAGAATGCAAACTGGTGCAGCCACTCTGGAAAACAGTATGGAGATTCCTCAAAAAGTCGAAAATAGAGCTACCACCTGATCCAGCAATTGCACTACTGGGTATTTACGTCAAAGATACAAAGGTAGTATCCAAAGGGGCACTTGCACCTGACTGTTTATAGCAGCAATGTCCACATTAGACAAACTATGGAAACAGCCTAGATATCCATCAACAGATGAATGGATAAAGAAGATGTGGTATAGATATACACAACGGAATACCACTCAGGCATCAAAAAATGACATCTTGCCATTTGCAATGACATGAATGGAACTAGAGAACAGAAATCAGCCAATCAGAGAAAGACAATTATCATAGGGTTTTACTCGTATGTGGAATTTGAGAAACAAGACAGAGGATCATAGGGGAAGAGAGGAAAAATAAAACAAGATGATACCAGGGAGGGAGACAAGCCATAAGAGACTTTTAATCCTAGGAAACAAACTGAAGGTTACTGGAGGGGACAGGGGTGGGGGATGGGGTAACTGGGTGATGGAAAAAAATAAATAAAAAGAAATATAAAATTTCAAAAAAATAATAAAAGGAATTGAAATAATATGCTTATTTTGAAAATTTGGGACCCTACTGTGACCACTTGTTGACATGATGAATCTTTTTATTTCCTCTCTAGATTTTAAATTTCCTAAGTGGAAAGACTGCACATTATCTGGAATAATGTTTGATGTACACTGAGTGTTCAATAAATAACAGAATTAATCCTCTAAGCCAAGAGGATTCATTTAGGAAATCATGGCTTATATTTTCTGTTTTGTTTTGTGTCTTTCATTAAAGTAAATCTGGGCATTCAATAATAAAAGATTCAAATAATCAAAAATTATCCAACAGCTGTACTAGAAGACCCACATCTTATTACCCTCTCAGAAAAAAAAGAAAAAGAAAAAGCTCCTAGAGGACACTGAACTTGCATTTTAATATGCATTGTGCATATTAAAAGTTAACTATTTAAAAGGTATATCAACATTAAATAATTCTCAGTAATTTCCTCCCTGCTTAATTTAATTTTATCATAAGGAATATGCCTGGTGGTTCACTCAGATAATCAACAGCTATTAAGATGATCGTCTTGCCTATAATTACATTTAAAGTGAAGAATTTTTAAAAAGCAGAGCACTATGTATTGTGGTATGTTCTCTGATTCATATCACTGCTACCTAAATTTATCCTGCTATCATCTTTGTAAGATACTTGTATTTATGTAAAGCTTAAAATGTACTTATTTTAGCTTACATCTTTTAATTCTGAAGATTCATTTTTAAATTACCTGTAAATAGCAATTGGTCTCTATTAAAAACCAGAGAAACAGTTGAATACTTACATTTTCTTTAAACACAACTTTGGAAGACATATAGTGAGTGACTGATTGGTGTTTGTCCCTACATAATTGGTACAAACCTAAATGAGATATTTAACCCACTTTTTATTCATCAGTACAATACATGCACACAGGCCTCTAATCTAAAAACGAATAAAATGAATGGATTAAACTGAATAAGCCAATGAGTAATCAAGATTTTTTTAAGATAAAAAATGTGAAGTACAACTTTTCTAAAATTGTGCTCAACATTGGAAGGGGGATACAAATATTATCTTTTCTTTTTGAGATAAAATAAAATTATTCTGCTTTTTTTTTCCTTTTTATATCAAGATTATGATGCACTGCATCATTGCAGGTTTATTTATGAACTTTTATTTGTTTAAATTAGACTCATTCTAAAGTAGTTTCAGCCTGCCTAGAAAAACAAGTACCATTAAACAGAGCCTCAAAATTGAGGAAATCAGAACAAAGAGAAAATCAAGATGAAATAAAATAAGAAGAAATGTGGAATTAAAAAGAGCACACAAAATGTGTGCTGTTAAGATCATGTTCACAAACTAGATGTGTTTTGTTGAATTGGCTCTGAGCTTCCTGGTGGCCAAGTCAAAAAGGTATTCACAATCAGTACAAAATTCATGCTGCTTATGAGGTAAAAACAAACTAGATACATAAATGAAGCACAATTATTTCCTTTTGAAAGACTGGGTTTCTTTATAAAGAGGATACATGTGACAAAAATAAATAACAACACCATGGGCATAGAAACAAAATTGTGTGATGTTTCACAAGAGGTTTATACAATAGTGTACCTCACCATAGCTAAAGGCAGTGCAGCTTTGTGAAAGCAAATCTGTGATGGCCTAAAATGGTGTGAGGTAATTATGCAGACCCAGATTGATCTGACTTTATGAAAGGACACAATTTAGAGTATGTTGAAAATGGAATCATCTTACACTCTCAAAACTGAAACTACATCCTGCTCCCCCTGGGGAGAAGCATTCCAAGCTTGACTTGGATGCAGACTGGCAGCACTATGTGTACGTACTCAGCTTTAGGTATAGATGGCCTAGACCCAGGAGTCTTCCCTGAGGATCTAGGATGCCTGCCCCTCCCCCACCACCACCCCCTTGCTCCCAGCACACCACAGTTCATTCTGCCACAGTGGTTCTCAAGTTATATCAGTTATCTCAAATTATATCAAGATATATCAGTTATATCAGTTATATCAAGTTATATATCAAGTTATATATATCAAGTTATATCACAATTGCTAGGCCCCAACCTGGAGTTCCCAATTCAGTAGGTGGGCCTTAGAATGGACATTTCTAACAGGTTCCCAAGTAACCCTGGTGATGATAAAAGGACCACACTTTGGCAACCACTCATCTACTCCAAGGGTTAGCAAACTTTTACTGTCAAGGGCCAAAAGACAACATTTTAGGTTTTGCAGGCCATTCAGTCTCTGCATTTGTAGTGCAAAAGCAGCCATAGAAAATACTTAAAACAAATTGTCATGTAAAACTATTTACAAAGACAGGTGGTGGGCTGGATTTGACTCTCTCCAGCCATAGTCTGCTGACCCCTGATCTATACCAACCTGCCAGGATCTATAAGTCACACATAGTCCAAAAAACTCCATTCAAATACTGACCTTATCATAGTGCCTGAAGGCTGCCAGCAAAGTGTCAAAGTTTTGGTAGTTAAATTTCTTCAAGTGATGTCGCACAGCTGCAATCAGGGCTCTCTGTCTATCCTTGCCTCGAAGATATTCACCTGGAAGTCTGTTATGGATGAGATCACCAGCTCCTATTAAAGGGTGGGGGGGGGGGAGTCTTTTATTCTCAATTTAAAGTCTGTTAATATTATTCCCATCCTAAAAAAGAGAGATCTAGCAAAGTCTGTGAATGAAAAAAAAAAAAAAAACCTCATGCCTAAATCTGACATTATTATGCAGCATGACAGAAAACCCTTATGTATAAAAAAGTACATAAAGTAATTGATAAGACTTAATACTTCTGTTTTATGTGACTTCTCTGCTCAATGAAAAAGTTCTAACAAAATGAATTTGGGCCAGGGGGGTAGGGGGAGTGGAAATCATCAGTCCTATTTGACTATCTTTCCTAGGACTTTAAGCCCTTTCTTTACCTCTTTGCAGACATTTGTCTACAATGCTGAGGATCTGAAAGCTAGGGCAGAGTCCATGTGGGGGCAACCCTATATGCCTTGAAGTTGACTAAACCTCTAGGATCCATTGCAAAAATTGAACTCAAATACCCTATTCCCTCCTAATATGAATTTCCAGTCTGCCTCCAGTATGCATATCAAGCTCCCATTTCTCAGCTCTGCTTCCTGAGAACCACCACCTGCGCGCACACCAACCCTCATCCACAATTCTATTAACTGAGTCCGGATCCACAACCCCTCCGTTATCTGGAAGTAATAAACTCTCCAATCCACCTGCTACATCCCTCCAGGCCTGGCCCTTGTTTCCATTTATCATTGATGACTTAGGGGAACTTCCCCAGATTATGACACAAAGAAAGTACAAACATAGACACTGCCTGTAAGCATTCCTCGCACTCCCTTTTGGGAAACATTCCTTGGATATTAATGGTGACAGCGATCAGACTAGAGTTGACCATGTTGCTTCAGATGTTATGGCTTGGTAGATGTCACAAGAAGGAACCTCTTGCCTCAGTTCATTTTCTCCTGGCCTATACTCCTCCCTTCCTGCTTTCTTGGGGCAGGATTATATTGGCAGTTGGCTATGATATTCCAGATGGAATAATTTAAATCACTACATTTGTTGCAGTTTACGGCAACTAATATTTATACCTACTCTGTGTAAGGCCCTGTATTGGGCTCTGTCAAGAGTCTCTTTTAATAGATACACATTGCACCTCTAAGATTCTTACTTATTATAAAATCAGGAGCTAATCTCATATATTCTGATAAAAGTCACATTTTACAGGTATATAGCGGTGAGAAGCCCTCAAGAATGCTGGTTCCAGGAACTAGGCAAGTGCCTCAGACCAAAACACCTGAAATGGAATCAGCTACCATCAGATCATCCTGAAGTGAGCCAAACACAAGCAAGGCTCTGTGAGAGGAAATTAAGACAGTGAGACTGATTTTTGACAAATAAGCATGGCTTCCTCTCCTCCTCCACATTCCTGCCTCTGATATAAACACTGTGGGTGGCTCTTGTGTATAATGGAGATCTTCCTTCTTCCACAAGATGGCTCTTGGTTGAGTTTTTATCTTCAGAGGCCTTCCCTCTCTATTAACATGCAAAAATAACCATCTGATTGGTTGTTTTTTCAACTCCACCTGGTTTTCCCACCATAATCCCACTAGATATAACTTCTGTTGAGTGAAATGTACGCTGATATCTTCTTCTGGCTCTGCCCTGAAAAGAATATGTTTGAAGCTCCTGTCATATCACTTGTAATTACTCAAGTCATCTCTCTATAGCTAAAATCAAGAGCACAAGTTCTGGCCCTGGGAGACCTATGACCTAGCTACCACACCATGGCTGTCAGAAAAGCCAAGCAAGCTCTTTCATTGTACTCTGCCTGCAACCGATTCCCATTCGGCAGCACTGTCCACCAGTCCTGGGTTTTCCTTTTACTTGCCTCTGCTCTGGTGCATCTAGGAGCAGGCCACAGCCCTTGCACTCTTCCTGGAGGTTTCTTAACATAACCAATAACTCCAGGCCTTAGAGATGAGACATTCCTTGTACTGCTGCCTTTATTTCCATAAGTAAGTGTAAAGGAGAAATTGAGGCCCAGTTAAGAAATCAAGATGTTTCTAGAAGCAGCAGCTTTCTGCAGAATAAATGCTATCGGGTTTTTTTTTTTTTTCTTTTAATGCTATCAGTTGACTCCAATAACAGTCACAAAAGGTGAGAACCTGGAGTTAATCTGCATCCATCCATAAACTCCAGGAAAAGTCCAAAGAGGCCTGCCTCAGAGTCCCCTTTCATAGTTAAACTATGCAGCACCAGTGCTGCTACTGATACTTATGTATTTTTTTAAATTATTAATGTCAGTGTTCTTCCTTTTCATTCTGTAACACTATCTCATTCCATTTGTAGGGATAACTTCAATCCACTATTGGGAAATTTGTCAATGTTGTCAAATTGTCAAAATGATAAACCATGTGTTGGATTCACCAATTCATGCTATAAATATTTGTGAAAAATGTACTGTGTGCTAGACCCTGAGGATCCAACAGACAGTAAGACAGAGCACCCACCAGCATGAAGCCTCCCTCAAGTAAGCAGTATTTACCACGATTACCTATTTATTTTTTTAGGTCAGTTGATGGATTTCCTAAATCATCTCTTAACCACTCTTACCGGTAGGAAGAGCCTCTACGATGAACGGGCATACATCAAACATGTAACAGTTCATCTGAAGACAAAACTGAAATACAATCTCCTAATTAATGCAATTAGTGATAGTCTAAAATACTGTTTCATAAGCTCAATAAATATATATTTTGTCCGTGAGTGGGCTTCAGCTAAAACATTTTCAGTAGCGGTTCTTAAACCTTAGCGTACACAAGAGCCTACTGGATCAGAATGTCTGGGCACAGCTATCAGGAACCTGCGTATTTAATAAATTCCCTGGATGATTTGAATGCAGGTGGACTACAGACTATATTTTGAAAACCACTGATATACAACCCAATCCTGATAAGCTTTAGCATAGTCTTCCCTCTGGATGTCTACCGTATAGATTACTTAGAAATAAAGACAAAATCCTGGCAAGTTTCTTCTGCCAATTTATAGCTTAACTGATTGATTGGTTGGTAGGAAGAGAGTGGTTCTTAATTCTGTGATCGAAGAGTACAGTGGTTTCTCCAACTTGCATGTGCTTAGAATTAATCCGGGAATATCGTAAAATGCAGTTTCAGTTTCAGTAGGTCTGGTGTGGAGCCTGAGATTCTGCAATGCTAAGAAACTTGCAGGGGACACCAAGACAGCCAGTCTGCAGACCACGTTCTGAGTAACAAGGGCCTAGCACAGTGCTGGAATTCATTAAAAAGCTGCCTCAGATCACCTTGGCTTATTTAATACAAGCCATGTTTATTTTCTAAATAAAGTTCTGAGCCTTGACACTTTAGGTATTCATTCACAAAAGCTTTAAACTGTGCCTATTTCAAACACGATATGAACATTTTTTTCTTTTTTGTGCTACAAACTGTTCATTAATGTGAATGTAACATTTTAAGCCTTTAAAATTAGAAGTTTGAAGGAAGGAGATGGTGAATTCAACCACATAACTTTGTGAGGATGTTATTGTTTTTTTAAGGAGAAAGTTTGTATATTTACCATACTCCTCAGCACGGAGACAAGCTCCAAATGTGTGGTCTGGGGGAACATTCATTGTTTCTGCAATGCTATCAAAGAAAACAAATCCTTTAGTTAAAATACTCACCACATGGCATCTCTGGAATTTAAAATATGTTTGCCATATGTTTTTAATAGCCTGTATTTCTCCTGTAACCAAACTATGAGGATCAAACAGAAGTTCTCCTGCCCATCTTCTGTCTAATCTTCCACTTGCACGGGCAATGCTTAAACACCTTCCCTGGCTTTCAAAAGCCCGGATTTAAAAAGAAAATTAAGAACATACTCAAAGCAGAATATGGAAATAGAGACAGACAGGAAGACAGACAGAGACAGGGAAGAGAGAGAGAAAAAATGTAACACGATAAGTTAAATTTCTAACACCCCAGAAATAAAGCTTTACATAAAATTCTCTTGCCCTCCTTCTCTGAATGCCCTCTTCATCTCAGGGGACTCAGCACCTTCCTAGAACCCCAGGCCCTAGAGAAGCTAAGAGAGTTCCCTGACTAACACAAAGGGATGACTTTCTTACTTAACGGATAGAACCTAATAGAAAACAAACCAACATTTACCCCAAGAGTACTTCACCCAAAGACATTATTGATTCAAACTTAATTATTAACTTACGGGTCTAAAACTCTTCCAAGTTTATGCTGAAACTTTTCTTTGAAATCATCAACTCTTTTGGATACAATCTTAGCTCCTTTTTTCCTATAAAATTAGAAAACTGTCAAGCATTTCTATTACCAAGTATTCCTGGCAGCCAAATATATATATATATATATATATACACACACACACACACACACACACACACACACACACACATATATATATACACACAATGAGGAATACCCAAGTGTCGTTTGTTCTTTTTATTTCTTAATTATTATTTATTTATTTATTTATTTATTTTAGAGAGAGAGAGCACCAGTAGGAAGGGGAGGGGGCAAAAAGAGGGAGAGAATCTTAGGCAGGCTCCATATCCAGCATGGAGACCCACATGGGGCTTGAACTCAAGACCCTGAGATCCTGACCTGAGCTGAAATCAAGAGTTGGACACTTAACCAACTGAGCCGCCCAGGCACCCCTTGGAATACCACAGTATCATTTGGGCCATCAAAACATACACATAATTTCAAGAAAAGTTATATGCTAAAAAAAAAAAAAGCTATATATGTTCATTCTTCTATCACTTATATTCTATTATAAAGATAAGTTTACAATTGAATAAAATATTTGGTCTAAAGAATAAGACAAGCAGATTTAAAAATTTTTCAGTAAACAGAGGCGCCTGGGTGGCTCTGTTGGTTAAGCGACAGCCTTCAGCTCAGGTCATATCCTGGAGTCCCAGGATCAAGTTCCGCATCAGGCTCCCTGCTTGGTGGGGAGTCTGCTTCTCCCTCTGACCCTCCTTCTTCTCATGCTCTCTCTCTCTCTTTCTCTCTCTCAAATAAATAAGTAAAATCTTAAAAAAAAATTTAAAAATTTTTCAGTAAGCAAAACCAAGGTGTTAACATCATCATCAAAAATGCAACTACTAAAATTTCTAGAAGAAAATTAAGCACCAAATAAGTAAATAACAGAAGGATATAAACAGATAATTCACATCAAGTAAGCAAATATATGGAGACTAATAAATCTATAATAAAATAATAAGAAAGTTGTACTTTGAACACAGTACATAAGCAAATAGAGACAGACAGACAGACAGACAGACAGAGAGAATACCCAACACTGATTGGCACAACGTATGATAAAACACTTGTTAGATTGCTTGTGCAAATTGCTGTAATCCTTTTGGAAATAATTTGGTAATATGATTCAAAAAGCATAAAAATGGTCATTCCCTTTTATCTATGTCTGGGAACCAGTCCTAGGAAGATAATCCACACAATAATTTAAAATGTGGGTAAGTTATAGATATAAAAATGATTGTAGCCTCACTGACTACAAAGGAAAAAAAAAAGAAGATAAATGTTTGATCATGGAGGGCAATTATGTCACATTAACAAGAATACACTTCACATGCATTTTAAATGTTAGTTATTAAGAATACACAACAATATAAAATTATTTTATGTTAAGTGAAAAAGCAGGATATAAAATAGGATTGTGCTCTGATTAAAGGTATGCAAACGTTTACACAGGAAGCTACACTAGAAAGAAATACATTAAAAAGATAATAATGGTTGAATTTTGGTGACAGGATTATGGGTGATTTTATTTTGCCAATTTTCTGTAACATAATTTCATTACTTTTATCACTGTGATTAAATGAACAAGGTTTCTTTTGAGAACTGGAAAATTACAACACTACTATTTAATAACATTAAAGTTAATAAATTCTCTATTGTTTTGTTAAGACTAAAAACAATGAACATTTAATTCTTAAACTCCATTTGCTTTTAAAACTATTTCCTCTACTATAGAAATACCGAGCTGAATAAATTTCTGGAGAAGAGTGACACTCTGTGGAGAAACAAAAGATGAAATACAAAGTAATTCATCTCTTCTGTCTTCATTTACTTCCCATGAGTTCAAAAAGGGGAAAAAAGAACAATACGGTATAGTCGGAATAAATCAATGCAGTTTAAGGGCCATAATTTGAACAAATAAAGTTGACATTCTAAAAACCAGTTCCAAAAGGCATAATTAGGAACATGCAGGGATGAAGTGGGGGAGAGAATATAAGTCACAAAGCCTATTCCTTTTGCCCTAAAATTGACTGGATTATGTTTTTGGGAGAAGTAGAAAGTATCTGCAAGCGGTCATCTATGTCGAAATATCCATAACTGCAACATCATTGCACAGCCTCACAGCATTCACTAAACAACTTGAAATGAAGGCCTCCATGTGAATTATTTCAACCACACACACACACTCACCAGTCACATGAAGATTCTGATTTATCAAACCAAAGGTTGTAAGAAGAGTACAGATAGAGGTAGCTTTACAGAGGAACTATATCCCTTAAAAGTTGAGCGTAAACCAAGTTTACATAAAAATATAAAATTGAGATACCTTAAAATGTAAACATACTTAACTCCAAAACACTGAAGGGTGAATTAATGAGTTCTTTTTTAAAGATTTTATTTATTTATTTGAGAGAGAGACAGAGTGGGAGGGGCAGGGACAGAGGGAGAGGGAAAGAAAGAGAGAGGATCTCAAGCAGGTTTCACACTGAGTGTGGAGCCCAGAGCCTAGAGCCTGTTGCAGGGCTCAATCCCATGACCCTGAGGTCATGACCTGATCTCACAACCCTGAGATTATGACCTGAGCCAAAACCAAAAGTCAGACACTCAACACACTGAGCTACCCAGGGTGCCCCAGTGAATCCTTTTTAAAATCCAGCAAACCAAAGCAATAAAGAATTATTGTTTTAGCAATAATTAAGTTTTGAAATATAAGAAGTATGATCAAATAAAGCATAGTTCCAGTAACAACGTTTCCTTGGGGATAGAAACAAGTTGGATGAAAATGAACCCTGAATATTACCTGCTTTTACAAATTCAGTGTATTTTTTAAATTTTGATATAATTGGCATATAACATTGCATTAATTTGGGGTATACTCGGTGTATTTTTCTATGACTATCCCACCAAAACATTGATAAATATGTCCTTGTTAATAACCTAACGGTTCTGCTCTTAAGGTTTTCTTAAGGACCACATTATCAGGGCACCTGGGTGGCTCAGGTCATGATGCTCAAGTCCTGCATCGGGCTCCCTGCTCAGGGGGAAGCCTGCTTCTGCCTCTGCCTGCCGCTCCCCCTGCTTGAGCTCTCTCTCTATCTCCCTCTCTTTCAAATAAATAAATAAAATCTATTTAAAAAAAAAGAACCGTATGATTGTCAATGTGTTTATTTCAGGTCTTTTATAAATTGATAGCAGATTTCTAAGTGGGATAAACCATATTTTGTTATCACCCACTAAGCATTAATTTCTATATTTAATGATATTTATCAACAGTCCTTAAATATTTAAATAAATATTTAAATCGTTTCTTCGTTTTTCCTTTATATGTGGCTTAACTGCTTTAATATTAATCAGTTAACAAAAATTTGTTATATGACCTCTTCTGTACTCCAAAGAAAACTATCTCATATGGGTTTAATAGAATATTATAAGAACTTATTTGGTGTTTGTGTTTTACCATTATTGTTTTTGAATAATTCAAGTATTGGAAACTCATTTAACAAAAAAGTAGAAGAGGAATGGAAATCGATATTCTGTGATCACAGAATCCAGTGGCTATAAACCGGGTATAGTGGTTAGGGGCAGCCTCTGGAGCCACACTGCTTGGGTTTTATTCCTACCCCTAGTACTTCTTAGCGGCACACTATTGGGTAAATGATTTAACTTCTGTGGACCTCAGTTTCTTCATCTGTAAAATGGAAAGGATAAAAATTATAATGCACCTACCTCCCAGAGTTATTGGTAGGATTAATTCACTACCATGTAAAGCGCTTAGCCCTCCCCATCTAGCTCCTGTAACAGGGAGCTCCTATCACCGGGACCAGACAGACAAATGAGCCAGGCAGTTTGGGTATCTGTGGGAATGCAAACTTTACGTGCACACTGAGACCCGTGGAGTCTTGGATGGCCAGTTGTCTCCTTTAAAGAGGGCAGAGGGCAAAACAAATCCACTCCCAGCACTGATGTGTAGAAGTGCAAGTGCGAGGTATTAGGTTCCTGTGATTGCTGCAACAAATTCCCACAAACCAGTGACTTTAAACAACAAAAACCTTCTCCCATAACTCTGGAGGCCAAAAGTCAGAAGTCAAAATGTCAGCAAGGCTGTATTCTTTCCAAACGCTCTAGGGGAGAGTCTATTCATTGCTCTTCCAACATTTGGAGGTTATTTGGCATTCTTTGACCTTTCTTGGGTTGAGCCCATATCACTCCAATCTCCTCCATGAACATCTCTCTCACCTCTTCTCTATGTATTTTCCTCTTCTTTCTGAAATCTCCCTCCACCTTCCTTTATAAGGACACTTATCACTGGATTTAGGGTCCACACAGATAATCTAAAATGACCTCTTTATCTCAGGATTGTTAACTTAATTACACTTACAAAGACCCTTTCCGTACATAAGGTAACATTCATAGGTTCTAGGAATCAGAATAAATACGTGTCTTTTGGGGGGGAGGGTACCATTCAAGCCACTACTTCAGTATTTCCAATCTTCTGATTTTTTAAGCATGGTAGGAAATATGAATTTTTATTGCTAACCTCCCAATGCTTAAATATTGGCTTATATATACAATATAACACAGAAAATAAAAAATTAAGGAACTTTAATTTTCTAGGTAAGTAGTCATATATAGAATTAAGCCATAAAAGGTCACAGTTTGCAAGACTTAAATCAGATACTCAGGTGCCCAACTAACTACTAAAAAAACTGAATGATAAATGACAGTACAATTATATGTGATAAGATTGTCTTATAGAGATCAGAAAGCTGTATCTTTAAGAAACATGAATAGTGTTGGGGTGCCCGGGTGGCACAGTGGACTAAGCATCTGACTCTTGGTTTCAGCTCAGGTTGTGATCTTGGGGTCGCGAGATCTTGGGTTCATGAGATCAAGCCCCATGTCGAGCCCCACATTGGGCTCTGCGCTCAGCAGAGTCTGCCTGTGTTTCTCTTCCCCTCTCCCTCTGCCCACCCCCTCTAAAATAAATCTTTAAAAAAAGAAAAGAAAAAAACATGAATAGGGTTGATTCTATAGATGAAAAACATACATATATCTTCAGATCTGCTATTTATAAAGGCATCAAGTAATTTAGAATGACACACTTGCACAGTATCATGGTTACCTCTGCAAGAACTGGACAGTTTGGAAGACATACTACTATATATATTTTCCTATTAGTTTTATGTTTGAACCATGTCAATGTATTACACCCCTTAAAAAAATAAATTTAATCAACAACTCTTCTTTATATATTTTTTTAAGATTTTATTCATTTATTTGACAGAGAGAGAGAGATCACAAGTAGGCAGGGAGACAGGCAGAGAGAGGAGGAAGCAGGCCTTCCGTGGAGCAGAGAGCCCGATGCGGGGCTCAATCCCAGAACCCCGGGATCATGAGCTGAGCCGAAGGCAGAGGCTTTAACCCACTGAGCCACCCAGGCGCCCCAACAACTCTTCTTTAAAGTCCATGTGACATATATTTAATACCTGTTTCAAGACCCAATATAATTAAACTTACATTTGTAGCTCATGGAGCCAATATAAAGTTTTTGCCATGGCTCTTCCATCATTAAAATGTGGTGTTGGAACCCCATACAAGTTAAACCTATGGAAACTTGATGGGTTATACTTTCGATTCTTTGCTTCTCCTATGAAAAAAAAGAGGAAGCAACACAAATAACCTTATCTTGCCAGAAGCACATTATGCTCTCATTGACGCTGAAAATGAGAGTGGGAACTAAATGCAATTGTAACAGTGCCAGGATTGCACAGATTTGGCTACAGAGGACAAGCACTCTCCTATGTTAGCTGGGAGACTGGCAAGACAAGAGTTTCTGTGTTAATACTTGGTTAAGTAAGTCGAGAAATGATGTAGGAGAAAGACATATAAATGATGAAAAATTCAGGCCCCATTAATGTTACAGAAATCCTGAAGATCAGGGGAGGTACTGCAGTGCTTTGAGACCCCAGCTGTCCTTTCCACTCTGCTAAGATCTGAGAGGCTGTTGTTGTATACTTGTTCTCACAGAGATTTGGTGAGATCATCAGAACATTGCAACCCTCCCTTTTCATTATAATCACTTATCACATATTAGGAACTGAAGCCTGAGAACCCAAAGGGAGGTCTTTATATTTAAGATCTAACACTGTACTTTTTTCCAGTCATGATGTAGTATTAGTTTTCTATTTTCTAGATAAGAAAAGTAAGACTAGGGGTGCCTGGGTAGCTCAGTCGTTGAGCATCTGCTGTTGGCTCAGGTCATGATGCCAGGGTCCTGGGGTCAACCCCCGCATCAGGCTCCCTGCTCAGCGGGATCCTGCTTCTCCCTCTCCCACTCTCCCTTCTTGTGTTTACTGTCTCGCTGTGTCAAATAACGAAATAAATTAAAAAAAAAAAAAAAGAAAAGACTAAAACTAAAGATCAACTAAAAGTTTAAAGAAATGATGGAGATTCAGCCTCGCTAGTAACTCAAACAATGTAAATAAAAACAATAATGTGAAATCATAATTTGTCTCTCAGTTAAGTAAAAATAAAGAAGATGGGAAAGCTCACTATTAAGGAGGATGTGGAGAAATGCAAATTCTAAAATACTATGGGTGTGAGGGCAAATTGGGGCAGCTACTTGGGTGAATGGTTTACTCTAAGAGTAAATATTTTGAATGCTCATAAATCTAGGAATATATCCTAAAAGAATATATCATATTCACAAAGATATATAGGCAATGTTACTTGTAATACTGAAAAATACGGTATAGATAACTGACATGAAAATGCAACTAAGGTATTTCATTAAATGGGGGAAAAGGAAATAGAAAAAAGTATATGCAGTGGGGAACAAAACACATGTATATTCTCATATACAAACACACAAAGAAAGGCATCTATGAAAGTATCATCTGGGGGTGCCTGGGTGACTCAATGGGTTAAAGCCTCTGCCTTCGGCTCAGGTCATGATCCCGGGGTCCTGGGACCGAGCTCTACATCGGGGTCTCTACTCAGCGGGGAGCCTGCTTCCTCCTCTCTCTGCCTGCCTCTCTGCCTACTTGTGATCTCTGTCTGTCAAATAAATAAAATCTTAAAAAAAAAAAGTATCACCTGTGAAAGATTGGGAATTAAGGAAGATTTTCTTTGTATTTTAATTACTTGTAATGACTAAAATTAAGTGTATTTTTAAAATGTTATGTATTTATTGTTATTGAGTGGTGCTCTTGACATAGTATTTTAAATAAAAAATATTCAATGTATGAAGCAGGTTCCCCAAAAGCACTGGGAATATCATCCTTCTTAACTAAAGATAGATGGCTTATTTCATGCAGGTTAGAAAGACGTTCAATATATCAAATATAGTTATCTATGGCGTATGGAATTTCAATGTTAACATATACTTTCTCCTTATTTTTTTGAGATTTGAATGTATGCGTGTGTGTGTGTGTGTGTGTGTGTGTGTGTGTGTGTGTGTTTTAATATTTATTTAAGTTAAGTAAACTCTACCCCCAATGTAGGGCTCGAACTCATGACTCCGAGATCAAGAGTCACATGCTCTTCCAACTGTGCCAGCCAGACACCCCAAAGATTTGTTTTAAATAATTTCTACACCCAGGGCTCAAACTTACATCCCCGAGATCATGAGTTGCATGCTCTAACAGCTGAATCAGCCAGATGCCTGCCCCATTTTATTGAGATATTTAAATTCTCTACAATTATTATGTGTTTTATAATAAAAAAATAAAGCTGCTTTCGTTAGGAGAAAAAATAAGGACAATATTAAAGAGATTGGATTCTGTGCCTTTTCAAGAGGTCAATGAGGCTTCCATAAAAATCAGCAAATGAAGGTCATGTCAGTCATTTTATAGTCTATTAGAGCTCTTTTAAAAGTAAAAAAAAAATCTATTGTTCATTTTCCTCCAACTGCTAAATGCATATAAGATATCTAATTACAGGTTTTCTACCTGTATTTTACAGGTTGTATTGAAAACAATTAAAAGTCATTGGATTTTGGGGCGCCTGGGTGGTTCAGTGGGTTAAAGCCTCTGCTTTCGGCTCAGGTCATGGTCTCAAGGTCCTGGGATCGAGCCCCGCATCGGGCTCTCTGCTCAGCAGGGAGCCTGCTTCCTCCTCTCTCTCTGCCTGCCTCTCTGCCTACTTGTGATCTCTGTCTGTCAAATAAATAATTAAAAAAAAATTCATTGGATTTTATTGTACAATACATACTAAACTTTTTCAAAAAATGAATAAGATATTTTCACAAGAGAGGGAGAGAGGAAAGGAGGAATAAGGGAAGGGAGGACTCGAAGGAGGAAAGGAAGAAAAGGAGGGAGACAGGGAAGTAGATGGGGTACCAGTGACTGGTGATGGAGTAAGGGGAAGTGGGAGCAGCGTGAATGGGAAGGCAGAGATAATCTCAAGACTGGATGTGTTCAAGTGTAGAGGAAGCAGCAGCGACTGACATGAAAGAAGAGAATGACAGATTCCAGACAGTAGAGCAATGGGCATAGGAAGGGCACAGAGAAGAACTATGGTTGGGGTGAGAGGCTCGAGAAGGAGGAGAAAAAGTAAAAATAAGAGAAAGAAAGGATGAGAAGGTCCTTGTGCTTCAGTAAAGGGCAAGTCTTGCTTCTAGCTAATGAGGATTGAGTTCATGAATCAATCCCATACAATCCAATGGCTTTCTCAGGACATACATCAGAGTCTAATTCCCAATCTATTATATCAAGATTCCACTAGCATCAACATGTCAACAACTAAGTTGTATTTCATAGCACTGTAAACATCTAATGCCTCTTAGTTGTGCTATAGAACACTTCTAGTAATGAGCTACATTAGACAAGATCACATAGTAGTAGTAGTAGTGGTAGTAGTAGTAGTAGTAGTAGTAATTGAGCCCCTACTATGTTCTAGGCACTATGGATGCATTTTGCAGGTACTCACCTAATCCTCACAATATTATTATCCCCATTTTAGAAATTAATGGACAAGCAAGTATTTGAACCTATTCTATCTGATTCAAAAAATTGTGTACTGACCATTACCCAATCTAAGTCCTTAGAATAATCCTGACATTTGAATAAGAACAGTATTTTTTAAGCCTAAAACTAACATGTAACCTTTCTTAGATGTTTTTCCTTTTAATAATACATACATTTCTACATTTTATATACAAAATGCCTAAATATATGTGTTCCTAGTTATGAGGGTTTATGACCTTATGAATAAGTTACTATTTACTGATCACTTACTATATGCCAGGCATTACTTTATGCACATAATCTCCTTTATTCCTCTTCAGGTCTATTTTACACAGGAAGACACTTACCCACATAATAATCATTGTGAGAAACAATATACAAATCATGTCCTTCCTTTCCTTCCTTAAATACTTCTTCGTAGGATTTTGGTGGATTCACCACATCTCTAGCAGGTGAGTCTGAAGGAAGAATTAATGAAATCAGTTTTAAGGTATCTTTTATCTATTTATGACATATTTAAATTGACCAGAACAAATGACAATGAGGTATGGCAATGACACAAACTACATGGGCATTCTGAGAGAACACAAATGAAGATTTAGCAAGAAAGACAGGACACCACCTATGTGTTACTGTCCTCGGGACCCCCATTTGACCTGGTCACTCCCTCGAATTCTGAAGAATATCCGAATATTTCTTTGCAGGATAAAGAAAAATGGAAGTTGAGGTCCCCTTTGGTAAGACCACTAGAGAGAGAGAGAGAGAGAGGAGGAGACATGAAAAAGAGAGGAGGAGATAAATGTGAAACAGGTGGAAGGAAAAATGCCCAACAACATGGCAGAAGGCTGGGGCTTCAGAAGAAACAATGGCCTGTGACCAATTCCATTATAAGCTGTTGTTCGTTGAAAGATGCACTCTACTTCCTCTCATAATGAGAGTGAAGTTCTGCTCTACAAGCTGCCTGCATTTGGCATATGTGGGTAGACACTGTGGATTTGCTCAGATGGAGAGCAGTACACAGCATTTGACAAACTTATTTGTTCTGTGGTCTGCTTCATTGAGTTAAGAGTTATGAACACATCAGGGGCGCCTGGGTGGCTCAGTCGGGTAAGCCACTGCCTTCAGCTCAGGTCATGCATCCAGGGTCCTGGGATCGAGTCCCGCATTGGGCTCCTTGCTCGGCAGGGAGCCTGCTTCTCTCTCCGCCTCTGCCTGCCACTCTGCCTGCTTGTGCGCTCGTGCTCTCTCTCTCTCTCTCTCTGACAAATGAATAAATAAAAATCTTTAAAAAAAGAAAGAGTTATGAACACATCAGAAGCATTGGTGGAAATAAAACCCACAAATGCATGTCCAGGGAAAACGGATTGAGGACTTCGTAGCTGGCTCCAGTATCAACTTTCTTGAATCTCTCTCCTGTCTCTTTATACGATCTCTATTATACTCATTGCATCTGTTTCCAAAAGCTGAATTTTTACTGCCTTGGTACACATAAACTCTAAGGATTCTGGGTCTGAGAGTCATTTTCTTGCTATGAATCATCATTTACACCACCACCAAGTGCTGCATCAACAAGATATTTCATCCCGTTTTCTAAGAAGACATTGATGTTCCTTCCTTTTTTTTTTTTTTTTTTTGGAAGACATTTCACCATCCAACTCCCCATCACTTTTTTACAACCTCTGATGACTGTTGTCCCAAACGTTGTATTGAGTACATCCAGGCCTTTAGGTAATCCTGGCGTTTGATCATGAGATCTTCCTAGTGGTGCCCGTTGATTGCTAAAATATACTGATTCCTTTTTATCTTTAAGTTTCTGTTGAAATGTTGTTATAGGCTGTGGGTTGATCAATACCTTTGCCTAAAGAAATCATATAAAGCACAGATATAACAACAGAAAAAAGCAAAAATCTGAAAACTAAAACTAATCCATAGCTGGGGAGAAGAGAATGTGATTGTGGAAAAACATTTAATTATCCTTGCCTTTGCTCATCTCTTCAAATCAACTGTCAGCATTGGAGCTCTGTAGCTGACACATGCCCCACATGAACTTCACTGAGGCCCTAAGGTTTATAAGAAGAGTGCCCTGATTATTTGATGCGGATTCTAGAAAAGCGGGAATGACAAGTACAAGAATCACGCGATTGCCACAAGCGCTCTCCAGAAGTATAGATCGGGTCTTCAGAATCTAGACTGCCCAGTTAACACAGATAACAGTCAGTCCACTCCCCGAAATTCTATACAAGCACTCTGCTGTGCCTCAATGTTCTATCACCCAGCCTTCATCCTCTCCGTTCTCTAACAAAGCCTGACAGCATTTCTCTTTACCCTGAGAAAATGGAGTGCAACTTGGCTTGTGTTATCTGAGGTGAAAAAATGTAGATTGTCTCTACAATCTAATTTCTCTACAGTCTCTTGGCTGTTGCTGCTTGGATTTTTTTTTCACTACTCAAAAGTAAGAGTGGGAAGGAAATTGGAACTGATGATTTCATTAATACCTCATTCATGCATTTGCACCTTAGTAAGTTAATAATGTACAGGGAAAAAAAGGAAAAGAAGTTACCGGTATCGAAATTTTAGATCTTATTCCATGTGTCAAATAAGGAGCAATTTGGGGATCCTTTGCTCTACCATAAAATACTCTCTCAGCTCCAGCAGGTGGATATCTATAGTTGAAAAATTTTTTTGCCTCAGGTGGAGTAACTAGCTATAGTGAGACAAGAAAACAGAATTAAGAACAGTTTTTAAAATATTACGATTAACCTATCCCAATCAGTGAACACCATTGCATGAGTGTAATAAGTACATGAGGAACTACAGACCCACATAATGAAACTTCCTAAAATGTGTTTTATAGAAATAAATGTCATATTTCAAAAGTTATATCTAGAAAACAACCAAGAAGTACTCAGGTTAGAAAGCATACCATAAATGACTATTTTCTATAGAAATAAAAGGTATCTCCAATGGTTTTTATAGAGCTAAAAATTGTAAGCCTGGAGTTTTCACTTCCTTGAACAAAATCACTAGAAGGTCTCAAAATACAGTAAAGAATCAAAATTGACCACATTAAGTTTATACAGCTTTCTTAAGGAACATTGAGAGTTGTCTTAAGAGACAACTTAAGAGACAAACCTAAGGGTTTACAAAAATGCGTATTGAAAATGCTCACCCTGGGAAGTTTTTCAGTCAAACAGGTTGCAACTCTGTCTCCAACAGGAATAACTTTTCCTGCCTAAGGGGAGAAAAAAAAAAAACAACAAGCAAGTAGTTGGTCATTGTCAGGAAAGAGGGGGAGTATTTTGAAGAATGGCATTTATTTTTAATCTGGCCTGTGCATCTAATGCTACAAAGTTACTCTGAATGGTTTAACACGATTAAGAAAAAGATGCAATACAGCAAATCTAAAGTAATCCTGATTTATAATACAAACATTAAAGCTAAATATATATAAGTATATCTTTTTTACAGCACTAGCTTTGTCAGTGATTCCATCCAGTTATGGGATCTCTATGACATGCTGAGGGAGTCAACTTTCAGAAATAACGTTTAATTATCAGTTGTACTATGTCATCAGTACAATGAGAGTATGGTTGTGTTCAAGCTAAATTCAGGATAAAATGTTAGGTACTTCTGAGTGTGTGTGTGTGGTATGTTTGCATATGAGTGTATTTCCACCAACAGCCTAACTTTCCACATAGGCAAATATGTCACTTCTGGCCAAGCTCCTTCAGTGAATGGCCCCAATGCACTTGATTTCCTTCACTTAATTGTTTTTTAAACTTCTTTTTTTAAAGATTTTTATTTATTTATTTATTCATCAGATACAGAGAGAGAGAGAGAGAGAGAGAGAGGAAGAGGGAGAAGCAGGCTCTCCGCAGGGCAGGGACCCCAAAGTGGGACTTGATCCCAGGACCCTGGGACCATGACCTGAGCCAAAGGCAGCCGTTTAACCCACTGAGCCACCCAGGCACTCTCCTTTACTTAATTCTAACTCGGGTCTTATCTGTCCTTCCTTTGCCCAAGGCAAAGATTACAATTATTCCCAGCAGTGCACTTTTTATCTATTTCTCCTTTGTCATTTCAAGGCAGCTGATCATTACTTCTGGAAAGGATAAGTTTTGTTTGTTTTCTTTTTTAATTAACATATAATGTATTATTTGTTTTGGGGGTGCAGGTCTGTGATTCAACAATCTTACACAATACACAGTACTCACCACAACACACACCTTCCCCAATGTCCATGACCCAGCCACTCCACCCCATCATTCCCACCCCTCAAGCAATTCTAGTTTGTTTCCTAGGATTAAGAGTCTTAGGGTTTGTCTCCCTCTCTGGTTTCATCTTACTTTATTTTTTCCTCTCTTCCCCTTTGATCCTCTGCCTTGTTTCTTAAATTCCACAAATCAGTGAGATATATATAATTGTCTTTCTCTGATTAACTAAGCTAAGTAATTAGGTCAGCATAATACCCTCTAGTTCCAACCACATCATTGCAAATGGCAAGATGTCATTTTTTGATGGCTGAGTAGTATTCCCTTGTGTATATATACACCACATCTTCTTTTTTTTTTCTTTTTTTTTTTTTAATTTTTTATTTATTTTCAGCGTAACAGTATTCATTGTTTTTTCACCACACCCAGTGCTCCATGCAATCTGTGCCCTCCCTAATACCCACCACCTGGTTCCCCCACCCTCCCACCCCACCCCTTCAAAACCCTCAGGTTGTTTTTCAGTACACCACATCTTCTTTATTCATTCATTGGTTGTTGGACATCTAGGCTTTTTCCATGGTTTGTCTACTGTGGACATTGCTGCTATAAACATTGGGGTGCAAGTGCCCCTTTGGATCACCACCTTTGTTTCTTTGGGATAAATACTGAGTAGTGCAATTGCTGGGTCAGATGGTAGCTATATTTTCGACTTTTTTTTTTTTAAAGATTTTATTTATTCATTTGACAGACAGATCACAATTAGGCAGGGAGGCAGGGAGGCAGGCAGAGAGAGAGGAGGAAGCAAGCCCCCCGCCCGGCAGAGAGCTGGATGTGGGGCTCGATCCCAGGACTGTGGGATCATGACCCGAGCCGAAGGCAGAGGCTCAACCCATTGAGCCACCCAGGTGCCCCTATTTTCGACTTTTTGAGGAACCTCCATACTGTTTTCCAGAGTGGCTGCACCAGTTTGCATTCCCACCAACAATGTAAGAAGTTTCCCCTTTCTCTCCATCCTCACCAATGCCTGCCATTTCCTGTCGTTAATTTTAGCCATTCTGACTGGTATGAGGTGGTACCTCACTGGGATTTTGATTTGCATTTCCCTGATGCCAAGTGATGTGGAGCACTTTTTCATGTGTCTGTTGACCATTTGGATGTCTTCTTTGAAGAAATGTCTGTTCATGTCTTCTGCTCATTTCTTGATTGAATTACTTGTTCTTTGGGTGTTGAGTTTGATAAATTCTTTATAGATTTTGGATACTAGCCCCTTAATCTGATAAGATATTTGCAAATATCTTCTCCCATTCTGTCAGTTGTTTTTTGGTTTTATTGACTGTTTCCTTTGCTGTGCAAAAGCTTTATCTTGATGAAGTCCCAATAGTTCATTTTTGCCTCTTTTTCCCTTGCCTTTATTTCCCTTGCCTTTGGAGATGTGTCTGGCAGGAAGTTGCTGTGGCCAACGTGGAAGAGATTGCTGCCTGTGTTCTCCTCAGGGCTTTTGATGGATTCCTCTCTCACATTCAAGTCTTTCATCCATTTTGAGTCTATTTTTGTGTATGGCATAAGGAAGTGGTCCAGTTTCATTCTTCTGCATGTGGCTGTCCAATTTTCCCAACACCATTTGTTGAAGAGACTATCTTTTTCCTTTGGACATTCTTTCCTGCTTCATCGAAGATTAGTTGACCATAGAGTTGGAAGTCCATTTCTGAGTTCCTTATTCTGTTCCATTGATCTGTGTGTTTATTTTTGTGCCAGTACCATACTGTCTTGATGATGACAGCTTTGCAATAGAGCTTAAAGTCTGGAACTGTGACGCCACCACATAAGTTTCTTAAAAAAAAAAAAAAAAGTCTTACACTATTGGTGGGAATGCAAACTGGTGTAGTATGGAAGTTCCTCAAAAAGTTAAAAATAGAGCTACTCTATGACCCAGTGATGAAGGACAATTGGAAGAAAGGCAGGCAGAGACAAGGGACCCCCACCCGAAGAGGAAACCACCCTTAAAAGGATTTCACAAGGAGCCCTCCACCCTTTTTTATGTGATGGATAGATGACAGAAACTTGATTAGATGACAGGCTCATGGACAGTGGATCAGATTAAAACAGCTCACCAACAAGTCCATAAAAACTCCTAGACTTAGAAACTCTGGTGGCAACCCTCTTGGGTCCCCACCCTCTTCAGGAGCTTTGTACTATCACTCAATAGATTTTGCTTTGCTGCCCACCACTCTTCATCTGGTCTACCCCTTCATTATTCGAGGCAGCATGACCAAGAACCTCGGGCACTGAAGGAGAAGAAAATCCTGCAACACCAATAATTGCACTACTAGGTATTTATCTGAAGGATACAAACATACTGATTTAAAGGGACACGCCAATGTTTATAGTAGCAATGTTCACAATAGCCAAAATATGGAAAGAGCCCAGATGCCCATTGACAGATGAATGGAAAAGATGTGATAAATGTGTATGTGTGTGTGTGTGTGTGTGTGATATATGTGTGTATATATGTTATATATATATGACACATATATGCATATATAATAATATATAATATATAATGGAATCTATAATGGAATATTACTCAGCCATCAAAAGAATGAAATCTTGCCATTTGCAACAATGTGGATGGAACTAGGGGGTATTATGCTAAGTGAAATAAGTCAGAGAAGGACAAATACCATATGATTTCACTCATGTGGAATTTAAGAAACAAAACAAATGAACATAGGGGAAGGGAAGAGAAAATAAGATGAAAATGGGGGAAGAATATGTGATGCTTATGTAGGAAATAAACTGTAGGAAATAAACTGAGGATTGCTGAAGGGGAGGTGGGTTAGGGGAAGGAATAATTCGATGATGGGCATTAAGAAGGACACTTGATGTAATGAGCACTGGGTGTTATATGCAACTGCTGAACAACTAAATTCTATTCCTTTTTTTTAAAAATGCTATTCCTGAAACTAATAATAAAGTATATGTTAACTAAATTGAATTTAAATAAAGAATTTTTAAATACCCTGATAGCCAAATAAAAAAAAATAATAAAATAGGTTGCCTGGGTCACTCAGTTGGTTAAGCGTCTGCCTTTGGCTCAGGTCATGATCTCACGGTCCTGGGATCAAGTCTGGTGTTGGGCTCCCTGTTCCACAGGGAGTCTGCTTCTCCCTCTGCCCCTCCTCCCACTCATTCTTTCAATCTCTCTCTCTCAAATAAAAAAAAAAATAAATAAAATCTTCAAATAAATAAATAAAATTTTAAAAATTAAAAACTAAGGGAAAAAATTTCCCATAATGAGTGTTTTGGGTCTTCAGAGGAGCATGGAGGAATCAGGATGGAAAAAAGCAGAGAGATTAACAGTTGGGTGGATGGATGAATGTGTAGATGTTGGCAGGGGGACAGATATATTAAATAAATGGATGGCTAGATGAAAATAGAGACACGTGAGGTGTCTGCATATGTCCAACTCTTCGTTTTGGTTCAGGTGGTGATCTCAGGGTCATGAGATCCAGCCCCACATTGCGCCCTGTACTCAGCTCAGAGTCTGCTTAAGATTCTTTCTCCCTCTCTGTTTGCTCCCCCCCAACCCTGAATATGCTCTCTCTTTCTCTCTAAAATAAATAAATCTTTTTAAAAAACTATATAGGGACACCTGGGTCGCTCAGCCAGCTAAGCGCCTGCCTTTGGCTCTGATCATGATCCCAGGGTCCTGGGATCACGTTGGACTCCTTGCTTAACGGAGAGCCTGCTTCTGCCTCTGCCTGCTGTTCTCCCTGCTTGTGCTTCCTCTCTCTGACAAATAAATAAAATCTTAAAAAAAAAAAACTATATAAATAGACACATGGATATAGATGGGGTTGTAAATAGACACATGGATAGAGGTGGGGTTGTGGAAGGTTTTTATTACGTTAAGTGTTGAGTGCAGAATTCCTCTTAGGGGGAGAACCATCGGTTTAAGAGAGTATCTAGATAACATCTCCGGGTATAAAAGAGGAAGCCCACAGACATGACTAGACAGAGAATTTAACTGCTTTGCTAAAAAGTAGATAAAAATATGAACTATTGATGGGCTAGACTAAGGAAGGAAGGGTTAAAGGAAATAATAAATAAGACTGAGGAGAAGGTGGGAGGAAGAAAAGATCTTGCAGCTAGTGAGAGGCCAGGAGGCACAAGACAAGAAGTCAGCCAATGAGAAGCAGTCCAACTTTAACGCCAAATCTTAAGTAAATTTTACTCATAAAATACATTATGTGAAAAAAAACTTGTGTAAAAAAGGATAGGGACTGTGTTGTAAATTGGGTTAAAGCAGAGTACAGAAAAGGGAAGAGATATACAAGTGATTTTTAATTAAGCTAAAAATTGTAAGAAATCTCAGAAATATCATGAAACATAAAGTCTCTCCTGCTATACCTGTTATGGGAGCTCCAGCCATTCTTTTAAATATTCAACGGAAAGATGGCCTCATTAGGCTGAAGAACATGGGGATAGTCAGGCAGCTATTTATGTGAGTGATAGAAAGATAGAAAGAAGGATGGATTGATTGATGGGTCAATCAGTCTGTGGCCTGTTAGATAATTCTACTGGCTTCCCTTCCAAATGTTTGACAGTAAATAATCTAGGTTTTCATCATTGTAAACATTTTTTGGACAGAAATGCCCTTAGAATTCCTCATAGACTTGCCCACATGAAAGCAATTTGACTACAAATCAGCAGAACATCAGATGTCCTCATGCTATTTGACTGGAGACACAAAAATGGAAGCCATTATGTCTGATTTTTATCTAGAGTGTCATAATATGTCTGACAACTCTCCCTCAGCCCACCTCAGTCATGGATCTTTTTTTATTTCAGTTGTTCTCAAAGGGTGCTTATTTACCAATTTGAGGTATGAAGGGTAGCAGAATAAAGATTATTGTGATCTGATTATTCTAAGAAACAGCAGATGAGAAGGAAGCGCTGAAAACAAGAGTAGAAGTTACCCTTTCATAAGGGATATTTACATTTTACAAAGGAAATCATTGTAAAGGTATCTCCCTCTCTGTACCAGGAAAAAAAAAAAAGGATACCTCTAAGTCTCCAGTCTTACCAATGGCGAAGCGCTGACTTAAATCTGATAACAAATTTTACCCTTGTTAAGCAGGGTTCTCCTGGCAATTCCCCATAACTTGACTTCCCTTTACCCCAACATCTTTCTTTTCTCTTTAACTTAAGATGGTATTTCAGGAGGTGGCTTGGGCCATATTGGGGAGTTAGTCAGTCTTTCTGGGTATATCCCATGTATGTATGAGGTCTATATATTTTAAAACTTCTGTTTGTTTTTCTCTTGCTACTCTGTCTTTTATAACAGAGGCTCTCAGCCAAGAACACAGAAGAGTAGAGAGAAAATTATTTTTCCTCCCCTATAGTTTCTCCACCAAGCCCCACAACATAAATATGTTCTTTTTCTTCAAAGCCTACACTTTGAATCTAGCTATCCCAAACATACTCCAAGTTTGGTGAAAATTTGTTGTGTCATTTTTCATTCTGGTCCACTAAGTGGCAAACAATGAAATTGTGTTTTATTTATACAGACATAAATTAAACACACTAAATATAATAGGCAAATAAATAAATTACGGTATCTTCAATTGATATACTGTTGTAGAATCATTTAAAATGATGTATATAAATAATTTTGAATAGTATAAAAATGCTCATGACAAAATGGGAATTAAAACAAAAATGTAAATTTGCATGATACAAATACACAGAACCACACCTCTATATGCAGCAGTACGTACAGAATACATAGACAAAAATTGCCAGTTGTGATTCTGCTTGAGAGGTGAGATTACAAGTGACTTATTTTCATTGTGCTATTCTCAATATTTTATTACCATGTATTGCTCTTTTGTAAAGCAAAAGAAAGCAATAAAATTACCAAAAAGTCTATAACCAACATCAACTAGAAGAAAAACAGCAGCAAGAGCACTAGAAACTAAAAATGATAATCAAGTACATCCAGACCCAAGACAGAATTTAGGAGCAGCTGTAATGGTCACCTCGAGTTTTACTTCCTGAACTCTAATAGGTGGCTTAGAGTGATCCTAAGGACCTCCCTTACCTGAGAAGAACAATTATCTTCCTGGAGACTTTTTGTTGCCACAGCGGGTATCAGAATCCAGCCAAGAAATGTAACCAAACATTAAGTGTAACCCTACCCCCCAACAAGCCAAAAAACACACTCTCTCATACTGTGAACTCCTGGCAGGGACCTCTTCATGCACTGCCAAGGATGGGTAGAGCTCCTTAGCACTGTGTTTCCCAAACTTTAGTCCCATGAACACTTATAATTAATGAATATATATATATATTTAATTCTGCTGGCAAAAACTTGAGAAATGCTGGATTAGTAATGTACATTTAAATCTCAAAAGGAAGGATCATTTAATGATTTTCCACTAATTTGACCTTGGAGGTTTTATTGATCTGTGATACAAAACTAACCTTGCATGCAAAGTCATATAGGAAACCCCAGCTGGAGTTTCATTTTTCTCAGTGTTTCTACTACTGACCTCATTTATAAAAATAAAAGTCATATTTTCCAAGGTTGGTAATCAAAGAAAAATCTCCATATAGGCAAGACAATGGGTTTTCAATAACATAAATCTTGTCCTCTTCCTCTTCAAGATTTCTTTCCAATTACTATATCTCGACCACAGACTGATTTTAGAAAAAGAAGTGCTGCACCCTTAACTCTTGGGTTCAAACTTACATTAATGCCGCACAATATAACTAAGACCAGCCTGGAATAAATACTTTAATAATTACCAGTAGATTTTTCTAAGGGGAGAGAGAGAGGTAGATATAGTCTCAAACCCAAGGAAGATAAAAGAAACTGTTTTACAAGAAATCTTTATCTACATCTTTGGGGTTCCTGCAGAAAGGACTCACCACCTAAATTATCACTTACCTCCATATAGTATTGTTTTCGCACCTATCACCCAGAAGGATAAGCCCATGCACCCCCAAGTTCAAGTCAAACATTTATACATGATACAGATACATAGAGGATGACATCTGGTTCAAAAGCACTAGAAAAATGAAAGCCTGTTATTATTTTCTTTCTCTTTCTTTCTTTCTTTTCTTTCTTGCTTTCTTTTCCTCTTTCCTTCAAAATTAACTTTTGTCTAAGTAATACATGTTCTTTGCTCAAAAACCAAAGGATTGTAATAAAAAACGGCATTTCTCTGCTCCATTTGTACCTAGTTCTACTTTCTAGAGCCAGCTATCTTCTATACTTTCAGCCATTTCTTTTGATACTTATCTTCATGTTTCTAAACCCTTATACTGTTATATATTGATTACTTTCAGATAATCAAAAAAATCAGATTAATTTCAGATAACTGCTACCCTTTTATGGTGGAGAAGGTTGTAGCTCTCTTCCACCACCACTACTTCCCTTCTCTCATCCTTAATATGGGTACATTATACTTTTTAATAAAGCCAATTGTGTTTATATTATCATAACTGTTCACTCTTGAACCAAGAAGGTATATTATATATATTATATTATATCACATTATATTATATTTTTCCTAGTCTTAGCCTTTGCATTTGTTTTGTTAACATGTCTATTTCTAAATTTTTCCAAATGCTCCAACTGATCTGTCAAATTTCTAGAGTGCTTTTGTTTGTTTGTTTTTTAATAAACTCTCTCCTATAACCCTTCCTCCTCCTGGTTCAATCTTAGCTGGTTGCTTTTAGGTCTGGAGCACAGCTCTTGTCCTCGAAATTTTTCTTTTGCCATTCTTCAGAGCTAAATTGCCCATTCCCTAAAACCCAACTATTACTCTTTTGGGTGTATAGCCCCATTTCACTGAAGTAATTTCTTTAGTCATTTCCCAAGAAAGAATGCATGAAACGCCAAATTCTGATTCCATCTGTAAAAAATAAAACAAAAAAAAATGGGCTCAAAATGGAGCCACTTCTGTTTAGCCCCATGTCAGCAAACTAGGACTTAATATCTAACCTAATTGCAGTCTCAGCCAGTCCCAGGAATGGAATTTTAAATCAATCACTCTGGAATTTCCTGAACAACATTAATAAGGTCATCTGCTTGATAGACCCCACCCTTTCCCAAAGAAAGGTGACCTTGCCTGTAATAATCTTTTCTCTTTATTAATGACTTCCTTGTCCCCACCCCCTTCTGCTTGTAAAAACCTTCCATTTTGTACAGCTTCTCGGAGCTCTTTTCCACTTACTAAAGGGGATACTGATTTTGGTTCATGACTTGTTGAAAAAAGCCCATTAGATCTTCCAATTTATTCAGTTGAATTTTTTAACAGATTCCTGAAAATATCCTTATTCTATCCTTATGTTTGGCTAATAGTCTGGCTAGGTATAAAACACAAAGTAGCAAATAATTTTCTCAATTTTTGAAGGCATTATCCAATATCCCTTAAGAGGTGGTCTGGGGGGCACCTGATGGCTCAGTCAATTAAACATCGCCTTCAGCTCAGGATCAGGTCATGATCCCAGGGTCTTGGGATCAAGCCCCACATCAGGCTCTCTTCTCAGCATGGAGCCTTCTTCTCCCCCTCCCTCTGCCTGTTGCTCCACCAGCTTGTCAAATAACTAAAATCTTTAAAAAAAAAAAAAAAAGTGGTCTGGGGCACCAAGCTGGCTCGATTAGTATAGCATGCAACTCTTGATCTTGGGGTTCTGAGTTCAAGGCCTACAGTGGGCTGGGTGAAGACGTTACTTGGAAAAAAAAAAAAAAAAGAGGTGGTCTTGCTGTTTAGAAGTCTAATGCAGTTCTGGGACCTTGGGTGGCTCAGTCGCTTAAGTAGCTGCCTTCAGCTCAGGTCATAATCCTGGGATCCTGGGATCAAGTCCCGCATCAGGCTCCTTGGTTGGCAGGGAGCCTGCTTCTCTCTCTCCCTCTGCCCGCGCCACTCTGCCTGTTTGTGCTCTCTCTGTATCAAATAAATAAAATCTTTAAAAAAAAAAAAAGCAGACATTAAAAAAAAGTCTAATGCAGTTCTGAATTTTGTTCCATTGTGCGTGACTTTTTTTCCCCGTGGAAGTATTTAGAATCATCTCTGTATTTCCAGTTTTCAGAAATTTTGCAACAATGATGCATGGTATGGGTTGTCTTTCCTTCATTTGGAATTAACTCCTTGTAATCTTGATTTGTATCCTAAATTCAAAGAAATTTTGCTGTATTTCCTTGATAACTTTCTCTACTTCATTTTATCTATTCTCTCTTTCTGTACATACTTTTTTGTTATTGTTGTTTTTAAAGATTTTATTTATTTATTTGACAAAGAGAGAGAGAGCAAGAAAGGGAACACAAGCAGGGGGAGTGGGAGAGTGAGAAGCAGGTTTCCTCGCCAAGCAGGGAGCCCAACCGACCATAGGGCCCAATCCCAGGACCCTGGGATCATGACCTGAGCCTAAGGCAGAAACCCAACAACTGAGCCACCCAGGTGCCCCTCCTTCTGGACCTACTTTTAATTAAATGTATCTGAATATTTCTAATCTTCGTCTTAATGTCTGGGAAATGTCCTTTTTTTAATCCTCCTGATTTCATTGAATTTTTAGTTAGACTATATTTAGTTCTGAAAATTTCTGTCCTTTTTTTTTTTTTTTAAAGATTTTGTTTAAAGTTCTGTCCTTTTAAAAGTTGCCATCTCGGGACGCCTGTGTGGCTCAGTTGGTTGGGCCACTGCCTTCGGCTCCGGTCATGGTCCCGGGGTCCTGGGATCGAGTCCCACAGTGGGCTCCTTGCTCAGCGGGGAGCCTCCTTCTCTCGCTGCCTCTGCCTGCCTCTCTGCCTGCTTGTGTGTACTCTCTCTCTGACAAATAAATAAATAAAATCTTTAAAAAAATAAAAAATAAAAAATTTTTTTTAAAAAGTTGCCATCTCATTGTATGGATGCAACATCCTTTATCTCTCAAGTAATCTCTTTTGTTTACATTTTCTTCTGTTCCCTCTGTGCTTTTGTGTTTCCTATTACCTTGTTTTGGCCACTTGCTTTCAAGCTGAAGTCTGATCATTATATTAAAAAGTTAAGCACTACAAAGATGATTAGTAGTGTGTGTGTGTTGCAGGATTTGTTGAGTCTTTGGTTTTCCTATAAGGTGATCAGATGATGAGGAAGCCTTTATTTTGGTGGAATCCCCAGTTTCATTTTTTTTCCCTCTAGAATATTCAGAACTTCCAGAGAATAGTAATAATGGTAATAATAGCTGATAATTACAGACCACATAGCAGTGTGCTGGACATTGTTCTAAGTGTTTTATATGTATTTATTTGCATGTATATTTTATATGTATTAATTCATTTTGTACTCAATGATTTCCACAAAGTAGGTGTGCAAATGAGGCACAGAGAGGCTGAGTGGCAGAATTATACTACTTGATATACTGGCAGATACTTGAACCAAAGCAGGTTGGCTTTCAAATCTCTCCTCTTACTCATGATCCTCCATTGCCTCTATGCACTGCCTACTGGTGAGAGGGCTGGCTTTCCTCCTCGCTGTTGGCCCTCCTGGGGCCCACTGGGGGAAGCAGCTAGGGAAACCCCATTACAGAAAGTACACTTTGACTTATTAATGTCCCATTTTGGGGTGCTTGGGTGGCTCAGTGGGTTAAGCCTCTGCCTTTGGCTCTGGTCATGATCCCAGGGTCCTGGAATCTAGCCCCACATCGGGCTGTCTGCTCAGCAAGGAGCCTACTCCCCACCCCACAGCGCCCCCCCATCCCGCCTGCCTCTCTGCCTTTTTTTTTTTTACGATTTTATTTATTTATTTGACAGACAGAGATCACAAGTAGGCAGAGAGGCAGGCAGAGAAAGAGAGGAGGAAGCAGGCTCCCTGCTGAGCAGAGAGCCTGCTGTGGGGCTCGATCCCAGGACCCTGAGATCATGACCTGAGCTGAAGGCAGAGGCTTTAACCCACTGAGCCACCCAGGCGCCCCCTCTCTGCCTTTTTGTGATCTCTCTCTGTCATAAATAAATAAAATCTTTAAGAAATAATATCCCATTTTCAGCATGGACCTATACCCCTGACTTCCCTTGGCCTTGGTGTCTTTGACATTAAAAACTGTTTTGAGAAAATAAATCCACAGATTTGGTGGAAGGGAGGGAATCAGATTTGGTGTGGAGAGGTAGGGAGTCAGGACAGCATAGGATGGAAAAGTGGACCTAGATACCGAACTGTGCTGAATATGAACATTCAACTAAACTTGACTTTCAGATCCAAGCTTTACTACACTTTCTTCCAAGACCTGAGCTTCTCAGGGATTATTCCAGGCAAACTAGGTCATACATGGTGGAAATTACCACCTGATTTCCCTCAAATTTCATTTTCTTCTGTGCTACAAAATCAGTTGTCATATATCCATTGCCTCTTTTCTAAAGTTTATTGAAATTTCTTTTTTTTCTTCATATTTTATTTATTTATTTGTCAGAGAGAGAGAGAGAAATCGCACACACAAGGAGGGTCAGGGGGAGAGGGAGAAGCAGACTCCCCGCCAAGTAGGGAGCCCAACATGGGACTCGATCCCAGGACCCTGGGATCATGACTGAGTCATGATCTGAGTCAAAGGCAGCTGCTTAACCAACTCTGCCACCCAGGTGTCCCTAAAATTTACTTAAATTTCTTAACTGTTGTCTCTCTTCTCTGTTTCACTTTTTCTTATGGTTTATTATCTTAAAAAAAAAACTATTACAGGCATCAAAAATCAAAAAATTAGCATTGATATAACATTAGTATCTAATTTACAGACACCATTCAAATATCACCAGTTGCTCCAATATTGTCCTTTATAACAAAAGGAACAAACCCAAGAGTACAGTGTGATTATTTGGCTCCTCTGAGCAGCAGATACCATGGTTAGGCATATAAGAGATTTATTAGGGAAAGCACTTATGAAAGATAACAGGGGAGGAGTGAGTAGGGAGAACTTTCAGACTATGATACCCCTGAAAGGAGAGAGAAAAGGAAGTGTTAAGAAGGAAGAGCATGGGGGCGCCTGGGTGGCTCAGTGGGCTAGGCCGCTGCCTTCGGCTCGGGTCGTGATCTCAGGGTCCTGGGATCGAGTCCCGCAGCAGGCTCTCTGCTCAGCGGGGAGCCTGCTTCCCTCTCTCTCTCTCTCTGCCCGCCTCTCTATCTACTTGTGATCTCTCTCTGTCAAATAAATAAATAAAATCTTTAAAAAAAAAAAAAAAAGAAGGAAGAGCATGAAGGGCACCTGAGTGGCTCAGCTGGCTGAGTGACCGACTCTTGATTTCTGCTCAGGGTCTTGGGATCAAGCCCCGAGTCTGGCCCAGTGGTCTGCTTAGGATTCTCTTTCTCTCCCTCTCCCTCCATTTCTCTCCAAGCTCACACATTCATGTGTGTGCACACTCACTCTCTCTCAAATAAATAAATATTAAAAAAGAAGAAGGGGGAGGAAGAAGAGCTTCAGACTACCTCACAGTTCTGAGAAAATTTTGGCCAGCCCAATGAGTGGTTTCTGAGACTAAGTTTCCCATTAAAGAAATCTGGTTGGGTAAAAAGAGTCCAATCCTAGGATCCCCATCATGTTCAATCACTGGGAGCATCAGTGTGGCAATAGCTTCATGGGGGCAGCAGGAGGAAGCTATCAGTTGGCCATGCTCCCCACAGCAGGTCCTCTTGAAGGGACGTAGGAGCCAGGGACCTCCATAGCCACCACACCTGCATAGCATTTAATTGCCATGTCTCTTTTGTCTCCGTCAGTTAGGAACAGTTCCTAATATTTCCTTGTCCTTCACGACCCTGACATTTTTTGAGGACAGGCCAATTATTTTATAAAATGTCCCTCAGTTTAGGTTACTAGTGTTTTCTTATGATTAAAGTTATACATTTTTGTCTGGGATATCACAGAAACATTGCTGTATTCTTCTGTCAGGGAGGACACACTGTTAATCTGTCCTATTACTGATAATGTTAACTTTAGTTACTAAATGAAGGTGATCCCTGCTAGGTTTCTCTTCTATAAAGTTATGTTTCCTTTGTAATTAAGAATTATTCATGTAAATATCTAGTTCCTCACCAAACTTTCACCTGTTTAATATCCATTGATGATTCTTGCCTAAATCATCACAACTATGAGATGATTGCCAAATGGTGATGTTCTAATTCTAACATTCCATCCACTTTTATTAATTGGCATTATACTACAAGGAAGCTTTCTTTTCTTGCTATTTATTCAATCATTCATGTATTTACATGTGTCTGGGTTCATGGATGTCTATTTAACTCAATGGAAATTTTATTCAATGTCCCAAATATAACAGTTTGGTCTACTAAGAGCTCTTTCAAGTTTATTTCTGTGCCCCTTAACACATTTGCATTATTCTTTGAGAATTTTCTTAGTTTTTGGCTCTTAGAGTGTTCCAAGTTCATATCGTAGTGCACCAACCCCAGAGTCAGCCATTCCTCCAAAAGTCCTGATTCCTTTTAATACAGAATCGTATTCAAAAATCAAGATCTGGTTTTGGTGCGTTCATTGCTACCAGATAAACATTGCTTCTAGGTCCTCTTAGAGGACAGAGGTAAGAAATGTATGTGTATATACACTCCCCCACATACTAGCATCTTTATCAATTTTATAATATTCTATTTTGTTAAATACATGTAGATACATAGATATGGCTTTGGACATGGACATATACCACGAGGTTCTACCAATACATCCAAAGACAATCCAATACACAGGATTCCTTTTATCCTTCTCCTTTTCATATTAGGTTAACTTTTTTTTCAGTGAGAAACCTGGCTCCTATTGTCCTCAATATACCCACTTATTTTCTCAGCCTTCTGTATGTAACCAAATTCCCAACTGCACTGACCAACCATTCACTCAGCCACCCCCTTTCTCAGTTCCTAATCACACCAGTCCAGCCTCATTTGGCCACCTCCCCAGTCAGTCCCCATTATTACAGTTTTTAGTGACCATCTCATGTGATTGATTGGTTCCCAAGATTCAAGTCAACTCAGGAAGATCGATACGAGACATTTTTAACTACTGAAGACCCACTGACCCATAATCATCACTCCACCTTCCTCTTACCAAACTCAGTGTGGGCTAGCATAACGCTGGGACCTTGGTCAAGATTACTCTGTTTTACCCATAGATAACCTTAATTCTGAATTTCTTAGAGAAAAAGTTAGGAGTGATCACATTAATTTCTTTCTGCTCAGAAGGCCCTGAACCTATATGCAAATGAAACCACCCACTTCTCAGATTTCTACAGACATTGGTTCTTTGCAAATTCTGACAAAATGAATATTTTCTGCAAATAGCTATGAGGTACTCTTAGTGAAGAGGAAAAATAAGGCACCCCCATCATATGACATTTATATTATAAACTCATTTGTCAATGTGAGGTCTATAGACTCTAAGTTCCTTGAAAGCAGGCATTTTTGTAGCTATAATGACTAAATACTGTCTAGTCATTGTAGACACTACAGTTTTTTTAACCTTTATTTGAACCTCTCCTTCCTTTTCCCCCTTTGTACCTCACGGCTCAGCACCGTTTACCAAGGCACTTTGTAAGGTTCATTTCTGTCTAATAACTCAATATTTCTGTCACAGTCAGTGCATTAATGGTGATCAAGGGACAGTTTCAGGATGTCTTGGAGAAATAACCATTATAGAGATTTTGATCTCTACCAGAGTGCTAAGAGCCAAGAGCCCTTTTATGAGCTGCACAGAGAGGACCTCTCCTTATCAGAACATTTTTAGTTCTTGAAGGACACTCTAAAAATCTCTCTGCAGGCCACCATTTCTTGGAAACTTTTCCTAAATAGAGGTCTTTGTGCTACACCAATGACTGTTTTACTAGAAGGCTTAATGGGGGTCTCATAAATCCATCAGAGCAGACCTTCACATACAGCTCAACACCAACTTTGGGCAGCAACTTCAACAACAGGATGAGTGTCCTTCCCATGAGATGTGTCTGCATTCCTTCCCTCAACACCAGAAAGGCCTCTGACTAAGATGAGCTCCCCAATTCCCTGAATACACCTTAATGCAAAGCAATTGTCCTCAAGGATTGATTTTAGTGGGTTCTTCACAATAGGAATTTCCATCTGAACACTCCTCATAGTCATGTGCTTGAAACTGGGTTTTGAACTCATGCATATGCACTTCCTTCCTTCGTTAAGACTGTATGAACTCAGGGGCACCAAACAGGTAACCATCTCGTCCCTTGGTGAGGATATTGAGGGATCTCCTGTCCTTCCCCTTTCAGCTATGTGAATTCTACCAAGCCTACCAAGAAATAGGTAGTATACAGAATGGATAAACAGTTACAAGCATAAAGACAACTGGAAATAGGGAACGCTTCCCAAATCCTTTTACCAGCATTACTCTCATACCAAACTCAAAGAAATATGGTACAAAAAGAAAACTACTGTTCAATCTTACATGGGATCATAGACGCAAAAATGCTAGCAAAATACGAGCAAATCAAATCCTGGAATATGTTATAATAATAATATATTAAAACCAGGTAGGGCTTAGCTCAAAATATGAAGATGGTTTGCTATTAGAAAATACATATTTCAGCAAATGTGGGGAAAAGTTCTTCAAGGTTCAAACTCTATTCTTAATTTTTAAACATTTTTAGCAAACTGGGAATGAATATAAGTATACTTAATTTGATATATCAGAAATCTCCAGCAAAAATAATACTTGACATTGAAACATAAAAATCATTCCCATTAAAATTTGAAAAGAGACCTCACTTTCAATATTGCATTATTGGTCATAAGCAATGCAATGAGATGGGAAATAGAGATAGGAGGTGTACATACTGAAGAAGGAAAGACAAAGTATCGATGTGATTGCCTACCTAGAAAATCCAAAAGAAATAATTGTTAGGTAGGATTCAATGGGAGGTTACTCAAATAAGAGGTTTGGAAACTATCAGCAGAAGGGAGGAGGGGAAGAGACAAAGCGGGAAAGGAATGTGTTTTGTTTTGCAGAACCAACAGTTCCAGCCAAGGAGATGCTTAACTAAGTGTTTCACCTGCTAGCCCCTTGCTAGGTGTGTCCTGCATGGTAACACCTTGAGCCAGTTTGAGCTGAACTGGATGGAGGTGAGGACCTGCACAGAAACCCCCTCTGAGTTGTCCTAAAGATACATTTAGTTCATTATAATACTAAGTTCCCTTCCTATGAGCAGAGTTTCTGTCATTTTTTGAACATACAATGTATGCACTAGCACGTTTACATGCTAGGCATGTGCAATTAAACCAAAAGTGCATATGCAAACTCCCTGTCCCCACCCCCAATACACTAAATAAAAGCTTCCTATACTAACCCCATGGGGAGACAGTGCTTTAAGAGCTATTTCCCTGTCTTCTTTCTTGTAACAATAAAAAGTTCTTTGCTTTCAATATTTCCTTGGGTTGTGCTCAATTTGATGTACCCCAAGCAGCAAACCCCTTGAGTTCACTTCATAATGAGAAGCAATTAAGACAAACAGGAGTTGACCAAGATGACCAGATACAAGAATAACAATGAAAACGAACTTATGGAACAATTTTCAGTCTCATCACAAATCCAATAAATGTGAATTAAAACAATGCCTTACAAATCATTATTAATTTTTAAAATTCAGTGGTACAATCTTTTAGAAAGGGATTTGGCAACAGTAACTAGAAAAAGATCCATCCTTTGGCTTCTGCTGAAACTCTATCCTAAGGAAATATTCCAAGACATATAAAAAGATATATACATAAAGATGTTCGCAGGCTATTTTTATAGAAAAATCTGGAAAAAAATCTAATGTCCAACAAGAGAGTAAATTAGCTAAAAAATCATACATTAGCTTAAAGAAATACTGTTTTTTAGCATTAAAAGATTTCCTAAGGTCTCTGTATTAACACTGAAGTTGTATTAAATGATAATTATTGAAAAACAAAAAAAAACAATTTGTATGTTTGGCATAACAACTACCTAAAAACACATTTGGAGAAAAGTGTCACAAGAAATATAGTATAGTCAAGAATTCAGACTCTTGATTCTGAAGTTGCAACTTCAAATCCTGGGACTACCACTTCCTAGCTTTATGACCTTCACCAAATTATCTAATTTGCCTCAGTTTCCTCATCTGTAAAATGGAATTTAATAATAGCAGCTGTCTCATAGTTTTGTTGTGACAGCAAAAGAATTTATACCTGCAGAGTTCCATGAGTAGTGATGTTGATATGTTAAACTGCTAATAAACATTCATGTGAATGCCGCAGAATACTAGTAGGCATTGTGTGAGGGTAGTAAGATTCTGGGTGTTTTTCAAAGTTTTCTAAAATATTGTTATTTTTGTTTTATAGTAAAAATGGATATTTAAATATTAAAATTATTATTTCTAGTCCACATTAATCTTGACTTCTCTTGACTTATACCCTAATTTCATTTCCTCCTGTTTATCTAGGATCTAGTTCCACCCATTATTTCCTTTGTATTATCTCAAACTTCTCTACTGATTCACTAAATAAATAAATTCCTAAGTGGAATCTTTACTCCCTTCTTTTCACTGTCACACTTCTTAAGGAGAAAACAAAATTCACAATAATTTTTTCCAATTTGAATTTCCTTTTCACTCTTCAGTATATTGGAATCTGAATTCTCTCTCCATTATGCCATTCTACTAATGTTGCTAATTTCCTTAACATCCAAAGCTAATTAATCTGTATCCTCTTTACCCTATCACAGGTGTTTTAATACTGCTAGTCACTTACTCCTTGAAACTGTCTACCCTGTCCTATCACACATAGAAAGGAGGATGTGAGAGGAAGAGGAAGCACAGGTTTAGAATTGCCTCTGTTGGAAACCAGAAGCTGGTATCTGCCCATGTGTGAGATCAGGTCTGAAGCTATAGACTGTAGAACCAATCCCGAAAGAAGAAGCAGGCATGGTCAAGTGAAAGAGTGTGGCTGGGGAAATCCAATAAGGGAAACAGAAAGCAAAGTGGGTCAAAGACAAAAGAACACCCTGAGTCCCAAGGGGAACAAAAAGTCTGCAGACATAGAAAAAATTCTGCAGAATCCCTCTGACCACTTTCAGCAGAATTGTATTGTCAAATCTCAGTGTGTGGAGTCTTTTATTCTCACAATACCTCAAGGATGCTTCTTTTATGTTCCTCAATACCACCCTCTTGGACTCACTTTTTTTTCTTCTGTTCATTCTCCAATTTAATCATCCTGCCTTCTTTCATCATATATTTACTAAGTGACCACTATTTGCCAGGCATTATGAGATGCCATGAAGCTGCACAATAAATAAGGTAAAGACCCACTCCTCAAAAGCTCACCTAATTGACAATTCTTTCTTTGACCACTGCATAAATGTTTCCCCCAAGGTTCTTGCCTAGATTCTTCTTCTATCCTACCCATGGCTCCAACTGTCTCACATTACCAACCATAACCCTGGATTCTTCATCTGATATCTTGCAGATATTTCAAATTCAGGATGGCCAACACCAGATATTCATTTGCCACCAAACCAGAAGAGATCATGATCAAACTAGAAACCCCTAAGTCATCCATCAGCTTTCCTTTCTTTCACCACATAGAAGAACAACCAGATGGCAATTCTTTTTTTTTTTTTCTTAAAGAACTTTATTTATTAATTTTTTTAAAGATTTTTTTCCCTCTTCTTCTTTTTCTCCTCCTTCTCCTTCTTTTCCTTCTTCTTCTTCTTCTGTAGGCTCCACACCAACTACAGAGCCCAACACAGGGCTTGAACCCACAACCTTGAGATGGACGCTTGAACTGAGATCAGGAGTTCGAGGCTTAATCAACTGAACCACGCAGATGTTCCTGGATGGCAATTTTTAACCATATCATCTCCTACAAAGCCTTCAAAATTGCACTTTCCTCTCTATCCTAACTCTACATGAATTTTCATCCATAACTACTTTCATAAAGCCTTCTAATTTTTTCCTGTCATCCAATATTGCCCCCTTTGAGTCCACCATTACTGCTGATATCAAAATTATCTTTCCAAAAGGCAAATTTTATCCACCATTGCTTCTGTTTCCATATGTTCTGGATGTTTACATTTCTTCCACGTATTTCATTTTCATCTGTATCTCTTAACACCATGTTGGATAAGAAGAGTTGCTTATAATTCTCAAATACAAGAAACTTTGGTCATGTTCTCTGCCTTTCTTTTCCACCCAACAAATTAGTTCAAATGAGCTCAAATATTTCTTTTTTTTTTAAGATTTTATTTATTTGACAGAGGAAGAGAGATCACTAGTACGCAGAGCAGCAGGCAGAGAGAGGGGGGAAGCAGGCTCCCTGCTGAGCAGAGAGCCCGATGCGGGGCTCAATCCCAGGACCCTGAGATCATGGCCTGAGCCGAAGGCAGAGGCTTAACCCATTGAGCCACCCAGGTGCCCCGAGCTCAAATATTTCTAAATTAGCTCAAATATTACTTGCTTGGCAAATCCTTCCCATCTCCTTCAAACAGGTTGCCCAATCTTTCCACTGAGCTCTGTGCTTAGAGTATATATCTATTAAGGAAGAATCATATTTGTTTTCTACTCATTTGGAAACCTATATAACATTTGTTCAGTTATCAGTCTCTAACATTAGAATGAGTGTCTAAACCTAGAGTGTATGGATAATGTGTTTTTTGTACATTTTCTTGTATCCAGCAAAATGGCTACCACCACCACCACAAGTCTTTGCTGAAAGAATAAATAATCACAGAATATATAATCAATGGGGGAATTTTTTTTCTTTCATTATATGACTATTAGGATACAACATGTATGTTGGTGAAAGGGTTGAGGAAATGCAGATTGATCAATAAAATGAAGGTCAAAGGAGAAAGGCAGGAGAAGTCAAGAGGAACCATCGGTATGCACAGAAAACAAAGCTGACATCTAGGAAGGGAGGCAAAGAATGAGAAATTATCAGACAAAGTGAAAGCTTGAAAGAATCCAATGGGACAAGGAATTATCAGCAGCTCAGCGAAATCTTTGCAATTTGACTCCATGAATCCAAACACATCTCATCAGTTTATCATCTTGATAAAGACATGGATATACAGAGTTCTTAGGGAAAGTACTAGAAAAAAACACTTACAGTTGGCCAGCAAGGCATCCGATCAAAAAATTTCCCAGAGTATATGGGTCTGATACGATCTGGAGGTTCTATTCCTGGTTCAGTGTTTTCAGCCTCCTTTCTCTCTTCAGGTTGTTGGGCAAACTGGCTCTCAGAAGGTTCTATCACCAAGCCTATTTGGGGCCCTGGCTCTTCTAGTTTGGGTAGACCAGTGTCCACCTCCACAGGAGGCTTCATCTCTGCACTGGGCTTCATCACCACACAGGTCTCTTTTCCCAGTTCCTGTCTAGGTTCTATATCCAAAGTAGTCTGCTTCCCCAGTGAACCTCTCCTGCTCCCTAGAGTCTGTGGACTTTCGCATACCATGCCCAAGTGAGGCTGTATCATCCTTTCAGAACACCCTGCCAGAAGACAGTCATTTTCTAAGCCCATTCTTCCTGGTAACATACCTAGAGAAGACTTTGTTTCCTGGGAGGCTGAGACCCCATAGACTCCTAAATTACTCCTCTCTGGGAGGGTCCTAGAAAGATTCTGTATTTTTAATTTCATTTCAAACTCCTTGTTCAATGGAGATTTTGTTTCTGGTGATGCTATCCTCTCCTCAAATTTATTACTATCCAGGAGGCTCTCCCTACATGAGGAATCTTCTTTTCCTAATCCCACTCTGAACCCTAACTCCATGGGAGATTTTGTCCCCATGAGGACCCCCTTCTCTCCTGAGTCATCCTTTCCAACCTCCATACTCTGGGGACATTTCCTCTCAGACACCCTCATTCCTCCAGCTGCACTCATCTCTAAGGGGAAAGCTGCGCCTGGCTCAATGGAAGTTCCTAAGCCTTTGGGGTGCCCCAACCCTTTAGGGGACCCCAGTCTCACGAAAGAACACATCTCCACTCGGACTCCCTGCCCACAGCTTCCTGCCTACCAATTTACAACTAGAGGAGTTCACGGACGAGAAGCCGATGAAGGTCTGTTTATCGGGTTACCTAGGAAACAGGGGCGTGGCTTGGCGCGCAATTGTTTCATCAGGCTGGTCCCTACCCATTTCTCCCACTCTGTCTCCGTCCGTTTCCCTCCCTCTCCTTTCTCTCCCTCTTTTTCTTTCTCTCCTTCCCTCCCTCTCTTCTCTTTTCTTCCTCCTTCCTTACTAGATCTGGGGGGCAAGAAAACTGGAAGGATGTGATCTTGCGCACTAGAGAAAATGCTCACCAGCTTCTCTTCCGTTTTGCAAGCAACTCACTCTCCCTAGGATGGGTTTAGCCATGGGCCTCCTCCTGGATATTTGCCTATTAATTTTACTGGCGAGCAGGGAATAAGTAGCCATTTTTCTGGTGGAGACCATTAATTTTAGGTCCTTCGTTATGCAAGAACATGCATACTGCATGTAGTTCTTTTAACCTAAAGAACTACCTTGAATTCTGTTGTTATAGTTGGTACCTGCGGTACAGAAACAAAGTCTTTGAGAACATTTACACTTTAATAACCAGGCTTTAAATAACACTTAAATAAAGTTTGAGATGTGTTACACAATAATGCATACTGACTTTTTTTTTTTTAATATTTTATTTATTTTTTCGACAGAGATCACAAGTAGGCAGAGAGGCACGCAGAGAGAGAGAGGAGGAAGCAGGCTCCCCGCCAAGGAGAGAGCCCGATGTGGAGCTCGATGTGGGGCTCGATGTGGGGCTCGATCCCAGGACCCTGGGATCATGACCTGAGCTGAAGGCAGAGGCTTTAACCCTCTGAACCACCCAGGGGCCCCGCATACTGACTTTGTAAAATACTGTGGCAAACTCAAACTCGTTTTAAGCACGGGATTTTTTTTTTTTTTAATATCTATTTGAGAGAGTGTGTGTGTGAAAGAAGGGAGAGGGACAGAGGGAGAAGCAGACTCCCTGCTGGGTAGGGAGCCCTATGCAGGGACCCATTCCAGGACTTTGGGATCATGACCTGAGGCAGAAGCTTAACAGACTGAGCCACCCAGGCACCCCAGCATGGGATTTTCTTTAAATTGTCAGGTTTTACATTTATTTATTTATGTATTCTCTTCACCCAGGGTGGGGCTTGAGCTCACGACCCCAAAGTCGAGTTGCATGCTCTTCAGACTGAGCCAGCCAGGCAGCCCCCTTTGTCAATGGAAGTCCATTTGGTGAATATTTGTAATGTTCTACACATACAAGGGAAATATAGCACCTAGCTTAGAATCAGAATAGAATTTATAGGATTCCAGTCTTTTAGAAACTATGAAGGACTTGTAAAATTTAAAATTTAAAAAAAATGCTTAGGAGATTATTTCACATTTGAAAAAATTTGTATACTGTAATTTTCAGATAATTAATATATTCTTCTCCCCTTATGCATTTTAAATGACTTGATAGCATATAAATGAAGGCATGTCTATGTATAAGCATTCATCAATTATTTCATTTTACAAATATCTATTAAGTACCTACTTTGTGTCAGTGCTAGGAATATTGTGAAATACAAGCCAATCCCTATCTCTTGGAACTTACATTCTAGTGGGGATGGATAACCATCAAGTAAACCAATAAATAAGATCATTTCACATACTGACAAGTGCAGTGAAGAAAATACTTTCCTATAAAGGGATGCTGCCTTAGAATTTGTGGGCTTAGAAGTTATTTGAACTGAGGCTTGCTTTAAGCCCTGCAAAGACATAAACTTTTTAAACATGACTGATTCAAGTTCCCATAGTCTTTTTCTCATTGCCTTGCCACTATGCCTGCAATACCTTAAGTTAGAATTACCTTTAGGTTTGTCTCAGATAGTCCCAGTTAAAAGAACATTATCAGTCATTACCATCTTTGATTCATTCTTCAACTACACAATGGTGGAAACATTTCCCAGAAGAGAAGGTAGAAGATACAGATACATAAGAGTTCTGGGTATGATAGATGCAAAGTACTAGGAATTTGTGAGTGGGTATTTAGAGATTTGAGAGCAAAGGAAGCACTAAGGGCTGTGTTCAAGTCTATAACTTCATTTAAGGCCCATCCACTTTGTAGCTTCCTTAACAAATTATATCAATAAATAGGATTCCACATTTGACACTAAAAATATACAATTATCTGTCATCCTCAGTTACCTGGGGGTGAGGAAAAAAACACAAGCATATTATGAGTGGCAGCACCAAGAGCAAAGATTTACTGTGGCATATCAGTCTCTCCAAAACTGCCAGTGGATCTTAGAAGTGCTAGCCACGGGAGCAGCCCTCTTCAAGGCAAACATTATGACTAAACTATAAAATACTGTGAAATGTATTTATGAAGGGGGTAAATTAAAAGACAAAATTGGTAGAAAAAAATAAATGAGGAAGCATTATCCTAGAACAATGAAATGGGGTGTTCCTAACAATTTATAAATTACACTATCCATGTGTTATTTGTGAGGACTTCCTCAGTCAAATGCTCATCATTTTAAATGCAATTAAGTTCACAAATATTTTGAAGTCCCTATTGTGAAAGATCCTTTGTGAGGAATTGAAATGATGAATAAATTATTGTCTTGGTCCTTAAGAACTTTAAAATCCTAATAAGATTTTATTTACTTGTTTATTTATTTATTTATTTATTGGAAGAGAGCAGAGAGAGGGAGAGACAGAATTTTAAGCAGGCTCCATGCCCAGTGCGTCAGGAGGCCCACTCAGGGCTCGATCTTACAACTCTAAGGTTGTGACCGACTAAGCCACCCTTGGCCCCCTCCCTCAATGAGTTTTAGATTCCCTAATGGGAATGAAAGTGTGAGGAGAAAAGTCTAGGCACTATAAAACAAAGCAGATAGGTATTAGAACCATTATAGAGAGTAAAGCAAAGTATTGTGAAACTACTGGGAAAAGATAAATCCAGCAGAAATACAGTTGACCCTTGAACAACACAATTTTGAACTGTGCAAGTTCATTTATATGTGGATTTTTTTCAATATATCAGAAGACTTTTTGGAGATCTGCAAAATTTTGAAAAAAACTTGCAAATGATATTGCCCAGAAATACCAAAAAAAAAAAAAAAAAAGAAATTAAGAGGAAGTTAGGTATTATTTTAAGAGTAGGATATGTAATAAATATAACTTATAAAATATTTTATTGGTAAGGCTTCCAGTCAACTGTAGGCTACTAGTACTTAATTTGGGGGTGGGCATCAAACATTACATGCAGATGTTCAACTGTATGGGGAGTTGGTTCCCCTAACACCTGCATTGTTCAAGGGTCAACTATATCCTCAGATGCGATCAAGAGCATTTGGTATCTTGGTGAAAGTGAAACCTGCAGTGATGAACATTAATGGTGTTCTGGGAGGGAGAGAATAAAGTGATTAAATATGCCAAGATGAGAACACACAGGCAACATTCTGGGAACACTGGGTATACTGGTATGATTAGGGCACAAAGCAAGAGTTTGGGGAGAGGGAAACTATAGAAATAGAATGATAGAAATGTGGATTGGGCCTAGAGAAGAACTTTGGACTCTGTTTTGCAAGTGAGACATCATTGAACATTTTTGAGGAGAGTTACTGGCTGAAATGCAAAAAATGATTGAAAAGAGGGGACTATGCATTAATTCAGTTTATATGAATACTACCATGATGCTAGGATTAGATCACAGGTGTTGGGATTAGATGGCAGATTTGGGGATTAGAGAATTTTGGGTATTAGAATGGACAATGGTTTATGAAGGAAAGTGGGAAGAGGGAAGATAATTTTCCCCTTTCAAGTCCAGGTGACTGAAAGCCTGTTAATACCAGTCAACTAAGCAGAAGGAGGTTTGGGCTGGAATAGGTTTGGTTTGGGATATAGTGTTAACATGCCACAACTGATGTGACAGCCTATTTCCTGATTCTTCCTTGGATGGTCCAAGAGGTACTAACATGACTAACACATTGCACTGGAACAAGCTCTTGAGGATAAAATGCCACAGATACCACTTAGGTATGACACATTATGCTCTTCTGGTTAGTAATTGGGGAGTTGATCTAGAAGACTGGCTGTTCAAGGGTTCAAATCATCTTCGTTACATAATGTTGACAGAGAATCCCCAGGATATCTTACCCCATGCATACATCCTAGACAATGTTGATGTTCTCAAAACAGGGCTATACATGCAAAACTGTAAAGTAGCCCTTATCCTGAAAGAAAGTCAATTTAACATTCTACCAAATTACAAAACGAATTATTTTGTTTTGTTTCAGATACCTGGCCAGAAACTACTGTATGAAATTTAACCAAAGAAGAATGTGTTATGTAGATCTGCAGCGGAGGATAGTGTTTTGAGGTTTTGGTTTTTTGTTTTTGTTTTTGTTTTAATTGGAATCCTGCGTAAGAACTCAGGAGCCAGCTTGCAGGTTAGAATACAATTTCACTACCGGTGGTGATTTTGGACAAGTTACACCATCTCTTTGCTTCAAATTCTTTACCTTTAAAACAGGCACGCCTCACTCATTAATTACACAACCATAACTAGAGACTCCCAGCTGCCAGGCATTGTGCTAGACAGTGTTGAGGACCACTTGGGGAGCTAATACTCTAATGTAGGAAGGCAATTAGTCTCAGATATTCATTTGAATGAGACCTTGTAGTGTAATAGTAAAATAGGATAACTCGCAAAGGAAAATCCTTAATAAAAGCAAGCTATTATTTTAAGATTTTCTCCCCCACCACCACCACAAACAGGTAAACTGAATAAAAGCAATAAAAGCTTATTATTTTAAGATTTTCTCGCCTAGAGACTTTTGGTATGGGGAGGTTTTAATCCTCTTCGCAGGAGTAAATACCTTTACGACCCAGGCTTCCCCTCAGGACACGTTCGGAGGGCTGGGGAGGCTCTCTCAGGCTAGAAAAGTCTTCCCCAAAAAGCCCCCTAGCCGTGTTAACACAGTTGGGGTGCTGCAGGGTAGGGTTAATTGGGACTGTGAGCTCACATTCACAAAAGGAATTTCTCCGCCCCACACGGGCAGGGAGCAACAAACCCCTGCTCTCGAGCTTCCCCAAAATCAAGGCCGTAAAAGAATTCCCCCACCCCCTACCGCCGGGAGCCGAGGACCGCCACCCAGATGACAATGGCGCCTGCAAGGGCGGGGCCGCGCTTGCCAGGGACGTGGGATGGAAGAAGCAGGCTGGCTCGCCCCGGGTTGAACGCAGAGGTCACATGACACGTCCCAGCTGGCCCCTGAGACCAGCCCCAGCTGAGAGGGCTTTGACAAGGGGCGGGGGAGCGGACGGAGAGGTGGGGCTGGCTACCGCGGAAGTGACGAAGGGGCGTAGCTCGCTACGTGCAGCGACGTGGCGGCGAGGCCGACGCCGAGCGGCGGAAGTGGCTCCCGCGCTGGGACTTGAGTGTTTGTGTTTTGGTTCACGACGGAGCCGGCGGCTAGCCTGAGGGGAGGAGGCAGAGGAGGGAGGAGGAGGAAGAATTAGTCGGAACTCGAGCGCCGGCGGCGGTGAAGGAGGAGAAAGGAAAGAGGAAGGCGGAGCGGAGAGAGGCGGAGACGGAGCCGGACGGGGGCGGCACCACGGCACGATCCCCGCACGGTCCAGTCTGAGGGGAGCGGCCTGAGGAGGAGACGCGCCGCCACCGTCTAAGCCACCGCCACAGCCTCAGCCTCTTCTCGGGCTACGCCTAGGACTTGCTGCCGGGAGGCTTCAGCCCCGCGGCTCCGCGTGCTGCGGTCTCAGGTAACCAGACCTTCCCTCCCTTGCCAAGAGCCAGCCGGGACCCCAGGTTATGCGCTGTTCTCAGTCTGTCCGCGGCCCTGCCGGCACTGTGTCTCCCGCCCATTCTTCTTCACCTGGCCCCTGTGCCCTGGACGAGAGCTGTCGAGCTGGGCATCTCGTCCTGCCGGCCCCGGTGATTCATTCCTCAAAGAGCTCTGGGGATCGGGATTTGCGGACTGACTGAGGGAACGACGGGTGTCACCCTCTTCCCTTCTCAAGATGGCGCCGTGAAAGAGTGCTGGAGGCCGCGGTTCCGTCTGGCCCCTGTCCTGGCAGTCCTGGAGGGGGTGGTCCCAGCCGAAGCCAGGCCAGGGTGGGGGAAGCAGGATGGGAAAGATGGCCAGGGGGCCTGGCGGGTCCTGCTTGTTCGGGCCATCCGGAGTTTGGTATCAGTTACTCAGGTGCCCTCCAAGGAGGAACTGGGGCCTACAGCAGGTGTGAATTTGGGGAGCTCCGCCTACCTTCGACTTCCAAAGACCGGTAATGGAGGGAGGAGGAGGCTCATCAACATAGTCTGCTTAGGGGCTGTCTCATCTATGAAAGGTGATGAACCGCAACTTTAAAGAACTCAAGACAACTAGGCCGCTGAGCACGCACAGTGGGTAGAGAGAGACCTTATTAAACCTGTCCCGTTGTTCTCTTCCCTTAGACGCTGGTTACCCTCCCGAGACTTTTAGACTGTACGCTATGAACGTCATAATTCACAAATTTTGTTTTTTGTCAGTGTCATAACCAGTTAGAAAAAAAAAAAAGAAAACACGTGTACAGCACTATGATAATTCAGGAGGGCTCAGAAACTTTATTTTTAATGTAAAATTGGGATAATACGAGTTTATAGGGTTGCTGTAAGCAAAATTCATGTAATAGTGGTTGGCACATAAATGTGCGGTAAATGTTAGCTGCTGTTGTTAATACTATTTTCATTAAAGAACACCTAGAGACCTTTATAGACTACCACTTAATTTTCAAAAGATTTAAGAAGCATTTTATGCAAAATTTTTGTTTTGCAAAAACAAAACAGTAGTGAATACAAGTGAATGCGTGTGATTTTTAACCTTAATGTTAGGCTAACTGTATCTTTTATAGTTACATTTGTTTCCTGCTAGAGAGCGTTGGAGGGAGTTATAGTCCAACAGCTTTAACCCTTAGAAGGCAAAGCTAAAATCATAATTTTTTTATGGGAATGTCATGTTTTTCCTGAAATTTTGGACCATGGAAATTGAGAGCATGTTGTCCTTGACAAGTATTTGAATTTGCTGTTTTGGAGGTAGTGAGACAATTGGGAGGTGTTTCTGTTGGCATTGAAATATCTGACGGTGTGTTGGTACGTGTTCATTCTGCGTGATATTCTGTTGCTATTTGGTCATTATTTCATCAGAGGGCCACTTTAATTGCCAATTTTCAGTCCCTTTTATGTGTTGGCCCCTGTATTGGATGAATAGATAGGTAGATTGATTGATTCTGTCATCTAATTCTCCAGTAGATATGTAACTTAGGTATTATGGAAATGGAGACTTTGGTATAGCCAGCCAGGATTAGATCCCAAATCTGGTATGTTTTAGTGAGGGGGGTGGGGGGTGTCAATGTGAGGATCGGAGCATTTTTAAAAATTTTTTAATCTTTTTTTAAAGATTTTATTTATTTATTTGACAGCGTGAACAACGAGAGAGGGAACACAAGCAGGGGGAGTGGGAGAGGGAGAAGCAGACTTCCTGCTGAACAAGGAGCCCGATGCGGGGGCTCGATTCCAGGACCCTTGGATCATGACCTGATCCCAGGACCCTGGGATCACGACCTGAGCAGAAGGCAGCAGCTTAATGGCTGAGCCACCCAGGTGCCCCGGAGCATTTTTTATTACAGAAAAATTTTTAAATATATAGAAATAGGGAGAAGAGTAAAATGAACCCATCGCCAATTTAAATTATTTTGTGGCCAGTCATGTTTTATTTACATCCCTACTGTTTGGAAGCATCTCAAACATATCATTTCACGTGTGAATAGTTCGGTATGCGTTACTAAAAGGACTCTGCAGAGCTGCCGTTTAGGTAAGTCAGTGGTGATTTTATTGTCTCCAACGTAAGAACACTTGGATATTTATTAATGAATTCATTGTCCAAAGGGATTTTTATCTAAACTCATTTCATGGGGAAGGCAAATTTCTTACGTGAGGTACCTAAATGAATTATAACAGTTATTTTAAGGAAGGAATCATCAGGTTTAAGGAGCACATGATCAGATTGTAACTAAAGATGGGAGGAAACCATTCACAAATCACATTGTGATTTGTAAGTAGATTGGAATAATGTTCCCTTATTCCTTTGAGATTGAAAATTAGCCTTAGATGATAAGAGAAGTTGCCATTTAGGCTAGGTTTTTCTAGATGTGTTAAAAAGAAAATAGTGACATATTTAATTGTTAGGCCCAGACTACAGAATAGCGTAACAAAGTAAGACACTAATAAGATTACCACATAGAGGATCTCTGTTAACATTTCCATGTATAATGTACTTGAGCACATGAGGAAACAATTTTAAGTATTTTAGCCACTGGACACACAAACCTGAGAGCCTTATAATACTTGTTGCTCCAATTTACCATTAGTTAAACAAAAAAAAATGTATAATTTTACAGGGGCCTTCCCATAATAATAGCCAACATTTATTGAGCTCTTAACTGTGTTCTAGGATCTTTTGTAAGAACTTTCCATTTATGAACTTCATTTTCCCTAAAACTATTCTAGTCCAACCTGTCTGGCTCTAGAACCTAAACTCTTGAATCACCTCAGGTTGACTGAGTTTGAAACGCAGCTCTTTTATGGCTTTGTCACAACTCTGTCACAGTAACTGTGTGACCTCAATCAAGTTACTGAACCTCTCTGTGCCTGTTTCCTCATTTTTAAGGGTTGTAGTATCTATAGGATTGTTGAGTGACTATGTTAAGTACTTAACTACCTGGCACAAAGTTAAGTCTTTAATAAAGATTAGCTATAGAATTTTTTTTTAATTCTGAAAATTACAGCAGGATTTTAGGCTTAAATTTCATACCTTTATATTATTACAAAGATAGTGAATTTAAATGACATTCAATGTCATGTTGATGTTAAGATTATCATGCGATAATATGGTACAGGCAAAATTTGCTGAAGTGATTAACATTAGATTTTGTTTTGTTTTCTGATTTGTGTATTTAATTTTTCTTTACAGGTTTCTCTACATCTAGAAAGAAAAAAATTGACACCTTGCATCCTGGAAGTTCATTTAAGAGACTGAAATTAGGGACTTCTTTCAAATTTGGACATGGCTAATCGAGGAGCAACAAGACCCAACGGGCCAAATACTGGAAATAAAATATGCCAGTTCAAACTAGTACTTCTGGGAGAGTCTGCTGTTGGGAAATCAAGCCTAGTGCTTCGTTTTGTGAAGGGCCAATTTCATGAATTTCAAGAGAGTACCATAGGGGGTGAGATTTTCTTTTTTCCCTTCATTTAATTGAATTATACATTGGCAAAAATTTTGCGGTTCTAGTTCTTTGATGATGAATACCTAAATAGGTTGCATAGTGAAGAAAACTGTTCAGCAGACTTCAAGCTTTAAAACTTACCTTGATTTTTGTTTAGATAGTATCTTCCTACATTTTGATTTCCTGGTTGTCCCCAAGATGGTTGTATATAAGCTGGAATACAGATGCAAGCATGAAGAGAGTCAATATCCTGAGTATTTAGATTTGATATGATACTGTTCCTTGATAGTGATTAGAGGCTTCTTCAAATTAATACACGTTTTAGTGCTTTAGAATGAGTAAGAAAATAGTAAAAGTAAATAATGAAAGTTAACCTTAAAATTCTAATTCTAAATAACTGGACTATTTGTAAATTACACTGATTAGTAAAATTAATTAAATTTTATTAAACTTGTTTAAGAATGCTCCTAGTGTAAAGGAAGAGAAAAAGTCAGTGATCAACGAAGAGGGACAAAAAAGGGAAATGGGACCTGGAGAGAAAGACGAAAGAAGGGTTAAGAGGTAGAGTGCACTGAATACAGTGGTTGTGGTAGAGCTGAAATGAGGGGAAGGTAAGAGGCAGGAGAAGGGTAACAGCTAATAGTGCAGTGTTATGCATAGAAGATAGGAAATTTGATAATTGAATTTAATCAAATTCACAACTACATAGCAGTGGGGCAAAACAACCTTTTCCTTTTTTTTTTATTTTTAAGATTTTATTTATTTATTTGATAGAGTGAGAGTGAGAGGATGAGGGGGGAAAGCAGACTCCCCGCGGAGCTGGGAGCCTGATGCAGGTCTCGATTCCAGGACTCCAGGATCATAATCCAAGCTGAAGGCAGTGGCTTAACCAACTGAGTCACCCAGGCATCCCCAGAACAGCCTTTTCCAAGCGTCCCGTTTCATCTGTCAAATGAAGCTTTTGAATTGGGTAAAACCAGAGGAAACACAGTTTTAAGATCACAGTATTTTGCAAGGGGTATATAATTAAGCAGTACTATATTTTTAAGGGTATACATAATATATTTTAATGTCATACATATAAAAAGTCAAACTTGAAATACGTAAGACTGATACTGACACATAGCAACTTCGGATCTTTCAGAAGTGTAACTTTATGTCCTGCATTTAGTGTATGTTCTCAGATACACTTGAGGATCTTGTTCATAGTTCAGACCCTTCCAATAAAATAGTTTATAAAACTATACTACCTTCTGGTCTTTCCCTGTATACAGGAAGTATAATACATAGGTGATGTTTCCACTTCAGTAGACTCAGAGAAGTGTGGTGGTGATTGTCAATCTCTTGTTTGTACATCTATCAAGTTACACAGTGTTACATGTTTTAGTTTGTTGTGTTTTTTTTTTCAAGATTGATTTATTGAGAGAGAGAGAGTGTGTGTACACAGTGGTGGGAGTGAGTAGGGGCAGAGGGAGAAGGATAGAATCCTCAAGCAAACTCCCTGCTGAGTATGGAGCCTATTATGGGGCCCATCACAGGGCTCAGTCCCAGGACCCTGAGATCATGACCTGAGCTGAAATCGAGTTGGCTGCTCAACCGACTGAGCTACCCAGGTGCCCCTAGTGTTTTGTGTTTTTATAATGAGCATCAAAAATGTGGTCCATGATATGGAGCTTTTGAGTTAGAAATCTAATGAATAATATGTTATACATTCTTGGTGGTTTCTTTGTTAATAGATTTGTGTGTGTGTGTATATATATACACACATACATTTATGCACGTGTAGACACACACACATCTGGTTTAGTAATGAAATACTATATCAAGGTAATAACACTTCTCAAGTGGTTGTCAGTGGCAGCATTTCCCAAAGTACATATGAGTTTGAGGCTATAAATACATGGGCCAGATAGAATTGATAAATGCCACCCTCCCCCTTTTCACAATACATACCAAAATAACAAAAACACTGAAGTACTATAGTAAAGAACTTAATTCCTGGGAAACTGCAGGAGCCTCAGAAGCTTAAGACTAGAATCTTTTTTTTTTTTTGATATTATGAGCATCCAAATGTATTTTTTCCTAATTGACATTTCAAGCAGGACGTTTCCAAGAAAAATTTAACCCTGTATCAATAAGTCATAAGTACACATATTTTCTGATATGTGTGTATGCATATATATAGTCTGCATTTCCGTTGAATACAAATTAGATTATTTACATTTCAGTAATGAGTTTTTCAGGTTTCTTGTTCCTACATGTAAAGCTTCCTTAATATTTTCTACTTGTACAGATCAAATCTTGCTTTTAAAACCAACTGTATGAGGAATTTATATCCATATTTCTGTGTCAGTGGTTGTTGGACACTTTCTAACTACCTTGGCTCCATAGTAGTATCTTTAGGAGGTATGAAGTGCCACTGTGATTATAGCTGTGAGTACCACTGTTTCGTTTGGTTTTGAGACATTACTGACATAAAACATTGTGTAAGATTAAGGTGTAAGACAGTGATTTAATGTTTTATAGTGAGTGCTGTTCTTTTATGCTGTTTGCTAACAGCTGTTCACCCTTAGGAACTATAGTAGTAGTCTACTTAAGGATTTCAAGTTTTGAGCTATTTGATGATGAATACCACAGGTCTATAACTTGTAAGAAATATGTATTTTTGTTTTGGCTGATGTGTGATAAGACTTAGCTAACAAATGAACCTGGCCAAGTGTTTTGTATTTTATCTGTGCTTTATTTTTTGATTGTTTATATCTGGTAATAGTCATTATGGTCTGAAGAGCTCAATTAAAATTTTCTTCTGATTGTGTTTTACAGTGGGAATCATATGCTGTACTCTTTAATTTGTGTATTCTAGAACCTTAAATTCATCAAGAATATCAGGGTAGTTTATGTGATTCTTCGTAAACATGGAAGTTTGACTTAAGAATCCATGTTGTCTCACAATTTCACATACAATTGCCCCTTGATCCTGTAACACTCACAATGAGGTTAGGTCATTAGGTGATGGGTTTAACACTTCGGGGAGTTCTAGCTTATTTATAGGGGTTTAAAGTCTGCGTGACATTTTTTGTTCTTATTAAGACAAGCCCAGAAGGTTAGCAAGGAATATTAAGGCTCAGGTGGTTGTCTTCCTTCCTGCTTTCTCATCTGAAGGCTTAGTATTGCCTCACTTAATATATGCTGGATAGGGCTGGCCATCTTTCAGTTAACACCTTGAGTAGTTAAAGACTTTACAGATTTCAAGTGAGTTACTCTTGTCAAAAAAAAAGAACCAGAATTTGTTTTTAAACACATTTAAGTATTATTTATAAACAAGTAGATAGATCTTTGGTGTAAGAGCAGCATTAGGGTATGCAGTGAAATAAGACATAGTCATTCAACTCTTTTTTTCTTTTGAAAGATAAATGTTTTATACCACAGTTTAATTTTGTAGGCAGTGTCATCAGAGGAATGGAAGACACATGGTTTAGGTTATAGAACTATACATGAGAACATTAACAGCATTCCCTTTGCAGGTACTGTAATTTTTGAACTTTGATTTAGAGCAGTGGTTCTCAGAAGTTCCCTGTTCCAGGAGCATCTGCATTACCTGAGAATTTGTTAAAAGTGCAAATTCCTATATCCTATATTGAATCAAAACCCTGAAGTGGAATCAGTAATCTTACATTTTAACAGGTCTTCCAGGTGATTCTGATATGTGCTGAAGTTTGAGAATCACTGCTTTTGTGTTCTGAGTAGTCAATATTACTTTTACACTGAGGTTCTTGGAATAATTGCTTTCCTTTTTTTTTTGAACTGTAGTTTGGGTAGGATTTCTAAAAATAAGTTGTTGATCCAACTGCTCCAGTTTGAAGATAACAAGTATTTTGTCCGGTTACATCATATATTATTTGTATCTGTTTGTATGAAACCCTTTCCCACAAATCTGTTAACCTGTTGGGCCCTTTAAGAGAATATGGCCCCTTCTCTGTCCCATCTAGGTTGCTCTGCCTTGCCTCTCCTAAGGAACTTAGAGTATCTGTAGTTTTCAGTTATCTGTACCAATGCTGTTCCCCCTTAGTGTCACAAGTAATCAAGGACTGATTATACCCTAAGTTAGAGAAACAAGTGCCTTTTTAACTGTAGTTCCAGTACATGGCACATACTCTTAGGCAACTCATACTCAGCCTTATTTTACTCTTACAGAAAAGAAAATAATGGTACCTAACTTGAAAAGGTTTCGGTGAGGATTAAATGAAAGTACATACAAATTTCTTGGCTACTGTGCCTAGCATAGAGTAAAATGCTTATTAAATGTTAGCTACTACCACTACCATCACCACCATTACTTTTTGCTGAGTCATTTTTGTCACTGCTCTGTTGTCAAAACATGACATTTATTTTGGAATCATAACTATTCCATGGAGTGCATAGTATTTGATTTAGGATTTGACAATGTTAAAAAAACTTTACGTTTAGATTTTCTTTTATTGGAAGACAAACCTTCTCATTAAAAATTATAGGAACAATCACTTCTCGGCCTTTTGGCTAAGATCAAGTGTAAAAATTATAGGAACAGGGGCGCCTGGGTGGCTTAGTCCTTAAGCGTCTGCCTTCAGCTCAGGTCATGATCTCAGGGTCCTGGGATAGAGTCCCGCATCGGGCTCCCAGCTCCACAGGAAGCCTGCTTCTCCCTCTCCCACTTGGCCTGCTTGTGTTCCCCTCTCTTGCTGTGTCTCTCTCTGTCAAATAAATAAAATCCTTTAAAAAAAAAATTATAGGAACAAGTAAGAGTTTTTTTTAGAGGTTTTTCTTTGTCAGAGGGCTTGTGAGCACAAGCAGGGGGAACGAACTGCAACCAGAGGAAGAAGGCTCCCTGCTGAGCGAGGAGCCCAAAGTAGGACTTGATCCCAGAACCCTGGAATCATGACCTGAGCTGAAGGCAGATGCTTAACCCAAGATTTTAAAAACCTTATAAGCAAACACTTGCATTAAATTTGAGCCTTCAAAAAATGAAGTTTTTGCAGATTCATCCAAGTAGATAGTATAAGCATTTACAACTAAGTTTCTTAAAATTCTGCATGGTAAAGTCTTACTAATTTTCCCCCTCCATTTATTGGTTTTCACAAAAGTGGTTAGTCATGTATATTACACTAAATGCAGGCCACCCACACGAACTAAGTTATTTGTGGAAATTTTCTCAGAGGGAGAAATTACACTGTTAAATAGAATACTAAATGTATTCAGATATTGAACTTGCTTCCTAAACTGGGAAAGAAAGCCTAGCCAGAAAATTTGAATCTGAGTAAGTCATGTTCTTCCTGTAGTAGTAAGCTTTCTGTTGCCCTTCACTTGTTTGCCTTCAGAAAAACCAGTCTGTATATAGATGATCCCCAGTTCACAGTGGTTCTACTTAAGATTTTTCAACTTCATGATGGTATGAAAGCAATACAGACAGTAGAAACTATACTTTGAATTTTGATTCTCTTCCAGGCTGGCAATATTCAATATAATACTCTTGTGATGCTTGGCAGTAGCAGGGAGTCCTAACTCCCAGTCAGCCACGTGATCACAGGGTAAATAACTGAAACAACCATTCTGTACCGGTAACAGCCATTTCATTTTTCATATTTAGTACAGTATTCAAAAAATTACATGAGATATTCAATACTGTGTTATAAAATAGTCTTTGTGTTAGATGATTTTGCCCAACTGTAAGTTAACATAAGTGTTCTGAGCACATTTAAACTAAGGTAGGTTAGGTGTATTTTTTACTTTTACCATATTTTCAACTTGATGATGGGTTTATTGGGAATAACCCCATCACGAGTCCAGGAGGACCTGTATTGTAATCTGTGCATTTATTACCTTTATCTTTTTTCATCCACACATTGCTCTCAATTAAAAGTGCCTTTTTTTTTTTTTTTTAAGAGCATGTACAAGTAAGGGGGTGGTGCAGAGGGAAAAGGAGAGAGAATCTTAATCTTAAGCGTGGAGCCCTATGTGGAACTTGATCTCACAACCCTAAAGTCATTACCTGAGCAGAAAGCAAGAGTTTTGGACTCTTGAGCCTGGACGCCACCCAGGCTCACCTCAATTTAAAATACTTTTCAGAAAGAACAGAAAACCGAGAGATAGACCATTAGCATATGGTCTTTGATTGGTGAGGAAAACAGTGCTTGAAGTGTTCGTTGTTCTTTCTAACAGTGAGAATTAAAGTTGTCAAAGTTAATCATTGGTTTCAAGTGGAAGAATATCCTTATGCATGATAGTGTTTACTTTTAGAAAGTGTGTATTCAGTCAGTGTTTGAGATAAGTTGTATTACTCGGAGAAGTTGGTAGAGATTTGCTACTTTATATCAGTTTGTACCAGTTATGCCCTAAAAAATGAATTTTTAATAGTCTAAACATGTTATTCTCCAGTATCCTAGTTTAAAGTGTTACGTGTGACTACTAAATATTGCTGTCAGTCTGTAAGGAGTCTGTAAGCTTGTTTCTAATCCTGGTACCCTTCTATGAACACTTATCTGAGGCCTGTTTGTAAAATGAGAGGGTTGAACTAAATAAGGATCCTTCTAGAGTTAACTTTCTAAAGTTTTTGTCCCATCTTACTTAATTCATTTATTGTCCTCTGATGCTCCTGAAGTGCCCAAAGCTGTTAGGATTTTTGCCAGTTCTACCTATAGTGAACAGCCTCTATTGATTGACTAATTTACTGCTTTTATTCTGTCACATCCTGGGAAGTAAGATTGTGAAACTTCTTTAAAATTCATTTACTCAATAAATTTACCAAGCTCCTAACACTGTGCTAAGTACTAGAAGTTAAAGATGACCTTATGGTTTGGGATGGGAGACAGATTGAGTACACATAAGGAATGAAAAATGGTATTACATACCACTATTTATTTATTTGTTTATTTTAAAGAATTTATTTATTTGACACACAAAGACAGCAAGAGAGGGAATATAAGCAGGAGGAGTGGGAGAGGGAGGAGCAGGCTTCCCACTGAGCAGGGAAGCCTGATGTGGGGCTAGATCCCAGGACCCTGGGATCATGACCTCAGCCAAACAAAGGCAGAGCTTTAAGACTGAGCCACCCAGGTGCCCCACATACAACTATGTAAATTAAGCCTAAATTACCAGTTGGCCTTCCTGTTTTATTTATTACATATATTCCAAAAGAGGACATATATGTATATATAAAGGAAGTGTATTGTCAGTTACATACTGGAAAAATCTAAGTTTTCAAAAGCTTTGATGCTTGGATTTTATGACCTGTATTTTGGCTGCATTCAGTCTATTTTTGCTACCTTTCTGTTATTGACTCTGTTCTGAACATTTAAGGTTTGTGGATAATTGACCTTTTGTAGACACCGGGGACCCATAAATGATACTTCTTCTGGATAATGATTGGGTGTGGTGGGGTGAGAACCTTTTTTAAAATTTGCTTTTAATAGAATAAGAATTCTGACTTGATAAAAATAAACAGGAAGTTTTGTTGTTAAAAAATGTTTATTTTCCCCTTTTGTGTCTTATACCATAATCTGATGTTATATGCAATTTTTGTGGTGCACACTGAATTTATTATAGGATGACATAATTTGGAGTCATCATAGAGCTTTTTATGACAGGCCTCTTAGTGGAGGAGAATAAGAATGTGTAAAAGTGAGAAAAGCAATAGGAATAATTCCAGAGGTTTTGGGATTTTGATCATTGGCTATCTTGATACAAATACGAATTCTAGTAAACAAATTATTAAATTCCTCAAGATGAGAGAGAGTACTACTGAAGTCACATAATGGATTTTGGAAATAAGGAATTATGCTTCATGTTTTACTACTTTTATACAACAGAATATTTTGAAGTAAGTGTTGATGAACAGCATTCACCCTCTTTCCAAGGTAATATAGATGTGGAAGAATAAGTAGAAGCAGGATGAGGGACCACTTATTCCTGGTTTCCATCGTTGAAGATAGCAGGTGCTTTTGGACTCAGAAGAGGATAATCTGTTGATATGGAACTCAAGTCTCTATATAATAATTGGACACCTTTAGCATTTTTCAGTGTTTTTATGAGTTTCATACGGACCTTACCATGGCTATATGATACTACACTGAAAACTCTCCCTGCTATATTCTCCTACCCCACTCAGTTCTTTTCCCCAGAGACAATGTAACTTCGTTGTATGTCCTTGGGAGGATACTATTACTTTAAATCTATATAGTCTCTATCCTGTGGAATTTGAAACATCAGGGCCACTGTACTGTATCATATTTTTTACTTTAATACTGTCCTAGATATTTATTGCTCAGAAAAAAATGACCACAAAACTTAATGATTTAGAGCAATACCATTTTCTCTCTCTCATGGTTCCGGGAGTTGAGTGGGCTTTGTACGTGGTTTTCTGATCTCTCATGGGTTGCTGTTAGTGCTGGGGCTAGAATCGGCTCAGCAGCTGCTGGCTGTTGGTTGGGGCCTCAGCTAGAACACCTGCATGTGGGCCTTGCCACCTGGCTTGGGTTTCCTCACGGCATGATGGCTGGGTTCGAGAATGAGTGTCCCAAAAAGTACCAGGTGAAGCTGGGTGACCTATCATGACCTAGCCCAAGAAGTCACATAGATAGCATCAATTATGTTCTAGTCACAGGCTCACACAGGTTCAAAGGAGTGTAGGTGTCATGTAAGAAGAATGTGGTGTAGGAAATGTTGTTGAAGCCATCTTGGAAAACACAATCTGTCAAAGATCTATCCATATCATTTTAGGAAGGGCATTTCATTTATCTTGGCTGTAGCAGTATCTCATTGCTACATATCAATGTATATTTAAATCGGTTCTTTAGTTTTAGATTTGTACATTGTTTTATATTTTTGGCTGTTAACAGTAAATGCAGTAAATAATTCATAGTCATTTCTCATATATTCCAAGTATTTCTATTATGTGAATTTCTAGAAGTTGATTGCCTTTGTTTGTCAAAGGTTACATACATTTGTAATTCTGCTAAAATTTTCCAGACAGCCTTTCAACAACAATGTACAGAATGTCTGTTACTCTATTTTACTATCTCAAGGGACTTTTAGATTTTACTATTATGCATTTTTTATTGTACTTTTTCCCATAATATGAGCGAGATCAAGAATCTTGTATTTTTAGAGTCCATTGTGTTTCCTTTCTCTGTTAACTATAGCTTCATGATAGTCTTAATTCATTTTTAATAGTCATGCTATTATATACCATTTCATTTATTAATGGTAATTTCTCAATATCTCTGTGTTATATTCGTATTTATTTTAGTAACTGGTAATTTCACATTCTTTAACTGTACTCATACTGTTGGACATTTAATGTTTGTATTTTTGTTTGCTGTTTCAGATAATCATCTAATAGTGGCTATTTTCTGGGAATTTTTTTCCACTCTGGACTTATTTCTGTAAGATTTCTAGATGTGGTTACTGAACCAAAAATAATTTTATCAAATGATGGTGGGATCAAAAGGATTTCAGTCTCCTCATTACTTTCTTCCTCCCTTGGAGATACTTCAGTTTCTTAAGGCATTGCTCGGCTTACATAATTGTATTCTGGGATTGCAGGTTCCTGTAACAGTTACTCTTGAGAGTTAAAGTCTTCCTTGCCTCTTCTCCCTTCTCTCTCTCTTGCTCACTCGCTTGCTCTTTTTCTTTTTTAAAGATTTTATTTATTTGACAGAAGGAGCACGAGTAGGGGGAGCACTGGCCCCCATTCGGGGGGTGGAGAGCCTGACATGGGGCTCAATCCCAGGACCCTGAGACCATGACCTGAATTAAAGGCAGACGCTTAACCAACTGAGCCACCCAGGCACCCCTCTTATCCCTTCTTTAACTTGTCCTTTTCCATTCCTGTGTTCTAAAATTCTCATATATTAGCACTTTTAAGCTGACTTAGTGGATAGGTTTATTGCTAAGTATAGTCATTTTCACGGCCAGTGATCCTTTAAAGATCTGGGCAGTTCTGTTTAGGAAGCATTAAGTGCTGGGTTCTTGAACACAGTTGAGAAGGTATATCACTAAAGAGAAGGGTGGGGATCGGGGGACAAGCTTTCCCCTTTTTCAAATAAGCATTTTCATTTTCTTTAGGTAAATACCCAGAGGTGGGGTTACTGAATTCTGTGTTAACTGTTTTTAATATTTGTAATTTTTTTTAATGTTTAATGTTTTCTGTGTCTGTACTAGTTTACATTCCCAACAACAGTGCACTAGGAAGGCAGCTATGCTCACCACTATACCACAAACGCTGCATGACCAACAGTGCACTAGGATTGTCCTTTCCCCACATCCTCGCCAACATTTGTTATTGTTTCTTAACTAGCCATTCAGACTGTGTGAGGTGATATTTCATTGTGGCTTTGAATTGCATTTCCCTGATGATTAGTGATGTCCAGCATCTTTTCATGTGTCCTTTAGCCATCTGTATGTCTTCTAAACATATTTAGGTCCTCTGTCCATTTTTTAATCAGATTATTTGGGTGTTGAGTTGTAGGAGTTCTTCATGTATTTTGGATATTAACCTCTCATTGAATATATCATTTGCAAATATTTGCTCGCATTCAGTAGGTTGCCTTTTCATTTTGTTGATGATTTCCTTTGCAGTACAAAAGCTTTTTTGTTTGATGTAGTCTGAATTGTTTATTTTTGCTTCCTCTAGAGTTTTTAACTGATTTGTCTACACTAATTTCCAGCAGTTTGTCTATTACAGTTCAGGTTTTCCTCAGCCTTCTGATCTGAAGTGTGTCCTTACCATATCCACTTTTCTAATTTTGGGAGCAATAGATTGCCCTGTGACCTCACTTTTCTTACAGATTTAAGAAGAGTTGTTGATTTTTCAGTTTGCTCATCTTCTTGCATGTTAGGATAGGGTGGTGACTTCTAAGCTCCATACATGCAGAATCAGAAATCAGAAGTCATCTTTTCCTTGAATTTTATGGGAATTTAATAAAGTATTATTTAAACTATTTAATAAAATATCTATTGTCCGCAGATAAAATGTCTCATAAAAAAATAGTCTCTCATAAACGCATATCCTGTAAAGCTAAGGTAATTTTATTAACTTTTTCTCTGTTCTTTGGAGAGCATTTTTCTGATACTATTTAATAACTTCATTTATTTATTTATTTATTTATTTGACAGACAGATCACAAGTAGGCAGAGAGGCAGGCAGAGACAGAGAGAGTGGGAAGCAGGCTCCCTGCTGAGCAGAGAGCCCGATGTGGGACTCGATCCCAGGACCGTGGGATCATGACCTGAGCCGAAGGCAGAGGCCTTAACTCACTGACCCACCCAGGCGCCCCTAATAACTTCTAACAGCCTCTCCCCTTTCTCCCATCTCTTTGCCTTTCCTCTTTGTAATGCAATCATTCTGCTTCCAGGTTATTATTTGATGCATCATTGTCATGTAAATCCAGTCTATTGAGTAAAGATTTTAAAAGGTTTGGGCCCTTGGTGGGGCAAGCACATGTTCTTAGCCTTAAGATTCAGATCCTGGTTTTATCAGTTCATTCTAGGGTATTCGGGTTTGGGGCACAAACTTAATATTAATTAAACTCAAACTCTTAAGACTAATTTTTTTAAAATGTGCATTAGTTTAGTATCAGAAATACTAGTGTAATGTTTGACAGGTGAGGTGTGACTACTTTATGTCCTGGTTAGTGGATTCCCTTAGGATAGTCAGGTATCCTTTAATATTTTCCAAGGTTGCAGTTCATTTGGCAACATCTAAGTTACCTTTAGATGTTGCTAAATGATTTCTGTTGTAAAGTATGCATAATATAAAATTTACAGTTTAAACATAATTTTAAGTGTACAGTTCTGTGACATTAAGTACATTAACCTTGTATAGCCATCAACACTCCCTGTTTTCAGAACTTTTTCATCTTCCCCCAACTGAAACTCTACTTATAAAACAATAACTTAACTATTCTTCCCCACTTCTGTCCATAGCAAATACCATTTCTACTTTCCATCTATGAATTTCACTGCTCTAGGAATCTCCTGTAAGGGAAATTATACAGTATTTATCTGTAATTGGCTTATTTCATTTAGCGTGTCATCAAGGTTCATCCGTGTTCTCATGTGTCAGGATTTCCTTTTTAAGGCAAAATAATGATCTGTCACATGTATAATACCACAATTTGCTTATCTTTCATTGATACTTCATTTTGGATTCTTAGGTTTCTTCCACCTCCTGGCTCTTACAGTGCTGCTCTGAACATTCTTTTGGATGTATATCAGAAGTGTAATTGCTGCATCATATGGTGATTCTGTTTGATATTTTTCAAGAATCTCTACCATTTTCCCTAGCAGTACACTATTTTATATTCCCATCTGTGCACAAGGGTTCCAGTTTCTCCATATCCTTGCCAACTCTTGATTTCTGTTGTTTGTGTTAATAGCTGTCCTAATGGGTGTGAAGTGGTATCTCATTGTGGAATTTTCATTTTTCTCCTGATAGTGATGTTAAGCATCTTTGCTTCTTGCTCATTTGTATATCTTTGGACAGAAGTCTGTTAAATTTCTTTGCTTATTTTTAATTGTGTTGTGTGGGTGTTTCATGTTGCTGAGTTGTAGGATTTTTGTTACATATTCTAGATATTAATCTCTTACCAGATGCTCATTGATAATTTTAACAATGAATCCTATGCAATTAGTATTTATCACCCTTCTCTTTCTCACATTAATTGAACTGTAACTCTTTCCTGAATACATGGTTTTGCTGCCATAGTCAACTTGAGTATTCTTCACTATGCATATATGATTTTAATGGGAAGTAAAAATGGGCAGTTTTTTATTTTGTCTGCTGTCAGCTCTAGAATATCCATATTTCCTTCCTCTGTACAATTTTATATGAAGTCAGTGCTCATCTGAGAAAATCCATTGTATTATATTACTGCTGTGGATATTTGCCAAAGCCAGTTTCTACCCTGATAATTTTGGTACCTGGTTCTTGATGCTATTTTGTCAGTTCCTGCCATCCTTCTCCCTAATTGGTTATTCATCTTGAAGTTCGATCCAGATGCACTGAACTCAGTTATTAAATTCCTTGTCTCTAAAAACCTTTGTTTCTCCTGTAAATCACTTCCAAACAGTCTCTCTAACTTGGATTTTATGATCTGCTTCTGAGAAACTGAACCAAGGCCCTGCTCTTCTCTGGCAATTACAGTCTTACCTTTCAGTTTTAAAAGGCCACAAATCTACTGCTTCTCGAAGTATTACATAAGGGAGAACATTCGATCATGATCCTACTATGAGGACACTACTGTTTTTTTAATACTGTGCTTTTATTTTTTCTTTTTTTTTTTAAAGATTTCATTTATTTATTTGATAGAGATCACAAGTAGGCAGAGAGGCAGGCAGAGATAGAGGGGGAAGCAGGCTCCCTGCTGAGCAGAAAGCCCGATGGGGGGCTCCATCCCAGGGCCTGGGGATCATGACCTGAGCTGAAGGCAGAGACTTTAACCCACTGAGCCACTCAGGTGCCCCCTTCTTGTGCTTTTCTGGTCATGATTTTACATAGATGTACCATATGCCTATCAGGAAATTATGTATTTTTTAAATTAATTAATTTTTTTCTTTTTTACTTTTTGGCTATTAAACAGGTCATTTTATAACCATTTTTTATTTAATTGCTACTTAATATACCTACCAAGACACCAGTATCTTTTTATTTATACACTTAGGTTGCTTCTAATTGTTAAATACAAAAATTCTTTAAGCATAAAGATTTGTTCTCCCTACTCTCCTGCTCCCTGTACCATCTTTTGGAGATTCCATGAGATGTTAGATTAACAAGTATGAACATTTTCATAGTTCTGCTACATGTTGGCAAAATTATTTTCAAAACTACACAGTGTCACCAGCAATATGTGAATTTGTGCCACACTTTTTTTTTTCCTTTTTGCTAAGATAGGAAGTAAAAAATGGCCTTTTTTTTTTAAGATTTTATTTTTATTTATTTGACAGAGATCACAAGTAGGCAGAGATGCAGGCAGAGAGGGGTACGGGGGGGCGAGAAGCAGGTTCCCTCCTGAGCAGAGAGCCCGATGTGGGGCTCGATCCCAGGACCCTGGGACCATGACCTGAGCCAAAAGCAGAGGCTTTAACCCACTGAGCCACCCAGGCGCCCCATAAAAAAATGGCCTTTTTCTTTTCAACTTTTTGCTCTAGGGATGATTTTCTTTATTACTAGTGATGTTGACTTTTTATGTTCTATTCCTGTTGCAAATTTTCTTTACACTTTTATCCTTGATGCTTTTGTAGTTTTCTTAAGATTTATATGAGCTCTCTATATATTAAAATTTAATCTCTTAGTATCCACTGTAGAAATTTTCCTAAAATGTCTTCACTCCTGTGTTTGGAGTAATGATACATGTTTGCAAACACAGTCTCAATTTTTTATGTAATCAAACTGATAGTCTCATAGGATAGTCAGTTCTAATAAGGTATTCTTATAAAATTCGAAAAGAAGTTGGGGTGGTATTGGTTTCTTGATTTTTCTCTTTTAAGCCCTTCTATTTAATTCTTGTAGACTCATTTTAGTTGTTAGGTTAAGCTTTTTTTTCTTAGTTGTTAACCTTTTGTATATTTTTTTATCTGGTCCAGTGTATTGCAGTGTCTCTTCCTTACTTATTATTTATGAAGGTCTTACCCATTATAGTCCTTTGGTATTTGCAGATTTAACATTTACAGTTTCAGCTATTACCAGCTGACTACAAGGTTTATGATTCGCTAATTTGTAGTTTTGCTGAGACTGAAATGTTACTTGCTTGCTGCCAGCCTTTCCAATACGAACTGATCATGTAGCTCAAAGAGGGAGCCTATTAGACAGGCCAGCACCCGCATCTCAACGCAGCTTTGTTTTTCTCTACTTGTCGTCGCGTACACAGTAACTCTCGAAGTGATAAAAGCTGTTTCTTTGTGAAATATGGGCCCGAAAAGAAAACCAACTGCTAGTGCTGGTGATGAAGTGAAGAGAAAATGAAGAGGTCTAAGAAAGTGGTGGTTCTTAGCCAGAAAATAGACGTTTTGGATAAATTAAAGTGGTTGTGCAGATTCAGGTAAGTTTGTGGTGGTTAATGTTAAAACAGTATTGATGTAGTAGTTTATATTTTGAGTGTCAGAATTTATTTTTATAACCTTATAAATGACTAGCAGTATAATTTTAGAAGCATTGAATTTGAAGATGTCAGCTATACTGCACTGACTTTTATGGGGGAAGTATTTGAAAACTTGAGATCTTTAAGGAATCATGATGGTCTTGCAGTATATAGCGTCAGTAATAATACTGGATTATCCCACAACAGACAATATTTCTTGTGGTTCTACAGCACTTTTAATTGTTTTAATGTGTTTTTTATGTACCCTAAGACCCATTCCCCTGGCTGCTAAATACTGGTCCTTTTCTCCTCCTCCAACCTTATGCTCTGTTTATCATACCATATGAAACAAAACTATGGTATTACCAAGTTAAAAAAGATCTTGATGGTATTTTGTTTGAGATTGTGTTAGTTACATAATGATTTGAGTAGAGGCCTTTAGAAATGTTATTTTTTTTCCCATTTGGAAACTGTCTATTCAAATGTTATCAAAGATACCCCCAAAATAATGCCATATATCTTTTGTGAACTTCATTTAGTGAACGTTTTGAATAGTTTTATGACCTGGGATTTTTATTAGATGTGGCACATGAAGAATAGCTAACAATTTCTCAAGAAACTCCCAGTCTAGAAGAAAAAGATTATATAAATCAGCGATTACAAAAACTGTGAAAATATTTATTGCACAGAGGTGGTAGCTATAAAATAGGGTGTGATAAAGGATGCTTTCTAAGAGTTGAGTGAATTGATTATTCTTGTTCTTTGTTAATATGATTGGGATTCATTCTCCCAGCATAACACCTAAAACCTGGTTATTGCAGTGTGTTTTAAGGATGTTGACTTTAATCTATTCTGGTCAATTTAAAGAACTCATTATCTGCATTTTTTTAGCTGATGCCTTTGCATTTTCTAGTCAGTCTTGCCTCTTACAAATAATATCTCTTTTCAAAAATCTGTCTAAGGATATTTGAAATAATGAAAAATAATGGTGATAGTGGACAGTCTTACTTGTTTCTAGATTTAGACTGCTTAAGAGCTGTACTATCATCAAAATGCTAATTTCAGGCTTACAGATAGAATGGACACTTGATAAACTTTAAGGAAGATTCCTACATGTATATTAGGAATGGATATTGCCTCAGATGCTCTTTTGTAATTTATTTAAATACATGTTTTTCTTTTTTATCCTGCTGGTGTGATAGCTTTGTGTTTCTGAATCTTACTTGGTCATAGCTGTTGTTCTTTTAATGTATTTGTTGAAATTTCTTTGCCTGTATTTTACTTGTCATTTTTGTATATACATTTATAAAAAAAGACTGGTAACCTTTTGTGATATCTTTTGTGTTTGAGAATCAGATTATATTTCCTTTAAGGCAGTATAACTAGTAGTTATGTTTCTGAACCTAAGGTTGATTTATTTAAGTGTAAATGAATGTTTTTACTACTGGCGTATTTTGTGGTCATAGAAAACAAAGTCTGAATGCAAATTGTAATCCAGTTGTTTTTTGGTTTTTTTTTTAAGGTGCATCAAACTGTATTTGAGAAATGGCTTATTTTGTGATCCATTTTTTCCTTCTTTTCATTTTGTGGAAGAAGTACTGTTTTAGAGGTTTAATTTAAAGGGTTTAAGAATTTTTTTTTGATTCTGCAGGAGAACGTTTCATGACTGAAAAAGTGACATAGTCCTTTTTTGGAATTCTTTACCATAAATACAGGATTTAAGAAAATGGATATTTCTTAACTTTGTATGTTAAAAAGGTCAATGAATTCAAATACATTTTAATTATGTCTAGCCACTTCTGAGAATTCACAGAACTATTAATTAGAATCTGCTTAAAATAAAGACATTTCCAATTAAGATGTTTGCAAAACTGAGGTTATAGTTGCTAATATAAAGCCAACAACCATGGTGATAAAAATAATGTGGAAAATAAATGTTATATTTAATGTAAAAGATATCTAATTAGGGTGCCTGGGTGGCTCAGTTGGTTAAGCAACTGCCTTTAGCTCAGGTCAGGATCCCAGAGTCTAAGGATCGAGTGCCACATCGTGCTCCCAGCTCCACAGGGAATCTGCTTCTCCCTCTGGCCTTCTCCTCTTTCATTCTCTCTCACTGGCTCTCTCTCAAATAAATAAAATCTTTAAAAAAAAAATAGTATCTAATTAGACTTGGCTTATTCAGCAGTTTTGATATTAACTAGTGAATCGCTTATGAAATATTGACTTCACTAGATAAACTACAGTTTACAGAAATGGATCAAAATTCTCTTGCATGATAGGACAGAGTTTTAGAAAAACAAAATTTATAACTTTAATTCCATGCCAGTTTGGGAGAATGAGTTGAACATCACACTCTTGAACTAAAGTAAAAAGTAAAAGTAAAAAGGAGGGGCATACTAACATGATGAATGATAGAGCAGCAGAAGGTAAACTACCAAAGTTAATAAAGGAAAAGAACTAAGGTGTCAGTGTGCTGCTAAAAATGGCTACATGTTGTAGGTCTTGTTCCCAAGTATCTTTTAGTGCAGCTAGCAACACTTAGAAACTTAGTCTAACAGTTGGTATTTTAAAGTTCAAGTCCGTTGATTTTTTTTTTTAAAGATTTATTTATTTATTTATTTATTTGACAGAGAGAGAGATCACAAGTAGGCAGATAGGCAGGCAAAGAGAGAGAGAGAGGGAAGCAGGCTCCCTGCTGAGCAGAGAGCCCGATGTGGGACTTGATCCCAGGACCCTGAGATCATGACCTGAGCCGAAGGCAGCGGCCCAACCCACTGAGCCACCCAGGCGCCCCAAGTCCGTTGATTAAATTGATAGATTTTCATTTTTTGTAAATATCCATTACATTGTTTTTCTTGATGTTTATTTTTAGAACTAAGAGGATCATAGTGGACATTTTACTTCATACTATTGTCAACAAGCAGTTCAGAGAATAAGTGATACCATAATTTGCAAGATTGGACAACTTCTTAACCCTAAAAGCAAAAATATCACTATAAAGTAATACTTTCTTGGGGTGTTGGGCTGGCTGAGTCAGTAGAGCTTGTGCCTTTTGATCTTGGGTTTGTTAAAATCTGAGAAAAGAACTAATGAAAAAGCACAAATGCAAAAAAATCTGTACAAGGATTGAAACAGCTAGGAGATAATAACTGAGTGTATTTAACACATTAAGTCTAGGTTGAGATTATAACAATTATAAAAAAGTGTTATGTTTTGAGGGGAAAATATTATAACAAAAAATATTTAGTGTTATAGGCGTGGGACTAAATTCCCAGAGTATGCCAATAAATACTAGGAGAATGGAGCAGGGGGCATTGTGTTGACAGTGTAGGTGATAGTTATATAGGTATGCCAATCCTTTCTCTGTGTGTCCTCCCCCCTCCATGCAGTTTTTCAAGAAATATCCATATATCTATATATATATTTTTTAAATTGTTTTTAATTAAATTTTTTTAGTTTACAGTGTGTAAAACAATTTAAGAAATGTTTATTAAACTTATTTAAACTTATTAAACTTATTTACTATTATAATAACTTCTAAGAATGTAGAAAAATCTTTGAATCTGTGATTTTACTATGAAAGTCTTACATAAACATATATGTGTATCAAACTTTGAGGCCCAGATCTTGCAGATATCTAAAGCCATTACTAACTGTGCTATGCAAATATCATGTTTCCAGGTGTTCTCTATATTATGAAAATATTAGGGTAAGAATGATAAACTTATTGCAGACATTTTCTTCTTTCAGCTGCTTTTCTAACCCAAACTGTGTGTCTTGATGACACAACAGTAAAGTTTGAAATATGGGATACAGCTGGTCAAGAACGATACCATAGCCTAGCACCAATGTACTACAGAGGAGCACAAGCAGCCATAGTTGTATATGATATCACAAATGAGGTAAGTAAAAATGTATCCAACAATGAGAATAGTTTGAAAATACATTTTTGGTATTCAGAATTTTGATTCAAGATTTTTTTAAATCTTTTTTTTTGATAGCCAGTCATGACATTTCTGCCAAAGCTTTTATGAGTTAGAAGAGCTGATTTTTAAAAAAAGAGAGATTAAAGTGTCTCAAATAATATAATAGTCCTAAGAATTTCTTTCCAAGAGCCACACTGAAGAGTCTTCAAAGCCTTGTGTTACAAAAGCGCTCCCTAACCATTTTTTGTGCATGTGCCAAATAGCTGTTTCTTTGTTTCTCAGGAGTCCTTTGCCAGAGCCAAAAACTGGGTTAAAGAACTTCAGAGGCAAGCCAGTCCTAACATTGTAATAGCTTTATCAGGAAACAAGGCTGACCTTGCAAATAAAAGAGCTGTCGATTTCCAGGTATGTTTGAAAGCACATGTGTATTGTAAATTTTTCTTCTCTGTCCACATATGAATTACATTTATAATTTTAAAACCATGCAAATAATAGAAAACAATTTTTTAAGCAAATGTAGATCTACTAGATGTAATGTAATGCTTTTCATGATAAGTATGAATTTTTAGATGTCCTGACACATTGTAATATATAAATTGGTTCAAAGATTTTGTTGACCAGGGTTCCTGGGTGGTTCAGTCAGTTAAGCATCTGACTCTTGATTTTGGATCAGGTCATGATCTCACAGTCATGAGATCAAGCCCTACATCAGGCTCTGTGCTGGGTATGGAGCTTGCTTGAGACACTCACTCTCCCTCTCTCCCCCTCCCTACATCTCTTAAATTTAAAAATTTTGTTGATCTAAACAATTACAAAAGAAGTAATTGTTGACAAATAGTGCAGAAATATATAAAGCAAAAGGTGATCACCTCTTACTTAATCCCTCCACCCCCACACATACCTTGGTATCTTTCCTAACCTTTTTTATTTACCTGCCAGTATTTATTTCAGCACACATAAACATACCAACATACATACATACATACAGCTTACACTTATGTGGTTCTTTTTTTTTTTTTTTTTAGATTTTATTTATTTGACAGAGACAGTGAGAGAGGGAATATAAACAGGGAGAGTGGGGGAGGGAGAAGCAGGCTTCCCACTGAGCAGGGGGCCCGACACGGGGCTTGGTCCCAGGACCCTGGGATCATGACCTGAGCCACCAGGCACCCCTTACTTACATGGTTCTTAAAAGGGCCTTCAAAAGGGTGCCTGGGTGGCTCAGTTGCCTAAGCCTCTGCCTTCAGATCTGGTCATTATCTCAGGGTCCTGGGACTGAGGCCCACGTTGGGCTCCCTGCTCTGCAGGGAACCTCTCTCCTCTCTCTCTCTCTCTCTCTCTCTCTCTCTCTCTCTCTCCCTCTCCCCCTGTACCCTTCTCCCCTGCTCATGCTCTCACTATCTCCCTCAAAATGAATAAATAAAAAAAATCTTCAATAACAAAGGCTAAAAAAATTCCATTTTATTATGCTATTTAATATAGCTAATTAAGAATGGTCCCTGCTACAAGATAAAGTACAATTTCTTAAAAACAAATGTCTCTAGTTAGACATTTTTAAACTTTCTCTTTTCTCTTCCCTTTCAGCTTCTCTGTCAGAAAAGTTTGTTGTGGTCATTTTATTTTATCTTACTTTATTTTTTTAAAAGATTTTATTTATTTATTTGACAGAGAAACAGAGCTCACAAGTAGGCAGAGAGGCAGACAGAGAGAGAGGGGGAAGCAGGCTCCATGCTGAGCAGAGAGCCCAATGTGGGGCTCGATCCCAGGACCCAGATATCATGACCTGAGCTGAAGACAGGCTTAACCCACTGAACCTCCCAGTCGCCCTGTTGTGGTCATTTTATATATATAATATCAGTGATGGGAAAATTGTCTTTGATGATGGCTATTGATGGAGTACATGGGCTGAGAAAGGGAACTAATATTTCTTGGCACCAGTAGGTAGTAAGCCGAGCATGTTGCACGTGTGATTTTATTTAATTCTGGTTACGATCATGTGAGGTATAATACCTATTCTTTCTAAGATGGTTACATCATAGAGGGGGAGATAGAACAGTTAAGTTACAGTCAGAAGTGGCCTTCTTAGCTAACAGTTCAAAGGAAACTCATCTTTTTCATTAAATGGGAAAGGTAATTGGTTGCTCTTCACAACAACTTGAGGATCAAGGCAATAATACATGTAAATTGTAAAGCATGACAAAAATATAGAGTAGTAATATTTTTAAAGGAATGATTTATGACATTCAAAATTAAAATATAGTTAGCCATTTAGTGATTGAAGCCAGTATTAGATATTTGGATTCCCTTTGATTTCATTGCAAGTGATAAGCATAAATAAAATGTGCCATAGAGATTGAAGAAAAAAATTTTTTTAAGATTTATTTATTTATTTATTTGACAGACAGAGATCGCAAGTAGGCAGAGAGGCAGGCAGAGAGCCCGATGCGGTGCTTGATCCCAGGACCCTGGGACCATGACCTGAGCCAAAGGCAGAGGCCTTAACCTACTGAGCCACCCAGGCGCCCCCAGGAGATTGAAGAAAATTTTAATTTTCCACCCTCTGGAACTTACCATTTGAAATCAAATTTAATGTGAGACCAGAAGAATCAGAATGGGATAGTGCAAGAAGTTAAGGCAAAAGAAATTTGAAAAGGTACATACAGGAGTTCCCTTACCTCTTACCTTTAATTAGTAACAGTTGCTTGCTACATAGTTGCTGATTATAGGTAATCAAGTTGGAGTAGTAATAAAGAAGCTTCTTATTCTATAACAAAAATAAGTCAGGTATGTGCAAAGGATGTATATCATTTTTTTTGTTCTGTAAACAGGAAGCACAGTCCTATGCAGATGACAACAGTTTATTATTCATGGAGACGTCAGCCAAAACATCGATGAATGTAAATGAAATATTCATGGCAATAGGTAAGTTTTTTTCCAAGCAGTAGATGTAAGCAAGTTACACTGTGGCATACTTGGTTTAACTGTCTTCTTTTTAAAAACTCTTGATTGGGGGGCATCTGGGTGGCTCAGTGGTTACGCCTCTGCCTTAGGCCCAGGTCGTGGTCTCGGGGTCCTGGGATGGAGCCCCACATCAGGCTCTCTGCTCAGCAGGGAGCCTGCTTTCCCTCCTCTCTCTGCCTGCTTCTCTGCCTACTTGTGATCTCTCTCCCTCTATCAAATAAATAAATAAAATCTTAAAAAAATTAAAACTCTTGATTGGGACACCTGGATGGCTCAGTTGGTTAAGTATCTGCCTTTGGCTTAGGTCATGATCCAAGGGTTCTGGGGTTGATCAAGTCCTGCATCGGGAAATTGTCTGCATTGGTGGCTCTTGCATTTTATTGTCTATGCACTATTCATGCATCAAGCACTCTTCTCATTCCAAAACATTTTTATTAACTGGCGTGCCCACAGACTTATGCCCAAATAAGAAATATTCCTTTTATTGAAGTCATGCAAATTAACCAAGTAACAGCTGGTTCAGAGGCTGAATTGCTACAAATACTGTCAGAATATCTACCACTAAGTGAGAGAAACTAGTGATAGCCCATTTAGGCTCAATAGGAAAAAAACAGTAAAATATTTTACTGAAAAGCTCAGGCTTGAAGTTTATTAGGGAAATAATTGTGAAGGATTGTGTGGCAATACACTCTTTTTATAAATAGAACACAGGATTACACCCAGAAATCACATCTGAAAAGCTAGTAACAGAAATCAAGAAAATAATAGATCCATCAAATCAGGCTGAACTTTTAAACTTTTCTAATGGTATTAAGACACCACCAGATGGGCTTGCTTGCTTGTTTTTTTATTTTTAAGTAATCTGCACCCAATGTGGGACTTGAACTCATGACCCTGAGTTAAAGAGTCCCATGTTACACTGAGCCAGCCAGGCACCCCCAGTTGGACTTTAATTTGTACTTTTTATTCAGATGTGCTAATATATTTTTCCAGTCACAAAGTAACCTACGTATTAGAACTTCCAGTTATTTTCCTGAAATTACAGTGTTTCTTTCCTTTAAAGAAATATCAAGCATTAAATTGAATTGTGGCCTTTCTGTTTCGTTTACCAGATTAGTAACTTAGATCACACAGTGCACTCATTATTTTCACTCTTGATGACTTCCTATAGGGAGTAGTTATTTAGTGGGAGAAAGTCTACAATAAATTTATCATCTGCTTTCAATGTGGTAAGATTTTGCTTACATGGCTTTCATTGTACATCTTCATGAACTTGATCTGGGATTTTTAGCCTCTTAAAATCCTAATTTAGGGGCAAATTGGTAAGCTCCAGTTTCCATATACCTAACAAATATTATCAGCTTTACTATAGTAATATAATAAGATTTGAGACAGAAGACTGCTTCTGAGACCTCTAAGTTATGTTTTATTTTATCTTCTCACAGTAAAAGTTTACCAGTAGAAGCTTAAAAGTTTCTCATTCTACTTTATTTCCTTCAACCTTATAATTTCAGATCTAATTACAGAAAGCTCATTGAAAAGTATGGTAAAGGGAGAAATCTCAGTTCAAAATCTAAGAGTATTAATTATAATACAGTTTATAAATGCTAGTTTACTCTTTGTCCCTACAAGCCTTTGTTTGAAAATATATTTCACTGGAAATTTGCCATTTTATTACCATTTACCCTACCATCCCTAGCGCCGTTTCTAGAGAAGTAGCCCAAGGTGAAGGAATTTCCATTGATTCCTAAGATGATTAATGTTGATGTGAAATATTAAAACAAATAAAAGATCCAAAATGCAACTGAGCGTTTAGATACTGAAGTAGAGCATGTTCAATTTTTGGGTAACCTGAGCCATGGCTAAGGTAAAGCTGGAATTCAACCATGGTAGTCTCTGCCCAAGGTTGATAAGACCAGTATTTTTAGTCACCTTTATAATTGGTACTCCTAGAGATAGTTAATATTCAGTGAATGCAGCACATGAAGAATCTTTGGGATTCAAGCAGACTACATCTAACAGGTATGTTTTTAAATCAGTGGGATCCAGGCTCCAGAGAACGGCCATTAGCTATATAGAGAGCTTAGCAGAGCTAAAACTAACTGCTTGTTGAGGACTTTATCCAAATGTGGCAAGACAGGATCATGCAGCCCAGAATTGGCAAAGTTTTTTGAGGTAGACCATTTAGAATCAAGTCTGCTTAGAGTAGGCAGAGCTACTGGTGAAAAAATATTTATGTAGCAGTCCAGAGATCATTGATATAAGCTAAGATTCTTTATAAACATTGGCTGGCCATCATCTTTATTGACTTAGATTTTCTTTAAACAATAGAGGTATTAATGATTATGAAATAAAGTATTACTGTTCTGGTATACTGACTGAATATAAAGAAATATAGCTCCAGTCAACTTAAGTTTTAATTGTATGTCTCTAACTGTTCCTTATCTTACCCTTCCCTCAACCCACTAACCTCACTAAGGACTGACCAAAGAATAGTATTTGGTAATATCTAGTAGATACTTAATAAACATTTCAAAAGAATGAGCAAATAGCTCTGTGATAGTTTGGGTTAACCCAGCGGGGGCGGGGGGAGATTATAAGTAAGCAGATGAAAATAATTCTAACACAAATATTCTGATTGTGTATATTTTAATAATTTATCTCTCAGCTAAAAAGTTGCCAAAGAATGAACCACAGAATCCGGGAGCAAATTCTGCAAGAGGAAGAGGAGTAGACCTTACTGAACCCACGCAGCCAACCAGGAGTCAGTGTTGTAGTAACTAAACCTCCAGTTTGAACTTGCTGGAATTTTCTTCTGCTTCCTAAATGTTAATGACAGTGGAATTGGAGCATTTAACCAGCCCAGTATGACTTCCAAAAAGAAGAGACTTATGATAGAGTCAAGTTTCTAATACAGAATTATTTTAAGTGTTTTGAACTTAATTTTTAATAACATGCATGTGACCCTTTGACTAATGTTTCAGAAGTAGAAGTGGGGAATGAGAGCTGTGTGTGTACGCTTGTTTCCTTGGACGGTTAGGGAATCATTTCTCATCACCGGGGATAGAGTCAAAGGATGATGTAAACCCACAGTTAACCAGCCACTTCTATGTAAAAGATTTGGAACTTATTAATTTGGGCTTTTCAAAAACAGTCTTTTTTTAGAAGGAGGTTCTAAAAATATTTATGCTTAGCTACAGTATTCAGGAAACTGGTAATTTCTTAGTATGCATATTTAAAATGTACATTCCACATTTTAACAAATTAACCACAAGAAAACAGTCCCACATCTCCAGGGGGAAAAACACAAACATTAGTGGTATCTAAAGTATAGCCAGTCCTGGTATTTTTAGTGGGATTAAAAAAAAGTCAAATGTAACCTCATCTTGTTTTAAGAATATGAAAAATGATAAATGCATCTTAATGGATGGTGTTCCCTTCAAACATGTGAGCTCTTCAACAAAAATGGAACAAACCAGGTGTCTGTGATTTCTGTTTAATCATTGCTGGCCATTACATAAGTTTTATTGTTTGGGGGAAGGGAGGGAACTTTTGTTCCCTTTGGACATAATATAGTCAATGTACTAACAATTATGTACATTCAAACTTGATTATTTTAAATTCGATCTTCAGCTGTACTGTAAATAGGGTACTGCACTGTAGTCTCCATATATGTTTATTACTTTCCTGTAATATTTAAGAATTACTTAAAAGTATACAAAATGTACAGTTACTAAAACAGCTAATTTTTCCTTTTCTCTCCCTTTGAAAGGAAGGGGCTTCTGTTCCTACATGGCTTAGAACCATAATAAACAATGTACCAGTAATTTGTAACATAAGTATTGCAGTATGTTAGTAACAATCTTGCAGGCTTGTTTTCCAAAGTTCATTTTATTTTGGTCAGTTCAGTATATTGCACTAATTGTTTTAGGTATTTTCATTATATGAAATCTACCATGTGTCCGAGATGATTTAATCTATTTAAGTGTTGAACTGCTAGCAGAACTTGTACATTTACAGTAATTCAGAATTAGTAAGGAAAACAGTTCACCAGTGTTTAGTTTTATATTGAGGTGCTCAGGTTGGAATAAAGTGGTATAAAAAAGCAAGTACTTGTTTTTCTCTTTTTTGGCATGGAACAGTGAACATAGATAAGTGGTATTATGTAACCTAAAATATGCTTTTATAGTTTCTTTAATACATTCTTAAAAATTATTTATGTGGTATTGAAGTATTATCATAATATCTGGTTCTTTGAAGAATTGTCTTTACATTTTTGTACTCTTGATAATCGGAACTTTATCTTTTGTCAGTCAGAAACTGATACTCAATTCCCTTGAGAAGTATTACCATGACTGTAATGTTGTCTCTGGAGCCAGCCACTAAAGCAGCACTTACAAGTTCATGGCTAATATACTTGGCTGCACCTTCATAGAAATTTTCAGTGCGTGATTCTTTTTCACTTGAATTTTTGGACACATCATCTACACTGGTTGGTCCATTGATTTCTTTCTCACCGTAAAGATCATGATTACTCATTTCTGGTGGAAATGTTTGTTCATTTTTAGGGTTAGAACATGTCGAATCAAACAAATTTTCCTTTGAATTTATAGTTGGTACACATTCTGTAGATTCAGGTTTATACTGAAACAATATACGGATATTACTTTCTGATACAGAATTGCTTGGTTCATAGATTAGGAAAGGCTCTTTGGATGGTAAAGATTGATTTTTTGTGTTAGAATAATAGGCTTCTTCATATACTTGAAATATTGTCATTGCCAGCGCAGTGACTTCCTTTGTATCCAAAACTTCCCAGAGTCCATTAGTAGCTAAGATAAGGAATTGGCATAAGTCATCAATAGGGACAGAGATAGTTTGAGGTGCTGGTATAATAGATTTTTTCAGTTTGAGATTTCCATGAAATCCAAGTCCTCTTGTGGTTTTTATTTGCCCTTCTAGGAGCCCATATGGTTCATTTGAACTGATGATTGCTCCATTCTGAAGTAGTCGTCTTCTTTCAGTTATGTTTCGCGTAGTGTGTTCTTTGGTTATGCAAAAGCCTCTTCCATTTCTGCATAAGATTGCTTGTACATTACCTAGAAGATTATTAGAAAAAAATTGATCTTAGAAATTTAACAGCCAATTGTATCAAAATATGCTGTTAATTTTATTCTGTGTTTCAGTGCATAAGTAGAAAGGCCATTTTAAAATATTTCTTACATAACGTGAAATACTGATAATATTACGTGACTTATGGTAATTAACATTTGAAACTGAGAGGCCAGTTTATCCCTCATTTTTAAGTAACTTAGTGTTTAAAATACTGCACTTAAAATAACTAAAACTACAAATACAAAATAATCATTAATTTTTTTATGAAACAGCTTCTGAATATTTTATAGAGCCGAGAGTTGAACTTTTTTATGACCAACATATACTCTATAGAGTAGACACTTTTTAAATGTTTAAATAAATGCCTTTTTAATTAAAAACACAAGCATAGATTTTTTTTTTTAAAGCGGAGTTTGATAGTTTTATACCTAGTAAAACTTAAAACTTAAGCTCATTATAGGTGTGGGCGATGAAGAAAATTATAATGCCACTGTTAATGTCAGTCTTACTAGTTTCATGTTGTGTGGTTAAAAAGAAATTAAGTCAATTAGCCCTGTAAAAAAATGTATTATTAATGTATTACATGGATAATAGCTAGCCAACATTAAATTAAACCCTTTGATTGAAAACTGAAGTCTTAAAAGTTGATTGTAGTTTATCATGGTTCAGATGAACTTGTGATGTGTGCTTCATTGAAATAATAAGAAAATCTAAACATAATATTCTGAACAGATTAAGGGATGGTTGTACTACTAAAACTCCCTTTGGTTTATTAAAAAAAGATTTTTTAGTTTATTAAGAAAATAATTTTCCCCAAGTTTTCAGGAACATGATTGTATATTCAAGCATAAGCAAGTTTTTCTTGATATGGAATCATTGTTTATAAGAGGGCATATAAATTATTCTGAGATGGAGTTAATGATGTTTGAATATTACAGTACCTTTGAGAATGAAAATCCCTGGGATCATGCAAAATTTACATTAGAATATCTGGTTTCAAGCATGGTACTATACCTGGAATCTGAATTTTGTTGCTACAGGAGTTCAATTCTAAAGATTTCAGAAGGCTAAAGTCTACCCAACTATAATATGGTTGGACCTAAAGAGTTTAAGTTGATCAAGCATTAGTGTCAGGCACAGGCTGAGCCTGTTGGCTCATTTACGTAATGGGAATTAGAAAGATAATGTATGTTAGTTTTTTAAAAAATTTTATTTATTTATTTGTCAGAGCTCACAAGCAGGGGAAGCAGCAGGCAAGGGTAGAAACAGGCTCCCCACTGAGCAAGAAACGATGTGGGACTCTATCCCAGGACCCTGGGATAATGACCCCAGCTGAAGGCAGATGCTTAACCAACTGAGCCGCCCAGGCATCCCTGGAAAATGTTTTTAAAACCAGAGAACTGTGTAAGTGATAGTCCTAAAAACTACACGACCTCATTTACTTTTCTGTAGTTTGGTTATTATTTTGTATTAACTTGTCTTTTCTGCTGGTCATTTTACTTAAACTCTGCAGAAGATAAATTGGTAAAATAATTCTTGACTTTTGCTGAGTTGTAAATTATTACTGCACCAGCAAAACAGCATGGATTGGTAATGAACATGCCACCTGGGTAATCAGATGTTCTGTTAGGAGGACATATGATTCAATACCTCTTTTAAATCAGAAAATTATGTGTGTACATACACTAGAAATAGTTGCAACCATAGCTCTGAAAACACGGGACATTATTTGGCTCAAAATAGTTAAATCCACTGATTTCCTAAATGTTTTATTTGCATGTGGCAATTCAAAGACCACTCAGCAAAAGAAAAAGTATTGTTCTTCTGTTGTATGATTTGAAAATAATTCAATACAATTATGTTGTTACAATGAAAAGTGGTAAACTGGTATTTTTATTTTAGTTGCCTCTGCAGAAATCGGTAAGCAAAGCCTTAGGCACTATTTGCCTTCTCTTTTTTTTTTCTTTTCCCAATTGCTCATTAGATGTAGGAAATGCCATTTCAGCTTATTTTACTATTGTGAACATCCCTTGGACTCAGTATGATAGAACTTCCTAGAAGAAGGGTCATTAAATCCTGGTTGCTCTTTTCACTTTACCATTTACTTGCTGTCTGGCTTTGAGTTCGTTGACAGTTTGTTCATCCTGGTGTAAATGGAAACAGTGCCTTCTGAATAATTCACATTCTTTCCTATGTGAATGGTGCATGAAGAAAAACGTGGAGGAGAGGTGCTTACTATACTCAACTATTCATGCATAGTCTAAGAAGTAGAGGGTAAATAAAATTCAAGCCTTGGAGGAGTACTGTTGGGACAAACAAGAAGGAAAATTGTATGTGCAGAGGTCTTTAATTTTTTCTTGTTGCCTGAGCCTACGTTGCATATGCTATCAGCTGCAAGTGGAATTGTTGAAAGCAGTTGACTACATTAAACTGAAAGTTAAGATAGACTAATGAAGAAAAAGTCCCAAGGAAGAGGGGAAATTGGAGGAAGATTTAAATAACACTGTATGTCCAAGTGTCTGGGGAACTGAAAGAGGAAAGGAATAGTTCATGACAATTTAAAGCCTGGCTTTTTTTTTTTTTTTTTTTTTTTTTGTCAGAGTGAGCACAGGCAGACAGAGTGGCAGGCAGAGGCAGAGGGAGAAGCAGGCTCCCCGCTGAGGGACTCGATCCCAGGACGCCAGGATCATGACCTGATCCTGGTCATGAAGGCAGCCGCTTAACCAACTGAGCCACCCAGGTGTTCCAAAGACTGGCTTTAAAGAAAGGTTCCTGTAACATCTCTGGAGGGAATAAGAATAGACAGTGAGCTGATCTGAAGACTCTTCTACAAAAGTTTCTGTGAATCTGGGCATAAGTACTTCAAATTCCTAGACAAAGTTACCAGCTTCAGCAGTTTGGAGAGATTGTGCCCTTCAGAAAATGTTATCAGAACAAAAGTGGAACAGGATTACTGTAAGAGGGACATTAATTATATGGGGATTAGAAAAATTGCTTTGAGATGATGCTCAACCCTTTTCAAGATGGTATGTGTAGTCAGGCAAAGTATTCCTTATACAGAGAACAATGATGTGACTGCCTCCTGCAATTAATTGCTGGGTTATCTTCAACTTGTGAAAATGAAGAGTACTCCTGTAAACTTTGGAGTGACCTTATAATCATGAATTCTAGATCTGAATGGGCAAGATCAAGATTTCTTTTTTTTTTTTTTTTTTTTTTCAGATAAAGCCACTCACTATTAAAGATAATAGGAAATTTTTAAGAAAATTGGAGGAAAATGGAAGAAAAATTTTATGTGGTGGAAGAAAACGAAACATATCTAGGATGCAGGAGTGCCCAGAAATAAAAAGTTAGCTTGGTTTGGAAGAAACAGCATGGAGAATTGGAAACACTTGGGAGTCTGACACACTTGGTTGGGCTTTAATTCCAACTTCATGTCCGTGTGACCTTCATTTAGTCACTTTTATTTCCCTGAGTTGAGTTTTCTACCTGCAGTGTTATTTTTTCATTGTTACTGTGAAGATTTAAGAAGGTAATTTTAATAAGTTGAAACTTGATAAGGGTTGTTTTTTTTTTTTTTTCCTTTGGGTTCCATGAAAGGGAAAGCAGGAGAAGAGAGGCAATCCAAAAAAGATTGAGATGAAGCTATAAATATTTGATTTTAGACACACTTACAAAAAAAATTTTAATTCTTATGAAGTAGTTTAATGGGTTTAAAGTAGTAAGGAGCAATAACTTAGAGCTTGGGAAATGAAATAGTTATTGGGGAAAGAAAAAGCAATTGAGAAGGAGCATGCACAAACAGGAAATTCAAACTGAGGTGTACCTAAATTGGAAACATAATGAAATTATGTGAATGAAGTCAGGGAAACAACTTATATCCAGTTTTTCTGCAAGACTAATTTTGTCAGGAAAGGCTGAATTTGTATGCATGGGCACCAGGTTTATGACTCTACTGGTGATCAGTATGAGAGCCTTGCTGATGGAGAGCCAGTTTTCATCGATTATTTAAAAGATCCCTTTGTTCATTTTGTAAGATGTATGAGCATGAAACTCAAAGTCACCATTGTACATCTAGAGCCTAACAATATATGAGTTCACCACCAACATAACCCAAAAAAAAGGAGAGAGGTAAGGTAAAGCATATAAAAAAGTCAGTGTTATTTAAGAATATGGTTTCTTTCCTGCATAGAGTAAGGTGATTCTGGAATTGAATTATGTTTTAAAGATTTTATTTAATTTGTCAGAGAGGGAGAGAGCACAAGCAGGGGGAGTGGCAGGCAGAGGGAGAAGCAGGCTCCCTGCTGAGCAAGGAGCCCAATGTGGGACTCTATCCCAGCACCTGAATTAGGTTTTAAAGAAAAAGGATGGGACTGGAAATAATTATCAGAAACTACTTTTGTTTTCTAGTGCCCTAGTTTTCTGTCCAGTGAGCTCATTCTAGATCCAGAGACCAGTCATAGCTTTCCCAATACTTTTCTACTATTCACAGTTCCTTAATAGCTGACCACCTCAAGCTCCTGTCTTTCTTTTCTCAAGGTTACCAAGTGATTGCTTTAATACAGCCTCAAGGTAAGGATACGGATGTTTTCAATACGTAAGAAGAATGAAGCTCACCAATTATGTAAGGTTGCATCACTAGTACAATAATAGTTTCTGGGGCCTCATTGAACGGAATTATTAAGAACCAATATGCACTGGAGCGCCTGGGTGGCTCAGACTCTTGGTTTCCATTCAGGTCATGATCTCAGGGTCATGAGATAGAGACCCACATCAGGCTCCACACTCAGCACAGAGTCTGCTTGAGATTCTCGCTTTCCCTCACCTTCCTCCAATGCCCCCTCCTCCCACTCTCTTGTGATCGGCCTCTCTCTAAAATAAAATCTTAAAAAAAAAAAAAAAACGAGGGGCACCTGGGTGGCTCAGTCATTAAGCGTCTGCCTTCAGCTCAGGTCATGACCCAGGGTCCTGGAGTCAAGCCCCACATCAGGCTATCTGCTTGGCAGGAAACCTGCTTCTCCCTCTCCCACCTGCCCTGCTTGTGTTCCTTCTCTCCCTGTGTCTCTCATTGTCAAATAAATAAAAATAAAATACTTTTTTAAAACCCCAAATATGTACAAACTAGACAGATACTGAATAGATAAAGTAAACCATTCACATACCAGTGCCCATTTACCATCCCAGAAATCCTAGGGCGCCTGGGTGGCTCAGTGGTTAAAGCCTCTGCCTTTGGCTCGGGTCATGATCTCAGGGTCTTGGGATCGAGCCCCGCGTTGGGCTCTCTGCTCAGCGGGGAGCCTGCTTCCCCCCTCCCTCTGCCTGCCTCTCTGCCTACTTGTGATCTCTGTCAAATAAATAAAAATCGTTAAAAAAAAAAAAAAAGAATTATCTTAAGAAATCTATTCTGCCTGTGCTCTATAAATGAAACAACAAAGCCTGGATGACAGTGCATGTATTCAGTTTATTGAATATTTTAAGCCCACTATTGAGACCTACTGCTCAGGAAAAAAAAAAAAAAAGATTCAAAATATTACTGCTCATTGACAATGCAACTGGTCACCCAAGAGCTCTAGTGATGTACAACAAAATTAATATTTTCATGCCTGCGAACACAACATCCATCCTGCAGCCCATGGGTCAAGGAGTCGAATTTTGACTTTCAAGTCATTAAATACTTCTATGAAGTTATAGCTACCATAGATAATTATTCCTCTGATGGATCTGGGGAGAGTAAATTCAAACCTTCTAGAAGGGATTCACCATTCTAGATGCCATTAAGAACATTAATGATTCATGGGCAGAGGTCAAGATATCAACATTAACAGGAGTTTGGAAGTTGATTCCAGCCTTCATGGATGACTTGGAGGGGTTCGAGACCAGTGCGGTAAGTCACTGCAGGTGTGGTAGAAATTCAAGACAACTAGAATTAGAAGTGGAGCCTGCAGCTGGGACTGTAACTGCAGTCTCATGATCAAACTAAATGGATGACGAGTTGCTTCTTATGGATGAGCAAAGAAAGTGTTCGCTTGATATGGAATCTGATCTACTCCTGGTGAAGATGCTGTGAAGATCACTGAAATGACAACAAAGGATTTAGAATATCACATGAACTCAGTTGATAAAGCAGTGGCCGGGTTTGAGAGGATTGACTCCAATTTTGAAAGAAGTTCTACTGTGGGTAAAATATTAACAGTGTCACGTGCTACAGAGAAATCACTCATGAAAGGAAAACCAATGGATGTGGCAAACTTTATTATCTTATTTTAAGAAATTGCCATAGCTACCCAAAACCTCAGCAACCATCACCCCGATCGGCCAGCAGTCATCAGCATCAAGGCAAGATCCTCCACTGCCAAAAGGTAACAACTCACTATTGAGACCTCAGATGATGATAAGCATTTTTTAAAAATTTTATTTATTTATTTGACAGAGATCACAAGTAGGCAGAGAGGCAGGCAGAGAGAGAGGAAGGGAAGCAGGCTCCCTGCCAAGCAGAGAGCCCGATGCGGGGCTCGATCCCAGGACCCTGGGATCATGACCTGAGCTGAAAGCAGAGGCTTTAACCCACTCAGCCACCCACGTGCCCCTATGATAAGCATTTTTTAGCAATAAAATACTTTTTGTTAGTGTGTGCACATTGCCTTTTTAGACAATGTATTTCACGCAATAGACTACAATACAGTGTGATCATAACTTACAGGCACTGGGAAACAAAAAATTCATCCGACTCATTTTGTTGCAGTATTTGCTTTATTGTGGTAGTCTGGAACCAAACTTACGAGATACCTCCTAGGTATGCTTGTATAAAAAGAGACAAGTTCATATACATATACATATAAACAAAAAAGTCTGAGAGGGAAGAAATAAAATTATGCTGTTGTAAGGGTTTTATTCTATATGTAAAGTGGTATATATCATTTGACAGTAGACTCTGAGAGGTTAAAGATGTACACTATAAACTTAAAAAATTGTATAACAAAGAGTTATAGCTAACAGCCTAACAAATGAGATAGATAGGAATAAAGAAATCAATTCAAAATAAGGTAGGGGGCACCTGGATGGCTCAGTGAGTTAAGCCTCTGCCTTCAGCTCAGGTCATGATCCCAGGGTCCTGGGATCAAGCCCCGCATGGGGCTCTCTGCTCATCAGGGAGCCTGCTTCCCCTCCTGTCTTTCTGCCTGCCTCTCTGCCTACTTGTGATCTCTGTCTGTCAAATAAATAAAATCTTTAAAAAAAAAAAAAAAATAAGGTAGTAAAAGAGATAATATACAACTGTGTTATCAACAAAGAAAAGAATAAAGTTGGACCCCTACCCCATGACATACACAGAATTAATTCAAAATGGATAATAGACCAGAAGGTAAGAGATAAAACTATAAATCTCTTAGAACAAAAATACTGGTGTAAGTTTCTGTGGCCTTGGTTTAGGCAATGGTTTCATAGATGACACCAAAACTACAAATATCAAAACAAAAAAGTTGATAAGTTGGATTTCATCAAAATTAAAGTATTTTTGCTTCAGAAGATAATTAAGTATTAATTATCAGAATTAATTAATTATAATTAATTATAATCAATTATTATTAAGTATTAAAGTATTTCCTAACCATACAACTGGTAAGGGACTTGTATTCAGAATATAAAAAAGAATCTTGCAACTCAATAGACAAGTAACGCAATTTAAAAATGGACAAAAGATTTAAGTAGACATTTCTCAAAGGAAGATATTCAAATGACTAATAAGCACATAAAGAGATAGTCAACATCATGAGTCAACAGAAAAGTGCAAATCAATACCACTTCATACCCACTAAGGTGGCTAGAATCAGAAAAACAGCATTAAGGTAATGTGTAAAAATTAAAACACTCATAGGTTACTGGCAGGACAGTGAAATGGTACAGCCTTTTGGAAAAAAGTTTGGCAGTTCCTCAAATGGTTTAGTGTAGAATTACCTTAGGACCCAGCAATCCCACTCCTGTGTATATACCCAAGGGAGTGAAAACATGTCCATACAAAAACTTACGTACAATGTCCATGCCTGCATTCTTCATAATAGCCAAAAATTAGAAACAACTCAGATGTTTTTCAACTGAATAAATGGATAAGCAACATACAGCATAATTATACAGTGAAATATTACCCAGCAACAAAAAGAAGTACTCATGCATGTTACAACACGGATGAACCTTCAAAACATGCAAAGTGAAAGAAGACAGTCACAAAAGGACCCAAATTCTATGATTACATTTATTGGAAGTGCCCAGAATACGGAAATGTATACAGACAGAATGTAGATTTGTGGCTGCTTGGACCTGGAGAAATGGCAGGTTAGAGAGCTGATTTCTAAAGCGTACGAGATGTCTTTTTAAGAGGACAAAAATGTTCTAGAATTGACTATGGGGAATGTTGCACACATCTGGGACTGCACAATTTACATGGGTGAATTGTGTGCTTTGTGAGTTATATCTCAATAAAGCTATTAAAAATAAAAACACTGGGGGAGACAAAGGGATCAGATAAGAATCCCTTATGTTTATAAGGAACTAGTGTGGTTAATTAGATATGTAAAATTTATGGTTTATTTAATGTTAGGGGAAAAGTATAATTATGTATTCTGTATAAATATATTTGTTAGTGTTTTGATTTTGTGAGGATTAATTGAAATAAAATAGAGCACCAAGAGAAATTATAAAATAAAATATAAATGGGAAGAACTAAGAATAAAAAAGTCAAGAATGTCAGTTTGGAAATATTTTTTCCCACATGCATGAATTCAACAGTTGTTCAGTGGCTTCATTACTGCACTCATGTTTCATTATATAGTGAGGTTTTTGTTTTGTTTTATTTAATTCCTGAGTTGGGATGACCCTGGTATTTTATAAATTTAAATAAATTTGTACAGGAAATACAGAAAAATACAGGGAAGATAAATTCCCATGCTATAATTATAGGTCTTGTTACATAAAATACAACACATGTCTTGATAAATTTCTGTGAAAATTTACTTTTTGTAACCGATTTAAATCATTTTTTTTCAGGAGCAATCACGACCTCCTTTTCACAAGTTGGAACTTTTCCCTACATATTTGTTTCTATTAAAATAAAGGATGCCTAAATGAAAACAGTTTAACACAATTATGTAAGCCTGAAAATTAGATCCAACAAATGTCTGACCTGGAGATTAGAACCAGCCAAACAGCAGTGATCCTGGAAGTAGTGAATCATAGGAAATTAGACATTTAATGATAGTGTCTATTCACTGTCTCATAATTCTTCCTTCAATTTTACAAGAACCCTGATGTATAATGACATTTTCTTTTTTTTAATATTTTATTTATTTGACAGAGACAGACACACAGAGAGAAGGAACACAAGCGGAAGGAGTGGGAGAGGGAGAAGCAGGCTCCCCGTTGAGCAGGGACCTGACGTGGGGCTTGATCCCAGGGCCTTGGGATCATGACCTGAGCTGAGGGCAGATGCTTAACAACTAAGCCACCCAGGCGCTCCTATAATGACATTTTCTAATGGAGGTCCCATGTCCAAGAATATGGGTCAGTTCCCAGAGTGGTGTAAAATCTGAAAACTGTGCATGAAGTAGACCTGCTCTGAAGCCATCTGGAACATCAGCATAAAGTCTGAGAAATGACAAAATTCTGAGGAAACTGGCATTGGATTTGGCTTCTTTTTATTACTTAATCTGGAGTACTCATCTTGGGCTCAGAACCAGAGCTTGATCAGAAACAGGCTTACATCCAGGGGCCTGGACATTGTGGTAGTCTTTGTGATGATCTGGTTTTGGTTCGGAACCATCTCAGACACGTCCCACTTGCTGAGGGCCAGCCTCCTCTGGTTGTGGAAGCAATTCCCTTCAGATGCAGCATGACATAGTGGGCTTGATTTCCAGCTCCAATACCTACTACCTCCGAGACCCTGAACAAATTATCTCACCTCTCTGAGATTCCAATTTCTCATCTGGAAAAGTGGGGTAACAACACTTAGATATAAGGGGGGAGGTGGGAGATAGAACAGATGTTTAAGGTCCAAACTTGCAGCAAGTAGTAAATCCTGGAGATCTAAAGCACAGTATATGGAATATTGAGACTACTGTGTTATAATCACCAAACTTGCTGAGACGAGAATTTAATTGTTTCAATCACCAAAAAGAAATTATAATTATGTAACATGATAGAAGTGCTAATTATCACCCAAACAGCAATCATATTACAATATATAAATGTATCATATAAATATACTTCAAACTTGTACCATGTTATATGTTGAATGCATTAAAAAAAAAACAATACTTAGAAGATATGAGGATATCTTTAGATACCAGGGTTCTCATAAGACTAAATGAAAACTTGGGCTATATTCCCTATTCAATGAGTGGACACTGCTATTAATAATAACTCTAGGGCAGTGGCATCTGGGTGGCTCAGTTACTTGAGCATCTGCCTTTGGCTGAGGTCATGATCTCAGGATCCTGGAATCCAGCCCTGTTTCCAGCTCTGTGCTCAGCAGGGGGTCTGCTTCTCTCTCTCCCTCTCTCTCTGTGCTCTCTCTCGCTCACTCTCAAATAAATAAAAAAAATCTTTAAAAAATAATAACAATAACTCTAGGGATGCTTGGATGGCTCATTCAGTTACACGTTTGCCTTCAGCTCAGGTCATGATCACAGGGTTCTGGAATCAAGTCCCATATTGCGCTCCTTGCTCAGCAGGGAACCTGCTTATGCCTTTGTCTGCCACTCCCCCGCTTGTGCTCTCTCTCACAAATAAATAAAATCTTTAAAAATAAAATAAAATAATAAATAAACTGTCCTTGTTTATCAAGCACCTGGGTGGCTAAGTCAGTTAAGCATCTGCCTTCGGTTTAGGTCATGATCCCGGAATCCGGGAATTGGGTCCCACATCAGGCTCCCTGCTCAGCCGGGAGTCTGCTTCTCCCTCTGTCCTTCACCCTGCACATGCTCTCTCTTGCTCTCTCAAATAAATAAATAAAATCTTTAAAATAATAATAATAATAACTCTATACAGGGGCACCTTACTGGCTCAGTCAGTAGACCATGAGATTTCTTGATCTCAGGGTTGTGAGTTTGAGCCCCACAGTGGCAGTAGGGTTTACTTAAAAATAGTAATAATTCTGTTGATGAGGGGGGTAGTGGAAACCTGCTTAAGCATCTCATGGAACTCAGCTTAACTTTGCTAAAAATGTTTTACGTATGGGCTTTCCATTTTGGCAACCTCCTAAGATAGAACTTTAGCCCTAAAAGGATTGCTTCTTGAAATACAATTTTAAAAACACAGCCAAATGTTTGGAGAAGAGAATATATGCTCATAAACTTGAGGCACAAACTATTGTTTTCTTTAAAATTAAATTGATACTACTTTGCCCAGTGAGCACAAGTGGCCTATTCCAAATGTGTTATCAGAGTAACTGACCAGTTTAAACAACCAGGCTTGTAACAATCCTCAAAAAACTTTCCATTCTCCTGAAAAAGGGAAGTATGGGAAATGTTTTATGTTTCATTCAGATCTATTGCTTTGCCTTTATCTACAGCTATATTGGTACCTCATTTAGAAAATTTAATGTTTTGGTCAAATTATTACATATATGTTCCTTCTTGGGAGAAAAAAATTACAATTATTTTTATGCCTGCAATCTGCATCTAAACTGTGGTTCTTAGACGCCTGGGTAGCTCAGTGGGTTAAAGCCTCTGCCTTCGGCTCGGGTCATGATCCCAGAGTCTTGGGATCGAGCCCTGCATTGGGCTCTCTGCTCAGTGGGGAGCCTGCTTCCTCCTCTCTTTCTCTCTCTGCCTGCCTCTCTGCCTACTTGTGATCTCTCTCTCCATGTCAAATAAATAAATAAAATCTTTTAAAAAAATAAAAAGAACTGTGGTTCTTGATCATTTCTTAGTCAATGGAATTTCAAGGCATTAATAAGTCACTAAATCTTAGGTCACTAAATAGCTCCAGAAGCAAGAGGAGTTTTGCTACCAGGGATAAAAAATAACTGTAAGGTGTAATGTGCACTACTCCATGTACATACCAGTGTTTGCAATATGGAGTACTCCAGACATTATTTGCGGCATCATCTGGGAAGGGAAACTCTTTGCCAAGTCATCGGCTTTATTAATTTTCCAATTCTTCTCAGTATAGGGTTTTTTAATATTGCCTTCCAATATACAAGTAACTGCAGAACAGCCACTCCATCGAACCCTGGACACTTCATTCCTTCCGAGACATAAAAGCCTGTCCATTCTCCAAAACGCTTTCGCAAAGGCTTTGTGTATGTTCTCATACTCACATTTCACCTTTTTTCTCTTTTTCTTTACGGAGGAAAAAAGTTCTTCTATAGCTACGTATTCTTCCCTAAATACCGTGTGAAAGGATTTGATTACATTTTGCTCTTCAGCAGTCATTTGGTAGGAAGGATCAAATCTGGAAAGCTGATGGAGAAGTAAAACTGGGAGTTCCGTTGCAGTCAAGCCTGCTGCTGAGGCGCCATGATGGCCATCAAACAAACCAAAAAAACACACATCGGGTTTATTGCCAAAGTTATTCACCACAGTGAATTTATCATTCATGTCAGCTTTCCATGTAGAATTTCTGTCTTCACAAATGGCTACACCTTTAATCAATACATGACAGACTGCTTGAGAACATAAGGAACTCCTGTGAACGTTATCAATAATCCTATAGTATGCTGGTATTTGTTTCTTCCAAAGTAGCTCAAAAGCATTGTTAATGCTCTGTAGGATTTTTTCAGTGAATATAGAAAATGACAATAGTTTAGTGATTATAAACTGTCTCTGAATGGAAATCAGGGGGAGCGCTGGTTTCTTTGTACTCATCCATTGAAACCCCAGGGTGGCCAGAGCCACATGCTGCTTTTTATGGAGGAAAATATCAGGTAGACCAATTTCGTGCTCGCACATGGAACAGGGAAATGTGAACGGTTGATCATGCTGCTCTTCAAGGTCTTCAGAGTCTCCTGATGGTCTGTTCTTTTTCTTCCTTCTAGAACACCTTCTTCTCAATGGAAGTGAGATGTCACTTTCTGATTCAAATGTTGATTTTCCCTCATTCCAGTCCCTTGATTTCCAAAACACTCTGCAAACAGGACAAAAGGTACTTACATGCCAGGAATAACACATTGAAAGCTTTTTTCTTTTTTAGGTTTATTTATGTATCATAGAATTGGAGAGAGTGAGCACCTGGCAGGAGCAGAGGGAGACAGTCTTCAAGCAGATTTCCTGCTGAGCACAGAGCCCAACTCTGGGCTTGATCTCTTGATCCATGAGATCATGACCTGAGCCCTGACCCCAAGTGGACAGTCAGGCACTTAACCCACTGAGCCATCCATGTGCCCCAACACATTGAAAGCCCTTGCAAGCAGACCCTTGTCTTTCCAATTTGTTTTAATTTTTCAAAACTCTATGCGGGCCTACTATTGAATATTCTGATGCATCTTTCTATCATTCCTAAAAAAAAAAAAAATGCACAAAAAGTACTCAAAAAGTTGGTGATTGAACTTTGTATGCCTGAATAAAATTAGGTAAAGTCTCTACAAAGTCAACTAGAAATCTAAGAACAAATACTCAGAGAAATCGCACAAGATTGTATCCCAGGCATGTGAAGGTTTATGCTTGAAAACTAGGTATTTGATTTAAAATTTCAGCATAATTATTTTTGTACCCCATTTTATCTTGCTGAAAACACTTTTTTTTCTTCCCCTACTTAAAGGGTTCACAGGAAAATGAATAGGAGGGGTGCCTGGGTGGCTCAATCGGTTAAGCATCCAACTTTTCCAGCTTTGGTCATGATCTCAGGATGGTGGGATTGACCCTGCATGAGGCTCTGCACACAGTGCCCTGTCTGCTTGAGATTCTCTCCCTCTGTCTGCCTCTCGGCCCCTTCCCCTGCTGGTGTACACTCTCTAAAATAAATAAAATCTTTATTTTTTTTTAAAGAGTTTATTTATTTGACAGACAGAGAGCACAAGTAGGCAGAGAGGCAGGCGGAGAGAGAGGGGGGGAAGCAGGCTCCCTGCTGAGCAGAGAACCCGATGTGGGGCTTGATCCCTGGACCATGGGATCATGACCTGAGCCGAAGGCAGAGGCTTAACCCACTGAGCCACCCAGGCGCCCCTAGTTAGTAGCTTTAAATGTTTATGACATGTGACATATTAACTTCGACTCAACTTCATGTAAGTTATATTTAACTTCAACTCAACTCACAGAAGTTGTATTTGATCTTAGTACATTGAAAGTGTTAGATACGCATACAACAATAAGAATGTCTGAGGTCCATAGGGACTTGAAATATTCCAAGCATAGTAACAGGTATTCAAGAATGCTGATAGTTATTAAAATAAGAAATGAATACATTTAGTCCTGATGACAAAATAGTATCTCTGAGCATAAAAGTAATGCATAATCATTTTTAAGTTCAAGACAGAAGGACACAAACTAGAAATGAAAGAGCTTTCACCTTTTTTCTCCAGTCTCACCCCCACCTCCCAAATCCCAGTCTTGGTTAGTGGCCTGTTATCTATCTTTTGAAATATGTATACTATAATAAATTAATAATATATGTGTCATTTTATATAAATATAATTATCATATATCAATAATATATATTATATATTTTCTATATTATATAAGTATGATAATTATATCACTAATATGTGTTATTATATTAAATATAATTAAATATATAATAATACATTAATAGTATTAACATAACTTACATAAATATACTTACATATAAAATATATCTGTCATCTTTTCTGAAATGTAAATTTTGTAGACCATCCTAAAATCTGCCATTATTACTCAATACTAAGTCATGGTCTCATACTGAAAGTTTGAATATGGACAAACAAAACAATATACTATGAACAATGTAGAGTTTGGATTTTTAAAAAAGAACTGTCTTAAAAAAAAAAAAGCCTGTCATCACTTAGAAATTATAAGGCCTTAGCCAAGTTATTAAGCTTCTCTGAACATCTGCTTTCTTATCTGTAAATGAACAGGATTATTTATAGCATCAAATGAGATAAATGGTGAAGCAATTGGCAATAGGGGACACTCAAAAACTGCCTGCACCTTCTACCCTAAGCAAAAAGGGACACTTAGGACTGAACCAAATTAAAACATATCACATGACATGAAGACATGAAATTGTAACGCTTAGGGGAAAATATATTCTATATAAAACTAATTTTTAAAAAATCAATAAATCAATGGGAATTTTTTTTTTAAGTGATCTTAAGACCCAATATGGGACTTGAACTTACAACCCTGAGATCAAGAGTTGTTTTACTGACTGAGCCAGCCAGGTGCCCTGGGTGAGGATTTTTTTAATAGCAGTACCTGAATCTGAGTGTTTCAGAATTGTGTTATATGTATTTATTAATATGTTGTGGTAAACTGTATATATCATTGCCTCACTACAATGATTACTCACTTTAACAAATAATAATAAACTGGACACATAAAATAGAACGCAATTTAGGGGCACCTGACTGGCTCAGTTGGAGGAGCCTGGGACTCTTGATCTTGGAGCCCTGAGTTCAAGCCCCATGTTGGGTGTAGAAATTAAATAAATAAAGACTTAAAAAAAAATGGAACACAATTTTGAGAAACATATGTAAATTAAAAATGAATGCATAAGTAAAGGAATACAATAGCTACAGAAAATAGGCAAATATCTTTAAGATTTTTTCCCAGTAGAATTTTCATTCTATATGCTATGCAAAAGTCTTATACCTAGGGATGAAAATTTTCTATGATAAATGATAAATAAGATGGTGTACCATGTAATTGGCAACGGGCTTTAGCAACCTTCATACATGGTTTACATATGGCATTATGATTTAAAATTAAGCAAAGCTCTGAAAAGTTTAAAATGTTTTGCTGCTTTCTTTATTTGTATTTAATTCCCTGAAGGGCACAACTGTACTGAATATAGCTACTCATTTCTATTGTAAAATTTTATTTACAAATTTTTTTAAAAGATTTTATTTATTTATTTGACAGAGAGAGGGATCACAAGTAGGCAGAGAGGCAGGCAGACAGAGGGGAAAGCAGGCTCCCCGCTGAGCAGAGAGCCTGCCATGGGGCTTGATTCCAGGACCCTGGGATCATGACCTGAGCCGAAGGCAGAGGCTTTAACCCACTGAGCCACCCAGGCACCCCCTCCATTCACTTCTTCAACACCTACACCAGGCCACCTACGGTGAGCACATGTTGCTAAAGACACACAGACAGGTAAGGCTTGAAGCTTCGAGGGGAGGAGTCTGCAGAGCCATTCATGTGCTCATGCAAAGAATTAAACAGGTCAGATGAAGTTCAGGACAGTGTCCACCCAGGGACCTAACCCCTCATCTAGCTATGAGTGGCATCACGACACCTGAGAAGCCGACCCAGAAAAACTACAGTGGAGAGAGATCAACAGGGGGGTCCAAGGCAAATTCAAGGGAATGACCAGTTAGCAGGAGGAAGGAGGACGAGGACCCAGGGAAGGAACTGGACAGGCAAGCAGAGAAGTATGGGGAGAAATGAGTACTGGCTAAGCTATTGAGCTCTTTTGGTGAAAATGTATTACAAATATTTTTATTTGCTATTATTTGGTAATGTTAATGTAAAGGTTGCAGTTTTCCTGAGGCTTGATGAACTGTTGGGACAATCTATAAGATACCCTACTACTGTCATTTGACTTAGAGTCAATCCTTTACACCAGAAGTTTATTTTCTTGTATATGGGGAATAGCCATAATACAGTTCTCTCTCACATGAAGCTATGCTTAGAGTGTAATGTGTCTTTCATTCAGTCAACAAATACTTGAGTGTCTGCAATATGCTAAGTACTATGTTAAGTACTGTTTTATTTGCTGGGGATACAACAGTGAACCAAACAGGCATGGTCTCTGATGAAGCTTATATTCTGATACAAAAGCAATACATAAAGGAAACATGTATACGTGTAATACCATATGGGGGTAAGTACTAACATGAAAAACAGAGGGGCACCTGGGTGACTCAGTTGGGTTAAGCCTCTGCCTTCGGCTCAGGTCAAGATCTCAGGGTCCTGGGATCAAGGCCTGCAGCAAGCTCTCCGCTCTGCCTGCCTCTCTGCCTACTTGTGATCTCTCTCTCTGTCAAATAAATAAATAAAAATCTTAAAAAAAGAAAGAAAGAAAGAAAAACAAAGCAGAATAAGAGTATAGAGAGGGATGGAAGCCCTCTTCTGTATAAGGTAGTCAGAAGAATATACCATTTCCTCATGTACTTAGTCTAACAGGAAGCCAAGATTTCATTTGATAACTAAGAAAGTGGAGGAAAAAGAACACTGCAGATAAAATTGTTTATTGACTTACAGATGGCAACAGACACATGAAAAGATGCTCAACGTTAGGGAATGCAAATCAAAACCACAATGAGATAGATATCACCTCGCACCTGTCAGAATGGCTAGAATCAAAAACACAAGAAACAGCAGGTGTTGGCGAGGATGTGGAGAAACAGGAACCCTTGTTCCTGTCGGTGGGAATGCAAACGGGTGTGGCCACTGTGGAAAACAGTATGGAGGACATTATTTACAATAGCGTAACTATGAAAGCAGCCCAAATGTCCATTGATAGAGACGTGAATAAAGAAGTAATATCCATAGATAGATATCGATATTACTTATGAGTACTATATACTTATAGATATTACTTATAACCATAAATATGGATATTACACATATATATACATATATATATGTATGTGTGTATATATATATATAAAACTTGGGATATTGGGATATTACTCAGCCATAGAAAATGAAATCTTGCCATTTGTATGAACATAGATGGATCTGGAGAGTATAATGATAAGTGAAGTGAGTCAGAGAAAGATAAATACCACATGATTTCATTCATATGTGGAATTTAACAAAACAGATGAACAAAGGAAAAAAAGAAACAAACCAAAAAACAGACTCATAAGTGTAGAGAATAAATCGACAGTTACCTGAGGGGCGGTGGGGGAAACAGGTGGGACCTTTCACAGAGTCCCACCTCCTAGACTCACCATGGGATCCTACTGGTCTGTCTGTGGCCTTGATCATTTACATTGGGATCTGATTTACCGATTTAGGGAATTTGCCAAATAGTGTTCAGCCCTCCTCCCGGGAGGGTTATCAAGTGTATTCAGCCTGAGTGACCCCTGAGTGTTCCGGTTTCTCACAACTGTGTTTTCTTTCTCATCAAACTTGGATACAAACAAGCAAAAAAAGGGGGGGGGGGATTAAGAGCACATTTATCATGATGAGCTCTGAGTAATATACAGAACTGCTGAATCACTGGGGGGCCTGGTGCAGTCAGTTAAGCTTCTGACTCTTGAATTCAGTTCAGGTCATGATGTCAGGGTCAGGCTCTGTGTTCATTGTGGAGTCTGCTAGAGATTCTCTCTGACTCTTCCTCTGCCCCTCCCCCTGCTCATGTTCTCTCTCTCTCTCTCTCTCTCTCTCTCTCAAGTAAATAAATAAATAAATCTTTACCAAAAAAACTGTTGAATCACCATATTGTACACCCGAAAGTAATGTAATACTGTATGTTAATTACACTTGAGTTTAAAAAAAAAAAAAGTTCATTGACTACATTTGTCATCCAATAGAAATGAAAATTTACCTGAAAGCACTATTAATTTCCTTGCTCATTTGGAACTGTTACCTCCCTTGGCCTTCCCTTTACCACCTTTCCCCAGTCTCTGTTCCTCCAACTTGGATAGTAATGGTGATGGCTGTGATGGAGGTAGTTACGATGGTGGTTGTGGTGGGGGGTGTCCCACAGATGTGATGGGAGACGTCTCCACGTGGAATGTTCACGACATCACCTGGAACCTCGGTCAGAACTCTCTTTATGATTCTGAAGGACTATGAAGGAGGAAGGGCAAAAACTGTATTCAGGAACAAACCTGTGCTTGAAATTTCAGAAAGAAGAATCATTCATTAAATATACTGTCTTATGCCTGCATACTAGGATTAAAAAATAAGAGGAGGGCCTATCCAGTTGAGTTTTTTCCTTATAAGTATGGCACTTCCAAAATACTGATTCCAGAAGGCTACGCTTAATGTATATACCAGTTCTCTTCTCAGTCGGTGGAGGTAAGGTATCTCAGGCTAGCCCTCCAGGAGGCTGCCTCCTACCTGCCCTTTAGGGTCTGCCCACTCCATCTCACTGCCCTAAGTCATTACCTGACTTATAGACCTTGTTTGAACTGTCTTTTTGTTTCTTGAGATTGTCTTCACTCCTGGCCAATACCTTTAGTTCCTAGGCTTATAATCCAAAACTGCATTCCACCCTATCACCCCAGGATGGATTCAAACTAAAGTTCTAGAGCAATTTGTTTGCATATTGAAGAAATTTAGACAAGACAACCGCTTACTAGACATTTCCACGGGGATGTATTACAGTCAACTCAACGCTAACATATGCCAAACGGAACTCATTACATTTCCTCCAGAATCTCCTAGCATTACCTTGATTAAGCTGGAAACGTTTCACAGAATCCTCTTCTCTGTGTGGTTCCAGGTTAGAGTTGGCCAAGAAAGGAATCTGGAGGCACCATATCTGAATGCCATCATGGTTCAGTGAGATGACCAGTAGATGCAGAGATGCCTGGCAGGTTCCAGCTTGTCCTGGCTCCCTCCACTTCGCCTCCAGCTCTTCCTCTTGACGGAAGGCCCTGTTGACGTCTCTCCCTTTCCATCTCCTCCTCCCCCTGTTTGTGCTCTCTCTCTCTCCCCCTCTCAAATGAATAAATAAATCTCTAAAAAGTAAATTATACTTGAACAATAAATTATACTTGAACAATAAATACAGATTGATTAATTGATTGATCTGGGGCTCTAGACTGACTCAGTCTGTGGAACATGTGACTCCTGATCTCGAGGTTGTGAGTTTGAGCCCCACCTTGGGTATAGAGACTACTTAAAAATAAAATCTTAAAAAAAATCAATTTAAAAGAAAAAAGTCATAAAGCTTGTACTTGTTTCTTATTATAGTGGAAAATGTAAGCAAGTACGTGGGTTCTCAAGTGAAAATGTTCTTTTCTTCCTTCCTCAATCCATCATCCAAAGAGAGACCCCCTGGACAACAGGGATCTTTCCAACATGGGTCAAAAAACAATTTGATTGTATGTTACATATTCTCATGTTACAGAGACACTGTTCCATAATTTCCTTTTTTTCACTTAGTAGTAATATTGTTGACAATGTTTCATGTCAATTCATATAGATCTACCTCATTCTTTTTTAATAGCTAAATAATATTCTATTGTATGATTGTACAAAAAGTTGTTTAATGTTTCCTCTATTGATGGACACTTAGTCTGGTGAAAGCATTTGACTTTAGAAACAATGCTGCAACAAGCAGTGCCTGGGTGGCTCAGTTGCTTAAACATCTGTCTTTGGCTTGGGTCACGATCCCAGGGTTCTGGGATCCAGCCCAGCACCCAGGTCCTGCTCAGCTGGTAGTCTGCTTGTTCCCTGCCCTCCAATCCCTCCTCCCTGCTCCTGTGTTCTCTCTCTCAAATAAACAAATAAAATCTTTAAAACACTAAACAAAAAACAATGCTGCAACAAAAAAATCCTGTACATATACCCATTTGATAAATTCTTGGGAGTAAAATTCCTCTATCAATGACTAAGTGCATTTTGCATTTTTTCAAATTTATTTAACCACCCTTTATTGAAGATACACTATGTATCAGACACTGTTTTTAGCCTGGGGATACCATTTGAAGAAAAGGAATTTCTTCCCACAAGGAACACATATTCCAAATTTTGCCAAATAGCCACTTATACATTTTATACCAATTTACACTATTTTTGAGAGTTTCATTTCCTCTACCCTGATTAATAATGGGCATAAAAAAGAAAAGTAGGAGTTTACTGGTATTTATTTTCATTTTAAATTAAGAGGAAGCTTGACACTTTTACAAATATAGGGCACTAAACTTTTTCTCTCTGAAACTGATGATTGAGATACTTTTCTCCCTACTATGTTGTTGTCCTTTTTCTTAATTGATTAGAAACCTATCTTCTATAATAGTAAATTTTCACATATGTATTACTTTTCTGTGTTATTTTTTCTTAATAAAATGTAAAATTTTTCTGAAAACAATAAACATACTTTTAAATATATATGTAGCCAACATACTATAGAAGAAGAACAAAGTTGGAGGACTGACACTATCCAACATCAAGACTTACATGAGGGCACCTGGGTGGCTCAGTGGGTTAAGCCTCTGCCTTCAGCTCAGGTCATGATATCAGGGTCCTGGGATTGAGCCCCACATGGGCTCTCTGCTCGGCAGGGAGCCTGCATCCCCCTCTCTCTCTGGCTACTTGTGATCTCTCTCTGTCAAATAAATAAATGAAATCTTCAAAAAAAAAAAAAAAAAGACTTACACGAAAGCTATAGTAACCAAGACAATGTGGTATTGGTGAAAGAACAAAGAGATCAATGGAACAGAGCAGAGAGCCCAGACATAAACCTACACAGATATAATCAACTGATCTTTAACAATGGACAAAAGGCAATTCAATGGAGAAAGCATAATCTTTTCAACAACGGTTCTGGAAAAACTGGACATCCTCATGCAAAAAAACCCAAAAAACAAAACAAAACAAAAAAAAAACAAAAAAACTAGACACAGGGGCACCTGGGTTGCTCAGTGGGTTAAGCCTCTGCCTTTGGCTCAGGTCATGATCTCAGGGTCATGGGATTGAGCCCCGCATCAGGCTCTCTGCTCAACAGGGAGCCTGCTTCCCCCTCTCTCTCTGCCTGCCTCTCTGCCTACTTGTGCATTCTCTCTCTGTCAAATAAATAAATAAAATATTTTCTAAAAAAATCTAGAGGGGCGCCTGGGTGGCTCAGTGGGTTAAAGCCTCTGCCTTCGGCTCAGGTCATGATCCTAGGGTCTTGGGATCGAGCCCCACATGGGGCTCTCTGCTCAGCGGGGAGCCTGCTCCCTCCTCTCTCCCTCTGTCTGCTTCTCTGCCTACTTGTGATTTCTGTCTGTCAAATAAATAAATAAAAAATCTTAAAAAAAAAAATCTAGAGACAGACCTAACACTTATCACAAAATTAACTCAAAATGTTTCAAACACCTAAATTTAAAACAGAAAACTACTCTCTCAAATAAATAAATAAAACCTTTTAAAACAGAAAACTATAAAACTTCTAAAAGATTAACACAGGAGAAAATCTAGTAACCTTGGGTTTGGATGACTTTTTATATATGAAAAGCTCTATCCATCGGAGAAAAAATTGGTAAGTTGAACTTCATTGAAATTAAAAACTACTCCACAAAATACACTAACATAATGGAAAAAAAAACCACAATTTGGGAGAAAATATTTGTAAAACACATATTTGACAAATGTCTGGTATTCAAAAGATGGAAAGAACTCTCAAAACCCCACAATAAAACAAACAACTGGATTTAAAAATTGGCATAAGAGGGGCGCCCGCGTAGCTCAGTGGGTTAAAGTCTCTGCCTTCGGCTCGGGTCATGGTCCCAGGGTCCTGGAATCGAGCCCCGCGTCAGGCTCTCTGCTCAGCAGGGAGCCTGCTTCCTCCTCTCTCTCTGCCTGCCTCTCTGCCTGCTTGTGATCTCTGCCTATCAAATAAATAAATAAAATCTTTAAAAAAAAATGGGCATAAGATCTGAACAGACACTTCACCAAGGAAAATAGATAGAAAATATACAGATGGAAAATACAGATGGAAAATAAGATAAACATAAGAAATGATGCTTAATATTGTATGTCATTAGAGAATCACAAATGAAAACAACAAACTATCACTATGCACTTATTAGAGTGGCTAAAGTCCAGAGCACTGATGACACCAAATGAAAGAGAAGATGATGAGCAGCAGGAACTCTCATCTCTTGCCAGTGGGAATTTAAAATGGGACAGTCACTTTGGAACCCAGTTCGGCAGTTTCTTACAAAACTAAACGTATGTTTATTATTACTATATGATCGAGCACTTACACTCCGAGGTATTCACTCAAATGAGTTGAAAACTTACAATCCACAGACAACCAGCATGTGAATGTTTACAGCAACTTTATCCATAATGGCCAAAAACTTGGAAGCCACCAAGAAGTCTTTCAGTGGGTGAAGGGATAAATAAACTGTGGTACATCCATACAATGGAATAGTATTCAGTGATGCAAAGAAATGAGCTATCAGGCCAGGAGAAGACATGGATGAATCTTTAAAGCATATCACTAAGGGAAAGAAGCCAATCTAAAAAGGCTGCATATCCTATGACTCTACCTACATGACAGTCTAGGAAAGGCAAAACTATGGCGATAATAAAAGGATCAATGGTTGCCAGGAATTGGGAAAAGAAAGGGATGAATGGGTGGAGAACAGGGGCTTTTTAGAGCAGTAAAACTACTCTGAATGATAATGTAATGGTGGACACAAGTTATTATATATTTGCCAAAACTTCTATAATGTACAGTACAAAGAATGAATTTAAATGTAAACTATGGGTTTAGTTCATAATGTGTCAATATTGGCTCACCAATTGTAACAAATGTATCACACTAATCCAAGATGTTAACAAGATCAAGGGAAGAAGGGAGTTAGGGTGTATATGGGAAATCTGCACTTTTTGCTCAAGTTTTCTATAATCCCAAAAATACTCAAAAATAAGTTTACTAAATAAATAATGTATGTGTGTAAGTAGAAACACTCTAGGAAAATATCTTTCTGTAAAGGTATTCAATAATTTTGTTTTCCTAATTCATGTCTAAAGCAAATGAAAAGGTTGTAGGAAATTAGAAGATAGACTATCTTGGGAAGGCTAACCATACAAGAGGATACTCCCTTTCCTGTAAGATGGCTATATTAATTATTTCATTTTATATACTGAACACCTACAGGAGTAGGCACCAAACAAAAAGGTCAATGGCAGGTGTCTTTTCTTGAGAAGGTCAATATCATGAAGAAGACAGACACACAGGTGCCGTACTGGATAACAACAATGTCAGTGCAGGGACTATTTCTAATCATTTCATCACATTGCCTTACATCCATATGATGCTGTAAACAGACACTATTTTTTTTTAAGATTTTATTTATTTATTCGACAGACAGAGATCACAAGCAGGCAGAGAGGCAGGCAGAGAGAAAGGAAGGGAAGCAGGGTCCCCGCTGAGCAGAGAGACCAATGCGGGGCTCAATCCCAGGACCCTGGGATCATGACCTGAGCTGAAGGCAGAGGCTTTAACCCACTGAGCCACCCAGGCACCCCTAAACAGACACTATTAACGCATTATACAGGCAAAGACACTAAGCTCGGGAAGAGCTTGCTTCGGGTAAGTGGCAGAGTTGACAATCAAGCTCAAGCGTGTTGACCAGCAAAATCCGTGACTTTTCTATCACACCAGGGAGAGGACAGAGGTAAAGTCAATTCACTTTGGAAGAAGCAGTGATTCATGTTGCTGCAGGAAGTTGGATTCTGGTTTGAAACTTTTGAAGTTCAAATACCTTCACAAGACTTTTGTCTCAGACTCACTCTTCTTGCCTTTTCGCCACTGGAGTCAATTCTTTGGTTTGTCATGCTCCCAGCTGAAGGCTCATCAGCTGCATGTGGCTCAACAAGGAAGAACAGACTAGAAAATGCAGAAAGCCAAGCTCTCTAGTGGGCTGCCCTGGTTCAGCTTAAACTGTCAAATTCAAGTGTCCTATATGTTCCACAACTGCTTGTACAAGTTGAGGCAGAGGGCACCAGCTGTGTGGAAGAGTTACAGTTAGTAGTCTTTTAGGAGCTATCTCTTTGGATATCACAGAGATCCTGGTACAGCTCATTACTGTTTGAGGGCTTCTGGGCTTGCTGCAGAGAAAATGGAGTGGGTGGTTGGCTGAAGTGTTTATAAATACCCCAGTATTTATTTAATGGTAGAAACACACAGAGAGAGCACACAGAGCATTGGAGGAAAGAACACAGCTTAGCTCCATTCATCCTCTGGGCCCAGAACCAAGCACTTCCGGGAGGATCTCCCTTTGGAGCCAGCTGCAGCCCTGTGTCTGGGGAAGTCACCTGCCTGGCTGCTGGAGGAGGAAGGAAGGAAGGAACAGGGAACAATGAAGCCCTTGTTAAAAGCCAAGTTTTTGTTGTTGTTGTTTGGTTTTGTTTTTTAAGTTTATTTTCTAATCATGTCACTCCTCAGCTGAAAACCTTTCAGTAGCTTGTCACTGCTTCTAGGATAAAGGTCAAAAACCCTGATACAGCAGGTGGGGCTCTCTAGAGCCTGCTCTTCAGCCTCACCTCTCCCCACTTTCCTTTTCTTGAAAGTTCCTCAAACATGTCCACTCTCTGCCCACCTCAAGCCTATACATGCTATTCTCTCCACCTGGAATGCTTTTCCCTCCACTGTCACTCATTCTAGCTCATTCTTCATTTCTCAGCTAAAACATTATTTGTATGAGGAGAACTTCAACATCATCAGAAGGATGTTTCCAGAAGCCTCAAATCAAGTCTCCGTCTGGGGTGCCTGGGTGGCTCAGTTGGTTAAGTGTCTGCCTTTGGCTCAGGTTGTGATCCCAGGGTCCCGGGATAGAGCCCCACATTGCGCTCACTGCCAAGCAGGGAGCTTGCTTCTCCCTCTCCTTCTGCTGCTCCCTCTGCTTGTGCTCTCTAGTTCTGACAAATAAATAAATCTTAAAAAAAAAAAAAAATCAATCCTCCATCCTGTCAAACACCTTTTCAACTCTTTATACTTTATTAGAGTTTCTAATGATGTCTCTGTGTGATTAATTAATGTCTGTCTCTCCATTTCTGCCTTGCTTGCCATTTTAATGCAGAGCCAATGCATAGACTTATAGTCAATATGTCCGCCATGTAAGGAGAGTTCCACGAGCATTTGTTAAATAAATGGACAAATAAGTGTTTGAGCACTTAAATATTCAGTTTTTAAATAAAGGGAGTAAAAAAGATCCTGATTATTTTCCCTCTTTCTCAATTCTTAGCTGTGCCTTAGTTTGAAGATACATTCCCCAGAAGTTGGCCAATGACAGGACTAAGATAAAGGAGAAGGTAGTATCAGAAGCTCTTGGACTCTGCAGCTAAGAACTTGGCCACCAAGCAGTCTTACCCCCTATGCCTGTTGTCCAATATGGTAGCCACTAGCCATGCATCCTGTTTAAATTCAAACTAGTAAAAGGGCACATGGCTCGCTCAGTTGGTAAAGCACGGGTCTCTTAATCTCAGGGTCAAGAGTTCAAGCCCTGCGTTGGGTGTGGAGCCTCTTAAAATAAAAGAAATATACTAAACTAGTTAATACTAAATACAATCAAAATTTTTCAAATTAAACATTCATCTATCTCACCACGTACATTTTACATGCCCATGGTCAGTAGCTACCATATTGGACTGTGCCAATGAAGAACATTTCCATTATCACAGAAAGTTCTACTAAACAGAGCACAGGATTCTCAGCAGGTCGAAAGAGAAAGCTTACTCTCCTTTCTGCTTTCAGATCAGGAGGTGGGGGAGAAGCCCTGCAGCCGTCACGATTATTGTCTCCATTACGTGTAATTTCTAGGTGCTGCAATTGAAGGGTCTTCATCTCTAAGCGGGATCCCTAAGTGCTCTCCATTACGGTTGTTACGAAGATTTAGTGAGAACACGTGTTCGGGCCTTTAGTTCTCAATCAATGATAGCTGTGCTTGTTACTGGCCAAAAGTTAACATTGTTAAGAACAGGAGAGACTCTGGTGCTGATTGTATAGCTTCTTTAAGGCCCAAGTTCTTCATCCCTACAATGGGGATAGTATCTTGAACATTCTGGTAAGGATTAGTTAGGATGTTTTCCACAAAAGGCTTAGCACAGAGCCTAGGATACAGTAAGTACCCCCAAACTGTGAGCTGTTCTTATTTTATTATTGTCAAGTGCTAGAGCAAATTTTAATTTCTCATGAATTGCCTCAAAAATTGGATTCTAGCTATCAAAACATTCCAGGTGTGGGGGCACCTGGGTGGCTCAGTTGGTTAAGCAGCCAACTCTTGATTGCAGTCAGGTCATGATCTCAGGGTCCTAGGATCTAGTCGAGGCTGGTCCAACTCCTCACTCAGCAAGGAGTCTGCTTGAGAGTCTCTCCCTCTGCATCCCTCCCCTCACTCACTCTTTCTCAAATATAATAGATAAATCTAAAAAAAAATAAATAAATAAAACATTCCAGGTATGTTTCTGATGTGCTGATGTGGCCAGTAGTTAACTTCCTTAAACTTACATTTTGTTTTGACGAGGGCCAGCAGCCTGACCTATAAATCAAAATGCTGGTAAAAGTCAGTTAAATTCCCTGTTGTTGTACCCACATTTCCAAGATGCCCCTGACTTCTCACTGGGCCAAGAGGTGCCTGACATAGTCATATGTCAGAATTCTACTGAAAGTATTGGTCATCTTAAATGATTGAACTTTTATCTAATTTTTCTATTTGGCTACAGCTAGATTCCTCTAATGTCTCCTGTCAGTTCTGCTATCTTCTCCCAAATTCTAGACTTGTTTCCATAAGGCAACCAAATTTCTAACAGGATGTGTATGTTCGTATTCAGAGGAGAAAAGGGAAGAAAAGAGAGAGGGAAATGATTTTTAATCTGATATCAAGTTAAAAGCAAGAGAAGGAAGATGGGGGTGATAGAGGGGGGTCCCTAACATTTATTGAATATGCACAATTTGCCAAACAAATTATTTTTATTTTTCATGGACTTCCTTTTTTCTTCTTTTTAATTTAATTTTATTTTTTAAAAGTTTATTTATTTATTGTAGAGAGGGCATGTGTTGTGGGGAGAGGGAGCAGAAGAGGGAGAGGGAGAGTAATCCTCAAGCAGACTCCCCCCTGAGCATAAAACCTGATATAGGCCTTGATCTCAGGACCCTGAGATCATGACTTGAGCTGAAATCAAGTGCGTCGGCTGCTTAACTGACTGAGCAACCGAGGCATCCCTCTTCTTTTTAATTTTTTAATTCAAAGTAATACAGGTACATAGTCAAAATGTAATTATATGTAAAGTGTACATATTTTGAATGTATTTTCTTCCAAAAATGTGAATGACAGTAAATGTAAAAAAAGAAATTAAAATAATTTTTCACATTTTAAAAAAGGCTATCTTTCTTCTAAAACAGTCAAAATGACCTACCAAAACTAAAAGGCAAAATCAAGTTACAGTCAATCTCTATCAAATTTCTAGTCAAAGATATTAAAATAAGTTGCTTGTTTTATTAGCTTTTCAGAAAGTTCGTTAAGTCTTAAATAATTTTATAAAACTGTTCAGTGTTCGCATTTAATGTCCACCTATTTGCTAACGAAAAAAAATCTGTCATGCTTCCCATATGTAATGTTTCGATCTATATACATACACATTTAAGGGTAAAAAATTGTCTAACATTACAAAATGTTCCTCAGACACTGCAACGTTAGTGAGCACTTGCGCTAATTTATGAAGATCTTCAGAAGCATGAATTGGAGCCCCAGGAGAAGCAAGACAATGGCTGCTTGGCCCTCTGGGAAACAATACTTTGTAGGCAAGAATCTTTTGCATTCATGCTAAGAAGGAGGATTTGACAGGTTAATCTGTCTTTTCTTTTACCCAAGCATCCCTACCATTCTGATCCTCCCTGCACTCCAAACTATGCTCTCTCATACTCAAAATTTCTCAATATTCTGATCCAGGTGCCTTCTGTTCTGAGGATCTAGGACAAGGAAGGCAAGGAAGTGTGTCTCCTTAGAGCATAATACAGTTCGGTAAAAAGATTAATGTCTAGATTTATAGGGTTGTCCTGTCTAGAGCTCATACCAAGTGACAGTGACAGAGATTCCCCTCTGCCACTCTGCTTTCGGGTGTTTATGACAAGAGAGATGCTATAAACTCTGGGTCTCAGAGTAGGCCTCTTGCCTAAGGCCAAGGGCAATGCTGCTTTAAAAACTAGAAAACATGCAATCTTTTTTTTAAAATTTATTTTTTATTTTTTATTTTTTAAAGATTTTATCTATTTACTTGACAGAGAGAGATCACAAATAGGCAGAGAGGCAGGCAGAGAGGGAGAAAGCAGGCTCCCTGCGGAGCAGAGAGCCCGATGTGGGGTTCGATCCCAGGACCCTGGGATCATGACCTGAGCTGAAGGCAGAGGCCTAACTCACTGAGCCACCCAGGCACCCCGAGAACATGCAATCTTTAATGGGGTGCCAGACTGTCCTTCAAAAGCACTATGGTGAACTTGCTATAATGATGGACCTATAAGGTCATGCTGTAAGGCACTCCTGCTCCAAACATTCAACAATGAATGCTGCCCACTACCTCACACTATGCTCAGCAACTGATTGAGATTCAACAGTACTTAACTGTGAAAGATAAGAAAAATAAAACTTGGGATACCTGGGTGGCTCAGCTGGTTAAGCGGCTGCCTTCAGCTCAGGTCGTGATCCCAGGGTCCTGGGATCGAGTCCCACCTTGCTCAAGGGGGAGCCTGCGTCGCCCTCTGCTTGCTCCTCCCTCTGCTTGGGCTCTCTCTCTCTCTAAGACTCAAAGAACACTTAGAAGAATATCCTCATGAATTAACTGGGTTAGGCAAAGAGTTTTTACATGGAACACAAAAGAAGAAAATACTAATAAATCAGACCAATATAAGTCTCTCTTTATCAAGGATAGTATTAAGAGAGTGAGAGATCAGGTGCCTGGATGGCTCAGTGGGTTAAGCCTCTGCCTTCCGCTTGGGTCATGATCTCAGGGTCCTGGGATCGAGCCCCGCATCTGGCTCTCTGCTCAGCGGGGAGCCTGCTTCCCCCTCTCTCTCTGCCTGCCTCTCTGCCTACTTGTGATCTCTGTCTGTCTGTCAAATAAATAAATAAAATCTTTAAAAAGAGAGAGAGAGAGAGTGAGAGATCAAGCCTCAGACTAAAAGAAGATATTTGCAACATAAATATCCACCAAAGGCTTCAAATCAGAAATATACATTAAAAATCTACTAAATCAGGGGCGCCTGGGTGGCTCAGTGGGTTAGGCCGCTGCCTTCGGCTCAGGTCATGATCTCCGGTCCTGGGATCGAGCCCCGCATGGGCTCTTTGCTCAGCAGGGAGTCTGCTTCTCTCTCTCTCTCTCTCTCTCTCTCTGCCTGCCTCTCTGCCTACTTGTGATCTTTCTCTATCAAATAAATAAAATAAAATATTTTAAAAAGATCTACTAAATCATAAAAAAGACAAACTAATTTTTAAGTGGGTAAAAGACTGAACAGGCATTTATTTCACAAAGAGGAAATCCAAAATGTCAATAAGCAAAGGAAAATGTGCTCAACATTATTATGCATGTTGAAAATGCTAATTAAAGCCTCAAGGACTGAAACAAATAATAATTTTATATTAATCATTAAATTAAAAAAACACAAGAAGATACCGTTCTACAACCACCAAAATGGTGAAAATGAAAGAGACTGATGAGGGGCACCTGGGTGGCCCAGTCGTTGAGCTTCTGCCTTCCGCTGGGATCATGATCTCAGGGTCTGGGGACTGAGACCCATGTGAGACTCCCTGCTCAGCGGGGAGCCTGCTTCTTCCTCTCCTACTCTTCCTGCCTGTGTTCCCTCTCTCACTATGTCTCTCTCTGTCAAATAAATAAAAATCTAAAAAAAAAAAAAAAAAAAGAGAGAGAGAGAGAGAGAGACTGATGATACTAAAGTTTGATGAGTATGCACAACACTGTCATTTTCATACACTGCAGGGAGCATAAACTGATACAGCTACTTTGGAAAACTGGCAACATCTATTAAAGCTCAATGTACACTTTCCCTTTGATCCAGCAACCATACTCCTAGGTATAAGAGAAATGAGTGTATATGAGCATAAAAAAGCATGGTAAGAATATATAAGGGCACCTGGGTGGCTCAGCTGGTTGAAGGTCTGACTCGGTTTCAGCTCAGGTCATGATCTCAAGGGTGTGGGATTGAGACCTATTCTGGGCTCTCTGCTCAGTGCAGAGTCTGCTTCAGATTCTTTGTCCCTCTCACTCTGCCCCTCCCCTGCTCTCATGCGCCTCTCTCTCTCTAAAATGAATAAAATCTCTAAAAAAAACCCCAAAAGAATATTCATAGCAACTTTATTCATAGTAGTAAAGAATTGGAAATGTTTATCAATAGGAGAAAGGATAAGCTATAGTATATTCAAATAATGGAATACTATGCAACAGTAAAAAGAAGTGACATATGGTTACATGGAACAACATGATGATGTCATAAATATAACTGTATTCAAAAAGGAGCCTTACAACCAGAGTCCATGCTATATGATTATAGTTATAGGCAAGACTAATCTATGATGATAAAGCCAGAATAATGACTGCCTTAGGGTACTGACTAGACAGGGGCCAAAGAGAGGCTTTTCGGGTGTTGGGAGTGTTCCGTATCTCAATCTGGACGATGAGTGGCCAAGTATATGTATATAAAAAAATTCGCTGAGTGGGACCATTGCAATTAATACACTTAATAGATGTTATATCTTAGGGATGCCTGCATGGCTCAGTCGTTGGGCGTCTGCCTTCAGCTCAGGTTATGATCCCAGGGTCCTGGGATGGAGCCGTGCATTGGGCTCCCTGCTTGGCGGGAAGCCTGCTTCTCCCTCTCTCACTCCCCCTGCTTGTGTTCCTGCTCTCACTATCTCTCTCTGTCAAATAAATAAATAAATAAATAAATAAAATCTTTAAAAAAAAAATTTTTTTTTAAGTCTACTAAAAAAAATAGAATAAATATCCCAGCAATTGTTTTCACCAACTGAAAAAAATCTGAAGAGGCTTTTTGGTTTTATTTAAAAAAAGCCCATTACCACACTAATTTAGGTCTTTCATAAGGTGAAAGGGTGGAATGTGAACTTTCTGAAAGTGAGGGGATAACTCTATTCAGGTACGGAAAATTGTTACAGAAAATTTAGGTCATACCAAAGTTTGGTTCTTTGAAAATTTGATTTTTTTTTAAATAGCCTCAACCATAGGGCTCAAACTCACAAACCTGAGATCAAGAGTTGCATGCTTTCCTGACTGAGTCAGTTTGGTACCCCCCAAAATTTGATTTTTTAAATATAATTTTCAAGTTATTCAAAGAGATAGATACTCACATATTGCCCTAAAAAAGCAGTCAGCCACTGAGCCTGAATTCAGAAGAAAGTCGTCTTCATTTCTTTTATTACTTTGTACCTTTGTTGTAAATGGTAGAAAGGCTGAAAAACACACATGTGTGTTAAAATTTAAGACAAAAACAATGACAATGGGGAAAGACCTCTATTTATAAGGGCAATGCTTGGCCAAACACATTTAGGCCTATTCATATTAAATATGGAAAGTTGTTATTAGGAACAATTAAAAATAAAAATGAGTAAGTTGGCACTAATGGTATTTGGGGCATGGCTAAGACTCATTGTAGAAATGAGGATTTGATTGCATAAATGCTTGAAAACTGGGCAAAAATAATTTATGTCTCCGAACCCTAGGAATCATTTCATAATTGTTTTCCAGTAATTTTCCTTAGAAGGAAAAATTTTATTTTGGACATTATTAGAACAAATGTCCACTAATTACAGCCACTCTTTCCAGGGGGACATCATGTAAGGGACACCCCTTTCCCGGGGGACATCATGTAAGGGACACCCCCAAGGTGTCCCTTACATGACTTTATTTTACAGTCATCATCAAGCTGTTATCTCTAAAACAGGTGGCTGTGTCGGAAAGGATGCCAGCCACTGGCCTCACTCTGGGCCGAAGGTGCTCAGATACCACCTGACCCAGACTCAACCTGTGGAGACTAGGCCCTCCACGGGGACAGTTTCAATCTCCCTGTGCCTTCACGCTTGTTGGTGCTTTACAGAAGTCGTGTTGGCTTGGTAGGAAAGAATATGGCAAAAAGGTCCTGGGGGTTGCAGTAATAATAGATGGTCACAAAATTTGCCTTTCTCGGATGAGAAGCTCTGTCTGAGAGAGTCACACTAGATGCGTGGAGACCAGCGGCGCTGTCTGGGGGAGGGCGTCAGGCAGAATAGCCAATGGGAAAGCCCCGTGGCCCGTGGCAGGAAAAGAGCTTCCTGAGCTGGGGGGCGTGTGCCAATCGCTGGGGAGAAGGGCTTAGGAGGGGTTGGGCTTTGCCAATCACTTGGTGGAATTGAGACTGTATTTTATTTTTAAAAAGATTTTATTTATTTATTTGTCAATGGGGAAGAGAGAGAGAGACAACAAGCAGGGGGACCTGCAGACAGAGAAAGAAGGAGGCTCCCCGCTGAGCAGGGAGCCCCTTACGGGACTCAATCCCGGGGCGCTGGGATCGTGAGCAGAAGACGATGTTTAACCGACTGAGCCACCCAGGTAAACCCAAGACTGTATTTTTAAAAGTTGTGCAAAGCCATTAAAGGGTTTCAGGCAGGGAATTGTGGGATCAGGTTTGTACTTAACAGTTTTAAAACTCTGTCCTTTGGAGAGGGGATTGTGATAGAGCCAGGGTAAAAGCGGAGAGACCAGTTAGGAAGTTGTTATTAGTAGTCTGGGCAAGAGATGATAGCCATGAAGAGAAATATGAACAGATGGAACATAGAGTTTATAGGTAGAAATGACTACCAGTCTTACTAAGAACTTCGAGTGAGGAACTAGGGATAAAAAAAAAATGAGAAAAATCAGTTTTATTTTTATTTATTTATTTTTTAAAGATTTTATTTATTTTAGAGTGAGAGATTGAGAAAGAGAGAGCACGAGCAGGGGGGTGGGGCAGAGGAGAGGGAGAAGCAGGCTCCCCGCTGAGCAGGGAGCCTGATGCGGGGCTCAATCCCAGGATCCTGAGATCATGACCTGAGCCAAAGGCAGACACTTAACCGACTGAGCCACCCACGCATCCCAAGAAAAATCAGTTTCATTTTCAAGGATGCCCAGTGAAAGATAAATACATTTAAGAGTTTGCTATGTATCTTTTTGACTGTTGCTCTTGCTTTTACATTTTTACGAGTCCTTATTGAACATATACAAAACTGGCCTTACCTGTCAGTGTGCCTGTTTTTAATATGAGTGGTATTATACTGTACAAGGTTCATTCAACAATACTTCTTGGAGATCTAGCTATGCTATTATATTTGTATAAAGGTCATTCTTTTAACAGGAGCATAATAATATTCTATAGTATTAATATGCCAGAAGTAAACTCCAGTGGTCAAACTGCCCCCTACAATTCCTACTCCCCAAGCCCTTCATTTTCTAATTGGGCTTCCTTACCTAACTAAATTGTGTTAACGTCAATAAAGGGGTAAACTGAGGCAAGCTCAAATTACCAGAAATTGAATTTTGGGGGAATAGCAAAAAAATTGCCATTCAGGAAACACAATCTACAGGTGAATCCATTGAGGGCTTGGGGTGGGCTGTATTTATGGGCAAGAAGGAAGTGCAGCCATAGTCCAAGCAGCTTGGAGATGGAAAGTTCATCGGCTTGAAGATGGGAAGAGATTCTCAGTGCATGTTCATTGGTCTGGAGATAAGTCTTTGTCTTTTATAAATCAGGCATTTACAGGAAATCATCTTCGGTTCTTAAGTTCTGCTCTCTTGAGGATGCGTGTGTGAGAGTCTCCACTGCATATCCTCCAGTTCCATTTTATTTTACTTATTTATTTTATTAAGTAAACTGTATCCCTAACATGGGCTTCAAACTCAGAACCTGGAGATCTAGAGTCTCATACTCTACCAATTAAGCCTGCCAGGCGCCCCCCTCTGGTTCCATTTTAGATTGAAAGCCTTTCACACTGTTAAATACTTTATAAACCAAAACATTGCTGTTTTATTTTCTTGGTACTCACTTTGTAAAAGGGCCCTGCACACAGGAACTTACCGAATGCTCACAACAGCCTGATGATGAAGAGGCAACAAACGCCCTGAATCCTTTGCCCTTGAAATGTCCCTTCCTGGTGTTCTTAACACAATTTGAATAGGCCTTGAAACTGTGGGCCTGCAGCCTAAGGCAGTATGTCATCTGAGTGCTCTGAGCAGGGAAATAATGAAAAATAATGTTCAGTTAATGTCACAAGCCATTCACCATTCAGACAGTGATGGTTTTCAGGGTGGACTGAAACGAGTTTGTTTTCTTCTGCTTCGAAACATCCTGGAACAGTTGCCTGCCTCCTGAATTCTGAGGCTGGCAGCGCAGGGGGAAGGTGATGGGTGAGTTAATATTGAAGCTAGGGTTTTGCCCCAACATTTTATTATGGAAAATTTCAAACAAACAGAAAAGTTGAAAGAATTGCCCAGTGAACACTCCTACACTCACTACCTACATACAATTATTAATTTACAGATTACTTTATCACCTAATCCGTTCATCTGCCTATTTGTCCATTCACAGATGCCTTGTCTTTTTTTTTTAATTAAAAAATTATTTTCAATTTTTTAAAAGATTTTTATTTATTTATTTGGGAGAGAGATAATGAAAGAGCACGTGAGCATGAGCAGGGAGAGGGAGAGGAGGAGGAGGGGCAGAATGAGAGGGAGAAGCAGACTCCCTGACTCCCTGCTGAGCAGGGAGCCCTATGTGGGGCTCCATCCCAAGACCCCCCCAGGATCGTGACCTGAGCCAAAGGCAGATGCTTAACAGACAGAGCCACCCAGGTGCCCCTAATTTTTTTTTTTTTTTAAGAGAAGGTAGGAGCGTGGGAGGGGCAGAGGGAGAGGGAGAGAGATAATTTTTTAAAAAATTTTTAAAGACTTATTTATTTATTTTAGAAAGAGAGAGCACATGCAGGGGAAGGGGCAGGGGGAAAGGGAGAGAATCCCCAAGCTGAGTGAACAGCTGCTTGCAGGGCTGGATCCTATCACCTGAGATCATGACCTGAGCCCAAATCAAGAGTCAGCCCGCTTAACCGACTGAACAACCCAGCTGCTCCAATTTACCTTTTTTGATGCATCTCAAAGCAAGCTGCAGATACCATGACTGCACTGTACCCCTAAACTTACAGCATGAACACCATGAGCTGGAGTTTAGTATTACTAACTTTCAAAAAAATATTTGAGGGAAATTCATATCCAGTAAAATGTGCAGATCTCAAGCAGACCATCCCACCAGTTTGACAAACACCTACATGTGGAACCCAAACCCCTATCAGTAGCTGCTACCATCATGATGTTAGACTTTGATCAGGGGATCACAGCCTTTAAGATTCCCATCCTGGTGTGGTGAGAATGGCTAATAATCTGTAGAACCTCAGTAGAGAGAGAGAGGAGTCCTAAATGAAGCATACCAATCTCGCAGGAGACGGTCCTGATGGAACCTGACCAGAGTCCGGACTTCAGGCTGGACTCAACTTGGGGGAGGCTATTTTGTTTTGTAGCTGTCTAATGTTGCTGTTTAGATACACAAACTTTTTATTTTTCATTTTAACACATCACTCTGCATTTAAAAGAACACAGAGAATCTGGGGGGAAAAAAGAAAATTAACTGGAAAAATGGGACTTAAAGGGGCGTGTTTCCAGGGAAAAGCACATTCCTTAAGGCATCTCTGGCTAAGAGCTACATGGTATGCAAAGAATTTGATAATACGCACATTATGACCCATATCACACAAAAATTATGACTCATATTACGAAAGCACAGCACTTTTGAAGAGTCCTGAGAAATAGCGCTGGGCTTTTAAAAACTGTTTTAGAAAGGCCGACCAGGAGTGCACAACTTTCAAAAAAAACAAAAACAAAAACTGGAATGTGCACTCCACCTTACTAAACACCACCCCCCTCATTGTCATCAACAATGAAAATGACAGTTTTCAACAATAGTTGAAAACGCTGAGTCGAGTTTTTTGTTTGTTTGTTTTTGTTTTTTTTTTTAAGTGTGAAGCCAAAATCAACGCTCATTCTTTTGGATGCTCCTTAAATTTTTCATGGGTAATACGAATACTAGCAATATCAATTTTGAAAACTATGGAACATTATATAAACGAAAAAAGCAAGGTTATAATCCCACCATGCAGAGATGAGCCCTATTAACAAACTTTCTGTATTCAAACTTTTCCCACTGCGAATAGTTTCCATTTTGATAGTTCTTTTAGATAACCATTCTTTTTAACAACCAGTGCTTTTAAACAAAAATTACAGAAAATAATCAAGTTTCTCTTTTTTTCCTCTAGCTGATGGGATCCAGAAATTGTTGTAGGAAGAAAGCGTTCTTAATTAAAAAAAAAAAAAAGTTGCACGGAAAAGTATTTAAAAAGAGAAATAGAAAACATTACGCCTTTATTTTGGTGAATTAGCAACAAAGAAAAGGATTAGCTTGAACGGGTTCTTTTCAAAAATATTTTTTTTCCTCTGGCTCCCGCTAGGGTGGAGGAAGTTGTCTCTGTTCGGAGAGGGTGGAATAGAGTGGAAGAACAAATAACTGGGAGGCTCTGCCTCTTTCGGGAGAGCGGGGGGTCGGCTGCGGGCGGGGGGGGGGCGGGCTGCAGAGATGGAGGCGGCCAGCAGGTGCCTGGGCTCCAGCCCCCTACCCCCACCCTCACCCCCTCCCTCGTCCTCACCCAGAGCTTGGCCTCGCCCCCTGGCGGGCGAGCGCTAGGTGCCGAGGCGCGGGGGTGGGGGGCACAAACCCCGCGGGCAGCGGGAAGGAGGCCGAGGGGGGCCGCCCGGGCCCCGCACACACCGAGAGGTCGGCACCCCCCGGCACCCCTAGTCCGCAGCCCCCAGGAATATGTCCGCGGCCGGGGCGCGGAGTAGAGCCCCGGGGAGGAGAACCGGGGGAGGGCGTGTGCAGTGGCGGCGGCGGCAGCGGAGCCGCTAGTCCCCTCCCTCCTGGGGGAGCAGCTGCCGCCGCCGCCACCATCAGCGCGCGGGCCGCGGCCGGAGCAAGCCCGGCGAGCGGCGCGCGCGGGGGAGGGCGGGGGCGGGGAGGGGGGTGGGCGAAGGGGGCGGGAGGGCGTGGGGGGAGGGTCTCGCTCTCCCGGCGACCAGAGCCCGAGAGGGAGACCCTGGCGGTGGCGGCGGCGGCGCCTGACACTCGGCGCCTCCTGCCGTGCTCCGGGGCGGCATGTCCGAGGCTGGCGGGGCCGGGCCGGGCGGCGGCGGGGCAGGGGCCGGGGCAGGGGCCGGGCTCGGGGCGCTGCCCCCGCAGCCCCCCGTGCCGCCGCCCGCGCCGCCGCAGGGCTCCCCGTGCGCCGCCGCCGCCGGGGGCTCGGGCGCCTGCGGACCGGCGACGGCAGTGGCGGCGGCGGGCACGGCCGAAGGACCAGGAGGCGGCGGCTCGGCCCGGATCGCGGTGAAGAAGGCGCAACTGCGCTCGGCTCCGCGGGCCAAGAAACTGGAGAAACTCGGAGTATACTCCGCCTGCAAGGTACTCGCTCGCCGCTCCCCGGCCGCCCAGGGGGGCTAGGGCCCTGCCTGCGGGACCCCTGCCCCCTCCCCCTCCAGCCCCCGTCCCCGCCTCCCTCCTCCCGCCTGGGGCCGCTGCACCGCGGAAGTGCTGCTGTCGCCCGCGCCCAATTAGCTGCTTCTCGGACCAGAGTCCTGTTGGGTTGGACGGAGGGGATCGCCGAGATCCGGAGCCTTTCATTCTTGCCCCTCTGCGTCTGCGCTCCTAGGCTGCCCTGGGGCTTTATTGCTCTGTAGGAGCTCGCCAGAGGCACCTTTCAGAGAGTGGAGCAACGCTAAGTGGAGAGCGCCCCAGGGCCAAGGAAACCTCTTTTGGGGTATCTGAGCGCCCCCTCTTACCCCGTCCTCTCCGCGTGTCCCATTGGGAGGAGCTGAGTGGAAAGAGTGAGAGTGAAATAGGCTTCAGGACTCCCAGCGCTTTGGGAGCTCGAAGGGGCGGAACGCGCGGGGAGGGAACGTGGGCACAGCCCGAGGCGAGGGTCCGGGAGCTCCCGGCTCCCTGGGCTGAGGGCGGAGACGCTGCTGCGCGCGGTGACAGCCCGGTCATTATTGTATTATTACTTGTTTAGTTAAAACGCTGCCCCAGCTGCTCGAGGTGTAAACAGGATTTGGCAAGGTGACAGCCCAGCGCGGAGAGCCCTACTGCTCAGTTTGAGGACACGCGTTTCTTGCCATCCCCTTTGCGTCCCAGCTCTTGGCCCCCCGTAGCTCCTCAGCTGCAGATCCAGATGTGGGCGCCGTGCTCCCAGGGTGAGAGGATTGCCCGAGGCCGCGGGGCAAGCTGGCCCTGCGCTGTCAGCAGCGGCTTTGTTTTGACAGGGTGACAGCTGAGGGGGGCGGGGACTTGGCCTTGTCAGCTCCTGCGGCCTGTGGCTGAGGCGGGGAAGAGACACTCACTCACACACCTCCCATGTATATCTCCGGCCTGCTGCAAACAGTGTCAAGTTCCCAGATTCCAGATTCCCACAACCAAGCTCCAGGGGCCACTTCTGAATTTTAATGTAAAGATTATTAATCCTGCTGGAACCTCTCTTCCCAGTGAGGCTGTTTTTAGTATTTACTGGAGCCTCTCAACCGCGGGAGAAGTCTGTGCTTACTGTTTTCCCCACACCATTCACATCCACACCTATATGTTGAATGCCTACTGTGTACTTACGCTATATGGGTTTAATACATATTTGTTGGACGAATGTAGGATCTAGCTCTAGTGCTTTTCAAACTTTAAGGTGCATAGGAATCACCTGGGGAGCTGTTAAAATTCCAATTCTGAATCTATAGGCCTGGGTGGGGGGCCGGCGAGATTCTGCATTTCTAATGAGCTCTCAGCTGATGTGATGCTGGTCCAGTGACCACACTTCAAGGAGCAAGTCCCTAATTCAGACCCCGGCAATATATTATAATCCCTTTCGAATTAGGTCAAGAAAGCAACCTGCCCTCCTCTGAGAGCAATACATGGTTGGTATTTATGGAGGACTGTGAACAAGGTAGAGGGGAGTATACTTCTAAGAAGGGTGATGGGCCAAGAGGTGGTTATAAAGGACATTAAGACTAATGGCAAGACCTGGAGTGTGGTGGGCAGAAGGGAGAACTGTGCCCAGACATGAAAATAAGCTCAGTTCCTTGGTGGACCTGACGTTCCGCAGCCAGAATGGGTTCACGTAGGAACTGTCAGTTCAGCTTTTCTGTCCTGGCTTTTTATTTGGGTCCCCGTGATGAATACTTTCTTTCCCAGCTGCCTGCTGTTGCCTTAATACCTGAAAACTTCCCTGAGGTTTTGGTTCTCCAAACCATGAGCCTGTGTTATGTGCTCTGCATTGGTATTTTTGATCCTTTCAGATTTCTGAGAGTGAGATATTAGGCCCTTTTCTAACATTTGTGACTTGAGGGGTCCTGTTCACATTTACAACCAAACTTTTAGGAAGGGGAAACTTCTCATCAAAGGCCTCTTTTTCTGGTTCTGGGAGACTTTGGAAGTGTCTGTTTTCATTTGCTCATTCATTCACTAAATATTTAGAGGAGTCCCAACTAGGTGCCAGGCATTGTGCTAGATGTTGAGACTATGACCCCCAGAATGTGTCTTTCTGGAGCTACTGAGTGTATGTGTATGTGTGCGTGCACGTGGGCATGCATGAGTTTGGGGCCTGGGGAGGTGGGCAGTGAACCATTTACAATGATGTGGAAAAAAACCTGCTTTCTCAAGGTGGTGGTAGAACTCAGAGGAGAGCAGTTCTTGGGCTGGAGCATGGGTGGGATAGGAATGGCTTCCTGGAGGAAGTGTCAGTGGGTGCTAAGGACTCTTGGCAGCACAGGGTGGGGTGACGCGAAGCTTCTTGAAGTGGAGAAACTGAAAGCACTTGTGAAAGCTTGGAGCTGGGCCAGCAGGAGCTAACACCGCCTTGGCAGAGGCCACCAGGTTGGGGGGCAATGTGTGTGGCCAAGAAGGCATTGCGGAATCCAGGAATTTTAACCCTGGGGAGTGACAGTCTCTCTGATTTGCCTTTTTTTTTTTTTTCTTCTTTTTCTTTATTAAACTGCTTGGTTGGGTGTGAGAGGAGTGTGAGAGAGCAGATCTGTGGTTCTTTCTCAGCTTGTCTCTATCCTTCACCTAAGAAAGCCCCCAAAGGACAGATGCCTCTGCCTTTTGTCACTGATGGGCCCCTTGGCAAATTGGGGGAGGTAGAGAGGTGAGAGAATGAGGAGGGACCTGGAAAGAGATGAGTAGTTTACTGGGGGCTCTTAAAAGAAAAACAGGTCCCAGACCTGATAAAAGATCTGGCCTTTAAACTTCACAAATGAAACAGAAGGAGGAGGGAGCTAGTTCACAGCTCTGGTGGTATGCCACACCCTGGAGAGGGAAAAAAAAAAAAAAAAGAAAGAAACAAACAAACTTGTTTTGCAGGATCCAGGGTAGAGTTCTTTGAACTATGTTCTGGCAAAGGTTGCTTCAGAGAGTCCCTTTGGTTCTGTGTGACCCAGTCAGAGTAATCATTAAAAATGTAGATCTAATCATGTTATACCTCTACTTGGTACCCTTCATTTCCCTTTGCTGTGGTCCACAGTGCCCTGTATTCCCTGACCACTACTATGTCTGGCTCCTTTTCAGGCTTTGTGAGCATGGTTCCCTTCTACCTCAGGGCCTTTGCACATACTGTTTACTGGGATTGAAAGCTCTTCTTGACTCACTTTCAAATTAACTCCCAACTCTTCCTACACATGTAACAGTCCTTGCATTTCCTTTACCTGACTGGCCAGCCCTGTTGTAAATCGTTTGGAACCCCCTTGTGCTTATTTTTCCTTCCTAGTGCTTTTATCACAATTTTTAAGTGTGTGATGATTTGGTATGTGTTTGTCTCTGAATGGATTCTAAGTGTTGTGGTTCTTGACTGGGTGAATGAACTAGAGAAGAGGAAACTGAGGAAATGATTAGTTCTTAAGGAGAGTAGTAGTAAAATATTAGCCTGACTGCTTTTTGACAATTGGGTAGAGGGAATTCTTTAACATTGTACATTTCTAGGTATCTCACAGGGGTCCACCAGACTGGGTTTTTGGTGTTACAGAAAAAACCTAAGTCAATGGAGGAGTAGGCCAAATCTCAGTCTCCTTGAATTTAAGTATAATTTATCTACTAAAAAACCCCACTGACTCTTCCTATTGAAACAGGCCATTTATACCTGAAAGGAAGTACTAGGAAATACTACTATACTAGGGTATAGTAGCCAAGAGCATGTGCTTCTGTGTTTAGATTTCAGAATGTCCAGCAGTGTGACCTTGGACAGTAACTTTGCCTCAGCCTCCATTTCCTTGTCTGTAAAGTAGGAATACTACTATTGTCTCATTGCGTAACAGGGAGGATTTAAACTGGGCTAATATGTATGAGGTCTGGCCCGTGGTAAGTCCCTACAGCAGCCCAGAGTGGGGAATACACTGCTAACATAGAAGTCAGGAAAGAACGTAGGATTTAGAGAATCTCAGATCTCAGCTCTGCCACTGTGTGAAGGCTGGGCACAAGTCATTCAGTTTTTTCCCTGAGCCTTGATGACTTCCTCTATAAAATGGAGACTATAACTTCAACCTTGAAGTTAAAAGAGAAGGGGTCCTCCAAAGTTCCTGGAACCTAAAAGTGTTGGATTGATGCTGGGTAAGTGGAATTGCTGCATTGTCTGTCAGTCAGTGGCCACAGAGCATTGATGGAGAACCTAGTTGCTTTGATTCTGGGCTGATTGCCATACTTGGAGTGTGACACGGGCTATAAAATTAGGCTTCACTTAAAAAAAATGGTTTATAATCTAAAAGTAACACTGATTGTAGAATATGCAGAGGACAGAAGCAGAGAAAAATTACCTGCCTGCCAGCCAGGAGCTGGTGAATGGGGCACTAGAGCAAGTCTTAAAGCCGGGGAGAGCCCGCCAACACTGTTTTATTTGTCAGTCACTCCTCCAGAGAGCAAATTTCTTTTTGAACTGTCAAAATCTTGAGTAGTGGCTCTTACCCAGAAGCTATTTTTACCCCCAACTCCCCAGGGGATATTTGGTGATGTCCGGGGGCATTTTTGGTCATTGTCAAGGTGGGTGAGGGAGTGGTACTGGCAACTAGTGAATAGAGGCCCAGGTTGTTACTAAGTATCCCACTCTGCACAGGCCAGACTGCACAACAGTTATCTGGCCCCAAGTGGCAGTAGTGCTAGAGTTGAGAAACCCAGTTTTAGAGGAAAACTGTATTGACCCATAATACCGTGAATACATTTGCAGCATAGGAAAAAGTAATGCCTTTAAGGTTAATTTGCATAACACTTGAAACCTGAAAAATGTCACTTTGTGAATCATGGGGCATATTTCTAAACAGCTTTACTGTGGTATAATTTACAGATCATAAAAGTCACCAGCTGTGAGTGTGCAGTCAGATGCTTTTGAGTTAAGGTATATAGTTATGTGTCCATCACTACAGTTTAGTCTTACAACTCTTCAGTCTCCCTAAAAACTTTCCTTCTGCCCTGGGCACCTCTTTACAGTGATACTTTGTATTAATTCACAGTTTGCAAACAGAAACCAAATTAAAAATATCTTTTTGGAGACTCATAAGTATGATTAGAGCAAAGCACAAAACAGAGAGGGGTGTAGATACAATATTGTTTTTTTGGTTTTTTGTTTTGGTTTTGGTTTTTAGATACAGTGTTTTTAAAAGAGTGGTCTTCAGCCACAAAAATCTATAGCATACAGCTATTTCACGTGTGGTGACTTCTGGAAGAGGCTATGGTATCATGGAGCCAGGCACACATAGGAAAAATATTTGGCAGGAGCAATACAAACAACCCGAGAGAAAGATGACCAGATTTAATTGTTTCCTCATAAACTTTCAGGGAAGATGGAAATTCAAGCCTGCAAAGCCTTCAGATTGCGATTTGCAGCTTTATGTAACTGAGAAAGTAGTTTACAGGGCAAAAGAGAACAAAAATCTGCTGAGGAGTGTTTTGTTTTCGGAAGCATGTGCTTGCAAATAGCATTTGGTGATGCAGTGCTGGTGTGTTGTTTCTTGATTTTGATTTTTTGGCGGGGGGTTATTTTGTCTTTGTCTTTTTTTTTTTTTTTTTTTAAACACTGAGCAGATCTAAACCTGATTACCTGTCCACATAGGCAGGATTTAATTCTATTTCTGTCAGGTAAATCCACAGGTCTAACCTATCATAAGGGAATATTGAGGGTAAAATACCCAGTTTCATGTGAGGTACCTTGGAACGATCAGAACATCTGCTTCTCAGATGAAAGATTTGGATACTCTGTGCAGTGCCAATAAAACTCGGATTTCCAAGGCTCAGTGCCTTCTGATTTAGTTTGCTCCTCGCTCCAGCAGAGGAAGGTTGCTATTTAGGAATGGTTGTCAACCGTTTCTTACTCTTAATGGTTTCTTACTCCTAATCTGATTCAAACTCAAAGCACCTGTGGCAGCACAGGAGGCGGGCTGACTGGCCGGCTACCGGAGCGTACTGGGAGAATCCTCCTCCTTCTCCCTCTGTGCTGGGTGCCTTCGGGCAGCCACGGAACCGCCGTGGGATTCAGTGTTCGGCATGTGAGGTGGGAGTCGGAGCCCCGCCTCATCGACTTACTGTGAGGATGGAGTGGGTTAGCATATGGGAGAGTTCTAGGAATACAGGTGGCCCACCTATGTCAGTTTTAGTTCGAGTTTGGAAACTTTCCACGGGTATCAGCTGTTTTGTTGATAGCGTTTTGCCACAGTGTTATGTGCCTTGTGTCATTTGATTCTTCTACCTGGGGCAAGAGGAAGGTGAGGAAGGTCATTTCACTGGCAGGGAACCAAGACCCAAAGAGGTTAAGCAGCTTCTTCAAGGGCAGTGGCTGCTCAGGGAAGAGCCGGCCCAGATATTCGATTTTCTCTCCAGTGCACGATTATTGCATCCCCATTCCAAACTTGCACATGGGGTGAAGGGGATGGTCTTCTCAGTGGTTTACAAAGAGGATTTCGGTTCAGGCATTCCATGGTTGTCATTTGACTTTTATTGTTAGTCCTATTGCGAGGTATGTTCAAAGGCTTTTCTAGTTCATTGAAACTGTGCAGGCCATAAAGCAGACAACATAAGCGTTTTTTATTACTGGCCTAGGGCAGACAGATGCATGCCCTCGATTGTTTTAAAGCTGACAATCAAGAATGGTCCCTGTGCTGGCCCCTTAGAATTCCTCGTTGAAGGAAGATGAAAGTGGTGCCTACCCAGGCTGTGGAAGGTGCTAGATGTGCCAGAGAGGTAAGGAATTGGCTGTCTTGGACTTCTAGAAGTCCCAAAACAGCTCCGTGGGAGACTGTACACACAGCACTGTTGTAGCGCAATTTGGAGGAAAGTCATTTTTTTCTTCATTTTATTATGCAGACAGTAACGTGCTCACATCATAAGCGTATAGCTTGGTGAATTTTCACATAGGCACATGGCCATGCAGCTGCCACTCTAGAGAAAGCTGTCGAGCATTTGCAGCACCTCTCAAGGCCCTCTTGTGTCTCCTCTCACCTCTGGTAACCCTTATTCTTTATTATTAGAGATCACTTTTGCTTTTCTGAAATTTGATGTAAATAGAATCATGTGGTCTGACTTCTTTTGCATCTGGCTTTTGTCACTCACATGTTGTCTGTGAGCTGCATCCGTGTTGCTGCATAGAGTAGTTTGTAAAGACACATGTTCTTAATGTAAAAACGAGTTTAAAAATTGCCAACCATTTTCAGGAATGAAGTCATTGGATATGGACAACTTCCTAAAATGAATTTTAATTAAATCTTTGAAGGAGAAGATGGGAATTTGATATTTCAGAATTTAGCATTTGTGCAAGTTCTTGCAATACAGGGGAGAACCCATGAGGGCAGGAATGGGGACAAGAAACCAAGGATGGCTGTGGATAAGCACTGGGATGGAGGAGGGGCAGAACACTAGGGAGGTGGGTGCTGGGGGCCTGTGATGTCACAGCTGGTGGAATGCCCAGTCTGAACAGTTCTTTGCCTCTGGAATCTGTATTGGTGAGTCCTTACTCGTAAATATCCATGTGAAGTCCTGCAGTCCCACAGCCTTGGTTCTGGAAGATGTCTAGAATTATCTGCCGTATCCTGCAAGCCATGCAGAACCATACATGTTGGGAGCTGTGGCAGAGTTTCTAGAAGGCTGCCTACAACCCAGCACCTAAAGCTCTGGTAGGCGTTGACATCTCTGTGTAGTGTTGTGGTGTTGGCCTATGGGATGGAGATGCAGGAAAGAGAGCATTCTCCTTCACCCTCCTTCCCCCCATATCCCCAGTGCCCAGCAGTGTGAGGCCACCTCTTTTCAGGAGTGGCAGTGAGGAACACAGATTTACTCTTTTACTCAAAACATAGTTTTGGCATAACAGCTCATCCTTGAAAACTCCTGTGAAATATGTAAACTTACTGTTTAACGGAATCATATGGAGTATCCACTTATGAAGTAATCTGTTCTGTAGTTGATGTATTTAACACAACAGGATTTTTGTCTTTTTTATTTGTGTGCACATGTATGTGGGCATGTTACATTATACCTCTTGCCATTTATTCTACATTTATTACCATGGGCTGCTTTAAATTTCTGCTTAGGTAGCTCTTGTCTAAATTCCTTATGACAATTCACCTTTCATCACAATTGAAATAGAATCGAATCTTTCTATATTTTTAAAGATTTAGTTTTTTAGAGCGAGTGAGTACACACACAAGGGGGAGGGATGGAGGAAGAGGGAGAGGAAGAGGGAGAGAGAGAATCTCAAGCAGACTCTGCTGAGCGGGGAGCTCAGCGTGGACCCTTAGATCATGACATGAGCCAAAACCAAGAGTCAGATGCTTAACTGACTGAGCCACTCAGGTGCCCCTTGAATCTGTATAATATTGAATTGCTCTCATCTCTGACACTCAGTTATATATACTGATACCCCCTGCACTGCACACTCTCCTTCTCCACATATTGGTGTGGCTTATTGTCAAGCCTCGTTCTGGTCTGCTCTCAAATACCAACTTTTCAAAGAAGCCTTCCTGACCACCCCGTCTCAGAAAAAGCAGCTCCCCATCACTCTAAGTTTACCTGTTTTGTTTTCGTTTATTGCATTTTTCAACACTTGGAAATCATATATATATATATACACATATATACACACACACATGGTATCATATTGTTTCCTTTGGGACAGTAGAAGTTCTGTGAAGCAGCGACTTTGGTTTACTTCCTGTCCCAGGTCCGCTGACTGTGCTTTGCACATAGTAGATGCTCAATACATATTTGTTGAATAAATGGGTAATTTCATATTCACAGTGAATTTCCTATTCACAGGCTTTGTGAGATTGGAAGAGAGGAAATTGTGTTGTAGAGACAAAGTAACTGAAGTTCGGAGAGGTTTAGTAATGTGCCCAAAGCCACGTGGTCCCAGGAGCAGGGCAGCCCCCCCAGCACCCTGTCTGGAGCTGGAACAGCATCTTCTGACTCTAGCTACAGAGCTAAGTGCAGTTCCCTTTGAGCTTACAACAGACCTGGTGACCTTCAGCGCTTGTTTGATGGCCTGGATTTCTACACTCCTTCCCTGAGTGAATGATGTGAACTTCTCTGACCACCGTTTCTTCTTCTGCAAATTGGAAGTAAATTCTCACACGGGAGTTGTGTTATGAGACCAGCAGAGTTAAAACCTATGAAGTGAGGGGTGCCTGGGTGCCTGGGTGGCTGAGTCGGTTAAATGTCTGCCTTCGGCTCAGGTCATGATCCTGTCTGTTGTCCCGATCAGGATTGAGCCCACATTGGGCTCCCTTGCTCAGTGGGGAGTCTGCTTCTCCCTCTTCTCCTACTCCTTCCCTGCTTGTGCTCACGCTCTCTCTCATTCCTCACTCTCTCAAATAAATAAGCAAAATCTTTTTCTTTTTTAAAAAAAAGATTAAATTAAAAAAAGATTTTATTTATTTATTTTACAGAGGGAGACACAGCGAGAAAGGGAACACAGGCAGGGGGAGTGGGTGAGGGAGAAGCTGGCTTCCCGCTGAGTAGAGAGCCGGATGGTGGGCTCGATCCCAGGACCCTGGGAACATGACCCGAGCCAAAGGCAGATGCTTAATGACTGAGCCAGCCAGGTGCCCCTAAATAAACGAATCTTAAAAAAACCAAAACCCAAAAACCTATGAAGTAAGAAAAAGGCCATACCATATATTCTAAAAGCCTCCATGGTGTTAGTGAACTAGAAGAAGAATCATCTACAAAGATGTGTTTTCTAACTGCTATTTATATTTTTTGTTGGTTTGCTGCCCACTTAAACTAAAGGTTACCATGGGCTTTCTTTAATATGTTCTTCTCTTTGTACCCAGATGCCCAGACAGAGGGCTTATTATTTTTTTAATCAGGAGATTGAATGCATGTATTTCGCTAAAAAAGTGTGAATAATGCCTGTAATGATCCATTTGGAATGATATGCCACCTGACCTTAGGAGGAGGCTTTGAGTAATCTCTTCAGTGACCTCGGGGCAGGACACATGGGGATGCTTCCATTAGTTCTCCACCCTCCTAGAAAGCCCCCATCATTGCATGCTGTCAGCCTGTGCAGCCTTCCATGAGGCTTCTGTGGTATGCCCAAGATTCCAGAAGTACAGGGATGATACCTGAGTAGTATCATAGTGACTGATGGTGGCAGCTCTAATTTGCATTAGCTCTAACAAGCTGGTGTTGAAACTGGATGGCAGAATGCCAAGGAAGCCAAGGTCAGCATTACTTTGAAATAGCAAAGTGAGTCATGTAACCCAGGATTTGCACATACCCGCAGGACTACCTGACTCACCCCACCTCCACGGGAGCACATCCATGAGTATTGGTTAGGTGCCTGTGCCCAAGCTCTGCCCTGGTGGGTGGTGAGTGACAAAAGGAAGTGAAAGCCACAAGGACCCCCTCATCTTCCTGGGGAGACAGGTCTAGAGGGAAAGAAAAATTCAAGCGAATGATCAAACATGAAGTCAACACAGAGAAAACCCCTTATGAGTTGGGGCAGGTAGAGGTGTAGGAGAGAGGCTCAGTCCAAGTGGAGCAAATGGTGTAAAACAGGAGAGAAGCAGAAGTGAAGGGAGCAAGAAATTAGAGTGGTTTGGAGTGTGGACCCAGGGAACAGACTGCCTGGGTTTGAATACTGATGTGCTGCTTCCTCGCCGAGCACGGGGAGATGACTTACCCTTTACAGGCCTCATATTTCGGAGCTGTAAAACGGAGAGCGTGATATTGTCAACTTCACCCATTCATTCAACAAACTGTTATATCATGTATCATGTGCCAGGCATTGATTTAGATGCTGGGGATACAGTGACAGATGGGTTTTTACTCTTGCATAGCTTGCTTCTGGTAGCAGAAGCAGACAGTAAACAAGAAATAACAGAAAGTGGTAAGTGCCACATGCCACACAGAGAATGAAAACAGAGAAGTAAATGAGAGTGCCTGGGGAGTTCTTCTAATACATGCCCAGAAAGGTCTCTCTGTGGATGGGACCTAGTCTAGGGTCTGAATGATAACAAAAAGCTAACCATTGGGGGTGTGTGTGTGTGTGTGTGTGTGTGTGTGTGTGTGTATGTATGCATGTGCAGAGGGTGCCAGGTGGGGAATGGAAAGACTTGGGGGTAGAAATGGCTTAGCATACTCGAGGGTGGCCAGGTGATCCTTGTGGCTAGATGGGGGCAAGGGGAGGAGTATAGGAGATGAAGTGAGAGGTAGATGGGGCCAGATGGCTGAATATGTATAATTTTCACATGGTGAAATGATTTGATTTCCGGTTCTGGTCGTTTTCACCAAATGCATATCAAGACCCAGAACATTTTAATCACCGTAGAAAATTTCCTTCTGCCCCTTGCTGTTCAAATGCCTCTCAATTAGAAGTAACCACTAATCTACTTTGTGTCACGATATATGAGTTTCGATACTCTAGAATTTCAGGTAAATGATGCTACACAGGACACACCGTTCTTCCACTCAGTGTGGTCTGAGATTCATCCATGCCACATGCCTTAGTGGTTAATTTCCTTTTATTGCTGAGAGGTAGTGCACTGTACGGATGTACCGGTTTGTTCGTCTCTTCACCTGCTGTTGGGCATCTGGGCTGTTTCAGATGGATTTGGAAAAGATTTGGGTCTTAAAGCATCCCCTTTGGCTGCTTTGAGGAGAGTAAAGTGTGCAAGAGAAGGAGAGCCCGTTGAAGTTACGGCAGTGTAGACGGCAGCAGGGTAGACGGCAGATGGTGGCATACTCGAGGGTGATGGTAGTGGAGGGAAAATAGCAGAAGTGACAGAACTGGATTTGTTGTGGGGGGTGGTGTAAGCAAAAGACAGAAATGAGCCAAAGGTCTAGGAGTTTGGTTTGAGCAATGGAAAGGATAGTGGCTCCGTTTGCAAAGTTGGGCAGGACCTCCAGCGTGGCTGTTCTTGAAGTGGGCAAGCATCAGGAGTCCTTTTTCCGGATGTGTTAAATTAGGTGTGTCTTCTAGTAGACAAGTGTTGTTTTGATAATAAAATGAGATAATCCACTTAGCTAGTTTGGTGTGGTATCTGGAATAGTCTTAAGTGCTCGAAAAATGGTAGCTGCCCGTTACTGTTAAAAGCAGAGCTAAATAGTAACCACTAATCTTAATAATGAGACCGGCCAAATCGAAGAAAAAGGAAAAACACAGGAATTGTGGGGGCGGGGGAGGGAAGGAACCTCTCTCTGGGTAAAGAAGAAACGAGCTGATAGAAAGTCTTGAATTTCAGGTAGAAAATTTTGGACTGCATTCATTTAATAGTAGTGAGTCTTTGCACTTTAAGAAGGAGGAGCCCCGAGATATTTGAGAGTGCCAGCGAGAAGTTCTAGGTTTTGGTTTTGGCTCTCTGCTTCTTTGCCAGCTGGGGTAACTCAGGCAAGCCATACCCCTTCTGTAAGCATTGAATTACTTGTCCTGTGGGGTTATTGGGGGGTAGGGGATAAGATGGTGTTGGCTAAAATTGCCTTGGGAAGTATTAGGCAGGAATGCTGGACGTTGTTAGATGGCATTTTAGAGTAGAGTGATGGGTCCCGTGCATTTTAGATGGAGCGAGAGCGGGGATGTATTCAAAGTGAGAAGAAAGCTGTTTTCTCTGACCGCTGTCGACCCAGGGCCCTGCCAGTGAGAATGGAGAAGTCCTCGATCCAGGAGAGACTTGGAAAGAAGAGTCAGATGGCCTTGGGTGAGGGCATTGCATGCAGATGTGCTGAGCCTCAGGGACTGGGAGAAACGTGGACGGCACTGAAGGGGATAGGCCAGTTGAAAAGGGGTGTTGGGGTTGAGGGTTAGCCTGACATTGACTTCCTGGGCAGAGATGGCGGGTGTGGGCAGTTGGGGATGCAGCCTGGAAGTTTTGGTTTGCAGGTTGGGCTGGTTGTGTGGGGTTGCCAAGCCTCAGCCCGAATGATGCTGGGTATACCATGAGAGTGTGAGCTGTCCAGGGAAGCAGCATATGTGGCGCTGTTTGTTTTGCTCATCCTGCTGACGTGGTGCCAGAACAACAGGCTGTAGAGGGAAAAATTCTGTCCGTCAGCCGGTTGTCTGGCCTGCTCCATGTCAGCCAAGCAGTTTGACAAGTCTTTCCACTGGTGAGGACTGAGCTATCTGCACTGGCAAGAAGAGACTCAGGGATTGCCTGGATTTAGGGTTCTGGGGCACCAGTTTCTTGGCCTTGGTGTCATTCAGGACCTCTTGAGGCCCTTCCAGGGGTGATGCGTGCTTGGGTTGGTCGTGGAGGCGTGACTCAGATGTGGTGCAGGGTCTGGCCCATCCCTAGGCCATTTGGTTACGCTGGAGTCATTTAGCAGCTCTTTAGATAATGCCTAAAGGTTGGGCCTTTCATTCATTCAGACCTGATTATTTAGCATTAAGAGTGCAGTTTGTGATTGAGCTCCAGCCCAGGCCTAGGTTTCCTTCCAGACAGTGAGGTCAGGAAGGTTTTCTGTTGATTTGATGTTGGAGTCATCTCAGAGAGCTTGGAAGAGGAGCGTTTAAATAGAGTGTTAATACCTGGGTCATTTCCTCATGGCACATTTTCCATTCTCCTTCTGTATCCTTGACCACTTTGCAGTAATTGCTTTGTGGTGTCGTGACTCCCCAGACCAAAATGGCACTGTTCATTAAGGTCTTTAGAGATGTTTCTGCCTGAATTGGCACGCTGGCTATCTTTTCTCCCCTTCCACTTCTGTTTTTACTTTCAATTCCGGGCAAATATACCTCCTGAGGAAAGTCTCCCACACCCACTCCCACCTTCTCCTTTTCACTTATGCCAAGAGTACCCAGATTTTTGGGGCACCTGTCTGGCTGGGTGGAGCATGCAACTCTTGATCTTGTGGTGGTGAGTTCGAGCCCCAAGTTGGGTATAGAGATTACTTAAAAATAAAAATCTTTTTTTTTTTTTTTTAAGATTTTAGTTATTTATTGACAGACAGAGATCACAAGTAGTCAGAGAGAGGCAGGCAGAGAGAGAGGAGGGGAAGCAGGCTCTCTGCTGAGCAGACAGCCCGATGCGGGGCTCGATCTCAGGACTCTGGGATCATGACCTGAGCTGAAGGCAGAGGCTTTAACCCACTGAGCCACCCAGGCGCCCCTAAAAATAAAAATCTTAAAAAAAAAAAAAGTACCCAGTTTTTTAAAATCCCAGTTTCAAGTCCTAGCTTTATGGTGTCTGCTGGATTTCCAGGTACAGCTGTGTAAACTGGAAGGATTGTCACGGTGGAGAAAGAATTTCTGTCCCAGAAAGGATTAGCTAGCCATTTACATCTAAACCGAATATGGAAAACTAAAGCTCATCTTGGGAAAAGAGGAAGGTGTCAGCACTTCCATCAGACCACTTTCTTCTTTCAGGTCTTTGCTACTCCAAGTGTGGTCCTCACCTGGGAGCTTTTTAGAAAAGCAGGATCTTGGGCTGCACCTCAGACTTACTGAATCTGAATCTGCATTTTAAGATTTCCTGGGTGATTCAGGAGCAGATTAAAGTTTGAGAAGCCCAGCTCCAGATCCCAAGAGCATTATCCAAATTGCTTCCAAAGCAGTTGACTTCCAAATTTATTGGGATCACAACTGCTTATAGGACTTAAGGTGTTGTTGTTTTAAAATAGGATTAAAAGATTTTTTTTTTTTTTTCCAGAGTAACACGTGCACACCGTTTAGAGGAAAATTCAGACAGCTCACTACAGTGGCAAATGAAAATGTTAGCCCTCTCCCCCAGCCTCCTGCATCCTGGCTTTCACTCCCTTTCTTGAATCTCCAGAACGTGTCTGTCTCCCCTCCCTCCCCTGCAGACTGCACCCTGCAGTTTATACTACAATCCAAGGAGGGCAACTAGATTCACTGTACGGAAATCCATTTAGAGTCCAGTTAGGCTTGAATGAAGATGTGAACATGCCAGAAAGTTGAATGTCGGCAAGTCAAGAGTGTTGAATGAGAGCCCAAAAGAAGCACCAGTGAAGACGGCTTCATTATTAGCAAGTTTTTTTTTTCATTATTAGCAAGTTTTAATTGTTTCAAAGTCTCCATTCATTTTAAAAACAGGGCAACCTACTTAGTGACTTATTCCCATCATTCCTCTTTTGTCAAGACAAAATCTGACAGTGGAACTGTGGCTACCTAGACACTAACTTATTTTGCCTTTTCAGATCAGGGGAGGACAAGGATGGAGACCCCCATTTGCTGGTCTCCACCCCCCCACCCCCCGCGACATTAAAGAAGCTTATTAAGCTGCTTTAATGTTGAGAAAATATACCTCAATTTTGGGACGCATTTTTGGCAAAACTTTTTGCAGAAGACCTGTATTTGAAAGGATAATTAGTTATTAGCAGTTCTTGCCTCTTAATTTTTAAAATTTTATACTTTTAAAGACTTATTTATTTATTTTAGGGGGAGGGGCAAAAGGAGAGGGAGATCCAAGCCCACTCCATGCTGAACTTGGAGCCCAACTCAGGGCTCAGTCCCATGACCTTGAGTTCACAACCCAGGGCAGAATCAGACACTTAACCAGCTGTGCAGCCCATGTGCCCCAGTTCTTGTCTTTTTAAAAAACTTTAGTGAGATATAATTGGATGCCCTAAAAGTCTGTGGTTTTAAGTTTACAATTCAGTGACTTTTAGGAAAATTAAGTTTTAGATTTCCATCTCCCCCAAAAGATCCTTGTGTCCATTTGCGGTCAAACCTGTTTTCACTCCAGCCTCAGACAAACCAATCTACTTTCTGTGTCTATATATTTGCCTTTTCTGGAACTGATATAAATGGAATTATACAGTATGGGCCTGGCTTCTTATACTTAGCATAATATTTTGAAGCTCATTCCTATGGCATATATATCAGCATCTCATTCTTTTTAATGCCAGATAATATTCTCCTGTGTGGAGGTGCCATATTTTGTTTATGTAGTCACCAGTTGATGGACATTTGAATGTTTTCCACCTTTGGCTAGCTGATATGAATCATGTTGAGTGGACATGAGCGTGCAAAGGTTTGTATGGGTATAGGTTTCATTTCTCTTAGGTAGATACTTTGGCATAGGTGTGAGGGCATTATGGTAAATTTATGTTTAATTTTCAAAAACATCTTTTTTTAAGTTGTGGTAAAATACACATCACATAAAATGTACCATCTTAACCATTTTTAAATGAATCATTCATTAGCATTAAGAAACTCATGTTGTTGGGGCACCTGGGTACCACCTGGGTCAGATACTCATCTGACTTTGGCTCAGGTCATGATCTCTGAGTCCTGGGATAGTTGGATTCTGCCCTCAGAGGGGGGAGTCTCCCTGTCCTTCTGCCCCCTCCCCACTTGTGCTCTCTCTCACTCTCAAATAAATAAAATCTAAAAAAGAAGAAAGAAGAGACACTCATATTGTGGTGCAGCTGTCACTAACGACCACTATCTACGAACCCATATCATCTTCCCAAACTGAAACTTTATGCCCATTAAACAATAATTCTCATTCCTCCTTGTCCTCAACTCCTAGCAGCCATCACAGTCTACTGACTTTTCTGTGATCTGTCTACACTAGGCATCTCAAACAAGTGGAGCCATACAGTGTTTGTCCTTTTGTGACTGGCTTATTTTACCTAACACACTGCCCTCAGGGTTCATCCATATTGAACCATGTGTCAGAATTTCTTTTCATTTTTAAGGCTGAATAGTATTCCCTTCTGTTATATACTACAATTTGTTTATCCATTCTCTGTCAGTGGACACTTGGGTTACTTCTATGTTTTAGTTATTACAGATAATGGTTTTGTGAACTTGGGGTGTGAAGTTAAATATTTAAGTTCCTGCTTTCAATTCTTTGGGGTATATACCCAGAAGTGGGATTGCTAGATCATATGGTAATTCTATTTTTAATATTTTGAGGAACTGTCATACTGTTTTTCATAGTGCCTGGCCAATTTTCCTTTCCACCAACAATGCACGAAAGTTCCTGTTTCTCTACATCCTCACTAGCACTTGTTCTTTTCGGTGTTTTTGTCAATAGCCATCCTAATGAGTATGAGGGGATATCTCATGGTGGTTGTGATTTGCATTTTCCTAAGGATTAGTGATTTTGAGTATCTTTTCATGTACTTATTGACCACTTGTATGTCTTTAGAGAAATGTCTATTCAAGTCTTTTACCCATTTTTTTCTATTAGGTTGTTTATTCTTTTGTTGTTGAGTTGTAAGAGTTCTTTATATAATCTGGATATTAACCTCTCACCAGGTATTTAACTGGGAGTTTTTTTTTTTTTTTTTAAGATTTTATTTATTTATTTATTGAGAGAGAGAGATCATAAGTAGGCAGAGAGGCAGGCAGAGAGAAGCAGGCTCCCTGCCGAGCACAGAGCCCAATGCAGGGGCTCCATCCCAGGACCTTGGGATCATGTCCCGAGCTGAAGGCAGAGGCTTAACCCACTGAGCCACCCAGGTGCCCTGGTTGTTTTTTTGTTTTGTTTTGTTTTGTTTTTTGTTTTTTTAAATTCTGTGGTTTGCATTTTCACTCTATTGATTGTGTTCGTTGATGCACAGAAGTTTTTAATTTTGATTAAATCCAGTTTTTTTTTCTTTTGTTGCATGTGTTTTTGGTGTCCTATCAAGAAATTATTGCCAAATTCAATGTCATGAAGCTTTTCTTCTGTTTCCTTTTAAGAGTTCTATAGTTTAGATTTTACGTTTAAGTCTTTGATCCATTCAGAGGTAATTTTTGTATGTAGTGTGAGGCAAGGGTCGAACAGCTTCATTCTTTTGCAGGTGAATATCCAGTTTTTCTAGTGTCATTTGTTGAAAAAAACTGTCCTTTCCCCATTGAATGGTCTTGGCAAAAATCATTTGTTTTTGTTTTTTTTTTTAAGATTTTATTTATTTGACAGAGGGAGAGAGAGCCAGAGAGGGAACACAAGCAGGGGGAGTGAGAGTGGGAGAAGCAGGCTTCCCACTGAGCATGGAGCCCGATGGTGGGGCTCGATCCCAGAACCCTGGGATCACAACCTGAGCCAAAGGCAGCTGCTTAATGACTAAGCCTCCGAGGTTCCTCAAAAATCATTTGAATTTTATTTGAGGGTTTATTTTTGAACTCTTTATTCTATTCCATCAGTCCGTGTTTAAGAAACCACCAAACTCTCTACAGTGGCTACTATTTTACATCCCCTCCAATATTGTTTGAAGATTCCCGTTTCTCCACATCCTTGTCAACATTTTTCTATTGTCTGCTCTTTTGATTACAGTCATCCTTGAGGATATGAAGTTGTAATGGTTTTGGTGTTGACTTAAACATTCTACTTTCGTCTAACCCAGAGCAGAGAGGTAGTAAAATAGAGTGAGGACCTCCACACACAACCACAGGACCACAGATATCTGCCTGAAAATACCCAGTGCTTCTGCAGGGTAGACTGAAAAAGTTCAGGCAGATCTTAGAGCCTCAGTTTTCTCTTCTGAATAATGGGAATAATTAATACCATCCTCATACAGAGGAAGGTGCTTAATAAATGTTGGATTCATAGTTTTACTCCATAATTTCCCTTCAGTGTGTTCTTGCTGTGGGACATCCCTGTCACTGATTTCAGTTTTCCAGCAAATAGGGCTTCCCAGTATTTTAAGCATGACTGAATCCTGTTAGTCAGCTTGGCTGTCTTTCTCTTGTTCCTCTGGATGTCACCCAAATATCTTCACACCCATCTCATCGCCACCGAGTGAACTGCAAGCACCCTACTTGCTTGTCTGTCTGTCCTCTGAGTCATGATCGCTTGTTTATCCAGTTCAGCTTCCTTCTCATCCTCTGTCCTGGCTTCTGCAGACTACAACGGAGGCTGTTGGATTCTTTTGCCATGTAACCCTGGATTCTACTGGGGCAAAACCATTTTTATCCTGGGCCTGTTGAAGCAATCCAGTGGCCTTTTCTTCTTGGTTCTGCCATGTCTGCAGAGACTTGCTCTTGGGGGAGATGAAGTCATCTGGGCAGCTTTCCCCTCCTTGTGCCCGGGTTGCTAGCTGCTGTGGTAATTGGCTTGGCAGCACAATCCCTAAAAGGTTGTCCTTCGGCTGGTACTTTGTTAAAGCCGCAAGGCCAATCCCCGTGGGAGTTCCCGTAGATAGCCGCTGTCTTGCCTAATTAAGAAGAGATGGGGAAAGGTGCTTTGAAGGAAAATTCTTATCTGGAAGAACAGTGGCAGGGCCTGTACATCTGGAAGGGAGATATAAAGGCCAAGGCAAAGGGCATGGGGCGGTAGCTTGGAACACATGGCAGAAAGTGCTTTGCTGGCAGTCAAGGATAATGGCATTGAAAGTTTTCTAAAGGGCAGTATGTCCTCTTCAGTAAACTGGGCAAGAAGTCCCACACGTATTAAAATTTTTGTGCTCTGAGGTTTTCACGTTTCCCATGGTGCGTGTACATGTGTAAGGAAGTGCTTTGTATATCCTGCCCCCCCCCCCCCCAAAATCCTGAAACAAGTGAGCCAAGCTCAAGGAATTTCCAGATATCTCAGAGGGGTATAACTTCAACTGCTTAGAACCACTTAGAAAATGTTGGGACTATTCTAGGCATAAGCTGTAAGGGTCTACAGCAAAGACTTGGGTTTTGGAGGGGGGGTAGATTCCTTTTAAACTCTAGTGCAGTGATGTCCAATGGAAATATACTATGAGCCACATATATAACTGAACATTTTCTACTAGCCACGTGTATTAGTTTACTGGCACTGCTATAACAAATTATCACCAACAAGGTGGGTTAAAGCAACAGAAACTTCCCTCGTTCACAGTTTTGGATGCCAGTGGTCTGAAATCAAGGTGTCAGCAGGCCACATACCCTCCAGAGGCTCTGGGAAGAATCCTTTTGTGCCTCCTGTTAGTCCTTGGCATTCCTTGGTGTGGAGATGTATCACTCCAAGGAATGAGTCTTTGCCTCTGGGTTCACATGGCCTGTGTATCTATGATCTCCCTCTCCTTTTTTTTTTTTTTTTTTTTTAAATGAAAGCACTGCTTACTGGTTTCAGGGCTCTAAGTCCAGGATAATTTTATCTCAACATCCTTAAGTAATCATACCTGCAAAAATCATCTATTTTCAAATAAGATCCCATGTGGGGCTCCAAGTGGACGTGCACTTAGGGGAACACTGTTCAACCCACTCCAACACATTGAATAAGGAGAGAGAAAAATCAACCGTTAAATTTGATTAATTGTAGTATATTCTTTAACTTACTACTCCACAAGATCACTGTAACATGTAATCAACAGAAAATAATTCATTTTTTAAAAAAATATTTTATTAATTTATTTGACAGAGAGATCACAAGTAGGCAGAGAGGCAGGCAGAGGCAGAGGGAGAAGCAGGCTCCCCACTGAGCAGAGAGCCTGATGCGGGGCTCTATCCCAGGACTCTGGGATCATGACCTGAGCCGAAGGCAGAGGCTTAACGCACTGAGCCACCCAGGCGCCCCAACAGAAAGTAATTCTTAATGAGGTATTTTAACATTCTTCTTTTGTTTTTGACACTAAGTCTTTGAAATCCAGTATTTACTTTACACTCACAAGGCATTCCCAACTTGGACCTGCTACCTTTTGAAAACTGGACCCCCACTTGTGGCTGCCTTCCACATCCTGGCTGGCACAGTTGCAGGGCTGTGGGGCTGACAAAACGTTTAGACTTCTCAGTGTTTTTCCTGTGTTTTCTTCCTCTCTCCTTTGCTCTCTCTGTCCTTTTATCATCCTGTTAGTTTTCAGGGAATTTTCTATTTATTTGGAAAAAGTCTCGTTTGTTCCGAACAAAAGACATGAAAGTCTACTTTGTGAAAGCTGCTGGGATCCCAGGACTCAGTGGGGGAAGCAAAGTGAGCCAGTTCTGAAAGAAAAAGTCCTTTATTCAGTTATGTTTGTGAGTGTTTATTGTTGAATTCATTAAGCACTTCTGTCACAAGTAGCTTAAATAAGTGTGGTTAATATTTGGGATGTAACATTTTTTATTAGTAAGGGCAATACAAGACTTTATTCTTCCAGAATCTCTCTGCCATGAGATCTGTGACCCATTTTCAGCCCTCCATGAACACGGCCATTCTTCCCTGTCATGTTAAGACAAGAAGGGGAATAAAGTTTTCTTTCTGGGCTGATTACTCTAAGTCTGTTGCAATAGTGAAGTTAAGATTTATATCTTTAAAAATCTATATTGTCTTCTTTAAGAATTGCAGGCTTGTTACTTTTTGGCTTGAACCTCAGTAAAGGCTTTTATGAGCAGCCCCACAGGGAGAAAAGTTTTGGATCCTTGAATTCTTAAATGTGGTTTGTGATAAGGATGTGTGGTTTCTGCCCTTCCTCCCCCACAACTGATTTATACCAAGCCTCTTTTATTGTCGTTGGAATTTTTCTGGAATTATGATTTCCCCTCAGATGAATTAATGCTAAAGAAAATTAGTAAGCAACCCATGAATATGAACTTTAGAGAAGAATATAAAGTACAATGTGAATATTCCTTTTCCTCCCCCAGTTTTGCCCCCCCCCAATAAGTATGTATCTATCTGGTTTCTCTGTGTATCCAAATAATACATGTTTAAATTGCTTATTCACTAATTTTTTTAAAAAAGAGATATTGGGTTATGCTTTGAGTTATTGTATAGTTTGGTTTTTCAGCCTTTTACTAGGACCTAGAGAGGTTCCAAGTCTGCACAGTTAGCTGTATGGGTAAAGGTGGCATAATAGTCTGTGGTACCCATTACATAGCCTTTTTTTTTTTTTTTTTTTTTTTTTTTTTTTAAATCAGAGAGAGAGAGCACAAGCAGGGGGAGCAGCAGGCTTCCTGAGGCAGGGACTCGATCCTGGACCTTAGGATCTTGACCTGAGCAGAAGGCAGCTGCTTAACTGGCTGAGCCATCCAGGTGTCCCCCAACCTACATAACTTAGTAAATTCTTCCCTTATTGATCAGATCTTACCTGACATATATATTTCTTTTGCTCTAATAAACAGTATACGAATATCATTGAGCACATGTCAATATGTCTGTAGGAGAGCTTCCAAGTAGTGCCCTTCAGCCAAAGGGCATGAACGTGGCAGTGTCTCTTCCCACACAGGGTATATATGAGGCTGTGTGTTTCCTCACATCTTGGTCAACTTTAGATACCAGTGTCAGCCTTTTATTTATTTATTTTTGCCAGTTTAATTAGTCTGAGGAAATGTGCCACAGGACTTTTAATTTTTCATTTCTCCATTACTAGTTACTTGGACCATTTTGTTGGTTTATTTGCCTTTAGCATTCATTTTTCTTGGAATCCTGGATTTGCAAATTTTTTCAATTAGACTGTGTCTTTTTCTTATTGTTTTATAGATGATCTTGATATATTCTGAATATTAATACTTTGTTACATATGTTATAAGTAATGATTATGGAACTTACAGATTAATTTAAGGAGAACTGTTAGGTGTACAATATGATGTCTTCCTATCATGAATACTGCATATTTCCTTGTTGCAGTGAAGAAATTCATCCAATCTTTAGTAGAAAGTTGTAGTTTTCTGTGTATAGATCTTATTCATCTCCTTGAAGATTGGTCCCTAAGTATTTGATGGCTTTTGCTATTAGGGTTTTTTTTCCTATTACAGTTTCTAGGTGGTTATTGCTGAGAAAGAGAAAAGTTCCTGAGTTTTATATGTTGATCCTATTATCCAGCTGATTTATTTATTTCTTTATAAGTTATGATAATCTCTAAAGATTATATGCCAATTTTTATAGTTTTGTGTACTTCCAGGACAATATATTTTTTTAAAAGACTTTATTTTTTTGACATAGAGAGATCACAAGTAGGCAGAGAGGCAGGCAGAGAGAGAGAGGGAAGCAGGCTACTGCTGAGCAGAGAGCCCAATGCGGGGCTGGATCCCAGGACCCCGAGACTATGACCTGAGCCAAAGGCAGAGGCCCAACCCACTGAGCCACCCACATACTGCACCCCCTTCCAGGGCAGTACTGAACAGTGGATGTATTGAGGGCTTCCTTGTTTTGGTAACTTTAATAGGAATGAGGTGTCTCTCTGTTTAGTATAGTGTTTATTTTCAGGTTAAGATTATTTTCTTCTATGACAAGTTTGCTGTTTTTAAAATCAGAAATTGATACTGAATTTTATGAAAAGCTTTTTTGGCATCAGTTGTAATTATTTTTTCTTAATTTGTTAATTGATTAATTTGTTTGAAAGGACTATCTTTGCATTCTTGTAATAAGCTTTACTTAGTAATTATGTGCCAAAATGCATGATTTTAATCCTGTACTGTTGTATTTAATTTACAGATATTTTATGTCAGTTTTTTGTGTGTGTGAGATTGGGCTAGTGACTTTTTTGGTGTTTTTTGCTCTCTTTCTGTTTTTGTGTCAGGGTTATACTGGATTCATAGAATGACGTGAGTTTTTCATCTTTTTCTAATGCTCTGAAACAATTTATAATAAAAGGAATAGTGTAGACCCTGGCTGTCCAGTGTGGTAGCCACTAGCCACAGATGACCGTTGAGCACCTGAAACATGACTAGTCTGAATTGAAATGTGAGGTCATATATGCCTTGGATTTTGATGACTTAGCATAAAAAATATGTAAATTGTTTTATTAATAATGTTTTTATTCTGATTCCATGTTAAACTGGTAATATTTGGGTGTATTATGTTAAATAATTCTATTATTTACTTTTCTTTTTTTACTTTTTAAAATGTGGCTACTGGAAAATTAAAAATTTTACTTATTTACTTATTTATTTTTATAAATTTTATTTATTTATTTGTCAGAGAGAGAGAGAGGAGAGAGAGAGAGAGAGGTAGAGGGAAAAGCAGGCTCTCCACTGAGCAAGGAGCCTGACAGGGGATTCAGTCCCAGAATCCTGGGATCATGACTGAGCCAAAGGCAGACACCCAACTGACTGAGCACCCAGGTGTCCTGAAAATTAACATTATATTTATTTTGGCTAGCTCTTGAAAGTTAACTGGAACTTTCCTATAAAACCATCTGATCTTGGGACTTTTTTATATCTTTGACAACCTTTTCATTATCTTCTAGGGTTGTCAGAAAACTTTACTACCTATTAAATGAGGTTTGATAATTTCTGTTTTCCTAGGAAGTCACTTATTTCATCTGGTTTTTCATATTTATTGATATAAAGTTCTACAGAGTACTTATTTTATTTATTTATTTATTTATTTTTAGATTTTATTTATTTATTTGACAGATAGAGATCACAAGTAGAGAGGCAGGCAGAGAGAGAGAGAGGGAGAGAGAGAGGAGGAAGCAGGCATCTGAGCAGAGAGCCTGATGCCTGGCTTGATCCCAGGACCCAGGGATCATGACCTGAGCCAAAGGCAGAGGCAGAGGCAGAATTTTGATAGATTCCTTTCTCACATTGAGGTCCTTCATCCATTTTGAGTCTATTTTCATGTGTGGTGTAAGGAAATGGTCCAATTTCATTTTTCTGCATGTGGCTGTCCAATTTTCCCAGCACCATTTGTTGAAGAGGCTGTCTTTTTTCCATTGGATATTCTTTCCTGCTAACCCACTGAGCCACCCAGGTGCCCCCAGAGTACTTATTTTAGTTATAAATCTGTAGTTTTTATCTCCTTTCTCACTGTTATTTTTTCTCTGCCTTCATTAGAGTGTCAAGAGTTTGTTTATTTTAATGGTCTTTTCAAAAATCAACAATTTATTATGCTCATTAGGTATATGATATTGTTTGTTGATTTCCCTAAATTTTTTTTACATTAGTTCTTTTTGTCAATTTTTCTTGAGTTTATTTTGTTACTCTTTTTCTAGATTATTGAGTTGAATTAATAGTTTGTTTATTTTTAATCTTTTTGTTTTCCCTATAAATGCATTTAAGGGTTTATGTTTTCCCCTAAGTGTTGCCTTGATCGTATCTCATAGATTTTGTTATATTGTGTTCTTTTTTTTTTTTATTGTGTTCTTGCTAGGTGATTATATATATGGAACCTGCCCATCTCTTTCTCTTTACTCCTGTTAAAATAAATTGTCCACCAAGATCACCCAGTAAGCCTTTGAATGACTTCCCACTGCTCTTACCTATAGTGGAAATGGAGCCAGTTTATTCTTTGAGGTGCATAACTTTTTATGTAACTCATAAGCTCTCAAGTCTTTTGTTCAGTAGAGCTATAGCCTCTTGCCTAATGATTGGGGCCAATATCCTCAAACTACTTCCATTGGTTGCAATATCTTTAAGTCCTTGCTTTAAAGTACTAACTGTCATAGTTCATCATGACCTCACCGTTCACCTTAACAGAGTTCTCCTTGCATGTTATCATTATCGGAGCCACCATAATCTTTATTACTACTTCCATTAATTCAGCATCTGCCTCCATTAATTGCTTAATGCCCCCAACAGTCCTGTGAGATAGGTATTCTAAAATCCACTTTATAGATTGGGAAGCTTGGAGGGGTTAGTGATTCACCTAGGTTCACATAGTAAGTGTTGCAGCTAAGATTTGAAACTGTATTTCTATAGTTCCCAAGTCCTTTCCTCTTGATCATGGCACTGATGCTGTCTGCTGTCCCCTGGAGCTCTTCTACCAACCTCAACCTAAGCTGAAACATTTTGCCAACCCATCTTTGGCCTGCATTCCTTCACCAGTTGCTGCTGTGAGTTGGAGGAGGGCAAGATGTTGAGGGGCAGTGGAGAAAGATTTAAGAGCCCTTGCAGGAGTGCTTAGTAAGGATGTTTTCTCAGAGTTTCCTGGCAGTCTCTTTTGTGATGGTGAATAGTCTCAAACTTCACGTCTTTCCTCTGGCCCATTTTCTCTATCTCTGGCCTCTTAGCTCCTCCACAGGCTGAGAAAGGCAGTATAGCCTGAAAGAATGTTCTGGTTCATAGGTTTTGCTGCTGGAAGATCTTGTCTCTTTCCGCACGACTATTTGGGAAGATTTCCAGGAATCCATTTACTGAGCAGAGCTTCAAGAGGAATTGGTATGCGTCACCTATTTGATTCAGTCCCAGAGTCTTATCTCTTCTAGGCCAGTGGTTCTCAACCTTTCGCTTTTAATTTAGGTTTAATTTTTAATATAAATACCATGACTTAAAAAAACAAGGGACAAGCAGAGATCTGTAAATGACAGGCTCCAAAAAAAAGTTGGGGGGGGGGGAGTAATTCTGCAATGTATTTGTTTATAGTGATAATTTTAGAATTTTAAACTATGCATGTTCTTTTATCCCCTTCATAAAAATCCTAGAAAATTCTGACACAGAGAAGGTGTTAACTTCTCTCTTTTCTCCTCTGTCACCCAGCTTCAGGAGAGTGCCACTGGTCTCAAATTCCATAAAAATGTTTCGGAGAAAGCAGGCACCTATATATTTAACTATACATGAGGTGAGGGGTAAGAAGTATGTTCGAAAGCACACACATGCTGTTCTTCTTCAGAAATGAACTGTTCTTCCCCCTCCTCTCATCCCCTGTGAAGGGTCCCTCGTCTGTATAAATCTCCCTGACATGCTCCAATTAGTGTGTGAGTGTGTGTGTGTTTAAGACTTTATTTTTGGTAATCTCCATATCCAAGGTGGGGCTTGAATTCACAACCCTGAGATCTTGGGTCGAATGCTCCACCACCTGAGCCAGCCATGCACTCCAAGTGTGTGTGTTTTTTCATGGGTCCATTACTAGTAACCCTTCCTTTTAGATCAGAGATGCTCAGCTTTATCTACACATTGGCATCACCAGCTTAAGAAAAATACTGATGCCTGGGATCTATCCGCAGAGATCGTGAGTTAATTATTTTGCAGTCAGGTGTGGGTATCAGGCTTAATGGAGCTCCCCAGTAATTTTAATATTAATTCCAATATGCCTCTAAGGTTGAGAACTGCTTAACAGACTGAGCAACCCAGGCACCCCTAGATTTTTATTTCTGCAGAAATTTGTTGTGTCCGCAGTATCTGCTCCTATGATGGATATGTAGTAGGAGCTCAGTGTTTGCAGAATGAATAAATAGTGCGAGAGACAGTAGGAAAGGTTCACATTCTGTCTATGCTTTTTCCTCTGCATTCTTCCCACCCCCTCCAAATACGGAGAAAACACTCCCTGTTAGCACTGTCTTCTGAGGTAATCCATTCCTAACACAGTGTTAGGTGAAGAGCTATGGTATGAGCCCATGGATTTCAACCCCAAGCACGATATGGAGAAATTTCTTACTCAGACCTTTGAACCAAAAAGTGGTGTTTTGTTGAGGTGGATGGCCCTTGTAGAAATGGTGTGTAGAGGCCCACCTGCTTTAGGGCTGATTCAGAACAAGTTGGCTTCTCAAACTTCCTTGGATGGAGGAATTTCATCTCACTGGGTCACGGTCTCTCTGAGAATCTGGAGTTACAAGTACTCGCTGTGGGTGGTGGTATTCTGGTCCATACAGAATTCCTGCCAGTTGTCCCGCCTGCCCGTGGAAAACCTGCCAGAGGAGGAGACTCAGGCCGTGGTTGCTGATGCGCCCGGATGGCAAAAGCCATCACGTTTGTCAGGAGTTAATGCGGTTACCTGGGTGAATGAGGACAGATTCCCAGATTACATAATTCCTTGGGGTTTTGAGCTGCATTTATTATGCAGCTGACTCCTAGCCTTAAAGTTAATCTTGGGCCTTAGTAAGTGTTGAAACTCTTAACTAGACAACTTGGCATCTTTTTGGTAATTCCAGGGGAATCTTGTGTTCTTTTGGTGGACCTTGGTTAAGGTATTGGAGTTCTTTTCCATCTAGATATTAAGGAGATTTATAAATTCAGAAATGTATGAATAATTAATGTGCTTCCCTGTGTAACAGAATATGTATTTGATCCTGGAATGGAGGTAAAAAATGAAAGGAAATAGGATGATTTGCTCCTGTAAGTTAGTGACAGAAAAATGGATGCCTCTGTGAGTAATGCCAAAGGAAAAGAGAAAGTGGGGAGGCTTTATACATGAGGAAAGGAAAAAAAAAAAGAAAAAAAGAAATGAGTTTGAAACCATCTGACCTCGTGTCTTTGTGTTCTCTTCCTATACCCATTTCAAGCCCAGAGGATCCTGTTTGGGAAAGGAGAGATGACGGGTCATGTAACCAAGCTGAAGTCCTGCTAATTGCCTATGAGACCTTGTAGGATTCCTCCCACTTCCAACTCAGCTCTTTCCTTCACTCACTGTGCTCTATCCATGCTGGTCTTTGCCGTTTGTTGAGCAAGCCAACCACTCTTGGCTCTGCCCTGCCTGTTCCCTCTGTCTGGGATGTTCTTCTACTGTATATCTAATGGTTAACTCCCTCTGCTCCTTCAAGTCTTTGCTTTATTGCCACTTTCTTAGGCCTACTTAAAATTTCAGATTCTGCCCTACCCTTCCCCAAGCCCCCTTTCCCCATCACTTCATCTTTCTTTCCATAGTGCTGTCACTTTCTAATATACTGTATAATTTGTTAATTTGTGTTGCCTGTTTGCCTCATTCTCACTATCCCACGGACAGGATCTTTATTCATTCCCTTTCATACCTAGCAAAAGTACCTGGCACGGAGTAGGCCTTCAAGACATACTGTCGAATGAATGACTCAGTATGAATCGAATTCTTTGGCTTGGAAATTAGTTCTGCAAACTCAAAGGTTTTGGGCCATTGCTGTTGCTCCTTCTAGGTTTGGTCTGCTGTATGTAATTAATTTGTTGGGACTATTATCATCATTTTTCCTTCTCTAGCCAAAGGCTTTTTTGGAAGGGGCAGTAGGATCAGACCAACTGCTCAGAAAAGCCAGAGGCTGTGTGAAACTCTTGAAGTAGATATTCCACTGCTAGGAGAGGAGTCCCCAAGGCGAGTGGTTTCCTCCATCCCTACAAAGACTATAGGCATGCATGTAAGTTCTCATGAGAGTCCTTCTCAAAAACATGGCCCTTGGGAACTTTCCAATCTCTGAAGAAGTGGATGGCTCATTATAGGGAATTTCAAGGTCCAGTTCAGCTTAATAATGAGCACTGTGGTTAACCTTCAGATCCTGATGCCTTGGCCAAACAGAAGAGGGTCACTTGAGCTACTCACAGGGGGTTGTGCTACCAAGTTGCTGTTTTTGGTCTTGCCTTCTCTATCCTCATTGGGATAACATGTGAGAAGCAGTCAGGTTGGGCTTGCCAAGGGTTCATAGGGTCCAGCTTATCTTCAGAAGCATAGGGAACTTATCTTCAGAAACATATTTTCCTTTCCCCTTGACCTTCTTGCCTTGCCAGTTATTTATTCTTTCCTTCCTTACTCTCTTAGATGTACACACACTTCAGAAACTGTCCCTGTCTTGGAGAATTTTCTGTATGAAGTTGAGGTAGCAGCCATTCTGTCATTTTCTACACATCAGACTTCTACCAACTTCAGCCATCTGCTATGGGGTTTGGGGGTTTGGGGGCTGCGGGGGTGGGAAGCAGGGAGAAAAGACCTGTGATCAAAGATCTAACACAAAGCCCAAGCACAAAAATCTGTGCGATTTGTTTTGTTAGAACAGTGCTATTCCGGAGAGGTAGAATGTGAACCGCATATGTAATTTTAAATGTTCCAGTAGCCACATTTAAAAAGTAAAAAAGAAACCAGTCAAATGAATTTTCCTATCTTTTATTTAACTCCATGCATCTAAAATACTAGTATTTCTTTTTTTTTTTTTAAAGATTTTATTTATTTATTTATTTGATAGAGATTACAAGTGGGCAGAGAGGCAGGCAGAGAGAGAAGAGGAAGCAGGCTCCCTGCTGAGCAGAGAGCCCGATGCAGGGCTCGATCCCAGGACCCTGGGATCATGACCTGAGCCAAAGGCAGAGGCTTAACCCACTGAGCCACCCAGGCGCCCCTAAAATACTAGTATTTCAAACATGGAACCAATGTGAAAATAATTAATGAGAAGTTTTTACATTAGTCTTCTAAATCTGGTACATATTTTATATCTGCAGCACATTTCAGTTTGGACTAGCTATATTTCTTTTCTTTTCTTCTTTTTTTTTTTTTAAGATTTTTATTTACTTATCAGAGAGCACAAATGCAGGTAGAGTGGCAGGCAGAGGCAGGAGAGAAGCAGGCTCCCTGCTGAGCAAGGAGCCCCATGCAGGACTCGATCCCACAACCCTGAGATCATGACCTGAGCCAAAGGTAGCAGCTTAACCGACTGAGCCACCCCGCTGTCCCAAGGACTAGCTTTATTTCAAGGGCTCAACAGCCACCTGTGGCTAGTGGCTACCATATTGGACAGTGTACACAGAAGCCTCTCACCCACAGTCAGCTGTGTTATATTTTATTTTTATGATTGAAAATTGTTGACATCTTTCTATCCTTGTCCTCCACTTTACACCCAAGACTCCACAAAAAGGCTAAATCATAAATCATGTTCATGGATCTCAAAGATGGTAGAGAAATGTGAAGTGTAAGGAAGATTTCTAGTAAGGGTTGCTAAAATAATAAATACTGGTATTCTGGTACAAGGAACCTGAGAAGTATCAAGATGGAAACCCCTGACTGCACAGTGAGGCCCTCTCCATCTTGTAGCTGGGAGCCTACAAAAGACTTGGAGGAGCTAGCAAATGTGGCCTTGAGCTGGGTGTGTCCCTCCTCGTTTCCTTGAGGTTGATAACTTCCTCAGTTTTGTGGATTTCCTTCCTGGTCCATGGGGCAGAGTTGCAGCTGGAGCCTTCAAGTATGCAAGGCTCAGTCATGGCGGAGACACCAGCCGGCTTCCAAGGACCTCTGGACAGTCTGGCTTGTTGCCTTGGCCAGCTTTATGGATGCGCTTTCTCAGAACTGACCACTTCATGGCCATTTGCTTGGGGGCAGTGGTATCAAAGGGCATGCGTCTGTTGTCTGAGCTGCAGTTCTCAATTCCAGCCAACAGAAAGGAAACCAGCAGAAAGACATTAAAATCCAAAATGTCTAGATCAAACAGCCTCTTTGCCTTTTTCATTTTTATTTTTTGTGCATATGTAGGAAATTTTGAAGTCAGGAGTGGGGAGGGTAGCTGTCCTATAACGAGTGGGTATTGATCTCACGGAAAGCAATGAGTCCATTGCTGCCTGTTGAATAATTTTTATCTCTGTTCCTTTTTTAGGCTGAGGAGTCTTGTAAATGTAATGGCTGGAAAAATCCCAACCCTTCTCCTACTCCCCCCAGAGCTGACCTGCAGCAGATCATTGTCAGTCTAACAGAATCCTGCCGGAGTTGTAGCCATGCACTAGGTGAGTTCCTAAATGTCTTCAAGGGAACTATAACCGATGTCATTGTTGCCTGAAAGTTCTAACTTACTGAATTTCGTGGGTTAGCCATACTTGCGTGCTGTTTGCCTCTAGGTAACAATGGAGTCTTGTTTAGTCTCCGGAATTTGCGTGACAAGCCCTGTGCTGTTTGCACTGCCTTCTTACCATCTCTTCCCGTTTCCCCCAAAGAGCTGGATTCGACTGGGGGATTGCCAGATGAGATGAAATGTGACAACTGAGTTAGTGGTATAAAGTGTGCCAGGTCCTGATTCATTCTGATTGGGGCCTGAGGGTCTTTGATCTCCAGGATAGAAAGCTCGACCAGCTGTTTATTTATCTAATTGTTACTACTACTACTACTGTTATTATTATTATTATTATTCTTTTCTGATTGAACTTTCTGAAAGTGCTTCATTGTATCCTTATATTCTTTAGTTTCCTGCTTCTGGTAGCTCTCTCTTCCTCGGGGTTGTGTTTGGTGAATGTTTACTTGTGCTTTCCCTTTCAACCTTCTTATCTATCCCTGCAAGATAATCATTGTCAGTTTGGCAAGATAGACTCTGCCAGAGTTACTCAACAGGACTGTGCTAATATGTTCTTGTCCTGATACGAGTTTTAAGTTAAAAATTTTTAAATTGTGTTTGGTTTGGGTAGATAAAAGTTAACGGTAGTTTTCCCTAGATATTAACATTCCGATTCATACAGGATCAGCTTGGGATATTCTGCTTCCCCACCTTCAGTTACCCAGTCTCCCAAAGAACGTCTCTACGTCTAGTTTACTGTCCAGGGCGGCTCTTGGTAGAACATTCTCACTGAAGTTGCTTACCCCTCCGACCATTTCTAAGTTGGTGCCTTCTTTTGGATGTCCTCTCTCTCTCAAGCTGCTTGGTGATATCAAATGGTTCAGTGTCAGCCTTCAAAGTAGCATGGTGTCAGGCCAGATCTGAAATTTTATTTTGTACTCAGCTGGAGAGTATTTCAGTACTTAGAGAGTAGAAAAGTAGATCATGTGATCTTCCCAGGAAGTTACTGCACTGAACTAACCTTCTGAGAAAGGATAGAGAGAACCTTGATCTCACAGAAGAAATAAACATACCAATAATTAGAGCATTGTAATAACTGGCATCTAAAATAATGTAAGTTCTGATTTTTGAAACAGCCGGTGCAAAGGAGGAATTCCAGAAGTCACAGAACACCTTTGCTTATAACCTACCTTTTTCACAATTGATCCCTGAGCCAGTGCCCTTTAGAATTTGCCTCAGGAAATATGATGCAATATGAAGCTGGCTCAGAAACTTCTTAAGCACTGGGCTCCAACTGTATTTGGTATTGATTGGGAAATCCGATTATCCTACATCAATTAACATTTAAAAACAGAGTTCTCTTTCTTAGCTGAGCAGATTGTCTCCATTCTGAGCATGTAAACAGACATGAATGCCCAAAGGCAGAAATGGCCTTTTACAAAGAAAAGCCAACTTTGTTCTCTTTCACATTTCTTAGCAAGCTTTGAAAACAAATACCCTTATTGGGTGATATTATAATCAAGAATGGAAACAAAAAAAAAGTACATATCCTTTGACCTGGCAAATCCCTGCCAGAAATGTAACCTACCTATAAATTAAGATGTGCCCTCAAACTCAAAGAAGTTAATTACAGCCACATTAATGACATTAAAAAACTAGAAAAAACCTAAATACCCCAATGTAGGAGATAATTGCTTGAATTATGAAAATCTATATTATAAACTCAATATGGCTATTAAAAATGATATATTTCCCAATATGGAAAGGCATTCTTAACATATTATAAATGAAAAAAGCAAGTCATAAAGCTACTTAATTGGAAGTTTTATAATTTAGGACTAAATTAAGGCTCCAACAGCCCAGTTTCAGATCTTGGCTCTCCAACCAGTCACTGTCCTTTGGGGCATTGTTATTCATCTGCCTGGAGCTCCATTTTCTCAGCCCTGAATCGAAGTTCATAGTATTTATCTCATAGAATTGTTGTGAGGCTTCAGTGAGATAAACATATAAAAACTTTAGAACCGTTCCTGGCAAATTATGATGCATTACTCTTAGCTCTTTTTGTTAATAGTAGTGTCCCCATTACTACCAGAGTCCTTTCACCTCAGCCAACAGATAGGAATTCTGTCCAGCCTAAGTAGTAAAACAGTGTTTATAAAAAGGTACCGGGAGCTACCAGAAGCTGAAAACAATGGGAAACCCAGTTTCAGTCTGGTCCAGGGAATCTCAGAAGCATAAATTTGTGGGCCTTCTGTCCAGGACACCCTGATGGGGTGAGGTCCATCAGCCCCTGTCCCTGTGAGTATGCCATCCCTAGAGGATGGGACCTGATTGGTGTAGCATCTGTCACGTGCCCAACCCTCGTTGCACCTTTAGGGAACTGCATAGAAGGTGGTCATTCCCACGCAGGCAAGCTGACTTAAGAACAGCATCACGGAGGCGCCTGGGTGGCTCAGTGGGCTAAGCCTCTGCCTTCGGCTCAGGTCATGATCCCAGGGTCCTGGGATCGAGCCCCGAATCAGGCTCTCTGCTCAGCGGGGAGCCTGCTTCCCCCTCTCTCTGTCTCTGCCTGCTGCTCTGCCTACTTGTGATCTCTGTCTGTCAAATAAATAAATAAAATCTTAAAAAAACAAAACAGAACAGCATCACGAGTATAATCTCATTGTATCAGTTTAGAAAATATGACATATATTTTAATATGTACTAATAGTAGCAGCTCTGGTGGGATCATGTTGAGTTGCTGACAGTGCTTTTTCTCAGGGTATTGAGGTTTATAGGTGTTTTAAAAATATTTCCCCCCTCCCTCCCCCATCCCTTTTCAGTCTGCTTTCTTAAAATTGAAATGTCTATGCATTTTCAAGCTCTTGAAATTATTGGCAGGATGCCGTAGTTTATTTATTGGTCTTATTATCCGGGCTGTAGAAAACCTTTTTCAGAGGTTATGCTTCCTCTCAACCACACCCCTCCACTTAAAAAAAAAAAAGCTTTTATTATGGAAAAGTTCCCACATATGTAAAGTTAGAAAGAATAGTTTAATAGGTGCCTTGTACTCATCACGCAGCTTTAATAATTAAAATTTGCCAACATCCAGAGCGCCTGGGTGGGTCAGTGGGTTAAGAATCTGACTCTTGATTTTGGCTCAGGTTGTGATCTCACGGTCCTGGGATCAAGCACTGACTCAGGCTCTGTGCTCAGCTCTCTGTGCCAAGAGAGTCTGCTTCAGATTCTTTCTCTCCCTCTCCCTCCCCTCCCCCTTGTTTGCTTGCTTGAGCTCTCTGTCTCTCAAACAAACAAATAAACTAACTAATTAACTTACTAACTTTAGGTAAAAATTTGCCTGTTTCTGTCCCCTCACTTTTTTTTTTTGACCAGAGTATTTATATCAGGTTTCATACATATTGTCCTATTTGTGCAGATTACTTCTTAAATATTACCAGCAAAGTAGAGATTAGGGTATAGGGAATTCTGTTAGGCTTCATGCAGGTCTGCATCCTGGGATGCGTTTAAATTTGCATACACTATCCTGATTTCCAGTCACTGTGCTGGGTATGGTGAATTCAGTCTCCAGTGATCATGCACATGGGTCAACCTGAAACATTCCTGTTCTTACCAACACATAACCTTCAAGCTTCTCGACTGAGGCCATGTCTGTTCTGTAGCTTTGCTGTTGGGTACCTATTTCAGCCATACATTTTCTCTTGACAGTGAGCTCTGGTTTCATGTGGTCTCCTGAAGGTTAACTTCCATCCCAGGTGTCCTTGGCCTGCCATCATGGGATACTCCTCTGTGTCTTCTGGGTATAAAACATTCAGTTTTATGTTTTATAAATTAGGAATTAGGAAACAAGAAATCTAGGCTGGGGTCAGCGGTTTACCAATCTCTTAACTTCTTGGCAGTTTGGTGTCTTCATCTACAGAGTGAAGTGTTTAGTCTAGATCCATGCTGTCCAATGTTATAGCCACTTGCTACGTGGGCTAATGAGCACTTGAAATATAGCTACTGCAAATTAAGTTGAGCTGTAAGTATAAAATACCTGCCAGATTCTGAAAGCTCAGTATGAAAAAAAGGGAGCTATCTCATTAATATTATTATGTGTTTAAATGATACTTTAGGTATATTAAGTTAATGAAATATATTATAAAAATTAATTTCACCCGTTTCTTTTTTCAGCATTGCTAATGGATGACTTAAAATGACACATATGGTTCACATTATATTTCCTTTGGTTAGCGCTGGCCTAGAGCTTTCTGGTCCCCTCTCTGAAATTGTTTCTTATTTGGGTTTGGTACAGTCAGGTTCAGTTTACAGAAATTTAACAAAGGATCCTAACACAGCACTTCAGTGGCCCAAACATTTCTCCTTATTTTAGTATTAATAAAAATTCCTTATTCGGGAACTACTTATTTAAATAACAATCTGGTTCTGTGATCTGAAGGAGGAAACGCCATTGTGATCAAACATAATTGGAATTTTTGTTGTCATTTTGGAGTCCATTGTTCTGAACTATGCCAGGACGTACTGATTATTAAATTTGACTAGTGATGGTTCTTTGCAGTTGTGTATAGGAGGTATTTTTTTTTTTAAGTTGTTTTTTTTTTTTTTTTTTTTGACAGAGAGATCATAAGTAGGCAGAGAGGCAGGGAGAGAGAGGGGGAAGCTGGCTCCCCGCTGAGCAGAGAGCCCAACACAGGACTCGATCCCAGGACCCTGACTGAGATCATGACCTGAGCCGAAGGCAGAGGCTTAACCCACTGAGCCAACCAGGCACCCCAGTTTTTGTTTTTTTTTCAGTGCCTTCACTTTTTCTGATAAACATAGATGTATAAACGTGGGTCATGCAGACATTATGTTTAAACATTGCAATGGTAGAAATTGACAGGTGCCTCCCCCCACCCAACCCCTGCCCCGTGGTTATGTCTGCTTACCTGCTTATTTACAGTAGAAACTTTCTAAGGAAAGTAAAGACTACCATGGACCAATTACACTGGAGCTTACTTTCTTGACTAGGAGTAGGTATGAAGGGACTACGAGTGTTTTTCTCATGGACAGTTTCAAACATTTTAAATCATAAGTAAATCATTTTCTTTAGTCTTACCCATTTGCATAGACTTCTGCCACTTAATCACTCCTAGTTCCCATTTATATTTGTACTGTGCAGATGCCGAGTGATATAAATAGGGGGCCTGGCACAGCCATCCGAGTCAAGTCATCATATTTCTCTTGGCTGGGTGTCCTCTGTTTTTGTTTTGTTTTTTTAAAGATTTTTTTTTTTAAAGATTTTATTTTTAAGTAATCTCTATACCCAACATGGGGCTTGAACCTACAACCCCAAGATCAGAAGTTGCACACTCTATCAGCTGAGCCAGCCGGCTGTCCCTGTTTTTCACTAATTCCATCTTTTACACATGGGGTTTAAAGTTGTCAGGAACTGTGAGTCTGGGACAGCAGGAGTTAAGTGGGTAAATCTGGTAATATTTGTCCTCCTCACTTGATGTAAGTTACTTTTCCCTACCTTCCTTGGGTCATGAAGGCCTGTTGACTTTCTCTCCGTATGCCTCCTTCCAGCCCTGCCTGAATTCAGGTTTCTTCTCTGTGTTCTTTGGTTGTATATGCAGCAGCACCTGGAGTCCCCAGTTCCAACCTTGTGCACCTGGCTTCCCAAGAAAGTAGTGATCCAGTCTGATCTAAACATTCTCCTGTTTAGGCCCTCTGAGCCTCCCACTCTCTTCCGGATGACATCCAGCTTTGGCTGAGCCTGCAGGATTGTTCTGGCCTCTGCCGTCTGGCCTTTCCCCCAACCATCTATGCTGCATTTTGGCGACCAGGCTGCTCCTTGTTCTTGCATGTTCTTTGCCCTTTCACCCACCTCTGCTGTAGACCTGGAGGCTCACGCGACCTGCCTGGCATTTCCTTCATTCTCCAGGGGAAGCCTTCTCACCTCCAAGGTTTGACTTGTCTAGAGCTTGGTAGAGAGAATAAAGGCTTTCTTGGGGCTGCATTGCAGTGTTTGTTCCTTGCATCACTATAATTATTTATAATTATATATGTAAGATATATAATAAATGATTATATAATCTGTAATTATACATAATTTATAATAATTTATTGTAGGTTTTCTGTAGGAGACTAAGGTTAAGGACTGACTTTTTCTCTAGTTCCTAATCTGGTCTGTTCCTTGGACATAATTTGGCTTATTCCTTCATTGATAAACACTCACTGAATTCAGGAGTACTAAAAAGATGACTGGTTGCATTTATTTGCAGGGGAGCTCTCACAGTTGATAGTCTGTGCCTGCACTGTGCATAACAGTAGCCGCTAGTCTCCTGTGGCTGCTGAGCTCTTGAAATGTGGCATGAATTGATACGCACCACAAGTGTGAAATGCACACTGGTTTTGTAAAATGACAAAAGAATGTACACTAGTAATAATTTTTTACATTGAGTTCATGTTGAAATGAAAAATCTGGTGTGAAGTTAAATAAAATGTATTAATAAAATTTCACCTATTTTACCTTTCTAAAAGAGCCTGCTAGAATATTTATATGTACATTTGTGGCTTATATCCTATTTCTGCTGGACTGAACTCATCTAAAGGGCTCTTAATCTTTAACTTCTCTTTTTCTCCATCCAGATCTGAGATTTCAAAAGAGGAAACCACTTTTAAGTGATAAACTTTGGCACATTAGTCAATTCAGAAGGTTTCATTGAAGGAATTTGTTTTACCTCTTTTAGCTTTGACCTCAAATTCCCATGAGCACAAAATGTGTTTGAACAGCTTATAAGGGCTGCGGATGCCGTGCTGTTTGCTTTCTTTCCAGTCCAGAGGAGCAGAGACATGGTAGCGGCCTGCCCAGCTGCTGCCTGTTCACAGTGCAGGGCATGTGAGGACTGGCAGGCTGTCCTCAAGAGAAGTGCAGGCCAGTGATCCACGCGGCCAGAGCCGAGAGAGGGTCCCAGCATATGGTGACAGTGTGCTTCCTGTTCCCAGCAAGGCAACAGCTGCACCGTGATCCTTGGCAGCAGGCGTTTGGCAGGTCTCCCTGGGGCACCCTGGGCCTTTGCAAGTCTGGCACAGCGCTGAGAGGTGCCAAGGTACATCCTCCTGGAGCAAGAGAAAGAGAGCAGAACCTCCCACAGTCTTCTGGCTCCCACCTTCCCTCTGCTTCCCTCAGCCCTCTACACATGGGGGACACTGGGCGAAGCCATGGGTGACGAGAAAGAGTGAGCTTTTCCCACAAGTCAGGGGTTGGCCAGTTTGGGGTAATGCTATCCATGCTTTGTACCATACTCTCAGAAGACTATTTGAAATGAAAGCAGGGTCCTTTCTATTTGATTATTCAGTTCCAGGTGGATGGAAGATTTAAAAAAACAAAAAACTAAAAACAAAACTTAGAGAAAAGTCATGAGAAAAGTAACAAAGGACATCCCCAAAGCAAAATCCCATTTTGTTCACATTTACCTGTTGGTAGCATTATGCCCTATTTACTTTTTTTTTTTTTTTTAATATGTGTGTGTGTAGTTCTATATATATTTTTTTCCTGGACCATATGAACTTATGTTGCTTATACATCATGGCCTTTTCCCCCTACATACATTGTATATTTCCTAAAATCAAAGATACTCTTTTACCTAACCTTAGTTCAGTTACCAGCTTAAGTAAATTTTAGCATTTATGCCATATTTTAATGTACTGTTTGTATTCTTGTATCAGTTGGCCCCAAAATGTTCTTTATAACATATTTTCCTTCACAGTTAAGCATCAAGTCTAGAATCATATGTGTAGTTAGTTGTCATGTGAGGGAAACCAGTTTGTCTACTCATACTCAAAACCTTTCCAGAATACTTCTGGCGCCAATTGTGTGGGGTTTTACACACGCAATTCTCCAGCTCTCCAGTGGACAGCTGGAGGGTATCTTGCAAATTCTCACTTCTACACTGCCTGTAGTTAGTGCAGACCCCACAGGTTAAACGCTCAATCCCTCTCCTTCCTTCACTTCTGATGCCAGTTGCAAGTCCCAGTTTTACCTGTGCTTCTGACCAACTGGATGTAAACTGGGAGATACTGATGACCCCTTCCTCAGGAAGAAGGTTTACTTATTTGGTTACTGGTATCATGAAGAGATGCCCAGAGGAAGGCAGGGGGAAAGGAGCATGAAGTTCTAAGCACACCACTCTCCCAGCACCTTTCTGCAAACACCCTTTGGAAGTTCTCCAGACCCTTTCTGTTAGGGGTTGATGGAGACCACATTATGTAGGCATGATAGATTGCATCTTTGACTATTAGTGATTAATTCAGCCTCCAGATCACTTCCTATCCCCACCATAAGTAGGAGAGGTGGGGCTGAAAATTCCAACCCTTAGTGACTTCTTTGGTTTTCCTGGCAAACAGCCCTCATCCTTCAAGGACTTTAAAAGGTCATTAACATAATCTCAGGTGTGGTTGTAAGGGACTTGTTATGAATAACAAAAGACACTTCTTTCACGTTATTGCTCTCCTTACTTCTGAAATTCTAAGGGTTTTAGAAACCCAGTGCCAGGGAAAAAAAAAAGCACTGTGCCATGAACAAAAACCAAATATGTATTTCTTTATAAGTTGCAGTATCACAACAGGTCTTTTTAGGTTCCTTTAATCTGGAACCGCTCCTCAGCTTTTTTTCTGTTTTGCTTTGTTTTGTTTTGTTTTTGGTCTTTTGTGACCTAGACATTTTGGTAGAGGAATGTTTTAAGTTTTAAAAACAAACCTGTTAAAGAGCTAGGAGAAAATACATTTTTGTCATCGTCTGTTCAGGAAGGGAAGACCTTTGCAAGCAAGACCTTAAAGAAATGCCAAGCATAGATTCGACTTTATGAAAAATTTAGAATTCCTTTACAGCCTACCCAAAAGCCCAACAAAATCCGGGAGCATTTACAATGAATAGGACAGACTTAAAGCTCTTTCAAGGCAATAAGAAAAAGACTAACATCCTAAAACACAGGCAGGGGATCTGAAAGTAGTGCCCAAAAGAACAAATACAGATGGCCAGTAACCTGAAAAACAAACCCCTCCAAGGGCATTCCAGTGAATGCAAATCAGAAGAGCGGGGACTCATTAATTTTCAAGATTGATTCAATTACTGAGAACGATTCTTCACTGTAGGCAAGAGTGGGGGACGGCGCTTTCTCTCACACGGTTGGTAGAGTGTGCATTGATGCAGATTTCACTGGTGGAGGAAGGTAAACCAAGCAGTATATCCAAGCACTTTATTTATTTATTTATTTATTTAAAAGGTTGGTTTTGTTTTTTTAAAGATTTTATTTATTTATTTATTTGACACAGAGAGAGAGAGAGAGAGAGAGAGATCACAAGTAAGCACAGAGGCAGGCAGAGGAAGAGGGGAAAGCAGGCTCCCCGCTGAGCAGAGAGCCCGATGCGGGGCTTGATCCCAGGACCCTGAGATCATGACCTGAGCCAAAGGCAGAGGCTTAATCCACGGAGCCACCCAGGTGCCCCTAAAAGGTATTATTTTTAAGGCATCTCCACACCCAGCCTGGGGCTCAAACTCACAACCCTGAGATGAGGAGTTGCACGCCCTACTGCCCAAGCTGGCCAGGCGCCCCTACAGAAGCTTTAAATAGCAGTAATTTTGTGTTAAGAGTTCTGTGGCAGATGAACTGCTGTAGATTTGTGCATTATAGTTGACAGATTTTGAGTTTTTATTTTTTAGTTTTTAGTCACTCCAACTACACGAGAGAGGCCCATTCTTTAGGAAAATAAGTTTTAGATAATTGAAGGTAACCTATTAGCATCAAAAAGGCTTCTTTAGAAAAGATTAAAAGAAGGGTTTCTTTCCATGAGGAGTGACCCTTTTTAGTTAAAAATGAGTTACCGGTACAATAGCTAGGGTGAGGTGCTCCTGGGTGTTTGTGTGGGTTATGGGTGATTATGGGCTCCTGAGGAAGTCCTGTCTGTTTCTGGTCAGCAGGTCCAGAGACTCCGTGTTTGGATTTGGTGGAAGTGGGCTCATTTGTAGAAAATGGTGTTCTAGGAAGAGTACCCTGGGCTCAGAGAACACAGTCTGGGGGTTTCGGTACTCTGGGCTTGAGATCCCAGTGACCAGCAAGGTAGGAACAGAGAAGAATGGTGACTCTGGGAGACAGTGAGGAAGCTTCCTGGAATCTGGTGACTGGGAATACGCAGGAGGTAAAGGACAGCAAAGGAATGAACGACAGGCTGCTTCTCACAAGCAGGGCTGGCAAGAGGGAATTGCCATCTGGAGGAGGGCCGTGAGGATTTTGACCCTAGGGTGAAGTTTGCCTTGACGGTGGTACACTGATATTGAACTGGGGAGGTTGTGAGGTAGTTGGTGGTGTGGATGTGATGAGAGGAGAGAGCTGACAGCTAGATACAGAGACGGGAAAAGGAGTCTTGGTCAGAAGGAGTCCATAGGTGGAGAGTGTGAGCACGCAGCAGGTCCATACGGTGAAGTATTTATACAGTGTAGACATGACTGTCCTTGTCTAGCTTTCTCGTTCCAGGGAAGCTTCTTTCCTAGCAGCTTGTCCAAACCTCCTGGTTTGTTGCTGTTGTTTGTTTTTTGTTTTGTTTTCTCCCCCTTCTCAAAGAGATGAACCACCCCTCTACTTTCATCTGTCTTCCCCCATCCCATTGTTTATTCAAGGAAGCTTAACCCTTTTCATATAGTAGTATCCTTCTGCCTCAGTATACCCCCTTGTACCTCAGACGCCCCTTTCTTTTATTCTCAGAGGAAGAGATACCTACACTCTTGTGCTGCAGAGGTTAGCCCCATTTGTCCAGTTCCGCCTTTCCCTCCCTCCTTCTGGGAAACTTGCTATTCTGTTTGCCCCCCTCCCCCCAGTCTCCAGCTCCTTAGTTCTTTGTGCTTTGGCTTACACACAGAGCTTTGAGGAGAGATCACAGACTTCTTTATACAGAGAATCAGAAGGAAATGAACTTCCTCAGGTCTCACTTCTTAGGCATTTTAATGTTTATCTAGTCTGCTCTTCAGAATATGCTGGAAGATGTTTACACACAATGCTTTCCAAACTGTGGAGCCCCCCCACCGCAAGAGGAGGGGATGCCCCCCAACTTCTCCTTCTGAAAAATAGTCATTTCCACCTCTGTTTTAACCAGAATAGCTCTTTCTAGTTCTGATTAAGAATTCATTTGGGTTAAGTGTTTTGTGACTTAAAGAAAATGAACTACTGGTTTAAAAAATAAATCATGGGGGCACCTGGGTGGCTCAGTCGTTGGGTGTCTGCCTTTGGCTCAGGTCATGATCCCAGGGTCCTGGGATTGAGCCCCGCGTCGGGCTCCCTGATCTGCGGGAAACCTGCTTCTTCCTCTCCCACTCCCCCAGCTTGTGTTCCCTCTCTCAGTGTGTGTCTATCAAATAAATAAATAAAATGTTTAAAAAATAAATAAATAAACCATGGTTTGTACTTCCATGAGTTAAACTCACTTACCTTAGCACCTTAGTTAGACTGTTTCATACTGGGGTGAATTTAAAGGAATTGATGTTATATATATTTTTAAAAGATTTTTTTTATTTATTTGACAGAGACACAGCAAGAGAGGGAACACATGCAGGGGGAGTGGGAGGGGGAGAAGCTGGCTCCCCGCTGAGCAGGGAGCAGAATGCAGGACTCTGGGATCAGGAATTGAGCCAAAGGCAGACTCTTAAACTTAACTGACTGAGCCATGCGGGCACCCTGAATTGATGTTATATTGTGAACTGATTGCTTTCATGGCTTATCACTGAAAAGCAATTAAACATTACAAGGCAAAAATAGTCTTCAGTAAAATTATTTCTGTAAATAACTGACATAAAAATTTTGACCTAGTTGTCTCCAGAATGAGGCCTGTGTCCCAAAGGCTTCAGACTGACCTCAAGGAAAATTTTGCAGACTTGAAAAAAAAGAAAAAAAAAAAAAAAAAGATGACCTGGCAAACACTCTACCTAGAAGGAAGTCTAACTTGGGGCCTCTTTTAGAAAGTGTTGAAGTCACATATTAGATAGCCAAGTAGAAAGGAATAGATTTGTATTTTATTTTTACATGCACACACATAAATATATTTGTAGTTTTCCCATGATATGTTACTTAGGTTCTGAGAGACATTTTAGTCAGTTACTCTATTTCTGTTTGGTAATGTAACAATACAGTGTTGGTGTTTTCACATTTAGATGTATGTACTAGATTTATTCCACAATATCTAAGGCAGACAGATCACCAAATTTCCTTTCTTTCCTCTTATCTTTAAAAATGCATGTAGAAGGGCCTCTCAGTGGCTCAGTTGGTTAAGTGTCTGCCTTCGGCTCAGGTCATGATCCCAGAGTCCTGGAATCGAGCCCCGCATTGGGCTCCCTACTCAGTGGAGAGCCTGCTTCTCCCTCTCCCTCTGCCTGCTGCTCTGCCGACTTGTGCGCGTGCTCTCTCTCTCTCTCTTTCACAAATAAAGAAATAAAATCTTCAAATAAAATGCATATAGTGATGTGCACATGATGCCCATCACCAATATCCCGTGACCTTGGGCCCATCACTCTGCCTTTCCATTTTTCTGCATGAAGAAGGGAATGAAAAGGGGGTGGCTTCTACCCCCTGATTCTGAGTTCTTTAACTTGGCTTCCTGGTGGACATTTACAAGTTCCAACCTCTTAGTATTTAATCCTTTTGACTCTGAAAATGGTTTTGATTGGGTATTTTATTATTATTATTTTTTTAAGATCTTACTTATTTATTCGACACAGAGAGAGATCACAAGTAGGCAGAGAGGCAGGCAGAGAGAGAGGGAAGCAGGCTCCCTGCTGAGGGGCTTGATCCCAGGACCGTGAGATCATGACCTGAGCCGAAGGCAGAGGCTTAACCCCCTGAGCCACCCAGGCACCCTTGATCGGATATTTTAGTTTGTACTCCCTCAGAAGCAGATTCCAAGACAAGGATTTGAATATAAGAAGTTTATTTGTGGGGAGGGCACCTGGGTGGCTCAGTGGGTTAAAGCCTCTGCCTTCGGCTCAGGTCATGATCCCAGGGTCCTGGGATCGAGTCCCGCATCGGGCTCTCTGCTCAGCAGGGAGCCTGCCTCCCACCCCCCCACCGCCTGCCTCTCTGCCTATTTGTGATTTCTCTATCGAATAAATAAATTAAAAAAAAAAAGAAGTTTATTTGGCATGAAGCTAAGGGAGTAGAAAAGTGAAATGAGGCAGAGAAAGTGGCCAATAAAGGGTGAATTACTGAGCCAGCTCCCACCTTGGGCAACTGCTACTTAGTTTTGGGGGGGAGGGGATTTAGGAGCCAGTTATTCAAACTGGGGAATGAGAGATCTGGGTTTTTTTGTTTTGTTTTGTTTTTTCAAGATTTTATTTATTTATTTGACAGAGATCACAAGTAGGCAGAGAGGCAGGCATAGAGAGAGAGAGAGAGGAGGAGGAAGCAGGCTCCCTGCTGAACAGAGAGCCTGATGCGGGCCTCAATCCCAGGACCCTGAGTCTATGACCTTAGCTGAAGGCAGAGGCTTAACCCACTGAGCCCCCAAGGCGCACCTGGGGTTTTTATTTGTAGGCTAATGTCTTAGTTTTGGGTTGAAGGCTGCTCTTAAGGGGCAGGTAGGTGGCAGAGCAGATTACAATGGTAAGAAAAGCCCTTAAGTAGAGAAATAGAGTTGCTGGTAGTTGGATGCCGGGAGGTACGCCCTGAAGTGGTAAGGGAAGGGGATGGAGGTAGGGTACCAGCAGCATTCTCTGTCCCAGTCTCCTGATTGAGCTTCACGGCTTCTTTATTTTTTTTTTTTTTCAAGATTATTTATTTGAGAGAGAGAGAGAAAGTTTGTGTGCATGAGCTGGAGGGAGGGGCAAGAGAGAGAGGGAGAGAGTGAGGACAAGTAGACTCCCCACTGAGTGTGGAGCCTGATGCGGGACTCGATCGCAGGACCCCAGAATCATGCCCTGAGCCAACATCAAGAGCCTGACACTTAACCAACCGAGCTACCCATGTGCCCTGAGCTTTGTGGTTTAATGACAGGAGCACGGTGGTTTCTGGAGTAGACTGACCCATGCTGAACACTTCACAGGTATTCTTCAATATTCTTTAGTTATATCTCCTTTTAAGAAGGCAGGGGAAAGCGCTCCGCTCTTCTCCATAGTTTAGTCTATAAAAATGATCTCAAGCCCTTCTGTATGTAAGCATTTCTAAGCCAACACACCAAGGGCTCTACCCAAGAGGTTTCCCCTCAGAGTGCGGGAGCCTGTTATGTGGCAAGCATAGTAATAAATGCTGGGTGTGCCAAGGTGAGAGGCATGATCCTGACCGAGGAGTTCCTGGGCCAGGGGCTGGTTACTGAGTGGCTGACCTAAAGAACCCTTCCAAGTGATAAAGGACTTAAAGTGAATCACCTAATCAACAAAAAGTGTGCTTGTGGGTGCTTTGGAATTCAGGTCAAACGTTCCCCTGTTTCAGACCCTGGCTCCATCTTGTTGGCTGAGTGACATTGGATGAAACAGCCTCAGTTTCCTCACTTGTCAAATGGGATTGCTGATACCTACTCGTGGGATTGTTAGAGGATTCAGTACACTAACCTTGATAAATCGACCAGGTTTGGGTAGAAGAGAGGACAGGGCATGGAGAGAAGGTTGATGGCTAGGTCACTTACTATATATCTTATAAGAACTAAGGTAGGAAGAATGGGTTTGGGGGCTTGATCACAGAAGGCACTGAATCTCAAGTTCAAACAGACCTTGGGACATGACTGCAAGGGCAGTGGGGTTTCATCACATCTCAGAAAGGCTGAGGGAAAGGGCCATCATTCAGTCTTAACATAATATGATATTCTTGGCTCACTGAGCTATTCACGGGCATGGTAGAGACCAACCATATTCTTATGTGGAAACATAGCAGTTTAACACTGTCAAAAAGCAGAAACAAGGGCACCTGGGTGGCTCAGTCGTTAAGCATCTTCCTTTGACTCAGGTCATCCCCAGGGTCCTGGGATCGAGTTCCTCATTGGGTTCCCTGCTCTGCAGGGAGCCTGCTTCTCCCTCTCCCACTCCCCCTGCTTGTGTTCCCTCTCTCACTGTGTCTCTCTCTGTCAAATAAATAAAATTTTTTTTTTTAAAAAGGCAGAAACAGACCCATAAATACAGAGAACAAACTGATGGTTGCCAGAGGGGAGGGTTGGGTGGATGGGCAAAATGGGTGAAAGGGGTAAGGGAAAGTATAGGCTTCTAGTTACTGAAGACATAAGTCACAGGGGGTAAAAAGGATAGCCCAAGGAATAGAGCCAGTGATACTGTGAGAACACTGTATGGTGATGGCAACTGCGTCGGTGGTGAGCGTAGCAGAATGTAGACTGGTTGAATCACCATGTTGTGTGCTGGAAATTCATGTAATGTTGTGTGTCGACCATACTTCGTTCAAAAAAGGAGCTTAACACTACGAGGACCACCACGTGGTGCCAACAAGGTCTGGATCTTAAACTACATTACTAGAATACATTAGCTGCTGGCCCATTTTTGGTCTTGAAGGGGCAGGCTAAGGCTCAGCAAGGTGACAGTCTTTTAATTATAAGTTGACTTTGTGAGAAGACCTGGATGTACAGAAGTTGAGAAATTCCCTCTGTTGACAACACCATCTGACGGATGGGTGTCCCAGAAGGTTTTGAGAGAGCACTTTCCTGTTTTAAAATTGAGAACATTTGCAGTTTCCAACTCACGTGTCACACGTGTTCCTTTGGTCTTTGTCTTTAGCTGCTCATGTTTCCCACCTGGAAAATGTGTCTGAGGAAGAAATGAACAGACTCCTGGGAATAGTGTTGGATGTGGAATATCTCTTTACCTGTGTCCACAAGGAAGAAGATGCAGATACCAAACAAGTTTATTTCTATCTATTTAAGGTGAGGTTTTTCACCATTTTAAAAAGGCATTTCTTCTTTCTCTCATTGTTCAGATGTGCTCAGTTTCTGCGCACCAGGTTGTGGGTGGGAAGGCCCTCAGCTCATGATACGTTTGCCCTCAGGGTTTGTGGAAGCATGCGGTTCTTCATGAGGGATTCTCTAAAATGACCCACCACATGTTGGACACATCACTGTCCTTGAGAGCCTTCATATTTGTATGCAGACTTGAATATCTTGATTTGCTTATGCGTGTAGATTTCTTTACATCCACTCATCCGTTCATCCGTCCGAGTATGTGTTGCACACCTGCTCTGTGCTCTGTGCATGGCACTCATGTAGGCATGAGGGATAGATCAGTGGGCAGAGTCCTTGCCCTCAAGGAGTTGACTTCTCAGTAGAAGAGGCAGACAATCAACCAGTAAATAATATATTTGCAGGTGGTGATAAGTGCTGTGAAGAGAAACAAAGTAGGGTAAGTGGAATCAGAATGGCAGGGATGGTGGTGGCGGGGAGGACACAATCATGAGGAAGGGTAGTTAAGAAAGGCCTCTCTGAGGAGACCACAGATGAGCAGGAACCTGAGCTGGGGGACAGGAGCTGTTGCTAAAAAGGGCTGGGGGAAGAGCTTTCCAGGTAGCAGAAGGAATGCTGTCTAGTGATGGTGTGATGTGGGAAGAGCAAGGAGGCCGGTGTGGTGGAGCCAGGTGTTGGAGGAGCCCCAGTGACCAAGGGGAGGGTGGGAGGAGATATGGTTGGAGGGTGGCCCCAGGGCCTTGACTCCCACGCTTCACGGAGAGGAATCAGGAATTTCCAAATTTGGGCATCTCCCTACTGTCCTCTGTCTTTTTGACCCCGGTCACTGGTCACCAGTTACTGCTCCCACTTCCCCACTCACCATAGCTGCTGCTTCCTGGCTCTGCCTGAGCTCCCCTTGGGTCACATCCATCCCCTTTCTGCAGACATATGCCTCCCCATCTTCTGACTACAGTCAGGATGGACAGGGGTAGGAGAGAAGTGGGTGGTGGGAGCAGAAAGATGAACTTGAGGGGGCCAAAAATATATTCTTAAAGGGAGCAGACAGAAGAAATAATTAAAAAACAGAAACCTTGCTTTTGAGGGCACTGTTGATTATGTTGTATTGTGTAATACTTAAAAGGTTCTTTAAAAAAACAAAACAAAACAAAACAAAATGCTCCACTCAGAGCTTATAGCCAGGAAAGGTTTGCCTCTTTAGTGAGCACCGTGCTTCATTTTATATGACAAGGATAGAAAAATTTTCCATTGAGTTCCTCTTTTGCTTTAGCTGCTAGGAATCTCAGTGCAATTTTTGTGCTCAATTCCTGTAGTTTTTTTTTTTTTTTTTAAGATCTGAATTTACTTGATACATAATTTTCCCTTCTCCCCATTTATTAACTTTTGTGGGTTTTTTGTTGTTGTTGTTGTTTTGGGAGGATGTTACTTATGGGAGTTTGGGGATAGATAGGAGACAGGTGTGGGAGTGAGAATTGTATTTTTAAACTTTGGGGTCATGTGTGGGGATATGGTTCTACAAAGGTAGATGGGAGGTTGGAGGGAAGAGAAGGGGGTTGGGGGGAGAGAATGCACCGCTGAGTTCCCCACTGCCATTAGCAGGCACTGGTCTACTCCAGGTGACAAGTTGTTGACATGGCTATGAGCCCTGAGTCATCCAGATTGAACCCTGGCAGGTTCATGCTGTTTAGAGCTTCTTTGGAAAAAGATGTTAGTTGAAGAAAAACAACGTCTGCATGACTGCAGTGATTATTTTTCTTGGAACTGAGTGGCCTGGCAGCCCCACAGCCCTGCTGGAAATGAAGGTGGTGTCAAGGTTTCCATCCTGCTGGCCTCCTCGGGATTCCGGTTATAACTAACCAAATAGGCCAGGCAGCGCTGCTCTGCTTTGAAGTCCATTTCTCTCTCTCTCTCTTCTCTCTTCCCACCTCCCTCATTTTTAATAGCACAAATGTATTTACTCATGGGAACAAAATCTAAAATATTCAGCATTCTCCCCCACCATACCCCCCCCCAGAGTCATTCTTTGGGCCAATAAGTAATAAATCCTCCATTCCTTAGCTTTTGAAAGGCAGCTCCTGTGTCTCCTATGTCTCAGTAATTAAATTAGAATGAAATGTATTATTCCTTTAGTAACATTTAAAAAACTTCAGGCTTAGATGTTGAAAATAAACCCAATGAAAAGCTGCTTCCTAAACTCAGTGTTTTCCTCGACCCTGTAACTGTAGTGTCAGAGCTCGACTCTCTGGGCTTCAGTCCCGGCTCCATCACATGTGAAAGGTGACTTTCTCCCGCAGTTTCCTTATCGGTAAAATACAGTGATGGCACGTACGTCTGAAGGTTGTTAGGGGTATTAAATGAGATATGACATAAAGAGTGTCTGGGGAACCTAAGGGTGCAAATGCTTGCCGCTGGTATTAAATTTCTTTTCTGTGGCCACTTAGCCCAGCTCCATCCTTTTGTAGATGAAGAAACCAACATTCAGCATTTCCCCAACCCATTAGTTTATCTCCAAATTGAAACCCCCAGTGGGCCAAGTTTTCAAATGGTCTTATTTTAACTGGGCAAACAAAGTAGGCAGGCAGAATGATCTGTATTTGAATTTGATGATCTGTCCATATCCTTAGAAACACATTAGTGACTTATCATTACTGCATGCTTATTTTTTATGAAAATGGGCACAATACATTGAAAGGATCAACAGATGCCCCCACACTAATTATGTATATGGTGCCGCGGAAGGAATTGAGGCCCTTGTAAGACATGGCTCAGGGGACACATGGGGACCTTGAAACTTTTGTCCATTTCTGTTAACTCCTGGGAGCATGATTGCCACATCTTGTTTCTGTTGAAAAGGCAGTAAGTGGAGAAAGGAGAGAAAGATATAACAAATAAACGCATGGTTGTCATGCCATACCTGGCCTGCATGTAAAGGTCACAGGATTTTCAAGCAAAGGTTGAAGGTAAAGGATTATTTTCAAAGTAGGTCTTGATTAGTGACTCTGTGTTCCTTTTTTCTCTCAGATATGTGTTCTTTGAGAGCTTTAAATTCCAGTGGCAAGGATTAAGAGCAGTGTTTTGTTTTGTGGGCATTGAGATGCCAGAACACTTGTCTTGTATTCTGTGCATGGAGAGGAAATGAAAAGAGACCGCAGCAGTGAAAGTTGCCAGTTGAGAGCCCTGCAGAATTCCTTCCCGAAGGGCCTGGGCCCTAGTTTATGCATAGGATGCACAGCTGGTACAAACAGCCCTCTCCCCTGGCCTCACTTGCACAGAATGGCTCCCTGCCTTTATGGGGTTTAAATATGAACCTTCTTCAGGGAACCTGGGTCGCGCAGTTGATTGTGTCTGACTCTTGGTTTCCGCTCTGGTCATGATCTCAGGGTCTTGAGATCAAGCCCTGCATGGGTGTGGAGCCTGCTGAAGGGTTTCCCTTTCTTTGTCCCTCCTCCCCATGTGCTTTCTCTTTAAATAAATAAAAAAACCTAAGAGACCAACCAACCAACCCACCCTCCAGAGCATGAGCACAGCCTGCAGGGGCCTAGCTGGGCATGGGCAGTGTGTGTGTAGGTGTTGCATACCAGGCCTCTGGGTCAGTGGGAATCTGGAAGTGGTGGGAAGGGAATGTGAATAGGATGGAGAGCCTGGTGCTACTGGTGGAGCTCTAGGCTGTGCAGAACATGGAAGGGGTCCAGTTTCTCATAACTCTGGTCGGGGGTATGAAGGCAGATTTGGGCTACTTGGTAGTCACCCACTTTTATTGACTTAAGGATTTATTTACATGTAGATGAGGTAATTAGAATATGGTGACTTCCCTTCAGAGTCTGTGTTGTGTGTGTGTGTGTGTGTGTGTGTGTGTGAGAGAGAGAGAGAGAGACACATTGATTTTTTTTTCTTAATGATTTTTTTTGCAGCTCTTGAGAAAGTCTATTTTACAAAGAGGAAAACCTGTGGTTGAAGGCTCTTTGGAGAAGAAACCCCCATTTGAAAAACCTAGTATTGAACAGGTAAAATTTTAGTGGGGGGACACCCTTATTTTTATTGCTCTAAGGCTGAACAAACCTAATCTTCCATCTCTCCATGTGTCTTTCTTCCACCCTCTATACCCAGCTTAGAGATGCTCACTGAGTGTGTAGAAATTGTCTTGGACCCTTTGCATCAGAAGTGAATACTTAATTTAATAAATGATCTAGCTGTTGTCTTTTACGGTTGCTGTATATTCAGAATTCACTGCGTTTGGGGAAGAAAAGAATTAAGCAGAACATGCAGGTCGTAGGAACACATGGAATGTGCTTTTTCTTGGTGTTGATGTTTTAACATTAAGTCTTTGTCCTTTTGTTTGGCACGGCCTGAAAAAGCCTGTTGAGGTGAGGGTATTGGGAGCATTGTCAAAAACACTGTAAGTCAAGCAAAAAAACACAAAAAAGAAATGAGGTTTTGCATCCAGAAATTGACTTCTTGTTACATTATGATTCCTGGAAAGAAACCGGTTTACTTGGGGAATCTGTTGACGTGTATAGACTTTTTCTGTGAAGTGTTGAGTCTTTCCTCAGAGTCACTTTTTCGCCCGCCGTTCTTTGGCTAAAGAAATCTCAGATACTCTTGACTGAATTTCTTGATGAGAATGGTTACAGAAGATAGGACATTAGGGTCTCTACAAATACAAATAAATGTATTTTTATCAGTCATTTTTCAGTAGAAGAAATTTTACTTTTGTTTCCAAACTCTATTCAGTAAGAATTTATTTGAAATTAGATTAGTTGGGAGTGTTCTACAGAAACATTGAATTAATCCGCAGATTCTTTTAAAAGCTCATGATTTTGAATAGGATTTTTTTTTTCTTGGTAAGCTTGCTGAAACCAAAAGAATGATAGTAAGCAGTTTAAATTGTCATGCTTTAGTTCAGTGGAAGACAAGCCAGCAGCTTTCTGATTAAAATTTTGGTAATGTAAAACTGTAATGTGTATCCAAGAACTTCATTATACATGATGTCCTGTATGGATAGAGCGGCAAGAATTATTCTGCAAAATAATCCTATTTTATTGTTTAATAGGTTTTGACCTTTTCAGTCTGTGGTTTTGATTTTCTCTTTAATGCTTGAGGATTGCAGCAGGCATAGAATAGCAACCCACAGCTTCTCTGTCTTGTCACTTTTCATCCACTGTGATCTGTGGCACAATTCCCTCTGGGCATTCCTGTTTTCTAATAGGGAAAAGGAAGAGATTTTTGTGAATAGAGAAATGTCTGTTCTCTAGCTAATAGCCACCAATGGCACTGACTGTGTGGGTGTTCAGAATTAGTATGATTGCATAGCTGTATGAATAAATTGCCTTCCCTCCTTTTAAGGGTGTGAATAACTTTGTACAGTACAAATTTAGTCACCTGCCATCCAAAGAAAGGCAAACAATTGTTGAGTTGGCAAAAATGTTCCTAAACCGCATCAACTATTGGCATCTGGAGGCACCATCTCAACGAAGACTGCGATCTCCCAATGATGATATTTCTGGATACAAAGAGAACTACACAAGGTAATTTGATGACAAGTTCTTTTCCTTTGGCCTCCTAGAATGCGTTGCAGACATAAAATTACTACTGGTCCCTACAAGCAGAGGGTTGCCCAGTTATTGTGGTAACTCCATCTGTTCAGAGAGAATGTTTGTATAATTTAACTTCTTATTAATGCCATGATATTTTGGGGCATGAGGGATCCAAACCAGCTAGCCCTGTACTATCCAGTTTGATAGTTGATATCTACATACGGCTATGGAGCACTTGAAATGTGGCTCGTGTGAATTGAGATTTCAAAGCGTATACAAACAAACAAAAAAGAAGAAAATATTTCATTAGTAGTTTTTTTATATTGACTCCATGTTGAAGTGACGATATTTTGGATATATTCAGTCAAGTTATGTTAAAGTAATTTCATCTGTTTCTTTTTACCTTGTCAGTGCGACTATTGGAATATTTAAAATTCCTTTTGTTGCTTGCATTGTATTTCTGTTGAACATCACTGATTTAGGTAACCATACTGTGACTCTTTAATGATTATACAGAAACTTTCACTCTTTTAAAAAACCAAAAAAAACAATGACCACGGATATAATAGCATTAAAGAATTTTTATAAAGAAGGAAAGGTCACGTTAGTCCCAGCACCATGGTGGAACTGATATCATTAAACATGTTGTCTTCCAGTCTTTGCCCTCTAACTATTTTATATTATTTAAAATGAAAAAAAAAATCTATAGAATTTGCATCCTGTTTGTCCCCCTACTTAACAGCATATCAAACATTTTACTGGTTACATTATGGTCAGTTGAGTTGATGTACTGTAATTTGCCCAACTATTTCCCTGTTGGTGGACATCAGGCTGTGCAAATATTCTTGGATTTCATGTGTTTTTTTCCCTTAATATAGGAATTTGTTTTTACTGTTTTTGAATTGTGGAATATTAGAACTGACTTTAAAAATCTTAAACATGGGCCACACAAAGTAAGATGACCTACATTTATTTTCATTTAAGTGGGGGAATGACTTGATTCCCATTTTATAACTTCCCCCTTTTGTATTTTATTTATTTAAGTAATCTCTACACCCACCGTGGGGCTTGAACTCATGACCTAGAGATCAAGAGTTGCATGCTCTTCCGACTGAACCAGCCAGGTGCCCCCACCCCCTTTTATATTTTATAGGCACATCAAGCTTGCTTCAGGAGGTATTCCTGACTTAAAGTAGGCAATTTTTTTATAACCTGAGGAGCACTTGTACCCAGGTTATTATTTTTTTTTTAAGATTGATTTATTTATTTGAGAAAGAGAGAGAGTGTTCGTGAGGAGGAGGAGGAACAGAGGGAGAGACTCTTCAAGCGGACTCCCTGCTAAGCGTGGAGCCTGAGGGGAGACTTGATCTCAGGAGACCCTGAGGTCATGGCCTGAGCTGAAACCAAGAGTTGGACATTTAATTGACTGAGCCAGCCAGACACCCCTCCAGGTTATTTTCTCTAACAGCAGATGACATGTAGGAATGAGTATAGTTTAAGATGAGTTTTCTAGTCGTCTGGGTGGCTCAGTGGGTTGGGCCTCTGCCTTTGGCTCAGATCATGATCTCATGTTCCTGGGATCAAGTCCCACATCGGGCTCTCTGTTCAGCAGGGACTCTGCTTACCCCCCTCTCTCTGCCTGCCTCTCGGCCTACTTGTGATCGCTCTCTCTCTCTCTCTCTCTCTCTGTGTCAAATAAATAAATAAAATCTTAAAAAAAAAATTTTAAAAAAGATGAGTTTTCCTCTCTGATTATTGACCCAATATTCATGAGTAATATCCCCTTTCCTCTCCTCCCTTCTTTTACAATATATGTAATTTGAGTTATAAAGTATTTCTATACTAGTGGACTTTTATAGGAATTACAGATTTCTTTATCAGTTTTTAAAATTACATATTTCTATACTTTCATTTCAGAATTTTTTATGAAATAATATAGTTCCTATATTATTTTAAATGTCATTTATAATAAGGGTTAAGATAATCTATCAAAAATATAGGGATGCCTGGCTGGCTCAGTCAGTCAAACATGCAAGTCTTGATCTTGGGTTCATGAGTTCGAGATCCACGTTGGGTGTAGGGATTACTTAAAAAAATCTCTGTCTGTCGTTTAAACCCACCTGTGAACAGTTGGCTAAGCTGAATATTTGCTAAAGCCAGATGTCTGAAAATATTTACCACTCTTAACAGAGGAAAAATTGTTTCATCGAGAGGGGAATTAAATGTAAAGCAGCATGGGAGGTATTACTGTATTTTAGAAAACAGTAAAAATATATACTGTGTAGCATTTGGGAATTACCAAGAAAGGGGTGACACTTGGAAATACTTAAGGAGTAGTAAAATTAGAAATGGAACGTTGAAATGAACAGTGGGTTTGAATCATAGCTTCATCCCTCCCTAGTTCTGTATGATTTAGACCAGTCACTTCACCTCCTTGACCTTCAGTGTCTTCGTCTGTCCGAGTCTCATGAGTACCCTGAGTGTTCTGTGTAGCGTCTGGCACACAGGATGGGTGGTAGGAAGATGCTAGTCATCGTTTTCCTCCCACACATGTTCTCTAAAACTCAGTTGCTGCCGGCGTGGGACTCTTAAGCTAGAGTGTGTACAGCTGAAGGAGAGTGTCATTATTTGACTATTACTTTAGAAACTAAAATAATAGGGAATAGAAAGACAACGGCAGATTCCTTTCTAGCCCAGCCTCTTAGGCCACGGGCTGAGGGCAGAAGGAAGAGTGGAGTCCAACCATGGTGAAGAGAACCCTGCTGAGAGACTGGACTGGGTACACCCTGATGAGTTCTGAAACCTGCTGATTTCTAGGTGGAATGGAGACCGAGAGCCTCTGTTAATAATAAATAAGGAAATGAAGGTAGACGACGCTCACGTCCCCCGTTTGCTTGCGATCATGCCACGTTGATGAGGAAAGGGAAGTACAGAGAAGCAACCTGTGAAAATTATGAGAAGCAGTAATTGTTTCAGAGTAAAACCTCACTGTCATGAGCACTTAGGATTTTAATAAACCACACACCACTACAGCATGGTCTCACACCGATACTCATCTTCTCAAAAATGGGTAATATTACAGGCTGCAGGCACCACTAGGTTTTATCTTGATGTGTAAGTGAACCTCAGGACCTGTAATGCTGGTTCAGCATATAATTTACAGCAGTTGTAGCGGTTAGAACAAAGGGGCTGAATGCTTCTGGAGCTTGTTCGTCAGCAAGGAAATGGGGGGAAATCGGATTCGCTGTGGAAGAGACCAGACTCAGAGAATGATTATTGCAGAGCTACCCTGTGAAGGTTTTCCAATAAAAAATTAAGTGCAGATTGAACAGTAGAACTGCTTAAATGACTTAATCCTCTCTATTCTGAGTGAAAGAAAAATATGAATATTTTGCATATTGAAAATATCTGATATTGTCATGCTAATGTATAGGTAATGTTAATAATTAATGGAAGTATATATCCCCTGGAAATCACTATGGATTTAGAAAAAGATCTGGACAAATGTTTTGAAGTTTCCTGAATTTCGTGACGGTGCATTAATACAATTCCATGAAGAAATAACCTGAAAATAAAGTGTCTGAAGATGGCGACTTTTTTTTTTTTTTTAAGATTTTGCTTATTTATTTGACACAGAGACAGCATAAGAGGGAATACAAGAAAGGGGAGTGGGAGAGGGAGAAGCAGGCTCCCCACTGAGCAGGGAGCCAGATTTGGGGCTTGATCCAGGACCCTGGGATCATGACCTGAGCCTTAAGGCAGATGATTAATGACTGAGCCACCCAGGAGCCCCTTAAGATTGTGACTTTTTAAAATACATCTGACCAGCAGATCTGCTACTAGAAGTGATGAATAATTAGTCTTAGATTTTGAATTGTGCAGACCTTCTGAAAGGTCACCCCTATACTGGGGAGCTGTTTTGTAAGAATACAGTGCAAGTTGGATATACTAAGTTGATTTTGGTGAAACAGTTGTATGTAACCGTTGTTCTGTGACTGAGCATTCATCATTAGGTGTGTAAGTCTAGGGCAGTACACAGCAGGAACATGGAAAGAACAGTGGGCTAGGGGGTAAGAGACCCCCAAGCCTTGAGTTGGGGTGAACTAGGACAGGTCACTTAATTCCTACAAACCTTGGGATTTTCATTCCAGCAAGTAGGATGACATGGTCTGTGCTCAAGTTCTCCAGTTCTGTTCACATTTTTAAAATTTATTTTATTTTATTTTTTAAAGATTTTTATTTATTTGATAGACAGAGATCACAAGTAGGCAGAGAGGCAGGCAGAGAGAGAGGGGGAGGCAGGCTCCCTGCTGAGCAGAGAGCCCGATGAGGGGCTTGATCCCAGGACCCTGAAATCATGACCTGAGTTGAAGGCAGAGACTTTAACCCACTGAGCCACCCAGGGCGCCCCCTGTTCACATTTTAAAGAAAACAAGGTGGTTGCAAATCATCATGATGCTGTCAAAACTCTGAGAGAGTTATTTGCTGCATACACATTGCCATTTTTATTAGGCATACATAAATGAATGAACTATCCTTTCACTGGTTTTTAGAAGACCTGAAACCAGTCATTTAGGTAAAATCTTTTCCTACGGTCAATGTTTGGAGGAGTGTGTGTGCAGAGACGAGGCATACGAATTCCCATTTCTTCTTTCCATCCCACCCCGCTTGATGACCATGTCATTTATTTAAAGTAGCACCCAGACACCACCCGTTGACTCAGTCTCTGTCTTACCAACCCATGCACCTTAACAGACTGATCAAATGAAATTAATCTTGGAAGTCAAAACAAAGCTAAAAAGTATCAACTATGGTCTGTAAAATGGTTTTCAGAGGAAATGTTTCTATTATTTGAAACATTTTACTAGACAGTAACAATCTGTGTTGCTTTCCCTTAACCTGGGAAGATTGCATGGCCTGTTAAGCACTTCTTTATAGCACTTCATGATTTTATGGTAATATTTATAACCTACCATTGCTATAGCAGAAATAACATCAGTTTTAAATAGACTCTTGGACATCTGTGACCCTTCTACAGATGGAAATGGCTCTTTAGACTCAAAATCAGCACCTGCCATAGACCCATAGTGTGAGCCACAAATGTAATTTATAATTTTCTACTGGTTACATTTTGAAAAGTAAATAGGCACAGGACATTAATTTTAATAATGTGTTATCTTACCCAGGATATAAATACTATTTCACTGTGTGATCAATGTGAAAAATTATTAATGATGCATTTTTACCTTCTCTTGTGTGGTCTTTAAAATCCAATGTGTATTTTATCCTTATGGCACATCTCAGTTCATTCCCTCAGTTTTAAATGGTCAAAGCTAAATGGAGTCCTACCAGAGCAGTAAAGTTATGTTTCATGGAGAAATATTTCATACTGTTTCCATTTAAAAGTAAATTTTAAATTGATTAAATGCCATTAAAAATTGAGCTCCTCAGTTGCCCTAGCCACATTTCAGGTGCTCAGTAGTTACATGTGGCTGGTGGCCTTTTTATCTGCACAGATTACAGAACACTCCCAGCAGCAAAGACGGCTGTTTTGGACAGTACCGGTCTAAATCCTGAGAATCTTTAATCTTCCAGTACAGAAAATTGGACATATTTTTAACATTATAGTCTTGTGATGGCCCAAGTCTCATGAAACTGAGTTTCTGATTATTAAAATTTGTAACTTTAACTCTTAATGTTTGTCATTTCATAATTAGTCACTTGGGAGCTGGCCTCCCTTCAGCCCCGAATATCTTATAACCTCATTAAATGGCCACAGACTAACATCCAGCCGAGGCTGGCCTTGAAGGTGATACAGTTCTGTACGAAGCACAAAGTAAATGCTGTCTGCTACCAAGATCACTGTTCCTGATTTGACAAGATACAGTGACACTTAAGAAGCCCATTTGGTAATCATAAAATTACATTTGGGTATAAATTATTAAGACAGAAAAGCTGGGATAAGTATAGAAATAGTAGCAGGATTTTAAGGTTAATTTTGAATTTAGGCAGGTGAACTTGAACTAATGAAAACTGTCTTTTCCGGAGAGGAACTACCACCACTGCCATCGCACACACAGGGAAACTATGAAGTGATACAGAGTAAGATAAAGCAATAAGCACGAGTTAGTGACTATTATTCTGCTCTTTATTAAGGGTCTGAAAGTTCATCAAGAGCTTCCCATTTGCAGTTTGGGCCCCTCTGAGCCCTCTCTCCCACTGTAAAGATCAGGAAGGCACACAGAGAGCAGAGGTGTTCATTTTTAGAAAGCAGTCCTGTCCTGGAAAAGGATGTTTGGCTCTGCTACCAAGGAATAAGGATCTTCTGAGATTCTGAGCCCTGGTCTCATGCTACCCTCTGACCCCCACTCTACTGTGATGGGACTGGGTCCTGGGAATTTGAGACCTTGCATCCCGGCCGACCATAAAGAGGGCCGATTTTGAATAAACTTTGATTCTCCAGCTCCTCTTGGCTGAGAGCGCTTTCTTCATTGTGTGCCCTACATAGCCAGCGTACCCCAGGACTGTGGTCAGATCTCAAGAAAGCCTCTGGTTTCCCTCTGGGCCTGGGCACTCGTCCAGCTTTCTGTAATGCTGAAGTGCATTTTTAGGTTGGAGACTGAGTCATTGAAAATGTACCTAAGCGACAGATGGTGAAGCTTATTACTTCCTGTGTTTTGACTGAGTTTTGAATAGTCTTGAAGATCTTTATCTTCCCACCAAAGCTTCAGGGGTACATGAGTGCTGTGTAGGCATTTTAAATTTTACTCAGAGAACGAGTTGGTGGAATTTTGAGTCTTTCACAAATGGGACTTCCTCAGCTTCCCCTTTAATTTCTTCTCTTATTTAAACTACCATTTATGTACCAGAAACTTGAATTACAGTGTGTACTCTCCATACAGTATCTCCTGGCATGGGTGTACCAACCCATCAAAGTAGGTATAACTGCTGTCCTCCTTTTACAGGTAAGGACCTAGAGACTTAAGAACATAATTACAGTTTCCAGGTCATGGCAAAGCAGGGGTTTGACCCCAGGACTGTCTGGCAGGACTCAACTGCGTGATGCTGCAGTATGGGATGGTTTTTCTAGAACTGGACCCCAGTGCTTGTATACAGGCAACTAATTCCCAAGTTTCCTTAGCTGGCAGGGATACTACTGCTTATCACTGAGACCTAGTTTCTTCTCCTTTGGTTACTGGTGGGAGAGTCACCATCATCGAACATGTCAGAGGACCTGGGCGTTTAAGGGATATTGATGGTACTTGTCTCCTCTTATCACAGGTGGCTGTGTTATTGCAACGTGCCCCAGTTCTGTGATAGTCTACCTCGGTATGAAACCACCCAGGTGTTTGGGAGAACACTGCTGCGCTCAGTCTTCACAGTCATGAGACGACAACTTCTGGAACAAGCGAGACAGGAGAAAGACAAACTGCCACTTGAAAAACGAACTCTAATCCTCACCCATTTCCCAAAGTAAGAGAGCACCCTTGCTGGTCTTTGATCCCGGAGCTTGTGATTGATAAACACACACGAAAGCCTGTATCAGTAAGGAGATCAGGAATGCCAGCAAAGGCATCGCAGGGAAGAGGAAGGGACCCTCTCCTTCTCAGCTCCCCTTGTGGGTCTTTTTTGGTATTGCGCAGCCAGCCTATCTGTTGTTGGCGTGAGTTTGTGTTGCCCACAGGCATGGCTCCCTTGGCCCCGGCTCATCCCACCTGGATCCTGGTCTCTGGGTCTCGCAGTGGGATACTGCTTTGTTTGGTGTATTTAGCTGCCAGGAAGCTAGAGGAGGATGGGGGGAGTGGTCGGAGCAGTTTCCATCTACTCGGCAGGACAACTCAAGTGGATCTTTTTCCCATCCCACATCTCCAACGCTTTCGAAGCCTGGTGAAAAACTCCTGCCTCAGCTACAGTTAGCCTGCCTCCTCACTGTTTGTGAACTAGACTCCAAGAGCAGGGCTGGACCGGAATAGAGAGGCTCCCTTCAGAATGATCTTCGTGTCTCTCTGCTCAGTTTTTTGTAGAATGTACAGAACTCTTGTGCACCTTGCTTTTTGTACCTGCAAGAGCTCTAACAGAGAAATAATCACTTAAATATTTTTCATATGAAGGAAATGTGTTTAAAGGAATCAGAAGTTGCAGTGCTGGACTGTTGGCCTGGGAAATGCATTTTCAGTGCTAAGGACCAAAAATTTAAACTAAAAGTCTGACTGCTCGTGAGGGGCTGAGGGTGCAGTTGCTGACTTGTCAGTGAGCCAGTTTATTCCATGGGCAGCGGCATTCTGCCTAGACCAGCGCTTCTGGTGAAGGAGGCAGAAGTTATCATTGGAAAGGGCTTTCTGGGTTCAATAGAGACTTCCTTTTTGCACGCCATTGAGAACTACTGGTGTAGAGAAGAGCATTTATTTATTTATTTACTTATTTTAATTTTTTTTTTTTTAATTTATTTGACAGAGGGAGACCTCACAAGTAGGCAGAGAGGCAGGCAGAGAGAGAGAGAGAGGAGGAAGCAGGATCCATGCCGAGCAGAGAGCCTGATGTGGGGCTCGATCCCAGGACCCTGGGATCATGACTTGAGCCGAAGGCAGAGGCTTTAACCCACTGAGCCACCCAGGCGCCCCAATTTATTTATTTATTTTTAAAGATTTTATTTATTTACTTGTTTATTTGACAGAGAGATCAGAGGCAGGCAGAGAGTGAGAGGGAAACAGGCTCCCCACTGAGCAGAGAGCCTGATGTGGGGCTCAATCCCAGGACCCTGAGATCATGACCTGAGCCGAAGGCAAAGGCTTTAACCCACTGAGTCACCCAGGTGCCCCGAGAAGAGCATTTATTTTTATTTATTTATTTCTTAAAGATTGTATTTATTTATTTGACACAGAGAGAGAGATCACAAGTAGGCAGAGAGGCAGGCAGAGAGAGAGGGGGAAGCAGGCTCCCTGCTGAGCAGAGGGCCCGATGTGGGGCTCGATCCCAGGACCCTGAGATCATGACCCGAGCTGAAGGCAGAGGCTTAACCTACTGAGCCACCCAGGTGCCCCAGAGAAGAGCATTTAAAAGAGGAGGTATTACATTCTTTAACCAAGGATTGATGATGCCCTGTTTTATTATTAAGTTACTGTTAATTGGATTACCTAGTTTATTTCTCAGGAAAGATAGCTTTGATTTTTAAGAATAAGTTAGGTCCAAAACAACCACAGAAATGGTTTTTTGCTAGAAATTAACTGTAAATTCCTTTGCAGTTTAACACAAATCCTAATCCGTGGGTAGAAGATGTCGTGGGTAATTCTGGTGAGCTTTAGCTGAACGCTTGATATTTGCGTATAAATCCTAGCATCCTGAGTTTCAGTGTTTTCTTCAGGCAGCCGGTTCCTGAGACTCAGGTGTGACAGGAACAGTTTGGTATTCTCCAGGGAAGAAGGTTCAGAAGTATTGGAGCTGCCGTTTGGGTGTTGCCCCTAAGTGGGTTAGGATCTCTTACGCCTGCTCTCGTATCTAGTAGCTGCCTTTTCGCTGGTCTGAGCTCCTTTCCTTTGAGATTGAGAGCAATTTGCTTTTCTTTTTGTTTTTTTTTTTTTTTTAAGATTTTATTTATTTATTTGAGAGAGAGAAAGACAGAGAGAGAGCATGATAGGAGAGGGGATCAGAGGGAGAAGCAACTCCCCACTGAGCAGGGAGCCTGATGCGGGACTCAATCCCAGGACTCCAGGATCATGACCTGAGCTGAAGGCAGACATTTAACCAACTGAGCCACCCAGGCACCCGAGAGCAATTTTCTTATTTCTCTATTACATCTGCCACATAAGCAGCATTTTATATTTTTAGACTATAGTTGTCATTCTCTGTCTCTAAGCCAAGGCACAAAGAGGACCTTCCCCCCTGTTCCACCTTTTATGGTACTTAAAGAGAAATTTTAATTACCTTACAAAGTAACAGTTTTTGTTTTTTTTTTCCATAGCAAATTCATTTTGCTTCTTGCCGATATTTGCTAATTATAGTGTGTTATGTTCCTTCATCCCATAGTTCTGGCATGCTTATGCTATCGAGTTAAAAAATCAATGCTGTTTTTTTTCTCTTCTCTATTACTAATGGTAGGGTAAAGCTACCACCCACTTCTTTTAAATCCCTTGTCATTGAATATGACAACATGGAGGCTGATGGTGATTTATACCTCTAGCCTTGGCAGCAGAATCACGCACACGGAAGCTGAAGGTGCTGTTGGAGTCTTGGTGCCGGCTCAGGGTGAGAGCTGTGCCTGGCCGCACGCCACTCCCCGAGGTCGCTGTGATTCTCACATGCATTTGCAGGGCTCACATCCTCATCTTCCTCCTCTTCATATGGGCCCTTTCTTCCGCTTGGCTTTAACTTGTGCCTTTCCTAGGGCATTTGGGTGGCTCATTCGGTTAATCATTTGCCTCTTGATTTCGGCTCACGTCAGGACCTCAGGGTGGTAGGATCTAGTCCTTTACCTCTCTCAGCGGGGAGTCTGCTCCCTCTTTCTCCTTTTGCCCCTCCCCCACCTTGCACTTGCTCCTGTGTTCTCTTTCTCAACTATATAAATCTTTAAAAAAATCAATATGTAAATAAACAAAAACAAAACTTGTGCCTTTCCTCCCATCTACCAACTTGCAAGATTGTTATTAGAAAGGTTCAGTATCTATATTTCACCCTAAAAGTGATAAATAAATGTGCGTGCTGATGAAAATTCGGTTAAGAGAGAACAAAGAAGCAAAAGACGCCCCCCAAAGCCCTACCACTCTGAACTACTTTTAGTGTTTTTAGAGATTTTTGTTTTACGCCATGGATGGTTCTTTTATTCTACATACAGTTTTGAATTGTATCTATACACAAAGTAAGCTCTCTCTCATGTCATTGCATGAAACTATTCTTTATTATAATAACTATATTTACATATAAATGATATAACACACACACACATATGGATATATAGAATATTTTTCCTAAATTAGTAATGGCATTCTTCCTTGGTGAGTCTCTGCAAGGCTTTGTGAAAGAGTGTTCTGATCATACGATTACTGATAGAGAAGGAGCCTAGAAAAGGAAAAGAAATTTACTTCTGTGATGAAGGGCCGTTGGGGAAATCTTGAGGGCTGTGTAAGATAGGAAGGGGAGAAAAGGCCTCAAGCACGTTCTTTCCCCTCAGCAAGATCACAGTGCGATCTCAGTAAGGCTCTTACCTCCTACTGCTGTCAGTCTTTCTGTGATTGGTAAGAAACATACCAAAATGTTTTAACATGTAGCCTAATGGTGGCTTGGTTGGAAGTAGAAGTGACTCATGCAGTTTCTATAAACCATGAATTAAACTATCGTGTACGGGTAGGTACTCATTCAAATGGTACCTTGTTCTTGAATATGAGATTTAATCTGAGCAGCAAGTAAGAAGACCCCTCGGACCTTTCCCCATCTATTTTCACTCAACGAACAAACATCTCCCACCCCTGAAATCATTTAAAATCGCGCGGGCATTGATAGGTGAGAAGAATTGTGGTGCTTTTAGTGATAGGGATAATGATGATGATGATGATACTGATCCTTGATTAGTTGTCCAAAACCTTGATACTGGTGTTTCAGAATTCAAGATTTAAAATATTTCGTAGAGGTAATATGACATGTATATTATATATCACAGTTCTAGGGATAGGTACAGTCCCCCTAAATCATATCTACTCATAATCGTAAAAACTATAAATAGTTTTATGTATGTTCAGATCAGATTGTTGCCAAATGGGTCATGGAAGATCTTTTTTTAAGAGCTTTTGGGGTTCAGAATTTCAGATACAGGATAATGGACTCATCATATTCAACCTTTATTACATCATTGCAGTGTGAACTTCATGAGGGCAAGATGGTTGTTTTGTTCACTCTGTCCTCACAACACCTAACACAGTGCCTGACACAGGGTAGATGTCCAGCTAGTATCTGTTGAATGGATGAATGGAGCACTTACATGGGGGTCAGGCACCATTTTATGTTGAACATTAGCTTATTTCTCACTGTGACCCTTTGCAGGAATTTCTGTTGAAATTTCTGTTTTATGGAAGTGGAATCTGAGAAAGAGGAAAGCTAAGAATTTCTTTCAGGGATCACAGAAATTGAGTGGTGAGCTCGGCCAGTGGATTCTAGAGCCCAGGCTCTTAGCCAATTTTTTTTTTTTTTTTAATTCTTCCACTAGAATGTATGTGCCTTAAAAAGAGGCTTATAGAAAGGTATTCCAGTACCAGACATGTAGATTTGTGTTGGTATTTTAATCATAATTCTTTAATTTTTGTGTACATAAGTCTAAGGTACTTAATCAAAATTTAATTATCTAGGCCTGTTCTTATGGACTCCTTTTCTGTAAGCCCAGGTAGAGCTTGGCTATCTATATTTCTAACAAGATCTCCAGGTGATTTCTGTGGGTCCCCAAGCTTTCAGATCCATTTGGTTTATAACATGACAAAAAGTATAACATAGTAATCAACCACATTCTAATCCTAGCCCTGTAATTTACTAATTGTGGAACTTTGTGCCAGTGATTTAATACCTGTGCTTTAAGTTTTTTTCTTCTGTAAAATGGGTATAATAATGGATTCTGTATCATAGGTTTGTTAAGAAGATTACCTGAATTAATAATACATCAATCAGTTAGAACAGCGTTTGTAAGAGTTATATACGTGTGTGATAATAAAAATAAAATATGTGGCTCTTTGGTTTGATATGAGGATTTGATAAGAAGTTCATAGAAGAGTATAGGCACATGGCAAGCCCTTGATAACTATTAGCTTTTGGGATAGACAATGACAGTGGTAATGACAGCTACATAGATGGTGGAAAAAAAATTTTTTTAAGATTTATTTATTTATTTGACAGAGAGAGAGATCACAAGTAGGCAGAAAGGCAGGCAGAGAGAGAGGAGGAAGCAGGCTCCCTGCTGAGCAGAGAGCCGGATTCGGCCTCGATCCCAGGACCCTGGGATCATGACCTGAGCCGAAGGCAGAGGCTTTAACCCACTGAGCCACCCAGGGGTCCCAGATGATGGAAATCTTGCTCTGAGGCTGAGGAGTACTCAGTGCAGTGCATTCCTACTGATAGAACACTGTGCAGTCTATCATGTCAAACTGTGCAGAATCAGAAGAGAATAAATTTGTAGAAATGCATTTTTAAAATTTGAATATACTGGAGCCACCCACAGATCATCATTCGAGTCATCATGAGCATCTTTCTGAGTTGGAAGTGAGATGCTGATGTTGGGGTACTTGCCATAGATGGTTAGGGCTTTTCTCCCTCTGGTCGTGCCTTAGTTTTTTATCTTACTATTGCTTTTACTCTTGGTGCCTAGGTTCCTGTCCATGTTAGAAGAAGAAGTTTATAGTCAAAACTCTCCTATCTGGGATCAGGATTTTCTCTCGGCCTCTTCCAGAACCAGCCAGCTAGGAATCCAAACAGGTAAATTTCTTTTTGCATAAATTCAAGAACAATCGGGAAGTGTTAGTCACAGCTCACTCTGCATTTATTTGTGTTTTTCGTCAAAACATTGAAGAACAGAGCCAGCAAAAAAGTAACACTCTGGCAAATCTTGTGTCTGCATCTCTGTTAAGGAGGAGCACAGGTGCAAATCAGTTAAAACCAACTCCTCCTTGTACTAGTGGGTTTGCTTAGCTTGCGCATTGTAATTTTATAAGAGGTATAAAATACCACAGAGCTCGGCTGGGCTGTGTGGTCAAATGCTGGCTCTTTTTTTTTTTTTTTTTTTTAAAGATTTTATTTATTTGACAGAGAGAAATCAGAGCTAGGCAGAGAGGCAGACAGAGAGAGGGGGAAGCAGGCTCCTGCTGAGATGCGGGGCTCGATCCCAGGCCCCTGGGATCATGACCTGAGCCGAAGGCAGAGGCTTAAACCACTGAGCCACCCAGGTGCCCCCAAATGCTGGCTCTTTTTAAAGACACATAAGGTCTCCGTCCCTGGCCAGATATGCCTGGGAATCCAGTCTTGGTCTGCTTTGTGAATCTGTGGTGTCTAGTGGTGCATCAAGTTACTCTCATGGATAAAGGTAGGGAGGTGAGTGGAGAAGAGCAGTCTTGAGTCTCAGGTCATGAGATGCTTCCCAGTGGGGCCAGAGCACCCTTGGCATTGCGTTGAGTGGCATCGGCTGGTATTTTTTGACGAAAGAAGAGACATGAGACTTCTGGAGTCACACCGATCCCAGAGAGAGGATCTGAATGGCTGCCTTTGACACTAGGAAGACTCTGGAGAAGTTTAGCAAGAGAGGCCAAAGCAGTCATTTATATGTGGCCACGGGGAAGGAGACTGCAGAATTTAGATGTCAGTTTTTAGTGTATCTAGCTCAGTGTGTAGTATTTTTGCCTCCAGCAAAAAAAAAAAAAAAAAAAAAAAAAATTACAGTCAAAGTCACCTTCCTGAGTACATGGTTCTGTGAATTTTGACAAACACACACAGCTGTATAACCACCAGTACCATCAAAATACAAAACAGTGGCCTCATCCCAGAAAACTCCTTTGTAACCCTCTGTCGTCCGTTCATCGCCCTGCCTCCGGCCTTGGCAACCACTGATGTTGCTTTTGTTCCTGGAGTCTGCCTTTTCTAGAATGTCATATGAACGGAATCGTATGGTACACCATTTTCTGAGTCTGACTTCTTTCACTCCGCGTAGTGCATTTGAGAAGGTGATTAAAAAAAAATTTTTTTTTCATCTAGAGCCCAAGTTTGGATGCAGATATAATTAAATCCCTACCAAGCAGAGTACTTAGGGAATGAGGTAGTTTGGCTTGGATCAGATCCTTTTTGTTTGAATTCTCGTTTTTAGAGGCTTGCGTTTTTAGCATGGGCAGGACGTGTTCTCTGTGTGGCTGGGCATAGCCCCTTCATTGCTCTCTGTGTTCCGGTGCTGTTCACCTTATCTTGATCTCATCTGGTTTTCAAATGACATCTCTCCCACAAACTCTTTCCTTACTCTTCCCGTGCCTTCCATACTCTTCCCAACTTTCACAGAATCTTGAATATACCTTATCTTTGGTTCTCTTAACTTGGCTGCCCTGTGGCGTCACTCGTGATGATTTAAAATAATACTGATGGCTGAGGCTTTTCCCGAGAGAGTGATATAATTGGTCTTGCCTAGACATTGAGACTTTTAAAAGCTCCCCAGGTGATTCTGATGTGCAGCAGTATTTTAGAACGGCTCTGTCATACAGCACTTAACTCCTGCTATCCTAACCCTGTATTTCTATAAGCCTTGTCTCCTCTGAGTTTGACTCTTGGGTGGTGAGAGGCCATTTTCCGCAATAATAATAACAATATACTTCCATTAAGTGCTTCCCTATGAAGTTTGCTTCCTATGAAAACCTTAGCACAAACCCTGAGAGGTCGGTATTATTATCCCCTTTATGTAGATGAGAAATAGAAGCTGTGCGAAGAGCACCAGGTGGGCCCACAGGCAGAGCTGTGGGATCCCTTAGCTGCTTCCTTTCGTGAAGAGCCAGACTCTGGCCACTAGCCCGCGGTGCTGCTCTGGCGTGTGCTGCAGACGTGCCGGCAAATGGCTGTGGGAGGAACGCGTGAAGAACACAGCGTCTTCCTTCGGGCAGGGGACACCAAAGCTGACAACCGAAGTTGACAGCAGGGTCAGCTTTGTTCTTTTCTGGAGGCTCTTCCCAAGAGGATTCCCCTCTCTCTGAAAACTCCCTTTGACCCTTGCCTGCTCAAAGTGCTTCCCAGTCTGTTTGGCACAGGATGGAGAAGGCGGACGTTGTCTCTTGACTCTCGGGATTCCACATTTATTTCTGTGACGAAGGTTGTAACCCAGTTGAGCTGTATTGTCCTCTTTAATACTACCCAAAGCTGTCAGAAGCAGGCTGCCTTTTCCTGTTCTTCTGTAATTGCAGTGTGTTCTCTGGGGGGAAAGAAGAGTGTAATCATCTACTTAATTGGCATGTCTGCACGTCTCTGCAGCTGTGATAAATGACATTTGTAATGATGGCTCTGAAGTTTTGCAAGATACTCAGATGTCTTCAGAGTCACCGGAGTTCCTCTTTGTGTGGAATCACTCCAGCGTACTTTGAGATTCAGAAGGCCTGTATCCTGGAAGCGAAGCCACATAGCCTGGCACTTAAGTATATTCTGAGTGCTATGGAACGCTGTCTCTGTTGCTCCATTCATGTCCTCCCTCACTTTATGGACTATTCAGAACATTCTCTGGGGGCTGAACTGTGGCTGCATTGAAACTTAGCTGAACATTCTCTCTGGGCACCCGGCTGCCCTGCCTTACTCTCTCCTGCATGCGACCAGTGCCACTGAGAAGGTCTGTGTCCTTCACCTGCTCTCACCCCACTAGCTACAGATCAGCAACGCACTGGAAAAGCAACGTCCTATTTCCTATAATGGCTTTATAAAACAAAACAAAACGGAGTTTTTTATTTGTAAATACTCCCAACTTACAGAAAAGTTACAAGAGTAGGACAAAGGAATCTTGCATACTGCATATCCTTTCCCCGGATTCACTACCTATTAACATTTGGCCATATTTGCTTTATCTTCTCCTCTCTCTCTCTCTTTTTTTTTTCCCCTAAACTGTTAGAAAGTTGCAAATGTCATGCCCCTTTACTGAGCTCAGTGGGTATCTCCCAAGAACAAGGACATTTTCTTACTTCACAACAGCACAGTTATCAAAGTAAGGAATTTAAACTTGATGCAATATTATTATCTAATCTGTACACTGTTTTCCATTGTGCCTCTTATCTCAGTCATGTGGTTTATAGCAATTTTTGTGCCGTACAGGAGGCACATGATGTTGGCCTTTCTGCTTGTTGTGGGGATAAGCTTGATCACTTGGTGACGGTGGTCTTTTCATGGTTTCTCTGCCATTTTTCCTTTGGCAATAAAGTGTTTTTTGTGGAGAGATACTTTGAAATTATCCTGTGTTCATGAAAATTATACTCCCAAGGTTTAGCCTGCACAGATGATTCTAACCTGAATCAATTATTATATGCTGGCTGCCAAATGTTTTTTGTTTTGTTTTGTTTTTCCCTCCTTGACATCTATCATTCCTTCCTTTTTATTTATTGGTGTTCTCCTTTGAGGAAGACTTTTACCTTCTTGCCCACTTATTTACTTATTTATTCTTTTATTATTTTTCTCAATGTGGACTCAGATCTCCTTGCTCTATCCAATGGGCTTTAATCTGTTACTTACTTGATTATATCCTCACATTGGCCCCAAGGCTATTTTATTTTATTTTAATCAATGAACTAACTTTTAAACGATTTTATTTTTAAGTCTTCTCTGCACCCAGTGTGGGGCTTGAACTTACTACCCCAAGATCGAGAGGTGTATGCTCCATCCCCTGAGCCAGCCAGGTGCCCCTCCATGGCTTTTATTTTGAAGATGACTTCGCTGTGGTGTTAGGCAGGAATGGGATGGTTGCATGTGCACCTGGTTCCTTATTGCCTAAGAAAGGAGTCACCTAATACCTTTTTTTCTTTTTGGGGCCAGTCATCAGTCCACCTCCTGTAGCTGGAACCATTTCATATAATTCAAACTCATCTTCCCTTGAGCAACCTAATGGAGGGAGCACCAGTCCTTCCTGCAAAGGCTCTTCTGGGCTTGAGGCAAACCCAGGTAAGCTCTTAACCGGGCATGAGAGGCGGCTATGATTTGCTGTAGAAGTTTCTGTTATCTGGGGAGTGCCATAGGTAGAGTCAGACCAACTACAAATTGTGCATGTCCAGGATTTCAATGGCTGGAAATCACGTTGCGCTATACTGGTTAGTTATTGCTATGTAACATAGGAACCCAAAACGCAGAGACTTAAAACTGTAGTCATTTATTATGGTAGCTCACTCATTCTGTGTGTTTGCTGGAAGGTGGCTGATCTCAGCCAACCTCATCCAGTCTTTACTAGGCTTGCTCATGAGTCTCCCTGTTGACCGGGAGCTCCGTTCTGGGCTTGGCTAGAACACTTAAGCTGAAACATCTCCATTCCACATACTTCTCATCCTCCTCCTGGGATCCCTGGGCTGCTTTTCTTTTTCTTGGGGCAGAATATGTCCTTCAGAAGAGGCCAGAAGCGCCAGAGAACAAGTAGAAATACATACAGTTTCTTGAAGCCTAGGCTCAGGCCTGGTACCATCGCTTCTGTCTTATTCTGTCATCTAAGGCCGTTACCCGGCCAAACTCAGAGTCAAGGGGTGGAGAAATGTGCTCTGCTTCTTCTGTAGGGAGAACTGCAAAGTCATATGGCAGAGTGTGGATACCAGGAGGGCAAAGAATTTGGCCACTAATGTAATCAGTCATGTGAACAAGAAACATCTCTTAATCCCGCAGGCATTTCACAGTCACAGAATGTTTTGAAGGTTGCATTTCTATCCACAGACTTGACATCGAACAAATCTTGGGTATTACCAAAGTTTGACATTAAAGAAGTGGCATGAAAGAGGGAAAGAAGAAAAATTTAAATGTGGGACCACATATTTAGTGTATGTGACACCGTTTACTCTCTCTCACTTCCGAGGGAGGCATCACTAATCAGTCCCCAAACTCTGCCGGTGAGCTGGGATATAGCCTCAGATACTTTCTTAGCATAACTCTCTTAGCAGTGCATCAATTCTGGGGCATATTACTTAACAAACCTCAGCTACAGAATAAGTATTTCATAGCATTACTCTTGGGGAATCATGGAACTTGAAAGTTTCTTGGTCAGATGACTGAAAATGTTCTCATTTACCTTTAATAACAACTAAAAAAGTTATGAAAACAAGAACTCAACAAAAGCCATTTAGTAAGTGACATAATGTTTATGAAAACTTCTCTTATAGATAAGGTACTTTACCTTGTTCTGTTCTGTTAACTAAAGATGGTGAGAATGCTCTATGGAAATGCACTTAGTGGGATTCAGACACGAGGAATAATTAGATTTGAACATCTAAAAAGTTTTTAAATTTTTAATTGTAAAAATAAATCCATATTATGACGGCGGGGGGAGCCAAGCATGATAGTAGACAGGACAAAAAGTCATCACGTAATCTAAGGAGGCAAATTTTCTGTCTTTTCATGGCCTTTCCCAGCATGTGACATGTTGTGAATGGCCCTGCTCATTTTGTGAGGTATCATTTTATGGCAAAAAAAGCATTGTGAGAGATAAAGAGGGTTATTTTATAGTGAAAAAACTAAATTCACCAGCAAGATAAAACATTTCATTTGTGTATTTCAAGTATGTATAGACATATACATAATATACACATATATACACATATAATATAGATGTATACATAATATACACATGCTATGTATACATACATGTCTACATACATGTATACATGAGAGAATTAACCACAAAGAGAAATAACCTCATCAACAAATAGTTGAAGGCTCAAAGCAACATCTCCAAGTAATTCATAGTTCAAGCAGACACAGCTATCATTAAGGATATAGAAGCCCTGAAAACATAATTAGTAAGCTTAATGGATGGATGGATATACAGAGATCATTATTGCTAAAAGTCAGAAAATACACACTGTTTTCAAGAAGACACAACACATTTACAAATAATTGGTAGTATTTTACGTTTTCAAGTAAGATTCAAAAATTTTTGGTGTTTTGTTATCATATGGACCATGTTCTTTGACCACAAAGGGACTAAATGTAGAAATTAGTAATCATGATAATTGAAATCACCCTTGCATTTGCATATGAGCAAATACATGCCTTCATAACTCATACAGCAAATAAAAACGTTATCATAGAAAATATTCAGAATGAATCTGTGGTTGGCAGTTACTGTGACCCCCTCCCTTTTCTTTCCCATCTTCTGCTGCCGCCCCTTCCCTGGGTAAATGGAGAGTTGACTTCCATGCCCATCAGTGTTCACAGAAAGTTAGTTAGATTAGTGGGCATGTATTACCTGCTTTGTGTTTAAGATCATCCATTGTTTGCCCTTTTATTTTGATCATCACAGGAGAAAAGAGGAAAATGAATGACTCTCATGCCTTGGAGGAGGCCAAGAAACCCCGAGTTATGGGGGATATTCCAATGGAATTAATAGACGAGGTCATGTCTACCATCACAGACCCTGCAGCAATGCTTGGACCAGAGGTCAGCAGGGTAAATGAGAGCAGCCCAGCCACCTGGTAGACCCCTTTTGTTTTCCTGGCCACTCCAGCTCTTGGAAACGGGGGTGGTATCATTGAGAGAGAGCGTGTTACGCTATCCTGGTTTGCGTTTAACCAGCTGTTCATGGTGTGGAGGGCAAGACAAGCTGGTGGAGAGGTGATTCCCCTTGATGAATGTCACATTACAGGGAAACATACTAATAATACCACACAGTTGAAGGCACTCCCACCTCCCTAATCTCTAATTCTTGAAATATTTAAATCCTCATAAATGTTAGAAACATTCCATGATAAAGAACCATGGTTTCTTTCTTTCTTTCTTTCTTTCTTTTTTTTTTTAAGATTTTATTTATTTATTAGAGAGACAGTGATGACAAAGAGCACAAGTTGTCAGGGGGAGAGGGAGAGGCAGTCTTCCCACTGAGCAGGGAGCCTGATGCTGGGCTTGATCCCAGGACCCTGAGATCATGATATGAGCCGAAGGTAGCACTTAACTGACTGAGCCACCCAGGCATCCCTGAGATCCATAGTTTCTTTATTTAGATTCACCAATTGTTAACACGTTGCATTTGTATTACCTCTGTCTTTCTCTCCTATGCACCATTTGGAACCCTTTCAGAATTCAGTATAGATGCCATAACATTTCACCTCTATATTTACCTGTTTCTTAAGATGAAGACTACTCTTTTACATTACCACCATGTAGTTACCACTTTCAGAAAATTTAGCTAGGTTATGTTTTCTAATGTATGGATTGGCAAACTACAGCCAAATCTGGCCCACTGGCTGTTTTTGTAAATAAAGTATTATTGAAACATTATTTATGTCTTCCTTGCACTACACGAGCAGATTTGAATAATTAAGACAAGTGATGTATGACCTGCAAAGCCTAAAATACTTGTATCTGGTCCCTTTATAAGAAAGTTTGCTGACCCCTGGCCTAATGTATAGAGAGCCCATATCTGTATTCCCCCTGTTAACCATATTATGTCCTTAGGACATTTGTTCCTGTTGTTGAAGGATTAGGCAGGGATCATGAATTGCATTTAGTTTTTTCTCTTCATCTCTTTAGTCTCCTTTAATCTAGAACAGCTATCCAGTCCTTTTTTTTTTTTTTTTTTTTAATGGCAGTGCCATGGTTAAAGAGTCCTGCTCACTAGTTTTATGTAACGACCCCTTTGGATTTGTCTATTTACTCGTGATTGGATTCAAGTAAAGCAGTTTTGGTAAAAGCTCCTTTATTGCATTGCATCCAAGGCAGTTTAAGACATTTCTGGGGCTCCTGGGTGGTTCAGTTAGTTAAGTGCTTGACTCTTGATCCAGGGTCATGGGTTCAAGCCCTGTGTTGGGCTCCACGCTGGGCTTGGAGCCTACATTAAAAAAAAGAAAAAAGACATATCTGACAGCTTCCAGGAAGTAAAGAACTGGCTTGGAGATTATTTTGTAAAGTATCTTTTAAAAATTTTTTAGTGTGGCTCTGCTACATCAGTTTTTAATTTGTCATGCTTCTGAGATATTTATTTTATGGTATTGAGGATAAGTCAGAGAACTAGAATGTTTTAAGAGAAAGACCTCTTTGTAAGATTATTCCTCACATTTCCTGGTAGATATCCAGTCCTGGTGTATAAGACTATATACCTTTTGTGGGCTTGTCTCTCAAGGGTTTAGTAACTTCACAGATTAGTTTAGCTCAGGCTTTTTAGCTGTGAAGTATGGATGTCAGCACACATTTCAAAATTTGTTGGGTAGATTTGATAGTGTAATGAGGTTGGCTTGTACAGGCTTGCACAGGCAGTTGTTAAATTTTCAAGAATTTTGTGAACTGGGTGTTAAATATGTTGGTAGCTTGAAATTGACCACAGTTGCCCTGGTCACCTGGGCAGCCAGTGTAGACCAGTGGGATGAGCAAGTGCTCCCATAGGGGACTGTTGAACATTAACCTGCATACCCCTGGGTGGATTAAATAGAGCAGGAGAATAAGGTGCTGGCACAAGGTTGTGCTGCCAGCTGTGGCTGAGAGTGGGACGGCAGATACTCTCAGACAGAACACTGTCCTCTAAAAAGAGGTGCTAACACCATAAACATGACTGCCACTGTGGGGACTGTGATGGGAATTTTGCGGCTCAGTTACCCTGAGGGTCCCGTAAAGCTTAGCCAGGTGGGATTCCTCCAAACCAGGAGTTCGTACACAGGACAAATCTGGTCTGCTCAACCCCTGCCCCCCACTTGTTAAAAAAGATTTTATTTGTTTATTTGAGAGAGAGAATGAGAGAGGATGAGAGGGAAGAGGGTCAGAGGGGGAAGGGTCATAGGGGGAAGCAGACCCCCTGCCGAGCAGGAAGCCTGATGTGGGACTGCATCCCAGGACCCCAGGATCATGACCTGAGCCAAGGGCAGTTGTGTAACCAACTGAGCCACCCAGGCACTCTACCCCTTCCCCCTTTTAAATAATGTTTTATTGGAGCTCTACTACACTTATTTATTTATTTATTTACTTATTCATTCATTCATTCATGTAAGAGAGAGAGAGAAGGTGCACAAGTAGGGGGGAGGGGCAGAGGGAGAGAATCCCCAAGCTGACTCCCTGTTGAGTGTGGAGTCCTCTGCAGGTCTTGATCTCACAGCCCTGAGATCATGATCTGAGCCCAAATCAAGAGTTTGACACCTAACCAACTGAGCCACTCAGGCAACCCCCTCCTCGGCCACCATTCATTGATATATGTCTATGTCTGCTTTCACACTACAGCAGGGTTGACTAGTTGCCGCAGAGACCTTATATTTACTATATGGCCCTTTACAGGAAAGTTTGATGGCTCCTAAGCCACGCCAAATATCCATGTACACATATGATACTCTAATTTCTCAAAATGCTTTATCTCCCATTTCTGTTTCAGTTTTATAACTTATGTATGTTGTTTGGGTCCCTGAAAATTCACAAATGTGTATCTTATTAGAACAAATCAGAGAAGCATGGAGATGTCCCATCTCCATTGTCTTAAGAGAGGAGTTGTGTATAATTTTTTCCTGTCTCCTGCAGACCAATTTACTGTCAGCACATTCAGCCAGGGACGAGGCAGCAAGGCTGGAAGAGCGCAGGGGTGTGATTGAATTTCATGTGGTCGGCAATTCCCTGAACCAGAAACCCAACAAGAAGATTCTGATGTGGCTGGTTGGTCTCCAGAATGTGTTCTCACACCAGCTGCCCCGGATGCCAAAAGAGTACATCACACGGCTTGTCTTTGACCCGTAAGTGGGACTTGGCTCTTCTTTCTTTCTTATTTACTTTAAAAATTTTTTTTTAAATGATTTTATTTATTTATTTGAGAGAGAGAAAGAGAGCATGAGAGGAGAGAGGTCATCGGGAGAAGCAGACTCCCGAACAGGGAGCCCGATGTGGGACCCTATCCCAGGACTCCACGATCATGACCTGAGCCAAAGGCAGTTGCTTAACCAACTGAGCCACCCAGGCGCCCTCTCATTTACTTTTTAAATGAAGGAGGAACCACTCAGATAATGGAAGTAAGCCAGGGTCCGCTACCAAATCCTACTGCCTTTTGTCACGCTGGGGAGTACAGAGCCACATCAAGGTAATCGCCACGACTAAAAGCAGTCAGATGAATTTTTCAGCAATTCATAAGTTTCTTTGTTAATAAAATGAAGCTCTGTATTTTAAGTTGCTGGTGACTGTCCTATGGTTCATTCATTATAGCAGTGAAGAAATATAAGCACCAAGTAGATGTTCTACTTTGCCATACTCAAAACAGTCTTGAATTTGGTATCTTAAGTCGGTACCGCTGTTGCTGGGTCTTAACTTAGGGAAAATTACTGGGCTATCAGATAGGTACATTTGAAAATCCATTGCTTTAAATAAAACCCAAACAACAGAAAACCTAAAGTTCTCTAACTGAATGTACTTTAACATACATAGCCTAGCAGCCTATGTGGAATGTGATCTCTTCATGTGACAATTCAGTGACACCTGAGACAGAAGTTCTGACAGGATTCTATAATGCAGGGTTTGGTGAATTGTATGTGAGGATTTTGTATTCTCTTCCATACTATTTCTGTAATATTTTTGAGTCAGAGTAACCCTTCAGAAATATATCCTGCATTTGTCCATGAGTTAGTGCTTTCCCTCCAAACCTGTACTGCGGATCCCTTGGCATTGAGCATACCGCCATTCCAGTACGAGTCAGCACTTCCACACATAGCTTATTTATAAACCTCAGACCCTTCTTAGGTGGCCGGCATTTTGTTGTGATGGAAGCCCTGATGAATGAAGTGTTGTGACCGTGAACTTGCTCTAAAAAGTGCACATTAATAGGGTTCTACCTAGATAGTGTGTAGATTAGGGAGGCTTCCATAGAAACTCAAGAAAAACACTCTCTTCCTTTCCTGTTCGATTAATAAGGAACCCCCCCAAAAGTATTTTTGTATAACCAAAATAGGTAAAACTTTGCCATAATCTTATTCTTTCAGGAAACACAAAACCCTTGCCCTAATTAAAGATGGCCGTGTTATTGGTGGTATCTGTTTCCGCATGTTCCCATCCCAAGGATTCACAGAGATTGTTTTCTGTGCTGTAACCTCAAATGAGCAAGTCAAGGTAAGGGGAGCCCAAGGTGTTAGAAGAAAAGCAGAATATGGTGCTTCTCACTAAAGCTGCAGAGTTTGGGCAGGTCTGTCTGTCTGTGCCACGTCCACAGAAGGCTCGAAGTGGAGTTCAGGACTTCTGAGAAGAGTTCTCTTGCTGCAAATGTCTGTGCATGTGTGTGAAGAGAGCGAATGGTTCCACATCGCAGCAGGTCAGGTTCTACCAGGGCTTTGTTGGGGCCTGGGGCAAGGTACAAGGACCCCACACAGCCCCAAGTGCAACTGAAGTATAGTGTATGACAAGTGAGGGGAGGTTTGAAGATAAATCTCCCTGCTCGTTGTTAGCTTTCACGTGCACACACATGCACACACACAGCCGGTGACACTGAACCACCAGAAAGGATATGGTGAGATGTGGGTTATTACACTCAAGAAAGAAGTCTTACGGCTTTGTCCCTAAAGGCGGTCAAGGGCTAAAGAAATTCTGTAAAGGAAGTCATGGAAAATTTGAATAAATATATGACTCAGTTTTAGAAGTATTCCTGCAGGGTTTGGAATGTGGGGTTTCTTTGGTGTGTGTGTGTGTCTAATTGACCCTCCCAAGTGTCCTTGTCACTGGTCCCTTCATCCCCAGGAGCTAGGCTGTTTTATTGAAACTGCGGCTGGTGTTGTGTTGGAACTGGAATAAAGTATAGACTGTCTGTCTGCAGAAAGACCTCTGGTCTAGTGTCTGTTGTGTCCTGCTCTGCTGCTGCCCTCAGGAAAACAGAACCAGGAAAAGTGTCTTTAAACTATTATTCGTTTGGTATTTTAGGAATCCTAAAGAGTGTCATGCAGAACTAGGGCAAATGGTGGAAAGATAAGTAGCTCAGGGTTAGGCAGTTGCTGAGAAAAGTGACTGGAAAGTCCAAGGCACTGTTACCTAATGAAATAAAATGCGACATGCAAATGTGAGCCATGCATGTAATTTTAAGTTTTCTAGTAACCACATCAAAAATAAAAAAATAAAAAAAAAGGGAAACAGACAAAGTTAATTTTGAAAACATATTTTATTTTACCCACCGTACCCTGAGAGGTGTCCCTGCACCGGCAGGTACTCATGGCACAGATGAGACATTTTGTATTGTTTTGTATTCAGTCCCCGAATGTAGGGTGTGTTTTACATTGCAGCACATCTCAGTCTGGACCAGCCATATTTCTGGTGCCCACTGGGCACATGTGACCAGCGCTCCCGTATTGGGCAGTGCAGGCCTAGGGACAAGGTTGTCTTCTCCAGCTGCAAAGAAGCAGTGCCATTTATAAAAACTGACAGGAAGTCACTGGAAGGAATCCTTCTCTGCTTGAGGGCTGAAGCCAGTGCTGTGGGTACTTTTGTTTTCATTAAGAGCTTTACTCCACCCACCCTGCCTGTTAGAGCTGCTGTGATTTCTTCTCACAAAGCATAAGCGGGCCTTTTTGTCTTTGACTCAGAGTGCTCAGCATCAAAGGATAAACAAAACCCATCAGTCATAAATCTGTCATTCTGACTGGGGAGGGTGAGGGCCCAGGTTTGCCTGAAACCTGTGTCTGGCGCTTTTGCAAGAAATTCTGACAGTGTGTCTTTAGATGGTGCTGTTGCTATGCTTATCACTTTATAAAAATTTTTCCCTAGTCAAATGAGGAACAATTCAAGTATCCAGAGTTCAGAAACTTACTTAGAAGGAAAATTTGTTTGGCTTTTTTCATAGGGAGAGGTTGCTCGCACATATGTCCTTGGTTTATAATTTCAGAAAAAGATTGCAAAATTTTTGTTTTTAGAGAAAGCTACACCGACCAAGCACCTTGTTTGGAGAGGTTGATTAAGATTGACTTGGACACTTTTAGGGATACCAGAGGAAAACTAAAGGTATTTAATATGAATTGGGTGCTTTGTCTTATTACTTCCCAGAAGGGCAATTTATTTTTTTCCCAAACCATGTAATTTTCTAAAGACTTGCAGGAAGGTGTCCAAACATTACAAACTCAGTAGGAAGAACTAGAAAAAAAACCACGTTTTGTAAATGATTTGAAACTGTAGTTCTAGAAAATGAAGATTAGTCTCTTCTAGAAAATGAATGTTAGTCTTTCACAATTGAATGGAATGTGTAAGTTATGAAAGGCAGTGCTGGTGGTACCTATTTGGAAAAATAACTCAAATTTTGTAAGTGGAGGTTTTAGATTTTTATTTACTATGTGAAAAATCTTGGCTAAGTGATACCTTGAAATTTGCATTCAATCATTTTAGAGAAGCAGGCTTACATATAAATTCCTGTGAATGCTTGAAGTAAGATTTGTATGTGAATTTGTCTTGCTCAAAGCACACATTTCAGAATTTGCTTGAAAAGCTCATCACCTGGTTTTGGAATTATCTTGTCATCTAAGAACTCTTTGGATTTGAAACTGTGCAGATTTAAAGTTACATAGCTAATATTTATATATCATAATTTTTTTAAATTTTTTTTAAAGAATTTATCTGAGAGAGAGCATCAGCAAGGGGAGGAGGAGGGGCAGAGGGAGAGGGACAAACAGACTTCCCCACTGAGAGGGGAGTCCAACCTGAGCTGAAGTCAGACACTTAACTGACTAAGACACCCAGGTGCCCCAATATCATAATAAATATTTAAATAAACACTGAAATTGCTTGATGGATTTAGAAAAAAAACTCCTTTGGTGATAGTTAAAAATAAAGGCCCACAAGGGGTGTCTGGGTAGCTAAGTCGTTTAAGGGTCCGACTCTTGACTTCAGTTCAGGAATTCAAGCCCCATGTTGGTCCATGCTCAGTTTGTAGCCTGTCATGGGGCTGGAGCTCACAACCCTCTGATTATGACCTGAGCTGAAATCAAGAGTCGGATGCTTAGCGGACCGAGCCACCGAGGCACCCTGCCTTTTTCTGTATTACAGATACAAATACATCACTTTATGTTAACGCTGCACAATAGATATATGCATTGGGTCTCAAATGCAAGCCATGTATATAATTGTAAAATTTTCTAGAAGCCATAGTTTAAAAAGTAAGAAGAAACAGGTGAGATTAATTTTGATATTTTTAATTTAACTTAGTATATCTAAAATATTGTCATTTCAACATGTAATAAGGATAAAGTGTTATTGAGGGGTGGTTTTTTTTTTCTCTTTTTTTTTTCCCGATGTGTATTTTACACACTCTAGTACATCTCAGTTTCGGCTAGTCACATTTTAGTTGATCAAAAACCACATGGCTACTGGCTACCATATTGAACAGCACAGCTCTATACTCTTACTACATATTTATGTATTTATCTTCCCCATTTTACCATCATCTCCTCAAGGAGGGAGACATTTTGTTCCTCTTTTTATTCAAGTTGTATTGAAATTTAAAATATATTAGTATTATAAAATGTTTGGGAAAAACTAAAATGTCCTTGGGTGACATCAGTGGAAGAAGAACTTCTTGAGAAAAGAGGCAGTAATACTCTTCTCCTATTTACCAGGCAGATCATCCCCTAATTATGATGTTTGGTCCTTCCATGCTTCCAAAGGGCAATGTTATACAGCAGAAAGCTCAGAAAAGAGTGATTAGATTAGTAAGGGGTCTTCCAATCAATGCCTTTTAAGGAATGACAGAAACCTTGATGATATTTCCCGTGGGGTTTGGGAGGTCGGGATGGGCATGAAAGAGTATGGTCTTTAAGGGCTTGAAGAGTGCTTAAGAGCAGGAATGAGTCTTTGTTCCTCTGAGAATAGAACTAAGGTCAAGAAGTAGAAATAACAAGGGGTCAGATCTCAAATAAACGTGAGGAAGAACTCCCCAACTGAAGATGACCTGGTTTACCTAAGGACCAAGGGATCACCCTGTCCTGGAGGTTTCTGACAGCTCACCTTTTCAGGATGGATGGCAGAAGATTTCTAGCATCACATGGAATAGAGACTTGGACCAAATGATTTCTAAACATCCTTTTCCCCCTGTGGTATTGCAGTTCCATGAGATCATACCTGTAAGCACATTTGAGTCCTTTAGAAAAGTGTGTCACCAAATTCTAAAATATTTATGTGAAGGTATTTGTGTTGGGGTGGTTGGATTTACTTTCACCTCTTTTAACGAGGTTCTAAAACAGCCACTTTAAATTTATAGATATTCTCTAACCTTTGTATTTCACTGAAAAACCTGGTACTTGCATATTTTTTTCATATTTTCATATTTCTATCATTAATTTATTCAACATTGTTCACTGTCTTTAATTTACTTCCTATGTCCTCTGGCTCACTTAGAGACTCTGGATTTCGTAGACCTTGCTTGGAAAGGCTTGATAAGACAAAAATGAAAATCCTGTGTATGGGATATGATACATTTCTTTGGAAGAGTTGCTGATTTGTATACTTTCAGGAAACACTTGGGTTAGTTAATATTCTAGTAAAGATTACCTTTTCATTTACATAGCTCTTTGCATCGCAGGTTCTCAAATACTTTAAAGATAAGCAGAAATCATAATCAGTGTTAACTCCCCAAGCTTCTTTGTTAACATTCAGCAAGTAGTCTTTAGCTTTGAGCCACAGCTTACAGCCTTGGTGTGTTACTTCCAAAGAACCAGAAACTTGTATTTTAAACTGATGATTGTATCTCAGGTCAAGGATTTTGAGTTTATTGGTTTTGTGTGTCGTTTTCAAAGTTCAGAAATGCAAGAAAAGGTGTTAGTATTATATTGACAAAATATATCAAAATACCAATTCCTAAATCTGCCAGTGCTTCTGAGTGAATCTGTAGGAATGGATTGTCTTTTTTCAGAATCGAATATGTTTATGTGTTTACTAACTTCTACATAGGGCTATGGAACACACCTGATGAATCACTTGAAAGAATATCATATAAAACATGATATCCTGAACTTCCTCACATATGCAGATGAATATGCAATTGGTTACTTCAAGAAACAGGTAAGTTTTTCACTGTGCAACCCTGTTCTGTCATTTCTTTCTTTTTTTTTTTTAAAGATTTTATTTATTTATTTGACAGACAGAGATCGCAAGTAGGCAGAGAGGCAGGCAGAGAGAGAGGAGGAAGCAGGCTCCCCGCCGAGCAGAGAGCCCGATGCAGGACTTGATCCCAGGATCTGAGATCATGACCTGAGCCGAAGGCAGAGGCCTAACCCATTGAGCCACCCAGGCGCCCTGTCATTTCTTTTCTTAATATATACTCAGGTAGCCTTCATCTAAGGAAGTTTTTCCCCCTAGCATTTTCTATTTATAAGAAGGACATGAAACTACTTGTTAATCCTTAAGCCAGGACTAAGCTTCAGATTTTAGTAGGGGTTATAACCAGCACAGTAAGTACTAGAGATTTGTTGAATGAGTGAATGAACGCCATCTATAAATGAAGTATAATACTGCATTGTGGAATTCTAAAATATGGTATCCCCAGGCTAAAGAGAAATTCCCAGGGCTAGGTGGGTAGAGTTCTCCATGAATAAGAGAAATAGATTCAGTCTGTGGAAATCCTCCTTTTATGTCAGCAGAAAGAAAGTTATGAATATTATGAAGGACTTCTTAGAATCCTTTTTTGGCAGCACACAGCAGGCTAGGAGCTTGGCTGCCATCTTGGTCCTTTCTTACCAGAAGTTTTCAGCTCAACTTTTTAAAGATTATTCATTGGTTGCATATTTTTAAAATAATGCTTTATAATTCCTAAACATTTTCATTTACTTTTCTAACTACAAAAGTAATGTAAAGTTACTGTAGAAATTTTGGAAGGCAGAGTAAAGTAGAATGAAGAAAAATCGATTGTAATTCTACCACCAAAGAGATTTGCTGTTACTATTTTGATAGGTACCCTCCTAATAATTGTTCTGTGTATGTGTTCAGGTGTATATATGTATATAAATATAAAACTGGGCTCCTATTATATGCAATTGAATTACTTGCCTTTTCACTTAATCTGATTATTAATATTTATATCATTTTTTAAAAAGTTTTTATTTATTTGAGAGAGAGAGCGAGCATGAGGAGAGGGAGGGTCAGAGGGAGAAGCAGACTCCCTGCCGAGCAGGGAGCCTGATGTGGGACTCCATCCCAGGACTCCAGGACCATGACCTGAGCTGAAGTCAAGACGCTTCACCAACTGAGCCACCCAGGCTCCCCAATATTTATATAATTTTTGATGATTCTCTGAAATTTCATGGTATAATTAGAAAATACTTCATTAAACCAATACTACGTGTTTAGGACATTCAGGTGTTTGTTCTATGTAAATGTACATTTATAAGTGTGTGTATAAGGTATGTTACCCTCATCTGTGGTAAGTTTGCTTAGAATAAATGTCTAAAAGTAGAGTTGTTTCCAAATATATCTGAGGTTTGTTAGGCATTGCCAAATGCTGTAACAATTTCTGTTCTTGTCAGCAATATATAAGGCGGTTCAGGAAAAAGTTTGATAATTGAGAAACATTTTTTTTTGCTCCTTTCCTAGATAATAAATTGTGTATGTTTATATTTATTTAATTATTGTGAAGTTTGATGTGTTTTTTCTTATTCAGTGACCCTTTGTATTTCTTTTTCTGTTTTGGAATTGCCAGTTCATTGTATTTTGCCTCTTTTTCTACTAAAATATTTATTTTCACATTGATTTATGAGGACTCTTTGTATATGAGGATATTAACATCTTATTATTTTTCTCCCATTTGTCAGTTGTTTCAACATTGCTTGTGACTTTTGATATACAAATTCTTAAAGACTTCATTACATAAAATCTGTTGACTTCTTTATTTTATATAAGTCTCATGTAATTAGAGAGCTTTTCTTCCTCTGATGTCAGATAGTTAATCTCCTGTTTGTTTTCTTCTCATTCTTTGGGTTGTGTCTGTGACTTTTATAATAAAACTCATTTGGAAGAACTCAGTGGGATTGTTAACTGAAGGCTTGAGTATCAGCTTTCTTAGGCTGCAACTGCATTGCAAAGCTTGAAATACCAGTCATGGTTCTTAAATGACTTGTCCATAGTCCTCTATGAGGATGATGGTAATGATTGCTTGGAGAATAAATTTTGCTGAAAGGGAGGCAGTGTCTTTGTGATAGTCTGAATTCCAGGTAATTTACTGCAAAGAACTGAAATAGGCATTATAAGGAAAATTATGTTTATGATATAAATATATGAATATATATCCTGTAGCACTTGGTTATTGCAGATTAAAGTATATAAATGAACATATTACAGATAAATGTCACTGACACAGCTACACATTACAATGGTCTGGAAGTTTTTGCCTATATAGTAGGGGTTTCATTTCATCAACATTAAAGTTCTAATTATTGTATATTTTAAAGATTTTATTTTTGGGGCACCTGGGTGGCTCAGTCGGTGAAGCCTCTGCCTTCAGCTCAGGTCATGATCTCATGGTCCTGGGTTCAAACCCTGGTCAGACTCCCTGCTCAGCAGGAGTCTGCTTCTCCCTCTCCCTCTGCCCCTCCTCACTCCCCACTGTGCTCTCTTTCTTTCTCTCTCAAATAAATAAATAAAATCTAAAAAAAAAAAAAAAAAAAGGAAAAGGGTAATAAGTAATTAAGTAATGACTGTACCCAATGTGGAGCTCCAACTCACAACCCTAAGATCAAGAGTCTCATGGTCCAGGGTGCCTGGGCGGCACACTTGGTTTCAGTCCAGGATATATATGATCTCAGGGCTGTGAGATCAAGCTCTGCATCCAGCTGTGCACTCAGCATGGAGTCTGCTTGGGTTTCTCTCTCCCTCTGCCTCTGCTCTCCCTACCCCTCAGATAAATAAAATCTTAAAAAGAAAAAGTCACATGCTCTACTGACTGACCCAGGCAGGTACCCCTAATTACTGTGTTTTTTGATGAGCTTTTCTTTTAGAACTTAGATTGATTCTTGATTTGTTGAGAATCCTGGGGTCCCCTCCCCAATTTGGGAGAAATTGTTCAATTTAATGGAAAATTCAACCTTAATATTAGGTCTGTTAAAAAGCCATTTAGTATAATTTGTGTTTTACTAGGATTATTTTTTTATGTTGTCTTGCTTCCTGTTTGGAATTTGATTCTTGATGTTTTTGAACTCCACAGAGGGGATGCTAATTCTTTCCAGAGTAATATGATGAGAACTTGAAAGAAGTGTATCTTGCTGCCTACCATACGGTTTGCACTCAGTGGATATTTGTTGCACTGTGGCCGTATGAATGAATTTATTTGCATTGCAGGGTTTCTCCAAAGAAATTAAAATACCTAAAACCAAATATGTTGGCTACATCAAGGATTATGAGGGGGCCACTTTAATGGGATGTGAGCTAAATCCACGGATCCCATACACAGAATTTTCTGTCATCATTAAGAAGCAAAAGGAGGTAAGCATGGGACCGCCTCCTGTTCCTTCTGTACAGGCTGGTCTTTGTTGGGTGAGTTGCGTGTCTCTAGGCTCTGTGTGGATGGCTCTACGATGTGTCATACGGTTTGCTGTGGTTTGTACAGATTTCTTCTTTGATGGGACGCTTGATCTGTTTCCTTTCTAGGCACCGTTCCTAAGAGGGTCAACACTTGTTAAATTGGTATAAAATATAAAACTTGTAAAATATGATGACATCTTACCTTCACCTTCAAGGCCTTTACAATTAGCCTCAAGCATCCTTCCCAGACCTCTTTGCTTATCTAAACTCTTCTTGATAAGCCTCTATCTTGGTGTCTTTATCCATTTCCTACCTCACTCTCCCAACACATGTACGAATAGGACCACTTTGGCCTGTGTTCAGTTTCTTCTTTGAACTTCACTATCACTAGTTTGATCCACTTATTTGAATTTTTGTTACTCATCATCTTACATGGGCATTTATCTTAGCACGTATCCATCTTTCCTTTTAACATTGTGAATTTCGAAGGCCTATACTTGTAGGAATTCAGTGATTTGCTGTTCCATTTTGGGGTGAAGTCTTTTATACATAAGAACTAAAAGAGAAACAGTTAGAGGAAAGGTTGAGAGATTTGACTACGTAGTAATTTTACATTTGTCCAAGACAGAAGAAAATACCATAAAAAGATCATAATTAGGCAGTGTGCATTTATTAAGTGAATGAATTTTGTGTTAAGCCCAGGATCACCTCCTTACTCCCCCTAGTTCGTTGGTGTTCAAAAATGGGCTTTGTGGCTATGTCATCCCTCATCATTTCCACTTTATACTTGTGTTACTCATTTTAGTGCATTCTTTTTCTAGCAAGTAACTAGAAAAAGCATCTGTCTTAAATCCCATCTTTGTTTTCTGGTTTCTACTAATGTCCCTTAATCCCAGTTCTTGGTTGTTTGTCAGACATCATCGACATAACAGACAGACATAAAAGTCCTTATGCAGTGTTTGGTGCATAGTAGGTGCTCAAGAAATATTTTCCTTTCTACTTAATGTGGGTCAGGTTTGTTCTTATGAATGTGAGCAAAAGGTGCTTTTTTTGGGCTTTTTTTTTTTTTTTAAGAAAATAAAAACAACCTTTGTTGTTTCTTGCTCAGAGATGCCAGCCTTAGAGTAAATTCCAAATAGGGTACTTGGAGAGTTAATAAAAGCACAGCAGGCCCCTCTCTCTGTCTCTTTCTAAAGAGCTAGCTTTCTTCATTGTTCTCTTTGGGGTTTAATGAGCAGGTCTGTATTCAGCAGCTCCGTGTTCAGCATGAGGGACTGCTGGCCAACTAGAACCATCACCAGGCAGTCAGCTGCTGGGCCCTCCTTCCTCCTCTGAGGAGCACCCATGCATCCCTGGTGAAAGAAGAGAGCAGGAGTCTCCTGCAGATTCACCTAGTCTGGATCTTTCGGCTCTTAGTGCATACAGGGGAAAGCCATAAACACAGAGCTAGCAAGAGCAGTCAGTCCTTTAGAAGACAGTGCTCCTTCCCCTTCCTTTTGTTCCTCCCCTCTTGGATCTCATCTCCCTCTCACCTCCCCTTCCCTGTTTGCCTCCAGCCTTCTCTAACACATGCCACTGAGTGGATGATGCAGGCTGGGAGCTATTAACCTAGTTTCTTTCAAAGAGACTCAAAGTCACCATAATAAAATACTGGATTTCATGTAGTGTCGTCTTCCACAGAACTTGAATGATTTTCACGAGTATCTTTATTTCAATTTGTGAAAAACCCCCTTGCAGAAGACAGGGACTGATGGTAGTAGCAGACAAGTTGTAAGAAGATGGAGGGCTTTGCTGCCCCCTGAAAGCATGCATGAGCAGAATAAGTTGTGGTTGTGTCTAGTGGAGATGGAGAGAGAAAGCTAGTGCAGTGGGACGGGGGAGCAGAGTAGCAGTTGAGGGCTACTTTGTGAGTGTTGACTCCAAGGGCAAGAGGAAGGTGCAGTCCTTTAGGGGCCTAACATCATCGGAGCTGTCTTTGTGGGAAATATGTTTTGAACTGTTTTGAGCCTGCTGAATCCCATCAGCATGAGCAAAGATTCAGAGTCCAGCATAAGTAGATTCATGGGCACATGCACGGCTAGGACCCTAGGTGTGCCGGTGATAACAGCCACTGTTTGAGAAAGTATAACTAGGTCATGAGAAGGCAGAGTTGAGTGTATATATGCATGTGTGTGGGGGGCATGGAGCTGGGATGTAGGGATACATCTCAAATCTTCATCCGAGTGTAAGGTGACAAGGGACTGGGTTTGGAGGATCCAAAGTAAGGGTGACACCAACCAGTGGGATTTCTTTGTAAGAACACATGCTAAGACTTGGTGATGTATTAAAGATGGAAGAGCTCCCCCAAATCTTGTGTTTGGGGAGACTAAAACTGAAGGGATGAAATGGGAGAAGAATTTGAGGAAAGAATGATGATGACATGGAAACATTTTCAAGGAAGGTGAAGATAAAAGCCTGAAACAGAAGTAAAGTGTCTCCTTTCTCCAGAGCAACCCTTGGAGGCACAGAAGGGTTAAGAAGCCCTCCACTCTCATTACGAGTCACTCACTAGGACTCCGCCACCTTCAGGGGTGCTACAAGGGTATGGAAGCCACCTGGGTGGGTTTTACATCTGAGAGTATCCGTGATAAAGAGAAAAAGTTTTAAAATTATATTTGAAATTATATTTTCTGAAGGTGTTTATTTAAGAGATTACCATTGGCATTCTCTTTTAAAAAGACTTAGACCGGGGTGGGGTGCCTGGCTCTCTCTGTCAGAGAGCATCTGACTCTTGATCTTGGAGTTGTGAGTTTGAGCCCCAAGTTGGGTGTAGAGATTACTTAGATAAATTTAAAAACTTAAAGAAAATAGTAAGACTTACACTCAGGGCACCTGGCTGGCTCAGTCAGAAGAGCATGTGACCCTTGATCTTGGGGTTGTAAATTTGAGCCCCATATTGGCTATAGAGATTACTTAAAAATAAAATCTTTTTCTATTTTAAAATTTATTTATTTTAGAGAGGGAGAGCATGCAGGTGTGGGGAGGGGCAGAATTAGAGAAACTCAGACACTCCTCACTGAGCCAGATGCCTAATGGGGCTGGATCCCACAACCCTGAGTTCATTACGTGAGCTGAAATCAGTAGGGGGACACTTAACCAACTGAGCCACCCAGGTGCCCCCAAAAATAAAATCTTTTTTTTTTTTTTTAGTTTTTTATTTATTTGACAGACAGAGATCACAAGTAGGCAGAGCAGCAGGCAGAGAGAGAAGGGGGACGCAGGCTCCCTGCTGAGCTGAGAGCCCGATGCGATGCGGGCTTGATCTCAGGACCCTGAGGTCATGACCTGAGCTGAGGGTAGAGGCTTAACCCACTGAGCCTCCCAGGTGCCAAAAATAAAATCTTAAAAAAATAAATTAAAAACTTAGACTCGTAAATAAACAAAGGGAGAGCATACATCTAGATCTACTTTATGCAGAGTGGCAGCCGCTAGGCGCATTTGGCTCCTGAGTGCTTGATAAGTGGCTAGTTGAAATTGAGATTCTCTGTAAGTATAAAATACACTCTGATTTTGAAGACCTGTTAGGAATAAAAGAATGTAAATGTAAAATATCTCATAGTTTTTTTTTAACTGATTATATGCTGCAGTGATAATATTTTGGATGTATTGGATTAAATAAAAACATAAAAAATGTATTGTTAAAGTCCAGTTTCACCTGTTATGTGAAATGTGGCTACTGGAACATGAGTGGGTGGGGAGGGTGGGCGCCTGGGTGGCTCATTTGGTTAAGCCTCTGTCTTTAGTTCAGGTCATGATCTCAGGGTCCTGGGATTGAGTCCCCAGTCTGGGCTTCCTGTTCTGATGGGAGTCTGCTTCTCCCTCTGCCCCTCTCCACTGCTCGTCCTTTCTCTCTGAAATGAGTAAAACCTTACAAAAAACTGACATGAGCTGATTGCATGATATTTCTGTTGCACAGCAGTGAACTAGGTTTACCAGACATACACTTACTAGTCCTAGTCACCTTATGAAGTTCTTTGTTTAATTGTCAGGATTAAAATGCATTCATGCTGGAGCATTTACCAATGATACGTTTGAGATGAAGTTGTTAGGAACTGGAATTTTTTTTTTTTAATATTTTATTCATGTATTTGAGAAACAAAGACCACAGGTGGGCAGAGAGGCAGGCAGAGAGAGAGGAAGGAAGCAGGCTCCCCGCTGAGCAGAGAGCCCAATGCGATGCGAGGCTTGATTCCAGGACCGTGGGATCATGACCTGAGCTGAAGGCAGAGGCTTTAACCCACTGAGCCACCCAGGTGCCCAGGAACTGGAATTTTTAGTTTACCTTTGTGAATTCAATTACTGACTGCTACTGTGTTTTTCTTTCTCAAATTATTATTTAAATTCTAGTAAGTTACAGTGTAATATAGAATTTAGTTATATATAACACCCAAAGCTCATCACAGGCGCGCTTCTTAATGCCCATCACCCTCTAGCCCATCTCCCACTGCCCTTGTCAACCTCAGTCTCTTATGGTTTGCTCCCCATCCACCCTTTTTACCCTCTCTTTTGTTTTTTCTTTTCCAAAATCAGTAGTTACAACATAGTTAATTTCTGGATGGCTATTTTCAATTAATTTTTTTTTTAAACGGGAAACGGCACTGTTTTGGAAATAGTTGACCTCAGTACTTCAGGAACTATTTTACAAAACAAACTTCTCTCAAAATTCCTGAATCATTCATCCTGGCTGCTCACACCAGGGGGTGTGTTGCCTCAACAGTTTGGAGCCGCTTTTCTGATGCAAAGAGTATAGGTTAGGGCTCAAGTCTTGAAAATTTTGAATAATAATGTCAACCTTCCCAGCACTGGGGACTTTCTGAAAATTTTGAATAATAATGTCAACCTTCCCAGCACTGGGGACTTTCTCCAGTCCAGGGAAGGGAACACTTAGCTCCTAGTCAGGGAATGTGAAGAGGTCCAGGCGATGGGGCTGGGCTGGGTAGCTGATCAGCTCCGGCAGAGGCTCCTCAGAGAAGGAGGGCAGGACACCTGGCTTCTGTGCCAAAGAGGACAGCAGGCCCTCAGGGCAGTGTGTTCTCTCACTGTTGGCTTTTTTGATGGCAAGGGACAAGTATTCAAAAATGGTTGTGTGAGGGGCGCCTGGGTGGCTTAGTGCGTTAAAGCCTCTGCCTTCGACTCAGGTCATGATCCCAGGGTCCTGGGATCGAGCCCCACATCGGGCTCCCTGCTTGGCGGGAAACCTGCTTCTCCCTCTCTCTCTCTCTGCCTGCCTAGAGAGGCAGGTGATCTCTGTCTGTCAAATAAATAAATAAAATCTTAAAAAAAAAAAAAAAAGGTTGTGTGAATGCTGCTGGAGGGGTATGGTATAATAGTACATTTTCAGGTCTTCCCTGTTCAATTGCATTCACCCTCTCTCCCTTTTTGCGTCCCGAAGACTTTATTTAGGAGACGGACTTTTTAGGTTGACTGATGTCATCTGTAGCCAACAGACTTCTGTCACTAAACGCATTTTCTTCCTGTGCTTTACAGATCATTAAAAAGCTGATAGAAAGAAAACAAGCCCAGATTCGAAAAGTATACCCTGGACTTTCATGTTTTAAAGATGGAGTTCGGCAGATTCCGATAGAAAGCATTCCCGGAATTAGTATGTATAGATCTTCTTTTAAAAGCAAAATCTTTCGGGTTTGCCATGCAATGTGTTTGAAACGGTTGCCAAAGTGCAGTGATTTGGAAAGCTTTTTGCCTTGCCTGTCTCCATTCTTGGTGTTTGTAGTCTTAAGGGAGCAGATGCTTTTTCCCTTTGTCTTTTCTCTACTGAGTGCAAACAAATTAAGGAGAACTTAGATGACTCCTTCTTATAGCTGTTCATTTCCATTATTTACTGAAAGATGGCTGTGGATAGCATGGGGAAATTCTCCTTTTACGAATGGGGGAATTGAGTCTCAGAATGGTGAAGTTCTTTGATCGCAAATAGCATGTGGCCAGTAACCGTCAGAATTAGCAGCAGTGGGATGCTGGTCTGCGGATTTGTTGCTGTGTGCACCCTTGCTCATGCTCTCATGACTGCAGCCTGCCCAGGTGTGTGCTTGGCCAAATTTGTCTCCAAATTTCTAGAAAAGATTATTGGGAAACATATAATTTGTTTCAAGTTCCCTATTTTAGAGTAGTTTTCCCAAGGGTTCTTATCTGTGCGCGTTAGAGATGAATTGTCGTGGGTGAAAACTTGCAAAATAGCTGTTTTGTAGATCAAAAGCTATTGAATGGCCACACTTGCATTGAGTTCAAATCCAGGATCTTGTAGCATATTGAAGATTTAATACACAGCACAAAATCAGACAAACCACAGTTCTCCAGAAAAAACTAAGACCTTATTCTGGCAAGATACATTCCTTCAGTACAGTAGCTACCCTATAGCAGATCTGACTTTTACTTCTAGACCTAGAAATTTCACTTCCCTACATTCCCCCTGCTAATGGCATAATAGCTATCACATTGCTGAATGCCCGCTTGTGCCAGCATTCTTCTGGTTTTTTGGGTTTTTTTTTTACATACATCAGCTAATCTCAGAAGGGATAATATCACCTAATTTTTAGAGTTCTGTTTTATAGATTGATAAATTATAGAGGCAAAAGGTTAAGTAACTTATCTCAGATAAGTTAGCTTTTAAGGAGAGAGCAAGAAATCAAACCCTTGAGGCTGTAGTTTCTTTCTGCTGCACTAAACCATCTTGTATTACAAGCAGGGTCTTTGCCAAATAAAATAGAGGCCAGGATAAGGTTTGTTCTAACCTAAAATAACAGCTTAGCTCTTTTACATGGTGATTAGCAAAATATGTGATTTAGAGTTTAAAATATACACGTGCCCCAAGTACCAGACATACTTATTTTTTATGTTTTCCTCTGAAAAGTTGGGAGTTCCTTCTTTAAAAAACACCAACAGAAAGAGGTGTTGGCTGTCTTGGAAATGTTTCATGCTGTTAGCTATAGAAGGAAGTAATTAATTGCAGTTGATTTCTGTCTCTTCCCAGAAGTAGACTTTTATTGAGGCATGCTTGTAATTTATTTCATTTTTGTTAAGTATTACTTTTGTTACTCTCTTGACCAAAAGCAGTTCTCATTCAGTGTTTAATTTTGTTGACATATAGGAGAGACAGGCTGGAAGCCGAGTGGAAAAGAGAAAAGGTAAGTAGGATGGGTGAGAGGACATTAATGGAAGTGATTTTTCTCTCCTTCCAGAAACTTAGAGGAAGCAGGCAAACTGCTTATAATCACCCATTACAGCACTTGCTGCTTTTCAGTGTTCATAAAAAATTCTGGGATGGCTCCCATTTTAGGTTTTGGTCAAAATAAGCAGAATAGGAATCCCCTGGCAAGGGGGCAAAAAACTAATCATGGTTCTCTGCTGTTCACTCTTTTCCTTTCAAGTAAAGAGCCCAAAGACCCTGACCAGCTTTACAGCACGCTCAAGAGCATCCTGCAGCAGGTGAAGGTGAGTGTCGTCTTTTCATTCACCTCATGCAGATATTTTGAAATGATTTCCCACATGGAATTTCCATATTAGATACCTTACTTTTTTCTTTACTCAAGAGCCATCAAAGCGCTTGGCCCTTCATGGAACCTGTGAAGAGAACAGAAGCTCCGGGATATTATGAAGTTATAAGGTTCCCCATGGGTAATGCCATTAACATTTTCTAAGTATAGATTTAACTCTCTCTGGATGGTGGTGTGGGGGACACGTGGTTGCTGAGGTTGATTTGTACTCTTCTGTTGTAGGGTAGGGTGTATGTGATGGGCGGTGGGGTTCCCTGCACCTGGGCCACTGATAACAGAGCAGAGTGATAAAGGACAGGTGGGTGGCCCAGTCTCGTCAGACATGCCCGCAGCTTTTACAGCCGCCTGCCGCCAGCACTGGATGCAGAGAACCCAGGTGGGGAACTGCACCCAGCCCTAGATGCGAAAGCTGGCTGTTCGGACATAACCTGGTTTATATTCTACCTGTTTGGTTGCACATGGAGAACTTCAGGCTGTCCTCTTGATATATTTTGAGGCTTTTGATAATTTTTGAAAGCAATGCAAAAGAAGCTGGAGTAAGGCTGCTTGCCTGCTACGCTAGCAGAGGGAGAAATCCTAGTAACTCAGTTCTCCATTTTCTACGCTCTTGATGGATACTATTAGTGTCACTATTTATATTCCCGTTAAAAGCTTTGTTCCACATCCAATGCCAGACAAACACAAAATGCTTTAGAAATGTAGAATTGTGGAATTTGCTGCTGTGCCTGCACCATGCTAAAATGATTAATTGAGCCAATTGAGAATCCAATTAAGCTAATTTGGCATTGTGTAGATGACAGACAACTAGCTGAACTGTTTTCAGTCAGTTGTGTGGCCATTGTTTCGGAGACAGCCTGTGTCTTCTGTCCCTTTTCTACCTGCAAACTGTTTCTGGTACTAAGAAGTTATTAAAATACGAAAGGAAGAATGAAAGGGCTCTATTAGCTCCCTGATAAAAGAGTTATTTGTAGGTGTTTTCTGTAGCATTAATTTTCACATGAATTTTCAATATAGTCATTGTAATGATTTTGGTAGTCTCCTTAACATGTACCTACATCCATATGCTTTTCTTTCTCTTTTCTCTCTGCCTTGCTTCTCTGTATCTTAGTTATGAAAACTGAAGTGTAAGGGTTGAGTGAGTCTAGAATTCTGAATGGAAGAGTGTTTGGGGAATCAGTATTTTCTTCTTTTCTTTTTTTTTTTAATTCTTTTTTAAAGGTCTTATTTTTAAGTAGTCTCCATACTCAACATGTGGCTCAGACTCACAGCCCTGAGATCAAGGGTCCCATGCCCCATTGCCTGAGCTGGTCACATGCACCTCAGTGTTTTCCATCCTGTAAAAAATATGTTAAAATCCTGTATTTTTTTTTTTTAAGATTTTATTTATTTATTTGACAGAGATACAACGAGAGAGGAAACACAAGCAGGGGGAGTGGGAGAAGGAAAAGCAGGCTTCCCGCTGAGCAGGGATCCCATTGTGGGCCTCAGTCCCAGGACCCTGGGATCATGAGCTGAGCCCTGTTAAAATCCTTTATGCCCATTTCCAAATTTAACTGACCTTTGCATCCTCATCACCTGGACCATCTCAACTCCCTTGATGAAACACTCATGGGAGGTTGTATAAGGTTGGGGGAGAATAATCATCTTTCAGCCCTGCTCATGTACTCTCGGAAGACCTGCAATGGTAGGTCTAGAAGGTCTCCTCTGTCATAGCCTATGCTCGGCCTGCTTTCTGGAAATGTTTTGCTTGGTCCAGCCTGAGAAGGGTATGAGCCTCTCCAGTTGGGTACCACCTGCGTGCATAACTGACTGCTCATGAGTGGAATATTGGCCCTGTTGAGCAAGCCCAGTGGTAGACTGAGGTGTGTTCTAGAAAAAGTTACAACAGTGAGTGGTGCTTTTTAGGGGAACAGTAATATTTTTCTTAGGGTGCCTTTAGGTGCTGAGTGAAAGGTATAGTCTTATCCTTAAGATGGTCATGCTTTTAGGGCAAGAATGACAAATCTGTAATTTACTTTCCCCCATTATTGCCTTCTCAGCTTTTTCTAAAAATGTTTCTTTTCTTTCTTTTGTGCTCTCAGAAACTCTTTTTCTTCCATGTGAATGAGGTCCAGCCTGTATCGTTTAGGGAATCTCGTTCAGAACATCGTCTAAGTAGTCTGGCCCAAGCATGTCTTCTTACCATGTGTGGATTGCTGGGCAGGCTTTTCCTATTTACTCAGAACTCCCCAGTTGGTGAGAGGGATGAAAATGGAATAATTTAATGATTTTTTCCATATGTGATATCACATATGGATAAGGTGATATACTTAATCACCTTCTTTACCTGCTGAGCAGGGAGCCTATATGGGGTTCAATCTCAGGACCTTGGGATCATGACCCAAGCCAAAGGTAGACATTTAACCAACTGAGCCACCCAGGCACCTGAAAGATGTTATTTATAACTTTAGAGTAGAAATACAGAAAGGAAGTAACACAGAATTGATTTTAATTATTCTGAAAGATCCAAATACTCCTATGACTCTCATTTTGTTTCTGCTGTAGCTTAGGCTCTCTCCATCTCTTCTTACCCCCTTTCCTCCAAATAATAGTTTGAAAGCTTTTGGATAAACTTCTTTGTGCCATGTTTCATTCCCCCCACCCCCTTTTAGTTACACAACTCTGCCTTCTAAAACATAAACACTATATTGAGCAGCATACCTTAAGTGGCAGGCATTAGGTGGTAAGGTAGATACCCAACTCTACCTCGAGAGGCACAGTTAATTTCATTGCTCTTCTTTCATTTACTGAGAGGACATCTTCATCTGCTCAGTCCCACTCGGGTGAGACATCTAGTGGGGTATTTGCTGAGCCTTTATAAAGTATCTTAATACTTGCCAATTTTTCTCTCCTTCTGAACTGTTTTAGTTAGAGAAGAAAGAAAATTGAAAGTTGAACTCTCAGATACAATGACATACCACTAACCAAGAGAAGCTTTAGTCAAAGGAAATAGGCAAAAGTACCTATTTCCCATTTTTTTCTTTGGTGTTTTGTGGTAGATTTAAGATTTTGACACAAATGAATTCTCCCCATTTTTGGATGTTGCACATAAATTTATATATCTTACTAGCTGATGATCCCAGTGTATTCAGTTATAAGTTTCTTTCCTTCTGGAAAATTTGATAATATAGTGGGAATTTGGGCATTGGTAGAGCTATTTTATTTTTTAAACAATTTTGACTTTCTTTTCCATGTACAGTTAATACAATTTTTAATGACAGAACCAGACTTAAAGACAGCTAGGGGACCTATAAGTAGACAAATGTTAGCATCTTCTTTTTTTTTGTATAAGATATTCTTTTCTTTTCTTTTCTTTTAAGATTTATTGATTTATTTGAGAGAGAGTGAGTGAGTGGACGTGCTAGCCAGGGGAGGAGCAAGAGGAGCACAGGGAGAGGGAGAAGGAGAGAAACAGACTCCCCACTGAGCGCGAAGCCTGCTGTGGGGCTCTATCCCAGGACCCTGAAGTCATGACCTGAGCCAAAACCAAGAGGCAGCTGCTTAACCAACTGAGCCACCTAGGTGCCCCTATTTATTTGAGAGAGAAATAGGTGCCCCTATTTATAGAGAGAGGGAGAGTGCATACCTGTGGGGGTAGGGGCACCGGGAAAGGGAGAGAGAATCTCAGGCAGGCTCCGTGCTCAGGGCAGAGCCTGACACAGGACTCAGTTCCCACGACCCTGAGATCTTGACCTGATCTGGAATCAAAAGTCAGGCACTTAACTGGCTGAGCCATCCAGGCATACGGAAATGTTAACGTCTTCTAATCTGCATGGAATTTTGTAAATCAGTTCTAAGAGTGAGGAGTAAACAAGCCCCATGGTATTCTTACAAGTTCATTTTTTAAAATTATTTATTTATTTATTTATTTTTAAAGGATTTTATTATGTATTTGACACACAGAGAAAGAGAGCGGTCACAAGCAGGGGGAGTGGGGTGGGGGGAGGGAGAAGCAGGCTCCCTGCTCAGCAGGGAACCTGATGCAGGGCTCCATCCAGGACCCTGAGATGGTGACCCAAGCCAAAGCGGACGCCCAGCTGACGGAGCCACCCAGGCGCCCCTATTCTTACAAGTTTAAATAAAGTACTGTTTTCATTTGTAAAATAATATAATTTAAAGCAAGTGAATATATTAGGAAAATATTATTTTTACATTAATGATTCAAAGCTTACTTGCTTTAGAAAAGAAATTACTATTTGTGTTTTGTTTTGTTATTTTACTGCCTGTGATTCATATTTCATGGATGGAACATGAAACTAAATTCATTTGAACCACTTTATGTGCAAGGATACTGGTGTATCTGTAGATTTATTTATGATCAGTTTTTCTACTTTAGTTCTGTTTCTGCAGCTCCAAAACAACTATGAGTTTAATGAAACAAACTCAATCTTATTGTTTGGATTTAAGTAATGAAATGATTCAGACAAACGTTCCACCTGCTCTACTCCGGGTAGAGAGAGCCTCTTCTGTATAATTCTGGATGAATAGCTAACAGTACTTAGTTTATCGTACATATCACTGCTAATCTACTTAGCTTCCTTGTGCTGAATAGGGGATTGGGCCAGATGACTAATAATGGTCCTTTCAACGCAAAAATGCTGTGATTTTATACAAGAAGCTCTCACAACAGAAACAACATAAAATTTGAGAACTGTTTTCCGTGATCCTAAGAATGTCTCTTAAGCTAAGGGCATTGGGATGGTAAAAATGTAGCCACGCTGATGACATAGATTTCTCTCCCTGTCTCCTTTTTTGTCAGCTACTGTTTGAAAGGAGTCAAAGATTGCTAATATTTTTTTTTCCTGTGCAGATCTGAAAACCATGAGCGAACGCCTCAAGAATAGGTACTACGTGTCTAAGAAATTATTCATGGCAGACTTACAGCGAGTCTTTACCAATTGCAAAGAGTACAACCCCCCTGAGAGTGAATACTACAAATGTGCCAATATCCTGGAGAAATTCTTCTTCAGTAAAATTAAGGAAGCTGGATTAATTGACAAGTGATTTTTCCCCCCTTCTGCTTCTTAGAAACTCATCAAGCAGTGTGCCTAAAGCAAGGTGGTTTAGTTTTATAAAGAATTGGACATAATGTATTGAAGATACTTACTTGTAAATGTAATAATTAGCACTTTTGAAAAACAAACAAAAAAAACCTCCTTTTAGCTTTTTCAGATATGTATTTAAATTGAAGTCATAGAACATTTTTATTTTATGGAATAGATTTTAAGCTATTTACTACTATTGTAAATTTTCTATGGCATGTCCATTAGCTGAATATTCAATAATAGATGATCAGGGGTTTCCTCAAAACCTGTGTATGAGGAAATTGCACATAGTACCAAGATTTGGGGGAAAGCAGAAACTTTTCAGACCATGAATGTTTCCATTTTTTTCTAATGGAATGTGAGAGTTTATTTTTATTTTATTCTGAAGGACTTTAAGGAAGGGATACGTGATAAAAAGCCCGTAAAAGGTGAAATATGTGATGTTTGAAGTCTCATTGTAGACTTTTTATATATATTTTTTAAAAACACTCATCTAGATGAGGTGCTTTGAGCAGTTCTGAAAAATGCAGTTCCAGAAAAGCAACTGCTTTGATTCCTAAGGAAGAAATTCTAAATAATGCACACTTTTTTATAAGCATCTGGATTTTTGATAATTCTATCTACCTACAATAAACTCGTGAGCACATAACTACTATTTTAATAATTATTTTCTCTACACAGATGTGGACTATTATATTTGACTTCGCTTATGCAGGCCATAAGTTCCAAAAGGCAATCTGATGCACAGAGGCATACATTTAAAAACACTTGAGACTGAATCAATGTGCTTTAATAAGGAACGATGCATCATCTACATATGTATCAAATTTGGTGAATCCTTGTTCTAACAAATAAGGATTTTATTCCCTTTTCTATGATGTACGCAACCCCACTGATAATGTATTATATGAACATTTTTCCTTTTGCATCTCCAGATTATATTCATTGTCTGAGGTGAATTAAATCACCAAGATTTGCTGTCAGTATTTTAACACCTACATTGGAAGACAGACCCAGGGTAGTATCCCACTAAAATCCATCATACAACCTTATTAACCTGTCTTGGGATTCCAGCTTAGTGCTTGGAAATATTTCCTGATTAACACTACATAGAAAAGTGGGACATCTGCCATCCCAACTCTGGGAGAACCAACTAATATCAAACAAATGAAGGCCGTTTTGATGGTCTTTGACACTAATTTTTATGATACAAATTTATAAACTGATTTTTGTAAAGGACTAGGTTTTAAAAGTATATTTAACTTGATATTTTCTATCAGCATAAATGAGTTAAAATGATCATGTAATAGTTGTCAAAAACAGTTGCCAGAGATAATCTGCATGAAGGAAAAAAACCTGCAAATGGCTGTTTGCCAGTGGGAAGTATGGTTTTTAATATGTAAGAGATATTCAGAATGCTCACACCGAAAAATGCCTCAACTTTTATAAGTATAAGAAACCACCTTGAGTGGCATCTAGATTTCTAGTGAAGAATGATGATACAGTTTGGATTAAGTATCTTGGACTGGTTTTAAACAGTGCTTTGTCCTGAATCTGCCAAAGCATCTGTCCAGCTTGGTATCCTGTGAAAGTTGTTATTTTCTGGGTAGACATTGTTATAGAGTATTGTCTTTAAAATCAGATTGTCTCTTCTATATTGAAAGCATTTTTATGTTTTCTAATTTAAAAATTAATATTTTCTTATAGATATTGTGCAATAAAGCTGAAGTAGGATGTGTGGTTTTTGCAAATGCTTTAACAGCGGATAAAATTTTACATTTGTAAAATTAATATATTGTACTGGTACAACATAGTTTTAAATTATATTTTAAAAAGCTCTCAATTTGGTATTGTGTTTTTTTCTTCTAGCCTATTATATTTAACAGGGCAAGTGTTTGATCTGGTTGATGACCATCGACTATATCCATAATTCTTAGATTTTAGGCATTTTGTTGAAGATGGTTAACATTGTGGCATTTGTTGGAAGTTTCATAAAAATTCACAGCCCACCAGTGAGGGAATTTCAAGAGGAGAGATGCTCGAGTGTGTCTGTGTCTTTTGAGTGGTCCACTGCATCTTGCCCACTGTCACTCATTAAACAAAGAAAAGTCCTACGGAAAGAAGAGTGTTACTCTTTTAGAAATTAGATGTTTTTTCCCCAGTTTTTCTACTCTGCATCGGTGAAATAGATGAAGAGACAGATAAAAATACAGCTGATTCTTACACATCTCCTCCTGAGCTTCTCATGTTCCTCAGAATGGTGACTGCAGGAAAGAATACTGTGTCCTCTCTGGGGTATGAGAGAACCCACCAAAGAATACTTTTTCTTTCTGAATCCTGAACCAACTGAGAAGTCAAAAGAATAAGGCATCTGATGGCCAGAATATCTTTATTAGTAATAAAATGGATATTGGAGAATGTGGCTTCTATATCTCTGGAACATGGGCTAATACTGAACAACATGACTGGCTTGCCAGCAGCTTGGCACCACTGCCAGCTTCCCCTCTAAGGGCAGGGCCTTTACCACTGAGCTCAGGGCATGGCCAACAGCAGTGCTGCTCTCTGGAGGCAGGCCAGCTCTGAAGAGGTCCAGGTGAGCGAGCAGCCACACAGTGCAGTCCTGAGCCTTCCGGTAACTCATCAGTTAGAGGGAGGAGTGAATAAGGGCAGAGAGATGCCAGGGGGCATCTTCTTTCAGCATCCTTCTGCTGAAATGTAAACATCTGGATTGGAGAAGTCTCCTTCCCACTCCATCCCATATATCTGTATCAAGAATCACTACAAAGTTGTTTTTTTTAATACATGTGAAAGCTGGTTGTATTCATTAGAATAGTGAAAAGACTGAGGTTTCATACTACCTGGAAGTAAAATTTAAAATTATGAAACCTAAGATCGAAACAAGATCAGACTGAGGCACTATGGACAGATTAATAATGTGTCACCTCTTTTAGCTGACAGTCTTCAGACCGACCCTCACTGTTTTAAGAGATGTAAAACCTGTACAGGACAGGGTTGTTGGAGGCAGCCTGTGGCTTTTTCCATAGTGTTCTGCGCCGGTCTGCTCCAGCACTCATTAAGGAGTGTTCTCCTCTTAGCAAAGTAGAAATGATATGGTGAAGTCAGAGCTTCAGCAAAGTAAACAGAAGATGCTGAGAGGAGGTGAGGGAACACCCGTAAGTATCATGAAAAGTTTTTTAATGTAATTTATGTAGGATTACGACTTGGTTTCTTTATGGGAGCACCTTTCTTTTTTTGTGGAACAGAGAGACAAAGATGGAGATTCTCTCTGGGTTTATTAAAAGCAATATATTTCAACAAGTCAGAGAAAAACGAAGAAAACAAAAGTCAGTGTTCTTACTCCCTCTTGTTATTGGGAGGTGCAACACAGCCTTGACAGAATTAGTTTAAAAAGATGAGAAACTACACGACTAGTGTGTGTGTGTGTGTGTGTGTGTGTGAGATTTTCTCAGCCGAACTGAAGGTTATCAGTTTAAATTTGTGTATGTTTAAAAAAGTTCTTTAAGAAAAATCCCTTTGAGAATTTGCTGGAAGGTAGGAACCTTCTCAAAGTCATGCACATGTTCATGCATAGGTATTTCTACCTACCACTTTACTTGGTCCTTGGACCCTTTCTAAAATTCACTGGTCTCTATTCTTTGCTCTCTGTTAACCACCCATTTCCTACAGTGAAGAGATGGGTATCCTGTTTATGCTTGAAAATATATAAGAACAGAAAAAAATCTGTGTTATTGGACAATAAGGCAGCCCAGCAACAGAATAGGCAAAGGGTTATAAGAAAGTGCTTGAGTTTGGTTAGTGTTGGTTGTTTTATTAAAGAGTTGAATAGAATACAGACACGGTTTATACAAACCTTGTGACCAAGTTCTAATTCAAATCTTTCTTTTCCCCATACAGTTACTAATTCAGTGTGCCAGCGCTGCTTCTACTCCTTAACACACTCACACTTGTACAGTCATAGCTTGTTTTTTGAAAAACTCAACATCCCCTCCTGTATTATTTAACATTTAAAAAATTGAAGTATAATTAATAAATACGCAATACAACACAATATCCTACAAAGCACGTATAATAAAATACACAGGTCTTGGGTGTAAGGAAAAAGAAGTATCTATCAATCCTACACAAACTCAGAACTAAGAGATGTGGGAAGACTTCTGAAATCATTTTATGAGGGCTAGTATTGTTTACCCTGATACCGAAGCCAGAAAAACAATTCTAAGGAAACTATACACTAACACAACCCTCAAAAACACGGATACAAAAGATCTTTAACAAAATACTAGCAAATGGAATTCAGCAATATATAAAAATTATAAGAGATCATGACCAAGTGGGGTGTATCTGATTAAGTCAAGGTTGATTTAACATGTACTTCATTAATGTAATTATACGAACAGCATAAAGGAGAAAAAAAATGTTCATCTCAATAGACAAAGCATTGGACAAAGTTCAACACCCACTCATAATTTAATAGAAAAACTAGCAAAGAATAAGAGAAAACTCCTCAATATGATACAGGTTATTAATAAAAACTTAAGCCAACATCACAGTAATGCTGAAAAACCAAATGCTTCCAAGGTTGAGATAAGAAAAAGTGCTCTCATCACTTTTATTCAACATTATAGCAGAGGTTCTAGTGAGTGCAGTAAGGCAAGAAAGGGCATACAAGTCAGAAGAGAACTCTTTATTTGTAGACAATAAGGTCATGTACATTAAAAAAATTCTAAAGAATCTACAAAAGATCTAGTGAGTGAATTCAGCAATATCCATACATGAAAATCAGTTGCATTTCCATAAACTAGCAGCCAACAAGTGAACATGAATTTTAAAAATACATTTACAATTAAGTCAACAATATGAAATGCTTAGGATCAAGTAATAAAATGTGAGCAAAAATTAGACCAACAAGACTTCTCAACAGCAAAATTAAGACCATAAGAAAATGAAATTTGGGGGAAGTAACTGTCAAAGTACATCAAGAGTGAGGGAAAAATTAAATTCATTTCTAGAGAAAAGAATTTGACCCTCATCAAAATGACTTATAAAAGATATGCTTCAGAAACTTGGACTTTGGAAATATAAATTAAGCCATTAGAGGATAGCCATTTAATAAAAGTAGAAATAGACACAACTCCAGCAATCCAGTGGTAAGAAAAAAGGGCAGAGTAGATAGCATAAAAATATTTGATAGAAATAAATCAAATTTAGGAGTTATCAAAATAAATGTAAATGGACTGACTTTGCTAGGTAAAGGATGACAATTCAGTTTGGACTAAAACCAGAATCTAGTAATATGCTCTTTAATGAGATATATCTAAAACATTAACATAGGAAGTCTTAAAGAAATGGAAAGAAAAAATGATATAGTAAAAATACTAATATTAACTATATGCAGGCAAATATTAACCATATATAAGTTGCCTTAGCTATATAAGACATTAAAACAGCATTATGAGGGAAAAAGAGTGACTACAACAGTGATAAAAAGAACAGTTCACTGGAAAATCAATAAATCCAGAAATGTTGTGGAAGATGTTATACTTTTAGCAAATGATGAAACAGACAAAATTAGTAAAGCTATAAAAAAATTTGAAAACATTATACAACACTACATTCAACAATTAGGGAATCTATATATTTTTTGGCACACAGTTAAGCATTTGTAAAATTTGACAACTTAGTCACAAAAGATTTAACAAATAGCAAAGAATCAACACCATACAAATATTTTTTTGATGTATTACAAAAGGAATAGAACTCACTAACAATAGAATTCTCCACTTTTGTATGAAAAAAATAATTTTACATAACTGATAAGTCAGAAAAGAAATCACCAAGTTAGAAAATACTTGAAATCAAAGTTAAGGATATATAAAACACACTGAAGAGGTCATGCAGTAAAACTAAGAGGCCAAAAGGTATGCCTTTAAAAATTTATGTTAATAAGGAAGGGTGGGGGCACCTGGCTGGCTCACTCAATGGAGCATGCAATTCTTGATCTGAGGGTCAGGACTGAAGAGTTTGAATCCCATATTTAGAGTAGAGATTACTTAAAAGTGGAATCTTTAAAAAAAGGAAGGCTAGACAGCAAGGAGTTAGAAGTTAGAAAATGACAACATAACAAATGTGAATGGAAAATAACAATAGCAGAAATTAATAAAGTAGAACATGAAAAAACAGGATCAACAAAAGCTGGACCTTTGAAAAAATTAACAACTAACAAAATAGATACTGTACAAAAGAAAGCAGGCAAAAAATAGGCAAAAAAAAGTGACAAAACTAGATAGTACAGAGATTTGAAAAATTTAAGAAATACTATAACATGCCACTAAATAAAGCAGATAAATATGCAATTCCTAAGAAAAATGTAATTTAGCTAAATACAATAAAGAAGGATAAGAGAATTTATAATCATTTAAAAAACCAAGACAAAGATTTGCCCACAAAACACAGGATAAAATAGTTTTAATGGCAAGTTTTACCAAACCTGAATTGGTAACAATTTGTTCCAAGAGCAAAAAGAGAAGGTTCTCAACTAATTTAATGAGGCTAGTATGGCTTTGCTTTTTTTATTTTATTTTATTTGTGATCATAGGTATAAAAAATCCTAAGCAAAATATTAGCAAACCAATTCCATCTACGGCTTTAAAAACAAATGCAACTTATAAGAAATAATAGAGGAAAAACTTCATAACATTGGATTTGGCAATGATTTCTTGGGTATAACATTGGGTATGACATCTTGGGTATAACATCAAAAGCAAAGAAAACAAAAGGAAATATGGATTAACTGAACTTAATCAAAATTAACTTTTGTGCATCAAAGGACACTCCAATAGTAAAAAGCCAACCCACATAATGGGAAAACATTTGTAGATCAGATATCTGATAAGGGATTAATATCTAGAACATTTAAGGGACTCCTAAGATTCATCAACAGAAACAACCCAATTCAGAAACAGGCATAGGACTTGAACAGACATTTTTCTGAAGGAATACAAATAGACAATAAGCATATGAAAAGATGCTTGATATCATTAATCTTTAAGATAATGCAAGTCAATATACCACAATGAGATGCCATTTCATACCATTAGCATAGGTATTATGGAAAAAACCCACAAAACAATTATTAGCAAGGCTATGGAAAAACTGGAACCGTTTGTACTCCTGGTGGGAATATAAAATGGTGCAGCCACTCTAGATCACAGTATGTAGGCTCATCAAAATATAGAATTACTATTGATTAACAATTCCACTTCTGGGTGTATATTTAAAAATTAAAGGAACTCAAATAGGTTTTTTTTCTTAAAGAGTTATTTATTTGACAGAGACACAGTGAGAGAGGGAAGACAAGCAGGCTTCCTGATAAGCAGGGAGCCCGATGCGGGGCTCGATCCCAGGACCCTGGGATCATGACCTGAGTCGAGGGTATATGCTTAACCTACTGAATCACCCAGGTGCCCCTCAAATAGATCTTTGTATTAGCATATATACAGAAAGTGGAAACGACCCAGATGTCTACTGATAAACAAAATGTGGTACATATACCCAATAGAATACTATTCTGTATTCTAGCACTTGAATACTTGAAAAGGAATGAAATTCTGTTAGGTACAGACATGGATAAATGAAATAAGCCACACACAAAAGGAAAAGTAATGTACGATTCCATTTATATGAGGTACGTGGAATAGTCAAATTCATAGAGACAGAAAGAATAGTAGTTACCAGGGGATGGGGGGGGGGTGGAGTAAATGGGTAGTTACTGCTTAATGGGTATAGGATTTCAGTTTGGGATGATGAAAATGTTGATTGCACAAATATGTGAATGTATGTAATGCTACTGAACTATACACTTAAAAATGATCAAAATGATAAATATTTTACCACTACACTACAACAAAAAAATGTGACTGTACAGTACCCAGTCCATTGCTAGACAAATAAACCATTAGAAACCTCAGTGTATGTCAAAGACAGCAGATAGGTTAGTCTGAATAGTGCTGAGATGGTAGGCTATTTTCATGGAAAATGAAATAAAATCAGATCCCCGTTTGACAAAATACCAAACAGTTTAAAGACCCAAGTGAAAAAGAAAAAGTACCAAGTTTTAGAGAAAAACCTTAAGGGAAAAGGTGATAGAGGACACTGATACTTAAAACTCCCGAACATCAACAAAAAAATAAGAATAAAGTAGAAACAGATAGTTATAACCCATGTAAATAAAAACAAGGCATACTATCCAGAATATATAAAGAGCCCATTCTGTTAAGAAAAAAACATTCTAGTTGAAAAGTGAGCAAAGTACACAATAAGCAATTCATAGAAGGAATGAGTGACCAATAAACATTTGAATTCTCAGAATTAACTCAGATAAAATCTCATAAATAATTAAAACAAAGAGAAACCACTTCACATTCATTGCCTTAGGTAATTTCAATGTCCAATGATACGTGATAGTGTGTGGGGAAACTGGAACTTAAACACGTTGCTGAGAGGAAGAGTGGTAACACTTCTCGCGTCAGGAGAATTGGTATAACCACTTTAGAGAGCAACTCCCCTTCTAGGTACCAGCTCCATGGAAACTTATTCACATGTGTGCAAGAATGTAGAATATTCACCGCAGCACTAACTTGTAATAATGAAAAAAGTGGAAGCAAATTATCTCTCAAAAGAATAAGTCTAGTTTATTTATTAATAAAATACTGTACAACGATGAAAATAATCTACATCTGCCAACATGGATAAATCTCAAAAACAATGGTGAGTTAAAAGTCAGTTGCCAAAAAATATATACACTATAACATTCATGAAAAATGTTAAAATATAAAACAAAGCGGTCTATGGATAAATGCTACAGCGAGAATACAGAAATATTAAAAGTACAAAAACACCAAATTTGCGATCACCCAATAGTTTTTTGTAGTGATGGAAATATTCTATATCTGCACTGACCCCAACATGGTAACCACTAATTAGAGAACTATCCTGAAAGTCCAAGACATAATTTGTGATTTTGCAGAGTTATCACTGAAAAATGTACACATAGTTTGGTATTCAGAGCTAGTCACTTACCTAGCCCCTGAGCCTAAGCAACCATTAATTCTTTAATAATAATCTCACATTTTATTTGAAATTTTAAATATAACAGTGATGTAAAGGATCCACAAACAGCTTAGGGTATACCCTACTGTACAGGCCAAGGATTTATTTTATTCAAATACTATATAAAGAGTTTCAAAAGATCCTTGGCCTGTCTTCAAAAATCATTCATTCTAGTATTTTCCACTTAAGGAAAAAAAAAAGGCACCAAAAGCTTGTAATTAAAACGTCTTAATTTGATTATTCATTTCTAAAATTTCTGCAGAAGATACATTCTGAGTAAAATTAAGAGTTTCAGGCAGTTTAAGAAATAGGGCTTAAGTCCAGTTATTTATATTTAAAAGAAAAAATAAACCAAATTTATTAACGGTATGAAAAAAAGCATCACATTTGAAGTATAGTTTTGAAGAATTTTCGTGATCTAGAGTTCAAAGAATATTCCATGGCAACAGTTCAACCCTATTGTGTACTATCTTAGAGATTCTCTCTTGGAGTGATAAAAGGAGGTGTAATAGGATACATTTAAACAGCATCCAACAAAGAGCATCCATCACTGTATTTGCTTTATACTTCTTTTTTTAGAACTGCGTCTGGAATCCTTTTTCTGTTTGAAAATCGGAGAATTTAAGAAACACAAATCTGTAAAAGGGTCTCCTCTTCTCAGTTTCCTATAAGAGTAAAAATAATTCTTAGACATAATTGTAAGCACCCCAATACTAACTCACTCTTCAATATAGTTATTGTAAAACATGCCAGTGCTAGTATTCCCACTTCAGTTTTTAATTAAAACTTTGTATTTCAACAAGACTCATTCTTTTTTTTTTTTTTTAAGATTTTTATTTATTTGACAGACAGATCACAAGCAGTCAGAGAGGCAGGCAGAGAGAGAGAGGAGGAAGCAGGCTCCCCGCTGTGCGGAGAGCCCAACGTGGGGCTCGATCCCAGGACCCCGAGACCACAACCCGAGCCGAAGGCAGAGGCCCTAACCCACTGAGCCACCCAGGCGCCCCAACAAGACTCATTCTTGACCAAAGCTCCAAACCTTAGTCCCCCAACATGTATCATTAAAGGTGGGTTCCCACAAATCAAATACTTACGAAGCTAGCGTGGGCTCTTTATAATTCATACTGACAGCACACCTGCGCTTAGGCAGAGACACTCCTGGGCTTGCTTTCTTTTTTGGAGAAAGAGAAAGTTTTCTGATTTTCTCTACAGGATGCAAGGGGACATTGGTGATATCCTTCAGGCTAAAATGAGGTGAGCGGTGAGTTTTAGGTAGTGCACCTACAAAAACAATTTTTACTGAATATGGTTCCAAATGAAAGAAAAAAATCACAGGAACTAAAATTGTGTGCAATTACATATCCTAAACATATATAAATCCAGCATTTTACATATAAAATATATATATATATAATTATATAATACAGATCTTTAACTCAGTCATCATTTTTCATCCCAAATAACACTGAAATATTACTGTAGATGTGAAGAACTGATATAAGTTACTAAAACTTTAAATTCTTTAAAAAATTATAATTCTTCAACGATAATATGGGCATAATGAATTAAATTATGGAATTTCATTTTAGTTCCACCTTGCTCCGTTGAATCTTCAAGGCCTCCATCTTTTTCAATACCAAAATTTATGAAGTGCCTTCCTATAGTCTTAAAAAGCCACTTAAATTCACTTTATTAAATAAATGAGAATTCTACACCATAGCCTCTGGAGATCAACAGGAAAGGGGTTCCCTCTGGTAAAGCTAATATGTTAAAAAGTTACCCATGTTTTTCCTATCATAAGCATCCAAGTTATTCTACTTTGGAGATAGATCTATATTGGGTGACAGGTACCCAGCAAACAGAGGACAATGCAAGACAATCTCTTCACACAGCTTTAAAAGGCAAATTGTTTTTTGAAGTCAAACTCTAACTGTAAAATGCCTATATTTAGCAACCATGTTCTCCAGGGTTATCTAGGTTTCAAATACTGCCTCTTTTTGTTCCCACATAAGTTTACTGTACTATACTAATTATTCCAACTTTCAGCTTGGAAAGTATGGCTAAGCAATATCAAATCAGTTGCTAGATTCTGGAACAATGCTTCTTAAAATTTATGTATATACAAATACCCCAGGGAACCTGTTAAAAAGATGCAGATTCTGATTCAAGGGTATGGCCCGAGATTCTGCATTATTTATTTATTTATTTATTTATTTGACAGAGATCACAAGTAAGGAGAGAGGCGGGCAGAGAGAGAGGAAGGGAAGCAGGCTCCCTCCTGAGCAGAGAGCCCCATGTGGGGCTTGATCCCAGGACCCCGGGATCATGACCTGAGCCAAAGACAGAAGCCTCAACTAACTGAGCCACCCAGGCGCCCCCGGAGATTCTGCATTTTTAAGAAGTTTCACATAAGGGGCACCTGGGTGGATCAGTGTTAAGTTCCTGCCTTCAGCTCAGGTCATGATCCCAGGACCCTGGGATTGAGTCCTGCAAGGGCCTCCTTGCTCAGCTGGAGCCTGCTTTTCCCTCTGCCTGCCACTCCCCCTGCTTATGCTCTCTCTCTGACAAATAAATAAAATCTTAAAAAAAAAAAAGTTGTTTCACTTCATGGTGATGCTAATGATCTGGGGATTAAACTCTGAGTGACACTATGTTAGAGTATAATTTTTTTTTTTAAATTCACTGTGTAAAATTTCAAGGTTACACAAATTTGGACACAACAATATAATGAAACCCGTTACCACGCTTCAACAATTATCAACATTTGGCCAATTTTGTTTGATTTTGTAACATTATGATAGCATATTAAAAAAAAAACACAACACATTTGCATACTACCATGGCTGCACTGGTTGACTTTGGAAAGTAATTTAAATTTTTTAGGTTTTAAGTTTCCTTAAAAACAATATAAACATGGTGGTACCTACACATCATAGAGTTTTTCTTTTTTCTTTTTTAAGATTTTATTTTTTTATTTATCTGACAGAGAGAGCATAAGCAGGGGGAGAGAAGCAGGCTCCCCACTGAGCAGGGAGTATGATGAGGGGCTTGATTCCAGGACTCTGGGATCATGACCTGGGCCAAAGGCAGACACTTAACCCACTAAGCCACCCAGGTGCCCCTTCACAGAGTTTTTCTGAGTATCAAATGAAATAGCACGACAATGTTTTGGGAATGCTACAACCCGACCATATGCATTAGTTTTACCACACTAACTAAATTCCCCAGATGAGATTCATTTTGAACCATTCCTACTTTTGATCTTACTAATAAAAGCAAGATTTTCTAAGCCAAAGTTTTTAGATGTCTTACAAATGTCTTAGAGAAGAATACTAAGTCCATACTGAGAAAAATGTTTGGTCTAGTGTTTGGCCACCTTTCATTAACTAGAATGAATCAATTTAAAATCATGGTTCCTGTCAAGTTGAATATGAAGGAAAGCCATTAAAATGACAGGTCACTGGATTCAAATTTGATTTTGTTTTCAAGGGCCTGTTTCAAGTGAGTGTATAGAAGGTATTTTAATTCAACTGAACTCCACCAAAGGTTTTTGGTTACATTGGAAGGCTTCATTTACTAAAAGTAAAAACACTTTCTCTGTAACTAGTATTTGTTCTTAAAGAAGATTTAAATTAGCTTAAAGTAGGTCATAGCTATACAATTGTGATTTCCACCCTAGGCCCCCATTGTTTAATCAGATTGTAACTTCCCCCAGAGACAGATGGCAAGTCTCTAACCTCCCCCAGAGAAACAGATGGTAAGTATAGCATATAAGCATCAGGAGTGATCATTTATTATAAACATTAAAAATGCAGGCAAACAAGTAGATCACTTACTGATAGGAGTTTTTGTAAGCTTAGAATCCGCGATCTCTTCTTCATTCCTATGTTTTAGTGCTCTTCTAGGTCGATACCTGGTGACTGGGCTCCTATCTGATTCCCTAGAGACATCCTGACTGTACTTGCAAGTGGGCAAATAGAGGTCGTCGGAATCATCTCCTGAACCACTTGATTCACAGATGCTCACTTCAAATTCATTGTTGTTTTCTTCTCTGTTAGAATCATTGCTCACTTTTTGGCGGAAAGGAGTGAGATGAATACCCTCTTCCAAATTAAAATTGTAAGCATCACTGGAAGTGACAGATTCGTCCAACTTTTTTTTGGAAACAGTTTTTTTATTTTCACTTTTGCCCCCTTTATACTTTGATACAGATTTTGATTTTCTCCTTCTGTTAGCTTTTCTTTTCTCTTCTCCTTTTCTTCCTTGTGCACGTCTATGCTTGCTTTCAGTTTGTTCAAATTTGTATTCTAAAACATTTTCTTTTGCTTTAGCAGGTCTTCCTGGGTCAATTAGCTTTAGTGATAAGTTAGTTTGATCCTTATTCCATTGACAAACACTTTGTTCTATGTTTTCAGGTATATTCATGTTTACTAGTGGGTCTGCACATCTAATTCTTTCAGATTCAAAGGGCTGCACTGAGAAATGACTGATTTCAAAATCATCCAAGGTATTGAAATGAGATAGATTAAAATGTTTCTTTAAACTTCGACGAACAGATACAGTTCTAGGTAAGACATTATCAGCAGATTTATCTTCTTCTGAATCCCAATCAAGTCCCAGTCTATCTTGAGAAATAGGTATTTGCTCTGAGAATTTTTTAAAAAATGAGAAAAATAGTTTTACTTTATGGAAATTTTAATTTTAGCAATCTTAGAACTCAAAATTAAAAATGGAATTAATGAAAAGTCATTCTGTAGCTTCTCCACACTTGTTCTAAGTAAATACAAATCTGAGGAACTTAATATTGCCATTTATTTATTTAGCAATGATCAATTGATGGCTTCTATCTGACCTGTAAAAGAACCTTACATAACCTTTGAAAATATTCTAACTGGAGGTTTTCTGTGTCCCTGATTTAAAGGTTTAAAGAAAAACTAGTAGGTTATATGTATTTATGTGTATAGGATTCAGTAGGAAAGAACCTCATATTTTAAAGTAGGACAAGCACACTTGAGAAAGTGGGAGCTAAGGTGTTCCTTGAAAAATTAGTAAGATTGGGGTAATTGCAAAGCCCTTCAGGTAAGAAATATAATCTGTATTTTTAGGAAAAGTGAGGATATTTGGTCCTGTTTATTCAAATGCTGTCCCTTCTTCAAAGCGTAGTTCAAGTAGAAAGGATTGATATTTGAGAACAGGGACATGTCAGTTTAGAAGTGGAAAGAATGGCATGGCTTTTGAGGTCAGCTTTGAGTTTAAACACTAGGCTTTTACCATTTGGGCCACTTCTTGTGAGATAATTTACTTCTTTGAGTCTATATAAAATGGGACCAATTGCACCTACATTCCAAGGTTGTTGTGAGGGCCAAGTGATGTAAGTTATGTAAAATGGCTAACACATAGTAGCCACTGGCATACATAGTAGCTACATACATAGTAGCTTGGCACATAGTAGGGCTCAGTAAATTACAGCCGTTTATAGCTGATTATAGATTTGGCAAAATAAATGGATGTATTTTAAAACTTATTATTTCGTGTAAAATAAATAGATTTGCTTTGGGCAGAAAAAATCCAGATGAGCAAATTTTAAAAAATTAAAAAATATTAGAGAAATTTAACTGTTACTTGTTCACAAAGATCTTGTATTGCCCTTAATATTATTTTTAGATTTTCACTTAAATTACCTTCTATTTGGAATGATTCTCCTTGTCCTGGAAGGTGAGCTTCCTGAAGAGGAACTTGTCTAGCCAATGAAAAACAGAAATTTATTTTATAATAAAAACAAATTTAAGATTTTCTTAAAATTGTTTTTCTCTTTGTTTAGTATTTCATAATTCTATTCGAAATCAGTGTATCTGTTCAGTATCAAAGAAAACAAACAAAAATTTATGTTGCTTATATGGAGGCTGGTTTGTTACAACTGACATTTAACTTCCACTGGAAGAACTACCTTATCAATGAAGATATGCCATAACTCATAATTTCATTTACCTGGAGAAACAGTCAATTGGAACTGACTTATAAAATATATCACAGAAATGCAATTTGATTACTCAACTCTTTATCAGCCTGCTTCATCATTAGTCGAGCTGTGATCTTTTTATTTTTCTTGGTAGTATATGTTTTTACGGAGCCTAAGTACTGACCTCTTTGAAGTTAACTTATTTGTTTAAAAATCTTGTCCCTCTTTGGCTCATGAACCAATTTTCTTTATGCTTTAATACTATTACTGGCTGTTTCATCCTAATTTTATTTTTTATTTCATATAGAGAATTTTTCCCTCTAGACATTGAAAATTAAATATAGGTTTAGGTAACAGAGTTATGGTAACTAACAGTTTGAGGAATCTTATAAAAAGTCAAGTACCCCATCTTACTTTTTGACCATTACATAAATATTTTGTTAGATCTTACAGTTAACTATTTTCAACTATTCATGGTTAAAATTAATACGGGGATAGAAATCGTCTTAGTGATTACTTTTGTGAAGAGAAGGGAAAAGACTTGAAAGGGACAAGTAATACCTTATGGCAATGATTCTAATTAGGGATAATTATAAGGATACGTGGCACTGTCGAGTTTTTTTTTGTTCTCATAACCGGGGGAGGGAAGTGCCACTGACATTTAGTGGTAGAGGCCAAGGATCCTGCCAAATGTCCCACAACGCTTAGAACAGCCCTCCACAACAAAGAATGATCTGGCCTAAAACGTTAATAATGCTGAAACTGAGAAAGCCCAGCTAGAGTGACAGCAGTGCTCTTATCATAATGGAGATTTTGGTTCCACAGGTGTATATATTAGTAAGACTCATCAAACTGTGCATTTAAGATCTGTGCATTTTACTTTATGTAATTATATCTCAATAATTTACAAGCAAAGTATACTTGATCTAAGAGAAGGGGAGGAGTGTATATGGGGGGGGTCTGACTGTATTTAGGAATGAGGTGGATTAACAAGACAGGTGATAGCTGTGTTACACTTGATCTTAGCCAAAAGGCCGAGAAGTGATGTGATAGCTGTGTTAAACATGATGTTTTATTATGTTTTGTTTCTAAACCAGACTATGTGTAGTACTGGCAAAAATACTGTCATGCGATAACCAATCCTTTTTAGAATAAAAACATGACATAAGAAAAATATAAGTGAAGAAGTTCAGATATATTTAAATAAGTAGCTTATTTCTAGACATCAATAAAGTAAGTATAAGAAGGTTTTGGCTTGGCTATATGTAACAATATCATGTATCATATTATTTTAATGCATTTTTAGTACAGAAAACATCAGACTCCAAACATAAGAATCTATACTATGCAAATTTTCTTTGGTAAATCCATTACAAAATTAAATCTTTCTTGATATTAGTAATCATAATAATGAAATTTGATACTAACGGTATATCCTTCACAAATAAATCCCCAGAGTTGTTGTCACTTTTGGAGTCCATTCCAGAAGGACATATTTCCTGGTTCTGTTAATATATTAAAATAAAGAAAACAGTGGTACAATTGAAATATTCATAATAAAGCATTCATTTATTTAATAAATGATGTATATATAATAAAAATGTATGAGCACTCTATATGGTGCCAGGCTCTGTTCCAGCAACTAGATGTATAACAACTTTACAATAGATTTAGGTCCAACCCTCTTACATTAAGGGTAGGGAGAGAAAATTTTAAAACAAAAGAAAAGAGATATATAAGTAATTTCAGACATTGTAAAGTGCTATGAAGGAAATACTCAGAGCTGAAGTGATAGAGTACTTGAGGTTGGAGGGGTTCTCTTAGGGTGACTTTCATCTGAAATTTAAAGAATGCAAAGGAACTAGCCATTGAAAGAGCAGGGAAAGAAAAAGTGATAGAAACAGCAAATACAGAAGTCATGGTGTAGGAAAAACCTTGCTGTATTTAGAAAAGAAAGGCCAGGGGACCTGGGTGGTTCGGTTGTTAAGCGTCTGCCTTCGGCTCAGGTCATGCTCCGAGGGCCCAGGGATCAAGCCCCACATCAGGCTCCCTGCTTGGTGGGAAGCCTGCTTTCCCTCTCCCACTCCCTCTGTTTGTTGTTCCTGCTTTCATTTTCTCTCTTTCACTTTCTCTCTGTCAAATAAGTAAATAAAGTCTTTGAAAAGAAAGCCCATTGTGGCTGGAGTCATCTATGACCTCTCTCATAGTAAGAACAGTAGGGGGTGTGTGCACAGCGACCACATAATGAAGCCTTGGGAGTCATGAGTTTGAATTTTAGTCTAAGTGTGATGGGAAGTCACATAAATATTAAGAAAGAAAGTAAAATGATCTAAGTTTTAAAAAGATCAGTCTGGCTACTCTGTGAAACATGGATTGAAAGGGGCCAAGAGCAGGAGGAGTTAGGAAGTCATTATAATAAATCTAGCAAGACATGCCTATAAGCTAGGACTCGAGTCCAAGGCTACAGAGGTAAAGCCCAGAGGAAGGTGTTAAGAGGACAAAGTGTGCTGAGATTGAAAAGGGGTGGAGGTGGGGACAGTAGGGAGAAGGAAGCCTTTTTGGTTTTGAGCAAATGAGTAGGTTATTTTATGAGATGAATAAGACTCACAGAGGCAGAAGTATACAATATCTTTGGGAGAGGAAAAATAAAGAGTTGTACTTTGTACAACGCACGTTTAAGATCCTTTATAAGTATTTAAGGAGATATATCAAATAGTAGTTTTGTGTGTGTGTGCTAAGTTATAAATTTGGAAGTCATCAGCGGACAGATCACATTTAAAGCCGTGGGAGGGGGATAAGACAGTATGAGTCTAGAACAATTGACATTTGAAAGTAAAGAAGTGAGAAAAGAAGCTGAGGGGCGCCTGGGTGCCTCAGTGGGTTAAAGCCTCTGCCTTCGGCTCGGGTCATGATCTCAGGGTCCTGGGATCGAGCCCCGCATCCGGCTCTCTGCTCAGCAGGGAGCCTGCTTCCTCCTCTCCCTCTGCCTGCTTCTCTGCCTACTTGTGATCTCTGTCTGTCAAATGAATAAATAAAATCTTAAAAAAAAAAAAAAAAGAAGCTGACCTGGAACAGTCAGAAAGACAGGACAACCAGGAGAATATGATAGTAAGAAAGCTAAGAGATCAAAGTTTTTTTTTTTTTTTTTTTTTTAACAATTTCAAGGTCAAGAAGAAAGAAGCGACCAATAAATTTGGCCACTAAAAATGGGGGTTGTGGGCACCTGGCAGAGTGACCATAGAACGATGGGGATAAAAGCCAGGTAAAAGTAAGTTCAAATGTAAATGGAAGCTGGGGAAGTGGACAGTAAGCACACTGTCTTCTCCGCTAAAGTTCTGCTGTGAAGGGAAGCAGAGAAATGAGTAGAGGGATATGAAACCAGGAGAGGTTTCATTTATTCTTTTTTCTTTTTTTAAATTTTATTTATTTGGCAGACAGAGATCATAAGTAGTCAGAGAGGCAGGCAGAGAGAAAGGGGGAAGCAGGTTCCCTGCTGAGCAGAGAGCCTGATGTGGGGCTCGATCCCAGGACCCCGAGATCATGACCTGAGCTAAAGGCAGAGGCTTTAACCCACTGAGCCACCCAGGCGCCCCTATTTTTTTTTTCACTTATTTTCTTTTCCTCTTAAGGTATGAGTTAGTAAAGCACATTTGAATGATAGCTGGAATGATTCAGCCAAGAGGGAAATACATGTTGAAAGAACACAAACTTCTAGGAGCAAAGTCCTAGAGGTGAGAAAAAGGGAATCTGATACACAGGAGGGAATCTGATGCAGAGACTTTGATAGGAGCAGAGGCACTTCTGCCACTGTGACAGGAGGGTAGATGAAAAATATAGCACATACACAGGTAGATTTGTAGATTTGTATTAGGAAGCTTTTCACTTCCAGATGGATTCCTTAGAGATCACTCTAATCCAGTTCAGTAGCTTTTTAATTTGATGCACATATAAGATGCTGACATTATGATAGGTTAAAACTGTTCAAGAGAAACAAAACAACTAGAAATTTAATCCTGTTAAATGTCTTCAATTTATTTTCAGTACAGCTAACGTTCTAAATGTTAATGTTCTAACATTTAAGTAGTAGTATTACTGAAGGTAAAGGAGAATATTTAACTATAGAATTTATTTTTATTTTTTTTAAAGATTTTATTATTTATTTGAGAGAGAGAGAGAGAGAGAGAGAGAGAGACAGTGTGGGAACTCAGAGGGAGAAGCAGACTTCCCACTGAGCAGGGAGCTTGATGTGGGACTCAATTTCAGGACTCTGAGATCATGACCTGAGCTGAAGACAGACGCTTAACCGACTAAGCCACCCAGGTGTCCCCAGAATAATATAATTTAATAACAAGTTACTGAAAGATTCATTATAAAATTTAGGGAACAAAAGGTTATTAGGAATTACTTTGGGATTAATCCTTATAAATCAAGTTAACTATTGATAGGCAAGAAAAACATTTTTCTTATTAAAACATTTTAAGCTTTTCTATCACTCATAAATTGACTTTATAAGCATGGAAGCACGAGTATCGAATGATGGATGAGAGAGTGACACATGTGCCAAGTATATGGCAGAAAACAAACTTTGATGTTTTAAATGCTAAGAAAACTTTTGCCCAGCAATTAATATGTTCTAATAAATACTTAAAAATCATTGATAAATGTCAAAAGGCCTGAATAATAGAATTTTTCCCCACAGTTTTGGTGATTATCTTATCAGGTACCCATTTTTCACTATTCTCTATATGATTCCACCAAAAACTTAGGAAAGGGAAAAGGAAGAGTCAAATATCTTTGGAGGGATTTTTTTTCCTCACTAGTTGACCAAACAAGGAAAAGAAAAAAAAAAAAAAAAAGGAACGATTATACTTTGAAGGAAAAAAAAAAAAACCTTTAAAAATAATCTAACCCTTGGGGCGCCTGAGTGGCTCAGTCCTTAAGCGTCTGCCTTCAACTCAGGTCACAATCCAGGGATCGAGGGTCCAGGGATCGAGTCCTGCATCAGGCTGTCTGCTTGGTGGGAAGCCTGCTTCTCCCTCTCCCACTCCTACCCCCTCTGCTTGTGTTCTCTCTCTTGCTGTGTCTCTGTCAAATAAATAAATAAAATCTTTAAAAAAATAAAATAAAATAATCTAACCCTCACACAAAGGAAATTATATTGAATCTTTATAGACAATTCTCTGCTACACTACATATGCACATATTGCATATATGTGTACGTACATTCTCTGTATCATACACAGAAAAAATATGGAATGACTTTAGTTGCTGAGAAGCAAGAACTCTTTCACTGACTCCCCTGTCAGCGGTGAGGTGACTTCCTGAGTCTATACCCTTCCACTATGGTCTGGCTTTCTTCTCTGGTTTCCTGGCCTAAGTGCCACCACAACTGTCTTCACTAGCATAGCAAATAGATGGCCAACAGGAAGAAAGTAAACTGTTTCTGTTAAAGCCCAGTTAGTCTATAGTTTTCCTTATTTAAACAACTTGTAGTAAAATTGACTCTTCAAAAAGCACTTAAATACCCCATCCCAAATTAAGGTAGTTCTTATAAAACCTCACTAGATGTAACAAAACCACATAGAAAAGGTAAGGTTTATACCACTGATTAAAACTTCTGGACTGTCTACATCAAGTACCACTTTTAGACCTTTTGCTATCTTTGACTCACTTAAGTGAACAGTCAAAGGGACCAGCAGTGCAACAAGCTAAACTAGTTCTTCTGTACCTTGTCTTGCTACCTGCTTTCAGAACCAAGTTATATAAGCACAAGTCTTAATCATGTATGTGCTTGAAGTTTCCTTAACTGACAAGAGATGTTTTGATCAATTTGCTAATAACAGAGTTGTAAGTAATTAATTTAAATAACATAATTGATCTAAATTACCAATTCATGTCTGTTACATTTTTTCCTAAGAAATTTACCATTTATAATAAAAATACCTGAGCAGTTTCTTCTGTTTGTTGTGGAGTCAGTTTTTCTTTCAATGCATATAGCTGACACGTGAGGTAGTAACATTCTTTTCTCAGTTGGAGGATGATATCTTGGGCTTCTCTCACTTTGGATTTTTCATTTTCCAAAGCTAAAACTAACATTCTGTTGTTGTCTTGGTAGTTTTTTAGCAGTGTGGAAGTGTTGGCTAAAAGAGGAAAAAATTGTTTTTATTATGTATTAAGTCTAAACATAAAAAGCGATGCAAAAGGACATGAAAATCTCTTACAGATTATTTGAATTTGGCATGGTGCAGTGATAAAAGATTTTCGTTTGCCAATCTCTGCCAAATTTTTATTCCTTTTCTCTTTCATCCGTTTCTTTATGTCTTCAAGACTGTCTTGAAAGGACTTTTTAAGGCACCTTTCCTTGGCCATCTTCTGCCTAGGAATTTAAAACAATAAAAAATATTTAAGTTACCTAAGAGATAATATCATCAAATATAAAACAAGATTGAGGACACAGGTTATTCATAAAGAACAAATTAAATAGATTAAATAGACATAGTAACTGTAGAATTAGCTTAAAGAAGATGATACTATTTAAATTTAGATTTTGGTAATAACTTAGATTTTGCAGCTTTAAAATCTCATTAATACTTTGGCATAATATTAGCCTCTTCAGGTACTTTATAGGGAAGGTTAATAAGTATGCATTTTCAACCAAAGCCTCTGTAATATGCCACTATTTATTCTTTAACAAATACTCACTGAAGGCTTACTGTATAGTAGGCATTATGGGAAATAATATTATATTTTAGTATTATTATTTTGATATTATTATATGTTTCCTACAGGCCATGCATATGACCAACATGTAGTGTTTTAGTGTTTACTAGACTTACAACATTAGTTCAGAGGTAATCATATATGTGGGCTTTGTTTTCCAGTTCTGTTCTATATTATTAATTTATTAGATTAGGTCACTTGATTAACTCTTTCTTCCACACTCTTTTAACCCAATACTCAAGATACAGCACACACTTTCAATAAAGTCAAGGTCACCGTCAGAGGTTTAATTAAACTATATAGCACTATATGCAATTTTAATAGGTTACTATAACAATTATAGAGCTAGAAAGAATAGGAACTGAGGCAGGGGAACATGCCAGTTTTCTCAAAGTTATTTTTAAAGCTCAGGTCTGCTAGCTCCTAGTAAGTCATGAATATATCAAACAGCATTAAATAACGATTGCTCTACAGTTAAAAGTAGTAAAACAAGTGATGATAGTGGCATATGCTACTGAGCATATAAATAAGTACATAAGTATACATAAATATACTTAAATCTTTCAATACTGCAAATCAGATTTGCTTCAATATTCTACTACTAAGCATATCAAACTACTTTTCATGAACATCTTTTTCCCTAGATTGCACTTTGCAGATCTTAAAATTGCAAAAATAATTCTTGTTTCCTACAGCTATATATACATTACAAAAGATAACTCCATCTCCTCTCAGTCAAGTATTTTACTAAATCTTACATTTTCTTGAGTATTTTCTCCAGGCCTTATTTTCCTTGAAAAAGTGTCTGGGTTGTTAAATATAGATATTATAGATCTCATTATTTTCTGACAGTGTACATACACTGGGATGGTTCTAGTAGAGCAAGCACAATTTTTTTTAAAGCACTAATGTTAAGTGGATTGGATAAAACAATGTATCACAATGGAGTTTTTGAAGTTTCAACTGGAGATGTATGAGAGCCATACAGATTAAGTAATTGATCAAGTTAGTTTAGCAAAGACTTACCTAAAAAACTTTTGCTACCACGTTTAACCAACTTAAAATCACAAAAGAAACTGGCCATATCAGAAGTTCCCTGTCTGGGCCAATGGTGTAAACAGGCGGTTTGGTGGGGAGAACTAATGAAAACAGGTCACCGTGCGAGATGAGAGTCCGTCTGTATTCAGATAAAGGGTCTGGATTCCAGATGAACCTGGAATATTGGATCTCCGTCATAATTTTTACCATTCCTGCTGCTGAAGCAGCCAGGTAGGACACTGATCAGGGCTAGCTTCTCCAGGATAACCGAAGCGAAACAAGGTCAACGGTATTGCGCTGCACAAAGAACAGCTGCCGGTTTGTGTGCCCTAACATTAAGCCTAGCTTTTAACACTGTAAATGCTTTCACACATAACTTAATCCACAAAATTCTGCAAGGCAGGAGGTTAGGGTATCCCAGTATTTAACAGAAGAGGAAATTCGAGCGTCGGAAGGCGCAAGTCGGGTGGATGAACACAGAAAGGCACCCGATCAATTTGACTCCACAGCGTGAGCTTTTGGACACCGAACTTGGAACGACTGAGAGACCTCTGAAGGAAGAAGAGGGGCCACAACACCCCTGTTCCACACCTGAAAAACCTGTGGCCGTTTTCTCGTGGGCTCGGGTAAAGTCGGGGAGGGGAGGTGTTGACGGAAGAGGGCCCGGAAACCCTCCTCCCACAGGTACGTCCAAAACAGTACCTTGACCACCACTTCTGCCGCAGCTGTCGCCCTCCTCCTTACATTCCAAGCTTCCGCGACGCGGTCCGGCCGGTGTGTCCTACGATTCGGACCCTCCGGGTCTAGGTTCTATCTACTGTCGCCAGCCGGCTAACGCGGCCACATTCGAAATTCGCCGCCGCGCTCACCCATTGGCTGGCTGCAGGCGGTCACGTGAGACGACGGCGCGGCGTGGGACGCAGCGGAGTCGGACGCAGCGGAGTCTCGCAGAACAGGGCTAGCTCACGTGACTCACTCCGAGACTCCACATCCGGGCGTCTACCTCTCCCCGTTCCGCGGAGGGGGGCGGAGTCATTAGTCCGCGCGTTGACCCGAGGGCGCTATTTTGCTGACAGTCTTTGGCTTTTAGGGGTGGAGCCGCTGCGAGTTCTTTAAGGGTGGGTATATTAGGGCGTTCAGAAGCTTCCTGTTAACTTTAGTCTTGCAGCTTCCCGACTTTGAGATTGTACTCGCGGGCTCCCTCTTGTGTGAGAAGAAGCTCCTTGATTGCCCGCTCAAGCCATGGACCTGCTGCCCAGGGCCATCTGGTAGGGCCATTAAAGCCAAAATAGGAAGCACATTTTGGATTAACGGGATATTAGGGAAGTTCCAGATATCTGAAATATTCATCTCCATGCTCTTTGTCTGACTACCTCTGACTCTTCAACCCTCAGGAAATGGGATTGGCATCCATACAGCTATCGAGCCAGAAGTCTGGGCAAATTTCCTTATTGATTTTTTATTCCCCCTCAGCCTTTCCATGCCCTGTCAGTCACCCATCCTGTCACTTCTACCTTTTAATTATTTTGTTCACGTCCAAACCCCACTGTTTTCCATACAGCCAAATACCTAATCTATTTCTGTGAACTGTGTACCAGTACCCACTCTGACCGCAGACTCCACTCCCTTATGTTCTTCTTAGAGTGATATTTTGACAAGCAAATATCTTATATGACATATAAGAGCAAACTCTTATATGACTCCCCACTATATTTAAGATGGAGTTCAATCGCCTAAAGATGTTTGGTCTTTAAAGAGCCGTATGGTTTCTAGTTTCACCTCTTTTGAATTTTCTTTCATTTCCTTGTAATTCATCTTGCTACTTTTGTCCATGCTATTTTGTCAAGAGCAGTCTTTCCCCCGCCCTGGGCCCACTAATCTTATTCATGCTGCAGGTCTCATTGTAGAGGTGATTTCTTCCAGAAAGCCTTGTCTGTCCCCAAAGCCCCCTTAATAACCTGCCTTGTACAGCCTAGTGCCATGTATGCACTTTTCCTTTGGTACCCCTTGTGGCATTGACTTGTCATTCATTGCCCATTTATTCAACTTGCATTAGGATAGGAACTATACGTATCTGTTTATAGGTAAATATTCAGCATCTTTTTAGCAATTTGCTGTTAATAGATATTCACTGGGACAATAAAGAATAAATGAAACCTAAGCAGTTGTTTTGAATTTAGGCATTCAATTCATCCTGAAGTTCTGTTTGTTTTTTTTAATTTTTTAAAGATTTTTATGTATTTATTTGACAGAGAGCACAAGTAGGCAGAAAGCCAGGCAGAGGGAGAGGGAGAAGCAGACTCCCCACTGAGCAGGGAGCCCAACGTGGGACCCTATCCCAGGACCCCAGGATCATAACCCGAGCCGAAGGCAGTTACTTAACCAACTGAGCCACCCAAGTGCCCCTGTTTGTTTGTTTTTAAGATAACTAACATTTACATCCTTATCCTTGTCTAGGCCTCACCTTAAGTCTTCTTGGCTTGAGTGGAAGAGATGAGAACATCTGTTTTTAGCCAATAACTTGTTCTCCCAGTGTTATGAGCCAGGTCGCTTCTATTCATCCTTAGTTTACTACTCTAGGCAGTGTGGTTTATATGTGCAGAAGCATCACAGAGAAAGGATCAGGGCAGGTATGATGTGCTGGCTTGGCTATAGGTGGTGGCGGCTACTGCCTACAGTAAAGCTCAGGATTTGGGGGGCCTACTGCTTGCGCCAACCTCAACTGGTGGCATTAATCACTCTGCTCTGCTGGTGTGGGTGGTGGCATCCATCTCTGCAGTTGGCTCGGGGGGCCCTGGCAGCAGTTAAGGTTGGCACACGTGCAGAGCGCATTGGAGTTGCTACTGGGTGTGCATACCACCTCAGGTCAGTCCAGGTGGGCCTCCATCGGCCTCACCACTGTGTCCCTGTCATGTGCCTACCACCATGATTTCCTGGCCAACTCTGCAGGCAGAAATAAACATTGCAAGTCATCTTAACCAAGAAGTTGCAGTTTGTGCAAATCAGTTGAGGTGGTCCAAAAGACTTCTAGACTCACGTATCTAAAGAATATGTGGCGACTTGCGGCACCTGGGTGTCATAGTTGGTTAAGCTGAGGACTTTAGATTCTGACTCAGGTCAACACCCCAAGTCTGAGATAGAGCCCCAGTCTTGTGCTCCATGCTGAGGGGTTTGAGCCTACTTAGGAATATGCAGAGGCTTATTTCAGAGCTGTATGATCTGGATAATTGCCACCCTTTGAAAGCCACTGTATTGTTCTGGATTCAGTTTCCATTGTGGGTCTTCATATCTGTTGCTCTCTGGAATTTTAGCATAGGGCAACACGTTCAGGAGAAGGTTTTTTCCATTCAGAAACCGGTTAGCTACTGATGGGGTCCTGTAGTTTCTTAACCTCACTGCGCCACTTGATTCTGCCTATCTCGGCTGGTGTCATTAATTTATTAAAGTGGAGATTTTTTGCTCTGCAAAAAATTGGAATGTCTTATTTTCAGACATATGTTGCATACTTTGTTTCTGCGGTATCAGTGTTGATGATTCCAACTGCTGTGATAGTACCTTCACTGATTATCTTCTGCTGGTTGTGCTCCAGCTCATGGGCCTTGCACAGAACTTGCTGCTCTGTTCTCCTGGGTTTTGCCGACTTTGCTGAATACTGGTCACCAAGTCACCAGATATAGATATTCCTTATAAGGACCTCTTGGCTGACCTTTTACACTAAATTCATTTCAAGAAAATGACATGTTTTTCAGTAATTTCTTAACAATTGCAAGTGTCATTATCACAGTATATTTAGGCTTAGAAATTCAGATTGATTTCATTTGTTTTTATTTAAAATCATGATTTGTGTGAAGTACTGTGGGTTAAGATATAATCCAAATATATTTGACAACACTTAAAATCTTTTAAGTGCTAGAAATATATGTCTAATTGTATCCTAAAGGGACACCTGGGTGGCTCAATCAGTTAAGCGTCTGCCTTTGGCTCAGGTTATGAGGTGCTGGGACTGAGTCCTGCATCAGGCTCCTAGCTCAGCGGGAGCCTGCTTCTCCCTCTGCCTGCCATTTCCCTTGCTTGTGCATGTGCTCTCTCTTTCTGACAAATAAATAAATAAAATCTTTAAAAAAATAATTGTATGCTAAAAATACAAAAGTAGAATCAAAGTGTCTGGTTCTGCTTATAAAATTACTAGAGACACTAGAACTTTGGAAAACAGGATTAGATACTGGATGATGTCAAATTATACTGACTAATCTCATACATTAAAGCTTTATAAAGTAAGAGAATCCAGTGAGGTGATACTTAAAATTTTGAAGGTGTGGGGGATCATAGACCCATTTACACATCTTCTAAAGCTATGCTTTTCTTTTTAGAAAAATTCTGGGTCTCTCAACATAGGGGCCTTCATTGATGTCCCCTTACTCTTCTCCAAGGCTTTCAGGTAATTCCTGGTTAAGAAATCTTATTCTAATGGAACACACAATGATGATGAGTTAATGTGTGACTTTTATAAAATGGACTTGAGATACATGCAGTAGAGTAGTCCTTACAAGACGGTACCTAATATGGTAGGTGATGTTGCCTTTCAACACTGTTCTGAAAGAATACAGAAAGGGTACGTTCCTTTGTCTATAGCTAAAGAAGTCTGGAATTGAGTGTAGCACTAAGTACTGCTAGAGCCCAAAGTGGAAAATCTTAAGCATTAAGTTTGTTTAGTTAAAGGAAGAAAATCAAAAGGGAAGATACCGATTAAGGAAGTAATTTTATAAACTTTATTTGGAAGGGTTAAGTACTCTAATGGGTTACCACTATAGTAGACATTTAATATAGGAAAAATTAACAGGTAATATAAATTGTGGATCCATTTGTTTGCTTGTTTGATTTGAAAAGATGATAAAGCTAATTGCAGTTTGGAATATTTATGATTAAATTTGACAGTCATTTGAGAAGATTAAAAAACTAATAGGAGAAAGAATCACAAATTAAATTTAAAATTTTTTTTTATTGCTTGAGGCCAGAAGGCATGAATTAGAAAGTGAGAACAGGGCTGGCTTAATGAGCATGCGACCTATGCTCAGAAAGGCCTTGCACTTGGTTTAATGTTCTGCTTTGCCCTTTTGAAATGCTTAACAATTTATATTTGAGCTTGTGATTTGTAAGTGAAGTCTGATAAGACAATAGAACATGCATATGAACAAATGAGAAAATGTGCAATATGTGTGTCCATCTGTGTCTCTTGTTGCCTCATTGCCATACCGTGTTCAGGATGTTCACTAAATGGCTTCCATGACACACATGTTTTATACCTGGGGCTCTGGGCTCAAAAGGGCTTCATACTTGGTGTAGTGGTCTGCTGCCATCTTGAAATTCCTTTTTTTTTTTTAAAAAAAAAATATATATATACATATATATATATTTATTTACTTAGAGAGAGAGAGAGAGAGAGAGGTTGGGGAAGGGGCAGAGGAAGAGGGAGAGAGAATCCCAAGCAGACATTGCACTTAGCGCAGAGCCAGATATGGGGCTCTATCTTCTGACCCTGAGATCATGGCCTGAGCCTAAACTAAAAGTCGACATTTAACAGACTGTGCCACCCAGGCCCACCACCCACCCTCTGCCACCATGAAATTTTTAACAATTTTTAAAAAATTTTAATTCCAGTATAGTTAACATACAGTGTTATGTTAGTTTCAAGTGTACAGTATAGTGATTCAACAATTCTATACATTACTTAGTGCTCATCATGATAAGTGTACTCTTTTTTTTTTTAAAGATTTTTTTTTTATTTATTTGAAAGGCAGAGATCACAAGCAGGCAGAGAGGCAGGCAGAGAGAGAGGTGGAAGCAGGCTCCCTGCTGAGCACAGAGCCCGATGTGGGGCTCGATCCCAGGACCCCAGGATCATGACCTGAGCCGAAGGCAGAGGCTTTAACCTACTGAGCCACCCAGGCGCCCCGATCATGATAAGTGTACTCTTAATCCCCTTCACCTATTTCACCTATACTTCTACCCACTTCCCCTTTGGTAACTGTCAGTTTGTTCTCTATAGTTAAATCTGTTTCTTGGTTTATTTCTTTTTGTCTTTTTTCAATTGTTTCTAAAACTGAAAAATGATTATGATTGAAATCATGCGGCATTTGTCTTTCTCTGACTGGCTTATTTCACTTAGCATTACATTCTGTAGATCCACCCATGTTGATGAAAATGGCAAAATTTCATTCTTTTTTATGGCTGAGTCATAGTCCAGTGTGGGGTGTGTGTGTGTGTGTGTGTGTGTGTGTGTATTTATCTCTTTATCCAATCATCTGTAGATATACATTTGGATTGCTTCCATAATTTGGCTGTTGTTAATAATGCTACAATAAACATAGGGATGTATATATTTTTTCAAATTAGTATTTTTGTATTCTTGGGGAATTACTAGATCATATGGTAGTTTTATTTTTAATTTTTTGAGGAATCTCCACACTGTTTTTGTTTGTTTGTTTTTAGAGCTTTTATTTATTTATTTGACAGAAAGTGAGAGAGAGCAAGTGAGCACAAGTAGGGGGAGCAGCAGAGGGAGAGCGAGAAGCAGGCTCTGTGCTGAGCAGCGAGCCCGCTGGCAGGGCTCAATCCCAGGACCCCCTGACCATGACCTGAGCCGAAGGCAGACACTTAACTGACAGAGCCAGCCATGCATACCTCTCCGTACTGTTTTCCACAGTGGCTGTACCAGTTTGCATTCCCACCAACAGTGCACAAGGGTTCCTTTTTCTCCATGTCCTTGCCAAGACTTGTTGCTTCTTGAGTTTTTGATTTTAGCTCTCTGACAGATATGAAGTTATAACTCATTGTAGTTTTGATTTGCATTTCCCCGATGATGAATGATGTTGAGCATCTTTTCATGTGTCTGTTGGCCATGTGTATGTCTTCTTTGAAGAAATGTCTGTTCATGTCTTCTGCCTACTTTTTAACTGTGTTATTTGGGGTTTTTTTTTTGGTACTGAGTTGTATACTCTTTTTATATATTTTGGATACTAAACCTTTACCAGATATGTCATTTTCAAATATCTTCTCCCATTCAGTGGGTTATCGTTTAGTTTTGTTGATGTTTCCTTTACTGTGCAGAAGATTTTATTTTAGTATACTCCCAGTAGTTTATTTTTGCTTTTGTTTCCCTTGCCTCAGGAGACATATCCAGAAAGATACTGCTACAGCTCATGTTAGAGAAATCACTGTGTTCTCTCTTAGGATTTTTATGGTTTAAGGTTTTACATGTAGGTCTTTAATCTATTTTATTTTTGTGTATGGTGTAAGAAAGTGATCATTCTTTTGTATGTAGCTGTCCAGTTTTCCCAACATCATTTGTTGAAGAGACAGTCTTTTTCCTATTGCATGTTCTTGCTTCCTTTGTCAAAGATTAATTAGCCATATTATCATGGGTTTATTTATGGGCTCTCTATTCTCTTCAAAATTCTTAATGTTTCTTTGAAAAGATTTTATTTCTTTATTTGTCAGAGAGCACAAGCAAGGGGATGGGCAGAGGGAGAAGCAGACTCGCCACTGAGCAAGGAGCCAATGTGAGACTCAATCCCAGGACTCTGGGATCATGACCACAGTGTCCCAAAATTCTTAATGATTTTATCTTTGAACTTGTATATTCAGTTTGGGTCTCACTGAACTCTCACACTTCTTAGCCTCTAGAGACTTTAAAAAACCTAATCTGAGGGCGCCTGGGTGGCTCAGTTGGTTAAGCGACTGCCTTCAGCTCTTGTCGTGATCCTGGAGTCCCCGGATGGAGTCCCATACAGGGATCCCTGCTTGGCAGGGAGCCTGCTTCTCCCACTGACCTTTCTCCTCTTGTGTGCGCTCTCTTGCTCTCAAATAAATAAATAAAATTTTAAAACAACAACAACAACAACAATAACAACAAACCTAATCTGAGATTGGTTATTTCCAGCCAGTTTTAAGAAACTAAAGTTGACTTTATGGAGCCAGTGAAGCCCCTTGGATATCAGCAAAACTGTAGCTGAAAATTAGTATTTTTAAATGTGCATAAAATCACTATTCTTGCTGCACTTGTGTAAATAACCAGGCCAGATTTAATGAGACTAGACTTATTTTACAAACAAATCAGTGTTACTGTAATTGCCTTTGGTAAAAATGGGGTGACTATAGAGAGAAAAATTGTATTTCAACAGAAAACTATAGTGTGCCCATTACAGATTCTATTTCTTCTCGTTGTCTTTGAGGTTTTGTTATTAACCTGTACACTGTACTGGACTGTGAGTTCTGCTTCTTTCAGTTCGAGTTCTCTTATATCTGGCTACAAATCTTCAAACACATTTCCAATTTTCTCCTACACTTGTGACTTAGAATCACTGAAGCCAAAACTGCCCTTTTCTCCATGCCCTAACTAGCTAAAGGGAGACAACTACATGTGGGCTAGAATAGCAGATGTTAGCTATTTGTATGAATAAATATGTATGTATGTATGCATGTGAAAATGTTAACTTATTCATTCTCTCACTTGTATGGACAGAGAGGTTTCTTTTGAGTATTTAAGAGTTAAATAACTTTTGCTTATGTTTATTACTGCTTGTGGTTGAGCCTTTTTTGAGTATTTTAAAAATATATACCAACAAACCTGGCGATTCACAGACCTATACCCCTGGGGCTAATAATACGTTATATGTTAATAAAAAAGGAAAAATTTTAAAAAAGACACACATTAAAAAAAAACATTTAAAACTGGAAAATAATAAGCTTTTTTCAAGTTTTAAAAAATATATTTTTTAACATATAATATATAATATATATGTATATGTATATATGTATATATAATATATATGTATAATATATAATATATATGTGTGTGTATATATTCATATAACAACAAAACTACTCTGAAAAGGAAAATATTGCCACCATTTGTAGACCATGTAAACTTCAAGTGTGTGCTATTTTTATCCCTGTATCTAACTCAAGTCAGAACTTTAAAAAACAATTTGCTTTGAAGCTTGAAGTTCTTAAAGTAGTGTAATACGATTGCTGCTGTTCTAGTCCCCAAGAGTTTTCTGTGTGAAAGCTTGAATCAATACAGATGGAAGGGAGAACTTGGAATGTTCAATAAAACAAAATAAAAAACAAAGGAAAACATGCAAAACTTCAGAGGTTTCATTGCAACACATCATATATGCACAATCTTTATGCCTTTATCTATGTAGGTCACTTAGTTCACCAAAATACTCTGATATCATCAGATATTAAAGCTGCAAACCAGGAAAATCCATCAGATTGAAACTGCCATCTTCATTTCACCATCTAAAGGTGTTTCCAGCTCAAATCTAGAAATGGTCTTCACTGACTGCTATTTAGTCTTAGAAATTCATTTATAAACTAGTTTATAATTTTCTCCAACTATGAACCTGTTTCTCTTTTGATTCCATAAAATGCCTCTTATTAAATTCCTGATTGCTCATACTATATAGAGCCCTACTTAGATGGAAACTCCTACCTGCAATACTGCCTCTTGAAATGAGACATCATCTTATTTTTCCTGTCCTAAATAATTATGACATGGTTCATTATTGTAAGACACAATGCAATATTCAAATACTTATTTCATACCATACAAATTAATTCTTTCCAAAAAGTTTTCTGAGATCCACTTCCTAAAGAAGACAATGGGTCCCATACATTAAAACCTAGAGATTTGTTTATTGGAAAAGACATCAATGAAAGATTGCAGTTGCACCTTCTTAGAGGAGATCTACAAAATTTCTACAGTAACAACAAAAATCTATAGAATTTTTAGCCAGAATTATATTAGAGGACCACATTGTCAGATTGTTTAGAACCATATAGCCTTAGCTTATGAATAAGAAAGAATATGTTTTTATTAATACATCATGTTATGCCTATTTGGGGGAAACTGAAACCCAATTATATTCCACACACACACCCCCAAATGCAGATTGACTTGGAAAAGTAAAATTTGACTCTGATTATAAGCCATTTGATCCTCTTAGTTGGTTAAGTGCATTATTCTTGGTCACTATTTTGCTGGTTTTCATGGTCCTTTGAAGATCACAAACCAGGATTTCAGTAGATTTTTTCTGACCATTCAAGTTCATTTAATTTTTTTTTTCTCAGAAAAATCACCTGGTGAATCAGTAGCTGCTAACAAATATTTAAGCCTTTGGGGCTATTTTTTCAAACATTTGATATCATCCTTTTGTTAGTCATGTTGTTAATATCCCTATGCATTGTATTCTCTCAAGAGTCTTTAATGCTTGTTCTGATTATCCCAAAATGCCTAAATAAAACTTGAGCTTTCTTCATATTAGTGTTACCTTTCAGCTTCCTAGACAATCAGCTACAAACAAGTAAGCTTAGCAGTTCTACTTTTTAAAAAAAAGTGTAAGTTTTTAGTAACCGATCACACGCACACACCAAGTACCCCCCTCATTTATGTAACTGCTGAAAGTTGAGCTTCAAAGCACTTTTGGTTTGAAGTGTGCTAATTCACAGTTTGTCTCTTGTGCAGTAAAATATTCATATCAAGTAAAGCACACTAAATTTTCTTTTAACAACGCATTGTGAGTCCTCTGAAATGCTGTGCTCAGGTTTCCTATTAGTACATCTATCAGTACTTCTTTAAGTAGGTACACCGGGGGCTGACAGCCCTCAGAAGCCATGCTTTTCGTTTGAACTACAACTTGCTTCAAACACAGAATGGTAATGGTGTTCTGCGAAACATGAATGAAGAACATAATTATTTTCTAAAACTTACACTGAAAATGACGTAGAAGGAAAAAGCCAGGACAACACATAATTCCTTTTCTTTTCAGTCTATCCCATTAGTAAGCTGAAGGTAGAGATTGTTGGTAGAATGTGTACATATAAAGAACTAAAAACAGTTCAGTTAGTCTTGTGCAGCTTTTCTGCTGTTCTGGTAAGAATTAAATACATATGCATGCTAGAGCTATGAGATATGAATTATGTGATTTTGGTGATTGTGCACATTCAAGTTAAATGCTGTTATGTTTGCATTTAAAACTACCATTGTACAGTATAAAGATGAATGGTACAATTCATGCTAATATAAAATTTGCTTTGACTTGGAATGACTTTAAATGTCAAATGAATAAAACACAATGATGAATTGAGAGAGATACTATGGAAGAAAGGAAAAGCTTTATATTCCAGTACCTATAAGGTTACTTATTTGTCTTAAATTTTGAACAAGGAGCCTCACATTCTCATTTTTCAGTAGTCCATACAAATTATGTAGCTGGCCTTGAGCAAAGTCTTGAAGGTTCTTACTTTGGAAGGTGCCTTGCCCCTTCTTATTTTGAGCATGGTCAAACTTTAGATTAAGTCTTTTTTATAGGGCCTTGAAATATAGAAATGGCTGATCTTGGGGGCCTCTGATCTACCAAGAGGGAAAATATTACCAGAGTAGAAGTGTAGGTAACTTCTGTTAATTTCAGAGTAACTTTGGGCTTAGTTCTTCTTGTTCTATGTGTGAAGTTAATCATTTGAGATTGAGATCAATTCTTTCTTTCTAATGTAGGCACTTATTGCCATAAACTTTCCTCTTAGCATGCTTTTGCTGAGTCCTGTAAGTTTTGGTATGTTGTATTTCCATTATTGTGTGTTTCAAGTTAGGTTTTGATGTTCCTTTTTATTTTTATTTATTTTTTTAAAGGTTTTATTTTATTTTATTTTGTTTTTTAATATTTTATTTATCCACTTGACACAGAGAGATCACAAGTAGGCAGAGAGAGAGAGAGGGAGGGAGGGAGGAAGGGAAGCAGACTCCCCGCCAAGCAGAGAGCCCGATGTGGGGCTCAATCCCAGGACCCTGGGATCATGACCTGAGCCGAAGGCAGAGGCTTTAACCCACTGAGCCACCCAGGCGCCCCTTGATGTTCCTTTTTAAAAAAGATTTAAAATTTTTTAAATTTTTTATTTTTAAGTAAGTCCCAACATGGGACTCAAACTTCCAACCTGGATACCAAAGGTTGCATGTTCTACCAACTGAACCAGCCAGGTGGCCTGATTTATTTCCCTTTTGGGCTCATTTTTGACCCATTGGTTGTTCAGGTGTATATTAATTTTTACATATTTATGAATTTTCCAGTTTTCCTCCTATTATTGATTTCTGGTTTCATATCATTGTGGTTAGATAAGATACTTGGTGTGATTTCAGCTTTTGTAAATTTGCTGAGACTTGATTTGTGACCTAAGTAAGAAATAGTCTATTCTAGAGAATGTTCCATATGTTCTTGAGAAAAATGTATATTCTGCTGCTGTTGGATGTTCTGTATATGTCTGTTAGGTCCATTTGATCTAAAGGATAGTTCAAGTCCTATGTTTCCTTATTGATTTTCTATCTGGATTATCATCCATTGTTGAAAGTGTGGTATTAAATTCCCCTCCTATTACTGTATTGTTGCCTATTACTCCCTTCAGAGTATTAGTATTTACTGAATATATTTAGGTATTTCAATGTTGGATACATATATTTACAACTGTTATGTCCTCTTAATGAATTGACATCTTTTCATTATATAATGGCCTTTTCATCTCTTATTTTTGCTTAAAGTCTACTTTTGTGAAGTAAGTATAGGTACTGTCACTTTCTTTTGGTTTTCATTTGTGTGGAATATATTTCTCGATCCCTTTGCTTTGTCATGTATGCAAATTCCACCTTCTTAAAATATGTTTAATGGGATTATGATTGGATTATGCCTTCTTGCCACTGAGGCCTTCACATATAAAAAGTCAACAAATAAATTTGGTTTAACTTCCATTTCAGCCTACATTTCCTCCTGTAATAACTGCCCTGGATTGCAGACATGATTCTTCAGCCAATGCTATGAAATAGATGGGTCTCACCTATGTGCTTCTGAGGTTGGCCATCTTAAAAAAGGTGAACAACTGAACACTAAAAACATGATCCATAAAAGGAAAAATTGATAAATTGTACCTCATGAAAATGAAAGAAAAAATTGCTCTGTGAAGGTCCAGTTAAGAGATAAGTTACTGACTGGAAGAAAATGTTTGCAAACCCCCTGTAGTAAGCTGAACAATGGGTACTTAAAAATATCAAGTCTAATCTCTGGAACTTGTAAATGTTATTCGGAAAAAGGGTCTTTTTTTTCCCCCTCAAAACTTTTATTATGGGCACCTGGGCGGCTCAGTCGGTTAAGTGTCTGCCTTTGGCTTAGGTCATGATCCCAGGGTCCTGGGATTGAGCCCCACATCTGGCACCCTGTCCCGCTGGAAGTCTGCTTCTCCCTCTCCCTCTGATTCTCCCCCCTGCTCATGCACTCACTCATACTCTGTCTCTCAAATGAATAAGTAAAAAATCTTTTAAAAAAACTTTCATTAATTAATGTTTTCAAAATACATAGAATGTGTCAAGAAAAGGGGTAATTTTCTCACCTAATTACATCTAATTAATTAGATGTAATTAAGCTGAAGATTGTGAGATAAGGAGATTATTTTCGGTTACCCAGGTGGGCCCTAAATGCCATCACAAGAATCCTTGTAAGAGAAAGGCAGACAGTGATTTGACAAATACACAGGAAGGAAGATGATGTAAAGATGGAAGTAGAGGGTGGAGTGATGCAAAGCCACCAGTCAAACACACAGAGAAGATGTGAAGATTGAGCAGAGAGAGAGAGAGGACCATAATTTTAGGAGAACTGGCAGCCACTAGAAGCCAGAAGAGGCAAAGATAGTCTTTTCTTCCAGAGGTAATGCCCTGCTGATACCCTGCTCATACCCTGATTTTGGACTTCTAGCCAGCCTCTAGAACTGAGGGAGAATGCATTTCTCTTGTTTTAAGACACCCCCTTTGTGGTGATCTGTTACAGCAGCTGTTGGAAAACAATACAATACCTATCCAACAAAGGGTACATCTTGAATATATAAAGAATATCAAAATGCAACAGTAAAAAACAACCTAATTAGAAAATAAGCCAAAGACATGCACAGATATTTATTTCACTGAAGAGGATAAACAGATGGTAGAAAAGCACATGAAAAGATGTTTAACAGGATTAGCCATCAAGGGAATGCAAATTAAGACCACAATGAGATTTCAACTATACACCTATCAGAATGATAAAAATAAAAAATAATGACAACACCAAATTCTGGTGAGGATGTGGAGAAACAGGATCATTTATGCATTGCTGGTGGGAATGTAAAACAATATAGCCACTCTGGAAAAAAGTTAGTTAGGTTCTTAAAAAACGAAATATGTGATTATCATATAATCTAGCTATTGAACTATTGGGTGTTTTCCCCCAGAGAAATGAAAACTTATGTTTACACAAAAACTTGTACATAAATATTCGTAGAAGCTTTATTTGTGGCAGCCAAATCTGGAATCACTGCAAATGTCCTTCAACAGGTGAATGGTTAAACAAATTGTGGTACATCCATACCAAGGGTAACAAATAAAAAGGAATGTTGATACATGCTGCAATTTTGATGAATCTCCAAGGAATTATGTTGAGTGGAAAAAGTCAATCCCAAAAGGTTACAAACTGTATGTAACATATGTAACAGTTTTGAAGTAATGAAATTTTAAAAACAGAAGGCAGGTGAGTGACTGTCACTGAGTAGAAATAGGAATAGGGAGGGTTGGGAAGAAGGTATGTTTATAAAAGTGCAACATGAAAGACACTTGAGATTTACTTTTTTTTCCCTAACCATTAAAAAATAAATAAGAGCTGTATTGAGTTATGATTTACACACCATACAATTCACTCATTAAAGTATACAAATCAGTGGTTTTTAGTATATTCACAGATACCTGCAACCATTGTCACAATCAATTTAAGAGTATTTTCATCACTCCAAAAAGAAACCCAGTAACTACTAGAAATCATTCCCTATTGCTCCCCATCCCCTCCCTCAGCCCCAGACAATCCCTAATCCATTTTCTGTTTCTATATGTTTGCCTATTTTGCATATTTCATGTAAATGGAATAATATAATATAGGGTCTTTTGCGACTAGCTTTTTTCACTTAGCATCACAATTTCAAGATTCAGGTATGATGTAACACACATTATTCATTCTTTTTTATTGCTGAATAATATGCTATTGTATAGATATGCCACATTTATTTATCCATTCATATGTTGGATTTAGGTCTTTCCTGCTTTTTGGCTGTTATGAATAATTCCGCTATGAACATTTGTGTAAAATTTTTTGTTTTGGCCTATGTTTCTATTCTCCTGGATATACACTTAAAAGTATAATTTCTGGGTCATATGGTAATGGTTCAGGTTTATCTACATTCTTATGACACTTGTTATTATCTTCCTCTTTGATTCCAGCCTTCCTAGTGGGTGTGATCTGGTATCTCATTTACTTTTAATTTGCATTTCTCTGATGTGCTAATGATATTGAGCATTTTTCGATGTGTTTATTGGCCATTTGTATGACTTCATTTGAGAAATATCTATTAAGATAATTTGTCCTTTAAGAAATTGGGCTATTTGTTTCTATTATTGAGTTGTAAGAGGTTTTTTTTTTTGTTTTTTAAAGATTTTACTTATTTGTTTGACAGACAGAGATCACAAGTAGGCAGAAAGGCAGGCAGAGAGAGAGGAGGAAGCAGGCTCCCCGATGAGCAGAGAGCCCAATGTGGGGCTTGATCCCAGGACCCTGAAGATCATGACCCGAGCTGAAGGCAGAGGCTTTAACCCACTGAGCCACTCAGGCACCCCGAATTGTAAGAGTTTTTTTAAGTTCTCTATGTATTCTAGATAAAAATCTTTTTATCAGATATATGATTTGTAAAAATGTCCTCTCACTATGTAGGTTGTCTTTTCACTTTTTAATGGTATACATCGAAGTATAAACATTTTAAATTTTGATAAAGTCCAATTTGTCTTTTTTTTTTTTTTTTGCTCTTGTTTGTGCTTTTGTAATATCTAAGAAATCATTGCCTCATTCAAGGTCGCAAAGATTTACACAAATGTTTTCTTTTAAGAGTTTTATAGTTTTACTTCTTATGTTTAGGTCCCTGGGGTTTTTCTTGATTATGGTGGATACATAAACCTACACAGGTAATAATAACACAGAATTTAACACATCTACACACACCTAAACACGCACATAGCAGATGTGTATAAGGAAAACTGCAGGACTCTTATTAAGATTGGTGGATCGTATCAATGTCAATATCTTGGGTGTGATATTATACTACAGTATTATAAAACATCACCTTTAGAGTAAATTAAGCAAAGTGTACAAGGGATCTTTGTATCATTTCTTAGAACTACAGGTGAATCTGAACTATCTCAATAAGATGCCTGAGTGACTCAGTCAGTTATGCATATGCCTTCGGCTCAGGTCATGATCCCAGGGTCCTGGGATCGAGTCCTGAACCAGGCTCCCTGCTCTGCAGGGAGTCTGCTTCTCCCTCTGCCTGCCATTCCCCCTGTTTATGTGTGTTCTCTCTCTCTGTCAAATAAATAAAATCTTTTAAAAAATAAAATTATCAATAAAACTTTCAATTAAAAATAGTAATCTTTAGAAATTGGTATCCCCCCCGCCTTTTTTGCTCCAGTAAAAGGGCAACATAATAGCAAGGACTGACAGGTGAATTAAGAGCATTATGTAGGTATGGGTAATTCTTGTGTTTAAAAATAAACAATAGGCATATAGGAGTCTAGTGTTAATTTAACACACATTACTGTTTCAACATGTAGTATACTGATTTTGATTTCCACCAAAAGTCTAATAGAAATGACACAGGTAATACAAAGTAATACCTGTGTAATTTGCTATGAAATTTGCTGAATAGAAATAATTTTAAGTACCAATACTTTTTAAAAAGTAACTACATGTTAGAATCTATCATACTTAATGCATAAGTAAATAAAAGCACAGGTTATCTAATTACCTCTTGAAATTTTAAAATCAGATCTCTGAAAATTTTAGTTTTGCTAAGCTTTAATCTTTTTTTTTTTTAAGGAACAACTTTAATGGGCTATTAGCTGCTTTATTGAATATAAGAAAAACCATTGTGTGCCATATTAATGCAAATTACTGTAAGTACAAGGCAAAAGGACATAGTAATCCTTTGTGATTTTATTCTTCTTTGGAAGAGGTTGGGAGAATATTGGCTTGAATCCTATCATTCTGTCCACTTACTTTTGTGTTCTTAAAAATACTGTTTAATAAAATTTCTTAGGTGACAAGCTAAACATTAAATGGATTGTTAATGGTGAATTATTTGTAAATGTCTATCTTAAGTTTCTTCATTCCTTCCCTCCTTCCTTAAATATTTTATCCATTTATTTGACACAGAGAGAGCAAGAAAAAAACACCAGTCAGAGAGAGAGGCAGAGGGAGAAGCAGACTCCTGGCTGAGCAGGGAGCCTCCCTTGGGGCTCAATCCAAGAATGATATTATAAAAATTTGATTTTTTTTTTTTTGCCCTTTGAAAATCTCTAAATACAAATTAATTTAAAGGATTTTTCCAAAATCTACTGTGTCATCAAAAGGCATCGAAACATTTCTTATGGCAGGAAAGGATCTTTTTAGTCTTTTGGTTGCTATTGTCTGGGATTAACAAGTAAGAAAAACCCAGGTACCAGGGCACCTGAGTGGCTCAGTTGGTTAGGTCACTGCCTTCGGCTCAGGTCCTGATCCCGGAGTCCCAGGATCGAGTCCCGCATCAGGGCAAGCTCCCTGCTTGGCAGGGAGTCTACTTCTCCCTCTGACCCTCCCCCTTCTCATGTTCTCTCTCTCTCTCTGTCTCTCTCTCTGAAATAAATAAATAAATAAAATCTTTAAAAAAAAAAAAAAAGAAAGAAAGGAACCAGGTATGAAATGGCTAACACACTGGGAATATTTGTACCTATCAAAGTACCACTATTTCATTGTCTTTGTATCTGAGTGGTCCTGGGAAGATTCTTTTGCTCCTCAGCAGGTTTGTGGTGTCTACCAGAAACTGGCTCTGGTGATCTGGCCGTTGTACTCTGTCATCTCCATCTTGAGGATAAAAGGAATTATGCTATCATAACATTGACAATAAGACCAATAAATAAATTAAATAAATAAATAAGGTGAAAAAAAAATTAAGTTCTATTATTTTGGAGCTCATTAGCCTAAGTGCTAGCAGACAAATGAGAATCTGGGCCATTCAGAAGGTGTCTTCTGAGTAGGGTTTCTTAACATAGTCTTATAAGTCCATCTCAGGTTTTTTGTTTGTTTGTTTGTTTGTTTTTTGGAATTTTTCGCTCTGATTTGTGCTGGTCAAACCTGGATGACCAAGACTAAAGAGAACTATAGCTGTAAGGGATGCATACTCCTAGCTGTCTATATCCAGTTCTACCGTACTGATAACAGAAGTTCTGATGCTTCCTGATGTTCTCCATGACTACTTTATCCAGTAACCAGCAAGTTTATCTTCCTGGATGCTTTTCTGCAGATGGTTGGTGGTAGCTGCCAGGACACAGGAGAGACTCACCACCTGGGCACACTGGGTCAGGCCAAGGGTGAAGAGCTTACTTTAGCAGGGCAGCACAAGGCTGGTGTTGCATTCCTGACCAAGTGTCTGAACTGCTGGATTGACCTGGGCTCATGATGGGGAGGAAAAAGCAAGTAGGATATAGACTTGCAGATGTAGCTCATGTTGAGGTATTCTGGAATGGGGCTGGGCATCATGAATCTAGATGTGATGTGTCTAAAAGGAGGGTGTCTTTGATTTCAGTGACAGGTGGGGACTGGTCTTCAATGATGACATGGATACTGCTTCCTCCACTAGTGTGTATCTCGTCTGCCAGGCATGGAGACATGAAGCCATCTACAGTATTAGGTGCTTTTGCTAAAGACTGGTTCTCCCACAGTACTTCTGAAGCATTACCATTGTTAAGGGATGCATTCAGGTGGGCAGGGGAGGCTACTACATTTGTCAGTATGTCCAGTGCCCCCTGACTTGTCTCAGGTTTAGAATACATCATCAGGAGAACCATACCACTCCCACATATCAAAGGCTCCTGGGTGTTCATGAGCGTTCTGGATTAAGAAGATCTGTTTCTTAGTTGAGGTGGCACAATTGCTTGGTTTCTCGCATTGCACATCAAAAGGCTTCTTCTCTGCAGCTTCCCCTCCCACCCCCCCGCCAAAGGGCTTCTGTTCACACTGTGTAGATTACATTTCCATACCCATTTCTAATCATTTTTTTTTCAGTCAACAAGACTGACAGCTGTTCTGGTGGTGCTTATTGATGGTGCAGTCTTAGTTGCTCTGACAGCTGTAGGTCAAATTTTTCCATATGCCCCTCTTTAATACATTTTGCATCCTTCACAACTGACAACTCCATAGTGACAGCCAGGGGCTTTGTGGCCACAGTTCATATAGTACTCCACACCTGAGGCCACTGGATGTGGGCCTTCCATAGAAAACGCTCCACAGACACAAGAGTCCCTGACGACCTGGATCCCACCAGGGATGAAGTTATCCTAGGTGGTGAAAATGACTGCATGTCTCCGGGGAAGCCAAGATCACCTTCTCAGTTGCAGCTGATGAGGAAGAACTGCTGCTTGCAGAATCCATAGGGGCTCACTGCGGTGACTGCCTGGATCTTCCTCTGCAGGTGTGTAGCCACTTGAACGCTGGGAAGCCAGGCTACTGCAGCAGGGGCAGAAGTTGCCCGGTTGCAAGGGGAGGGGCTGGCTAAAACCGGCAGGTTCCTGCGAGAGATCTGTGTGTGCCGGACCTCCACCACCGTCTGCCCAACCAGCCGCTTCAAATTTGGAGCCACCGGGAAGCAAAATCATCAGAGAAACTCGGAATTTGTCACCAACGTGGCCTAGAAGCAAGTATGGCGTCTATGGTGGGCGTGCCCGGGACGGAGGGCAAGCAAAAAGACTTGAATGTGACACCTGAGATCATGAAATTCCTGGAAGAAAACATAGGCAGTGAGCCTACTTGACATTGGTCTTGGTGATTGTTTTTTAGATTTGACACTAAGAGCATAAGCAACAAAAACAAAAATAAAGAGGGACTACATCAAAATAAAAAAGCGTTTGCACAGTGAAGGAAACCACCAACAAAACGAAAAAGCAACCTACTGAATGGGAGAAGATATTTCAAAATAATATATCTTATAAGAGATTAATAAAAGAATATATACAACTGAACACTGAAAAGCCAAATAAAATACCATATAATCTTGTTCTTATAAGTGGAATGTAAAAAAAAAAAAAAAAAAAAAAATGAACTTGGACACCTGGGTAGCTCAGTCAGTTAAGAGTCTGCTTTGGCTCAGGTCATGATCCTAGGGTCCTGGGATTGAACACCATGGCAGACTGCCTGCTGAGTGGGAGCCTTCATCTCCCTCTCCCTCTGCTGCTCTCCCTGCTTGTGCTATCACAAATAAATAAATAAAATCTTAAAAAAAAATAAATAAAGGGCGCCTGGGTGGCTCAGTGGGTTAAGCCTCTGCCTTCGGCTCGGGTCGTGATCTCAGGGTCCTGGGATCGAGTCCCACGTCGGGCTCTCTGCTCAGCGGGGAGCCTGCTTCCCCCACTCTCTCTGTCTGCCTCTGCCTACTTGTGGTCTCTGTCTGTCAAATAAATAAATAAAATCTTAAAAAAAAAAACAAAAAAAAAACCCTAAGTAGTAATTGGTGTATATATTAATGTATACTATTCATACATTGATGTGGCAGGAAAAATTACAAGCAACTTGGAAATAAGTAAAAAATATTAAGTGTCCTAAAAAAATAAATAAAATGTCCTGTTTAGTGTACCATTCCAGCTTATCTCAGTCTTTGACTGTTTTGAACTATTTTACAATGTTGTATATTTTAGAAAATTGATAATAATGAAATACTTCTTATTTATAGAAATGCAAATGAATTGTGTGTAGTGGAATTCAGTTGATTTCTACCCTGAGGATGGGTCTATTTTGCAGCTATTTATACATTATTTTAGCAATTTTTATTGCCCACATGCATATGCTTCTTTGAATTCTCCTTTGAACTAATTATAACATCTTACTGGTTCCCTCATTAAGTAATGAGTTAAATCAAATTTCTGATATTTACTCTTTTTAGTTTATTTGAGAGTCATGATTTTACCTTAAAAAAATCTTAATAGATGGCCACAACATTCAAACAATACAAAGTGGGATAAAATGAAAAGTGAAGGTCTCTCTGGGGGCTACTGGGGGCTCAGTTGGTTAAGCGTCTGCCTTCAGGTCAGGTCATGATCCCGGGGTCCTAGGATCAAGCCCAGCTTCTGGCTCCCTGTTCAGGGGGGAGCCTGCTTCTCCCTCTGCCTGCTGCTCCCCCTGCTTGTGCTCTCTCTTTCTCTCTCTGACAAATAAATAAATAAAATCTTAAAAAAAAAAAAAGGTCTCTCTCCTACCCAGTTTCACTTTCATGTATCTTACGGTCTAATGGGGAAGACAGATATTTATCAGATAATATAAAATAAATGTAAAATTACAGTTCTGAAAAGTATGTTGAAAAGGTGGAACACATTTCTGTGAGAGCAGTCATAGGGTGACCACACCTAGCCAGGACAATCTGGAAAGGCTCTTCTGACGTCGCAGCAAATGGGCTGAGATCTGAAATGAGTCAGGAAAACCATTGTTTATGGAGGTAAAATGGGACCATGAAGTGGTGATTCATGGAATCTAAGATGGATAAGTAAGGATGTTAAAAAAAAAAAAAAGAAAAGAAGGTTGTTAGGACAGATAGAAAATAGAGACCTTTATAAGCTTGAAGTTCTTTTTTCAAAAGATGTTATTTATTTGAGAGAGAGAGAAAGAGCCTGAGCAGGGAGGGGCAGAGGGAGAAGCAGGCTCCCCACTGAGCAGAGAGCCTGATATGAGGCTCCATCCCAGGACCCTAGGATCATGATCTGAGCCAAGGACAGACACTTAACCAACTGAGCCACCCAGGCGCCCCTAAACTTGAAGTCCTGATGAAGTTAATAATGCAAATTGGAAGGAGAAGCTATTACAAGAGCCTAAGTTGTTTGAAATATAGATTTTTGAAATAAAGCTGTTGAAGAAAATGAAAAAGTTCAGGGTATCACCATGGGACTGGGTGATTAGGATGAAATGAAGGATCTTGGAAATGAAGTTAGGAACCTCTGAGGTCAGTTATTTGATTGTCTATGTGGACGGTGAGGTTCCCCAACATTTGTTTATGGCAGAGCTTGGAGGTGAGTCATGTGCCCAGTCACAGGTGAACGAGGGGAATGACCTGAAAAAGGAAGAACAGGAAGAAACATTGGGAGGAACAAGGGTCTGGAGTGTCAGAGATCAGCTGCTATCACCTGAGAGGGCTACAGGGCCAATAGTGCCCTTGGGGAAGCCCAATTCCAATTAATTAAAGGTGGAAGAGAAGGATTTCTGGGCCAGGGTGAGGTTATAGGGGGTTTGTTGATTATGGATCAGGAATTCAACGGGTATAGGGAAGGTTTTGTAGAAAGGAAGTGGGCAAAGACTGTGAGGCCAGGTCATGGACAAGGCAGTAGAAGTATTAAGGGATGGTACCCTGAAAAGTTGTTGAGGTGATGGTTTACAGTTTGGATGTTGATATTTCAAAGCAAGGACTAGAGCCAAAATGGATTTAGCTCTCAAACATGTTTTTGAGGATAGGTAGGAACTAATGAGTAAAGCTAATGTCCTTTTTTTTTTTAGGCCAGATAGCAGCCAACAGAATCAGAATCCTTTTGTTTCCTGCTGGGTGAAAAATGATATCTCCTTGCTGATTTAAATTACATTTCTTTCATTTCAAGTGAGGTTGGGCATATTTTCATGTACTTTTAAAACAATTGTTTTAAATTAGATTATCCTTTCTTTTTTCTTTTTTAAATTTGTACCAGCTCTCAGTAAATTTAGGAAATTAGCTTTTTGGTATATGCATTTGAAATACTTTTTTTCATTATTTATTTGTCTTTGACTTTGTTTATGCTTTGTCATGTAGCAGTTTTTTAAATGTATGTTCTAGATTTACCAGTCTTTCTTTTTATGATTCTGGGTTTTGTGGTTCTGGGTTTCCTTTTCCCACTCTAATACTATTGATAATTTTACTTGTGACTTGTTTTGGAAGTTTTTGGGATTCATTTTAATAGTAAAATCTTTGTTCTACTTGGAATTAAATTAGGTATAAGGAGCGAGGAAGGGATTAGCTTTATTTTCTTTCCAGATAGGTGTTCATTTGTTGGGACTTAGCTACTGACATGAAACCTCACCTTTGTCATAAATAAAGTTCCAATATAGTTGGGTCTATTTTACAAGAACAAAGGTTTATGTGAGACTGCATGGTATACTTGAGAGGCATGTCTTGGAGCGAAATAGACTAAATTCTTACTCTAACACTTGATGTTGACCTTGGCCAAGGAACTTCCTGGGTTCCAGTTTTTTTTTTCATCTTCAAAATGGACATGACCATAGCCTTAGAGGACTATGACAGGGGGTGAGATCCATACACTAGAGCAGTGTCAGCAAGAAGGAGCACAGGGGAAAGGAGGTCAGGGAAGTAGGGAGGCAGATTGTCTGAGACCCTGTAGGCCATTGTGAAGATTTTGTTTTTTCCCCTGAGAGGAAGATGGGAGACCGCTAAAGATTTTTGAACAGACGAGTGATATGATCTAACATATTTTACAAGGCTTTTGTATTGAAATTATACTGTACAAGGAAGCAAGGTAGAAGTGAGTTGTAGTTTTGAGGCAAGAGGTGATGAGGGATTAGACCAGGATGGGAGCAGCGATTTGAGTAGGAAATGATGGAATTCTGGATGTAGTTGCCATCAACCGAGATGGAAAGATTTGGGACTAGAGTAGGTTTGGAAGCAAAGACTGGGAGTTGGGAATTGATCATTAAATGTGTTAAATGTGAGAGATTAACCACATATCTAAGTACAGATGTCAGGTAGACACTGTACTCACTGGGGATTCAGGAGAGAGAGCAGAACTAGAGATGAAATCTGAGAGTCATCAGTATACAGACTGTATGTAATATATTTAAAGTCGTGGGCTGAGCTGAGATCACCAAGGGAGAAGAAAGAGTTTGCAAGACTGAGCCCAAGGACTCAATGACATTAAGACATTGAGGAGAAATGGGATATCAGCAAAGAAAGCTGGGGAGTGTCCAGTAAGGCAAGAAGAAACTGACAAACAGTGGTGTTTTAGAAGCCAAGTGTGGAGTAGTAGGGCTGAACGCCTGATTGAAGTGGGTTTAAGAGAAGGTGAAGGAAGAAATAGTGGACAGAGTGAGTACATATCGTTCTTTTAAGAAGGTTGGATGAGAAGCAGGATGGAGGAGGTATTGGTGGGGAGGAGGAGAAAGGAGAATGTATGACATTATTGCCTGGGACAGTCAGGCATTTGTTGATCAACACAAGTGTTTGAGTTGGTGCCTCCCCAAGCATGGCTAGCATACCACTGTTGGTCTATGAGATGTTTTTAAGGAGTACTTCAGGGCATGCTTTTATAATCTTAGTCGTCATACTTTGAGTCACTGTGTATTTTGAAAAATACAACTAGCACTTATAGTGATATAAAAGTAATGGTACAAAGTTCTTTTTGAAATAAATTTATTTCGATAGAAAAAGTGAGTAAGTTTAAAGAAAAATATTAAAAGCTACACAGGAACACCTGACCGACTCAGTCAGAAGAGCATGGAACTCTTGATCCTGGGGTAGTGAGTTTGAGCCCCACGTTGGGGGGTAGATAATACTTAAAAATAAAGAGATAAACTTAAAGAAAAGCAGTACAGGTAGTTGATAGATATGTTAAGTTCACACAAATACTTCAAGCTTAGGCAACACATCAACACATGCTTAGGGCACTCAGGGTCCTTTATAATCTAGCTCCTTGTCTGACTGAAGTCAGACTTTGTTTCTCAGTCCTCCTAAAGAATCTTTCTCATCATTATCTATTTCTGTCCTGACTCCGCATATGTCTTCTCTGAATCCTGTATTTTGACACTGGGCTACATTATTACTTGTTTATATATTGTATCATTTGTGTGTTATACTTTCTCAATGAGAATTTCAAGCAGCTTCTACCTTCCCCCGCTCAAACACACCCACCTACACATAAACACACCCACTCACACACAGTTCTCTTTGCAAGTGCATTTGCTGTGTGGCCCGCTGAACCTTTGTAATGTTGGGGTCTATGGGAAGAGTGGAAAGCCAAAGCAAAGCCAGTGTCTAGTAAGATGGGACCTAAGCTACAGTAATGGCCGATGCAGGCTACGAGAGCCAGGAAGTTCCAGGCTCAATGTCCAGGTACAATGTCCAGAAGTAACAACAATCACAGACCCAACTCAGTTGTTGGCAGGATAAGGTGATCAGGCCTGGTGAGAAGAATGTGGCAGCCAGCTCTTCCAGGTAGCAGTCCATGGGCAGTCCGGACAGGGCAATTGTTAAAGCAAGGGAATCCTCTCACAATCAGTTAGATCACCATTTACCTGCTTGGCTACGGATGGCCTCGGGCAGGAGGCCTGCCAGACTCAGGTGAGCACCAGGGTCTCCCATCACTACTGAAGGAGACTTCTGGTTCGTAGAGGCTTGTTTTAATGAAACCTATCTGGATTTGAATCCTGGCTTCATCTGCCTATGTGGCCTCCGTTTCTCCTCTATAAAATGGGGATAATAATTCCTAATGATTATTAACTAAACAATACCTTAATTACTAGTAATAGTTAAAAGAAAGTGGAGAATCCTCACAGAGAGATTAGTGAGTAACTAGGTAATGGCTTTACTAAGACCTTGGGCACTGTACCTTGACTTACAGTCAGTAGAAGGATAAACTACTTTATTATATTAAACCATTGGTGGAATAAACTGGTCAATATGCCAGCCATCCAACAGCATGAAGGGGCTGTATTATTTCTAATGAGAATTGGACCTAGGGGTCTTGGATGCAATTCCGTTGCTGTATTCAGAATGTTAGATCACTTTTGAGTGCTTTTTCTAGTTTTAAAAAATAATGTATAGAAATTAAAGAGGGCCCAGCCCATAAGTTATTGTGTTTTTTTACAATCTGTTTAACAAGTATGTATTGAATGCCTATCCAATAAAGGCGGTGTGCCCACAGGCCCTGAGGAAATAAGACAGGGTGGTGAATAAGACAGGGATTGTCTCTGCTCATATCCGGTTAGTGAATTATGATTGTGATATATGCTAGATGAAGTGCAGAGTGCAAAGGAAACAGCTAATAGGGGGATCTCGTTTCTTTTAGGGGTGGTTGTTAGGGCATTCAAAATGAGATCGGGAAGAGAAATAGAAGTTAGTTGGGTAGAGCAGGGGGTAAAAAGAGCATTTCAGGAAGAGCACGTGTTAAGGCCTTGGGGTTGGAGGACCATGGATTTCCCAGGCCAGACAGATGTTTAGTGTGGCTGGAGTACAAAGAGTCAGTGTGGCCGAATATGATTGTGCTGTGGATATAGGCTAGTACGAAACAGTCTTCTGGGTGATATTAAGGAGTTTGGATTTTGCCTTTAAAAAAATGGGGAGGCCAAATGTACATTAGTGAAATGAGCTCGGAGACCACTCTGGCAGCAGTGTGGAAGGAGGTGGGGAGCAGTGCCAGAATGAAGGAGAGAGACCCATTAGGAAGCTACTATAGTGTTCCAGTTAAGACATGATCGGGGCGTCCACTGAGCTGGGAGCAGCAGAGGAAGAGTCACAGACCAATTTGAGATAGTTATAATAGCTCCCTTGGGAATAGAGGCTTCTTCTGCCAGAGAAGGAAAGGCAAAGATTTTATTTTTAGAGTGAAGAGGATATTGGTTGCTTGTCTTCTATCTCCACAGAGAAGGAAAGAAGAAATCATCTTACAACATAATGAGGGAGAATTTGGGATTACTTTGTATAGTAATAGACCTGTCAAATAGAAACTGTGTAATTTTTAAATGAGGAGCTTTTAAAGTAAGATAGAGAAATCCATCCTGGAAGCAAGAAGATGGATCCAATGACCTCTTGAACTGTTTTCTATTTCATAATTTCTTATTCCACATTTGCCTAGTACATCTCTTGTGAATACTAGGATATATTTTTATTTAAAAGCCATCCCGCTCTTGAGCACCGAGTATTCCCAGAAGTTCTCCTGGATCATTTACACACTTTATCAGTGTGAGAAAGAGAGAAGCAGATCTGGATAGGCAGGAACAGTCCTGGAATGCAGACTGAGGCCCTGGCATTCTGGGGAACGCAAACAACCCTTGACAAGACCACTGTGTGACCATGGTGGATCAAGACAAAAACAAGACCACTTAGTAACCATGGGTGAGCACAGGGGAAAACATGAACAACTTCCAAACCATGAAAACAATCAAACATCTCCCATATCCTGGTGGATGGGAACGGTTGCTGCTGCTTTACCAACAGCCTTAGTCTCATTCCATTCTTCTTAGCTTCTATATAGAATTGTGAAGATACTCAATCATAGAATTACCCACATCCTGATAACATCCAATCCAGAGCAAAGCCCTACTTTCTGGAGTTCTCCCTCACATCACCTAACACAAGCCCCAATCCTTTATTAAAGCCCTTCTAATAATGCCTTTCAGTGAGATGATCTGTGGTTCCCCAGAGGGATGTTCTCCATTACTACAACAAGTCAAGAGATCCAGCTTTTCAACTACCCGTGCTCCCACTGGTCTTTGGCTCAAGAGCATTAGTAAACATAAGGAACAGTCTGTGGGGTTTGTATCTTTTCCCACCCTTTTGCTATTGGAGTAAAAAGTTCAAATTTGGGGGGCACCTGAGTGACTCAATCAGTTAAGCCTCCAGCTCTTGGTTTCAGCTCAGGTCATGATCTCAGAGTCTGAGATTGAGCCCCACATCATCGATTTCCATGCTCAGCAGGGAGTCTGCTTGAGATTCTCTCTCCCCCTCTACTTCTCCCCCTACTCACGCACGCATTCCCTGTCTCTCTAACAAAATAAATATTTAAAGAAATTCAAATTTTTCTGTGTTTTGCTATATCGCATAGCTGGTATCTTCTAGTTTCGTATGTGATGTCTTGACACCTGTAAGAGCACAGCAGTTCTGGCCAGGTTCTTTGTTAAACATTGTAATCCACTTCTTTATCTTGTTATATCACCAAGTTCTTATGCCAGGGGAAGAACAATCATTGACAAAAATCTTTGACTTTCTTGTTATCATTTTTGCATATGGTAAGTTATGCAAATTGACAATATGACAAGTGAAACAATCTTAACTCAGCCAAATCATACTGCCTGTTCATAATAATGAGGCCTTTCTATTTGCAGCAAAAGTGGCTCTTTTGTGTTCAAGATTTTTAGTTTGTCCACATCTGTGAGAGAATTCCCAAAGGAACTTTGATCTTGTATGCCCATGGTTGAGCATTTACGGATGTTGCTGAGCGTTCATTACTCATACATGGGCAGACTGCCTTCTTGCACATCGCTTTCTCTTTCAGCTAATTCCATATACAGAACGCAGTACTCAGCAACATCATGTATGCGGTAGATTTGTGACAGACTTTGGGGGGAGTTGGGCTGTTTGTGAGTACCTACACTAAATGGCTCCCTGTGTTTGAGGGCTGTGCTGTGGGGGGACGTGCTACAATGTTATTCAAGAAACTTAATTCAAAATTACAGAACCCTCACTACAACTTGTATTACATGCTGGTGAAATACTCGAATGAAAACATCATCTTTCTATATGTGCATTTTGAGTGGATAATTAAAGTGATTGTATATTCATTCTTCATATACTTTTCTTGAGTCAGTGCACCATCCTCTCACGCCTCTGCATTCTGGACGGAAGGCTCCCCTTTGTGAGTCAGCCAGTGGGCTGAGTGAAGGAGGCTGAGGGGATTATTATGTGACACTGACAGCTAAATAATCATCTTATTGTGCTTTGGGAATTAGAATGAAGATGGGGATCAGAATGGAGAGAAGGTCTAAGGAAGAAAAGTTTTTGCAGCTGGAACTATTATCACTTCCTCCTATGTAATGTTTCCGCTCTTGCATATTCTGAAGATGTCACCCCATTTTGATACTAACAGGGAAGAGAGAGAACCAGGAATGTGGAAAATGGTTAGAACGTGGTCAAGATTTTGAGCGTCTTCTAGGAGATAATTTCTATTTTATTCTGTAACATTATCTTAAACGAAATAAGTTAAACCTTTTGAATGGTTATGAATAGATATTAAATGTATTTGTTAAATTGCTTATGATTAATTAATTCTCAAACATTAAATGTTAATCAGTAAAAAGTTACTTTTAAATTACTAAATTGAATCTTTTAAGAGAGATTTGTTTTACAGACTAGAAACTTTGTTTTTTTTTTTTACTAATAAAAAGATCACTGAAGATTTTCTTCTGTGGCAGTTTCATAAGAAGACAGGACAAGTACCTAGAATTTTAGATATTCTCATATTAAAAAGTTATTGTTTCAATAAAATAAATACCTCTTTTTGTACCATTAATAGATGGAATACTTTAAAACTAGTTCTACTTTTGTCTCATCTTTTAAAAGGATTGTTTCTTTTGTTTATATTAAATTTTTAACTTGTTTTAAAACAGTTTTAAATTTACAGAAAAGTTGCAAAAGTAGTAGAAAGATCCATAGACTTCTGTATGAATTTTATCAAGATTTTCTGCTAGTTAGCATTTTTGCATTCTCTTACTCTCTCTGTCTCTCTGCGCGCACACACACACACACACACACATGCAAACATGCAGATATGTACACATATATATTGCTGTGGATTTTGTTTTTGCCTGAACTACTTGACAATATGTTGCACATATGATGCCCTGAAATTCCTTAATATTTAGAGTGTATTTACCAGGCTAAAATCAAAATTATGAAATTGACATTTATCTAACATTACCATCTAATCCATAAATTCCACTCAAAGTTTGCCTGTTTCCTCTAAAATTGCCCTTATGGGTCCAACGTCCAGTCCGGAATCATGTATTGCATTTAGCTGTTACTCCAGCTAGGAAAAATTTCTAAATCTTTGTCTGTAATGAACTTGACATTTTCGAAGAGGAGATGCCACTTATGTTGCAGAGTCTCTCTTCATTTGAGGTCACCTGATATTTCCTCATATGCATTTTGGGCAAGCATGATCTTTTTTAATTTCTATTTTTGTATGTGTTACATAATATAATTTGTTGGAAGAGTAGCACATATATATATAATTTATAAATAAATGGAGGTCCGTGCACAACAATGTTTCTACTAATGGTGATACATGAAGATAAAGACTTAGAGGCCACTGTGCTAAGTGATAGTAACAGTCTAGGAGCTGGGTGGTGGAAAGAAGAGAATGAGCGTTTTTTAACTTGGGCATTCTAGGAACCCAGAAGCCTTGAGCTGATGAATTATCCTGGTTCTGAGTTAAGACCATAATTCTAAGCCTCACATCTTTGAGTGATCAGATGCTTTACTCTAATTAAAAGCTTGTGGTTAGGGGCGCCTGGGTGGCTCTGTGGGTTAAGCCTCTGCCTTCAGCTCAGGTCATGATCCCAGGGTCCTGGGATGGAGCCCCGCATCGGGCTCTCTGCTCAGCAGGGAGCCTACTTCCCTCTCTCTCTCTGCCTGCCTCTCTCTGCCTACTTGTGATCTCTCTCTCTGTCAAATAAATAAATAAAATCTTAAAAAAAAAGTTTGTGTGTAGAAATTTAAGATTCTTATTTACTTATTTGACAGACAGAGATCACAAGTAGGCAGAGAGGCAGGCAGAGAGAGAGAGGAGGAAGGAGGCTCCCTGCGGAGCAGAGAGCCCGATGCGGGCCTTGATCCCAGGACCCTGGGATCATGACCTGAGCTGAAGGCAGAGGCTTAACCCACTAAGCCACCCAGGCGCCCCAATATGTGCAGAAATTTAAAAACCTATGTTTTCCATTTATTTAGATACTTGATTTTAACGGATGTCATACTTGAAAAAGTTCTTCCAGCAATATGTAAGCCCAAATACAAAGAGCATACCTTTGAGTATGCGTTCCAAACTGTAATATTTATCTTTTAAACCTAATACAATATTTTTGTTAAAAAAACTAGGAAATGTTTTACCTATTGAAAATTTATAATTAAAAAGATTAACATGTTGATTTAACATGCACTGAAACTATCAACAAGTTAAAATAATTTTCCGACTTTCTTAAGTGTACATGTATTAAGAGTTTTTATGGGCTATGTAAGTTTTGGCAACAATAACTTGTAATAATGGAAGCGCTTCCAAACTTCTGCTTTCATAAAGCTATCTCCATAGCATAAATGCCATTCAAGTAGTAGTTTATTTTCTCACATATTGTTAGATTGAATATTTTGTGGTAGGTGGAATTCTCATGCCCGCTAACTGCAAAAGTCAGCACATCTGAATCACTTTGTTTATTTATTTATTTACTTATTTATTGCTAGAGAAAAATGAAGAACTCATCTTTAAGTCAGCCAGCTCTTGTAGGATTTGCCCAGTCACCTGCAATTCTCTGTGTGATTGTTTTACTGGGTGCTGTGGTGCACTGCTATGTTTCCACTATGTTGGTGTCCAAGAGGTCATTCTCTAGGCATTGCACTCAGTGGAAAGGTGTCTCACCCCTTCCCACGGGGCAGCTCTCATCTAAAGACTGGCCAGGGCTGGATATAAAGGCTCAGACACCCTGCTGCAAGGTGGAACAAAAAACACCAGCCCAACCCCAGTGCTGCCCATGGGATTGGTTGAGGACCAATTAAATTTAATTTCTCCCTCTGCTCAATCTTGCCTTTACACTTCCCCATAGTTGATCTTGAGGGGACTCTCCAGTAAAATTTCTGTATGTGGTTTTTCTCAGAACCTTCTTCCCAGGGAATCTGATCTAAGAAAGTTACCTTCCATAAAGGTGTGTAGAACCCCTTACATTTTCAAATGTTGTTTTTATAAAGCTAATCTCACCTATGATATCTTGTAGCACTGTAGTTTGGGGGTGAGAAGAGAAAGAGAGAGAGAGAGAATGCATGTGCATGAGTGGGTGGGAGTGAGGTGGGGAGGGGCAGAGGGAGAGGGAGAGAGAGAATCCCAAGCAGCCTCCGTGTCCATCATGAAGTCTCACATGGCGTTTTGATCTCACAACCCTGAGATCATGACCTGAGCCAAAATCAAGAGTTGGATGGTTAACTGACCAAACCACCCAGGCGCCCCTATCCTGTAGCACTTTGATTTTGTAAAGCGTCACCATCTTTGCTGCAATAGCTTGCCTGTGAATGATAGAGGGAATGAATTTCATGTGGAGTACTTTATCTATAACTTTTTGGGGGAATTTTAAAAATTCCAATTCAAATAGTTGCTGGAAATATCCTAAATGTCATAATTTTTCCAAAAAATTATTTATTTTTGAAGGAAAATGTTATTTGGTCCTTTTTTTGGTAGCTTCCCACCCCCCCAACAAGTCCTTCATGTGTTTTATTATTGGAAGCAGAATCCAGAAAATACCATAGCTGAAATGTGTTAGAAACATCAGCATTTCATCCAAATATATAGCAAACCTTCAACGCTACGTAATTTGTTCCAGCATTTGTTTCTTCACTCTTCTGTAATGCTTTCCATATATCATTCAACAATATATGCTGACAAAGATATACATTTTAGCTTTCACCACATTCTTTTTGTTTTGTTGTGTTGTGTTTCAGCCATTTTAACTGCGACAGAAAGAACAAGTATTTCCCCAGTGGATGTGGCTGTGTCTTTTGCCCTTGCTTTAAAATGAGAAATGTCAAAAGAAGCTTCTAAATATTTATTACCATATTTCATAACACTTTGTAAAATTCTATATTTAGTGTTGCATGACTTCATCAGTCTCTGAAAAATATGGTTTTTCTTCAGGTTTGAGATGCTTCGTTTTAACGTATCCCACTAATCTTTATGGCATGATGCTATCATTTGCTACTTCTGTTTCTGGCAATATGACAAACTAGATTATCCAGAAGGCTTCCTGCTATAAAACACTCACACATACTAGATAAAATATAAAACAATGTCATTTTTAAATATGTAGCTGAATGAGAAAGCATGTAAGGAAATTCCCAATGGGCAAAAAATGAAGCACAAAGTGAAAACCAGAGCCAAACCATGCTGGTTGGTGCTTTGAGAGCCTAGAGAGTGGGGTGAGGAGAGAGCGATGGAGTCCTTGCCTCTGTCACATAGAGATTTAGATCTTAGTGCCTACACAAGAATAGAATATAATGTCTTGGGATTTCATGAGTTTACAGATCACATTTGGGACAACATAGAGAGCTGGGGCCTTTGAAGGTTCACACTAGAAAAACTGTCTACCCACTAGAAAAACTGTGCAGAATAGTGTCTGAGGGGCATTTGTATGTCTTTATTTAGATTTTAGAGAGAGAAAGTCTTTAATGAAAATTCATAACTGTATCCCTATCCTCACCCACAGCTGAGATTAAAATATTCCTAGTTGTCAGGTTCTAGAAACACTGAGCCAATAAATTAACATAAATGTGGCCCGAGTGTGTGAAAACCCTGAGCATTTGGCAAAGTAGTTACAAAATCTCTCTAGGGGAACACCCTTAATCCAGACTGTACAGGATTTCCACCAGTAGTATCCTGAAGCATCCCGAGGAATTCACAATACAAAATTACAAAGCGTATAAGAAAACAATATACCATCATTGAGAGTCAGCATACACACTAAATAGCAGTAATATAGTTAAGAACTTCAGATAAGAGAACTACTGAACAGTAAAGATAAAATAAGTGCTTAAGATAATTAAGGACATAAACCAAATCAAAACCATGAGAAAAAAGCAGACACCATGAGGAAGTCCAAGATGATTGGAAAAAAGGACACAAATGCAATCAAATAGAACTTTCAGAAATGAAAAATATCATCACTGACATCAAAAACTCAGTGGACAGATTGAACAGTAGATTGGTGCCAGGTGAAGACAGAATTTCTACACTGGAAGACAGATCTTGTTGGAAATGGTGATGCAGTTACTTCCGTTTTGCCTTTGGACATTGCACCTTGCCCATTTGGCTGCTTCTCTGAAGAGAAAGCCTGCTTTGAGTTAGTTTCCCGTCCGTTGTTCTGCTTTCCTGTGCAAATCTTCTGCATTTCTGGCTCCTTTCCCTCTCAGTCTGTGTTTCTATGAGTGGACCATTTTATCAGAGATGCCTCTGCATGTGACATACTTTGATATTTGAAATAAATCTGCTTCTTTATTGATAAAGGATACTTTTCCTAATATTGAAAGAAGCTGCATTTTAGATCACTGAGCCTGCCAGAGAAAAACAAGAAAACTACAGATGGGCAAATAGTCTTGATTGAAAAAATAAATAGATAAAGCTATTCCATAAAATAGATAATCTGAATTGGCTCACTATCCTACAAAGATTTATAAACCTGGTAAATTAAATTAATTTTAAACAATTATATTAAGAATTATGTTAACAATTAAGAAGATCTTAGGAATTAAACTTGTTTCAAAAAAGCAAGAAATCTGTCTATTCTAGTTAATTTACTGATAGATCAGGAGAATGCTAGAGATAGAATATGGGAAAATTCATCTAAGGCTAGATGAATGTACATTGTCAGTCAAGGTGCAGGAAATACTAACTATTCTAGGTGTTCCAAGCAGGAAAGAATTTACTATATTTCATGAAAATTTAACAACTGTCAGATGCAGCACTGTTTGTTTGTTTGTTTGTTTATAAGACTTATTTACTTATTTGAGAGAGAGAGAGAGAGAAAGGGGTAGAGATAGAGTGAGGGGAGGGGCAAAGGGAGAGAATCTTCAAGCCAACTCCCTGCCAGGTCTGGAGCCCTGCACAGGGCTTGATCCCACAACCCATGAGATCATGACCTGAGCGGAAACCAAGAGTCATATGCTTGACAGAGGCACCCAGATGCCCCTTGCACCACTGTTTATAAGAAATACAAAATGCTATTAAATTATGCCAAATGTTTTAATCTGTTTTTTTTTTTTTAATTTAAATTCTAGTTAGTTAACATATAGTGTGGCATTGGTTTCAGGAGCAGAATTTAGTGATTCATCACTTACATGTAGTACCCAGTGCTTCATCCCAACAAGTGCCCTCCTTAATGCCCATCACCCACTTAGCCCGTCCTCCCCACCTCTTCTTCAGCTTTCATCTGTTCTCTTATGGTTTGCTTCTCTCTATGTTTTTATCTTATTTTATTTTTCCATCTCTTTCCCGATGTCCATTTGTTTTGTTTCTTAAATTCCACATATGAGGGGCACCTGGGTAGCTCAGTGGGTTAAGCCTCTGCCTTCAGCTCAGATCATGATCTCAGGGTCCTGGGATTGAGCCCACATTAGGCTCCCAGCTCAGCGGGGAGCCTGCTTCCCCCCCTGTCCCTCTGCCTATCTGTCTGCTTACTTGTGATCTCTCTCTCTCTCTCAAATAAATAAATAAAAAATCTTTAAAAAAAAATTCCACATACAAGTGAAATACGATAAATTTGTCTTTCTCTGACTGACTTATTTCACTTAGCATAATACACTCTAGCTCCATCCACATGCCTTAATAAATCTTTAGTGAATTGGTTACATCTGTCCTTTATTGTTTTGAAGTTATTTCATCTATTTTGAGGGATTTGGTTATTTCTTCTGCTTTTGGTTGCATTGCTTGACATGAGATAGGCAATTCTTTTATATATACCTCAGTAACAAAACTGGGAAGTTCTGCTCTAAGGCAGGGACTGCCACATTTTAGCCCATGGGCCAAATCTGTAAATAAAGTTTTACTGGAACATAACCATGTCCTTTAGCTTAGCTGCGGTGTTTATCCCGTTTTGGGCTACAAATAGTTGTCACAGAGATTGTGTGATTCCTATGAAAGGCTGATCCTTTAGGTAAAAAAAGTTTGCCAACGCTTGGTATAGGAAAATATGTGTTATAAAAAGAGCTACCATTTATCAATATTGTGGCACACTGTAGCAAGTACTTAAAAATGGAGTAGAAGTCTCTCATCCAGTATGGCCAGGAAAAATATTAGTTGATGGCTTGACACATTCAGTCAGTCCACGAATATTATAGAGCACCTGTCATCTACGAGGCAACATGCTTAAGGGGCTTGGAATTCAGAGGGTGAACAAAACAAAAATCACTGTCTTCGTGGAGCTTACGTTCTGGTTGGCGGTAGTAGGGCAGGGTAGGAGGCCCTGAGAGGAGATAGAAATAATTCAATTGATATTTAAAACCAATATTACATAGCTCATGAGAGGTACGTATGAAACATAAAACAGGGAAAGAAGTGTTAGAGGGAGGATTTTACATTGAAAATAGGGAAGTCAGGGAAATCTCACAGAGGAAATGGTATTTGAGTGAGGACCGGAAGGAGGTGAGCACAGGCCTTGCAGGTATCCAAGGGCTGAGCATTCCAGGTGCAGAAGTAAGGAGGGGATGTGCCTCATGATTTAAAGAAAAAGTAAGAAGGCTTATGTGTTTGGAAGGGAGAAATGAATAGGAAATAAGATCAGAGAGGTAGGAAGAAACGGGAGCAGGGATGGAACAAATTATGGTCTGTTGTGACATTTTTGGGTTTTTCCCCATGAGTGGGCTGGGAAGCCATTGGAGTTTGGAGCCATGGAGCAGTGTGAACTTGCCTAAACTGATACCTCTGCTGCTTTGTTGAGAACAGACAGAAACAGGCAAAGCCCATTAGAGAGGGGTTTGGAGGCGATTAAGGAGCATTTTCAATAATCCATGTGAGAACTGGTGGTAGCTTAGGCCATCGAGGTGGTGATAAAGATGGTGCAAATATAGATGTCAACTTCTCATGGTGGAAAGCTTTTCGTATATAAATATTGAGAGAATAATTTCATAAGTTCCTCCACCCTCAAACAGATTATTAACTTAGGACTAGTTTTCAGTCCTCTGCAAACCACTCAATTCTCTGCCTAGCATATTATTTTGAAGAGATCCCAGACAATTCTGATCTATTTTGAGAATAAAATCAACAGTTTGAATGTGAGGTGTGGAATTCAAGGATGGCCCTGAGATCACCTGTTTGGGGTGTGTGTGTGTGTGTGTGTGTGTGTGTGTGTGTGTGTGTAGGGGAGACTTGCTGACTTGGGAAAGACTAATGGAGAAACAGCTTTTTTGGTGGGCTGGGTGGGATTCAGGAGTTTGTATTTTTACATAGTAGTTTTGAGATGTCTATTAGCTGTTCAAGAAGTGAGATCTTAGCAGGCAGCAAGATTGATCTATGTATCTATCTATTCATTTATATCACTCTTTATATATGTATCCAGACTACTTAGTGTAGAAATTGCAGCGGGGGGATTCTTCATGATTGGCATGTGCTGATTTCATGTTACATTCCCCTCTTTTGGTCCTTTGAATGCCAAATGTTGTTGCATTGCAGGACCACCAGGGGGAGACTTCAAAAAATCCTGATGCCCAGGTTGTGATTCTGGGCATCCTGTGCTCACGATATCAGCATATCTGGGGTGGAGCCAGGCATCAGTACTTTTAAAAAGTCTCCAGGTGATTTCACTATGCAGTTAAGCTCAGAAACGGACTGCTATAAGCCCTGGATACTCAAAATGTGCTTCTTTGTCCAGCAAAGGTGGTCTTCCTACCAGCAGCATTTGCATATCTGAGTTTGTTAGAAATGCAGAATTTTAGGCCCTATTTCACCCTCTTAAATCTAAACTTGCATTTTAACAAACTGCTCCAATGATGTATGTTTACACTGATGTCTGGGAAGCGCTGTGTAAATGTCTTATGCTTTTGCAGAAACTGTCTTCGACCCACCCTGTGGGCTCAGTTCCATTTATCTTTTAAGATTGACTTCAGGCATCCTCCTCCTGGAAGATTTCCTCATGCTTCCTTCCACATACTGTGGCTATTCTGGGGACAGCCTCTATTTACCTTTACCATATCCCTTATTATGGCTTACAGTAATTATAGGTTTAGCCAATAGATTTTAAAGATTTTTGCCAAAATCTCCTAGATTTTGAACCCACAGTGGCAGAGTGTATTGCCAGGGCTACATCAGTGTTTGTGGATATGAATGGCTAAGGCAGAAATTGTTCGGGTGGGACTCATGGGTCTAGCTGGCAAGGCCCTGGATCTGTCAGATCAAACCACTGGAGGGACTGTCTATCACAAGCGGCAGATCCTGATGTGTGTAAGTTCTGATCACTGGGCTGCCTGAGGCTGTTGACTCTCTTTTATCTTTCTTGCCTTGGGGAGGGAGACTGTGGCTTGCAGCATGGGCCCTCATAGCTGGGGGTGGGGGGGTGGAGGGGGGTGTGGGGGTGGGGGTGTGGGGTATGGGGGTGGGGGGGTAGCTCTGAATTCTGTAGGTGTACCTCGCTCACAGCTGTGACAGAGAATGAGGTTGGGAGAGCTTGGACTTCTTCTAAGATCTTATTAAAATTGGTTCCTATTGATGAAGTCTTAGAATACGAGTGAGGTTCAGTGGGGTGAGGTCCAGAGCCAATGACCAAGAAAGAATTCTTGAGACATCTTTGGTGCAAAATGGTGGTTTATTAAAGCGCAGGGACAGGACCCGTGGGCAGGAAGAGCTGCTGCCCAGGGTTGTGAGGGGTGTCAGGTCATGTACTGTGGGGTTGGGGAAGGTAAGGAAAAGGGAGGTTTCAATGGAACACCTACAAGATACCGGATACCAGAGACCTTGTCATTGTCAAGGTCATTTTTCCCTCTAGCAAGGTATTAACATTAAGATAGACGGGAGATCCCTAAAGAATGTCACATATGTCCCACCCAGGAGTGGGGGTGGGGATGCAGGGTGTCAGCTTTTGCTTTGTCCTCAGCCAGCCTTCTGTTCCCTCATCATTTCCCCCCCTGAACAATTTTGACCCTTAAATCTTTAAAGTTGTTGAAGGTGGAAGGATTCATCTTCTGTAACTTCTTCCTGCTGAATAGGGGTGTAGAGCTGTCCCTACCTATGGGTCAATATTGGTCAGTTGAGGAATATGCAGGGGAATTATGAAAGACGGAGGCAGCTGAATCCAATGCTGACAGTAAAGAAGTGTCTCTGTGAGTGGTCAGGATCATCTGTAGAAGTTATGGCCACGAAGGAGTCGACGCCATGTGAAGAGACATTGGAGAAAACAGCAAAACATGACTAGTGTAACAAAAAGAAAAGGAAGTTCAGATAAGTTTTTTGCTAGTTGACAAAAAAAAACCAAAAAAACAAAAAAACAACTTTTCCAGTCCAGGAGTTTAATCAATCATTAAAGGAGAGAGGGACAGTTTAAAGTGCTAACTTGAGTATGTCAGAACCCAAGAAATAATTTGTGATAATCTGGAACATAAACATAGTATTTTGTTTTTGTGATAGCACAACTTCTACCTTGTGTAGCAGTTAAAACATCCAATGCCATTCTATTTTGTAAAGCTGCTTTACACATTTGTATTACCATAGCATTTTAATCGAGAAATGTTACTTCGAGGGTCATTTAGGACTGACCATGTACTTAGTAAGAGCATTCATGTGCCAAACATCCTCTAGTCCCAAAGGGGGAATAAAAGTGGATGTTAGTTGATCATACCAATGAGACAAAACGAGTTTACCACTGTTTTAAGTTTTGGAAGGTTGGCCAGGTTGGTAGTGGTTTTAATAATGCATCCCTGATTCCAGGCAAAACCCAGAGTACAGTGGCCTATCCAGCCTGGGGGAAGCCATGAACATGAGTCAGAGCCATATAACCACTGGGTCCTGTTAGGAGGCATTCCTCCAATTTTTGGTTTCTGTAACTACAGTCAAGATATCAAGGGCTATTCAGTTTTGGAGGGCCATCTTTTAATGTGTAATAAAAGGCATTGTTACTTTATAGGGACCAAGGGAGTGAACCTAGGGACAATTTTCTTTCACGAAGTTTTTGTCACCTCCATGGACTTTTTGTCCAAATCAGTGGCCTGATGTAAACTCTATATTACTTTCATTGGTTCCTAAGGTCATATCCTTTGATGTCCTTTGAAGTGAATTACAGCTATCTCCTTAGGTAGGTGTACAGCTTTACAAGTAATAATTTTAGGCCTGTATTTGATTGTGGAGTTATGGCTTGATAATAATCCCCTTTTCTTCCAAATTTCTCCATGGACATGTAGGACTAGGAAAACATATTTGGAGTCAGTATTAATATTAATTTTTAAGGTTTTGCAGTTGCAAAGTGCTAGTGAGCACTATGGCATACCCAGCTTTTCTTATTCTTTTTATGAGAACTATTGTCATCAGTAAACCTACTGTCATTTGTATTTTTAGTAGGGGCATCTTAAATCTAGCCAACTAGAGTAAGCAAGATTAATAACCTCTGAACAGTTTTGCTCTATAGAGAAAGAAATATAATGGTCAGGTTCAGGCATATGGGTAACTAGGTTTAAAGTTTGACAAGTTTTAAGTATTATTTCTGGCATATCTGTAAGTGTAGCCCAGTATTTAGTAAGTTGACCTCCATCATCCATTTGTGGCCTTTGGTTTCTTTCTTTCTTTCTTTTTTTTTTTTAAGATTTTATTTATTTATTTGACAGACAGCACAAGTAGGCAGAGAGGCAGGCAGAGAGAGATGAGGAAGCAGGCTCCCTGCTGAGCAGGGAGCCCAATGCGGGGCTCGATCCCCAGGACCCTGGGATCATGAACTGAGCCGAAAGCAGAGGCTTTAACCCACTGAGCCACCCAGGCGCCCATGGCCTTTGGTTTCTAAGACACTTTGGACCTGATATAAAGTCATTACAGTCATGGCCCCATAGTGAGCTTTGAGGCTCCTTGTATGAGGAGGGCTGTTCTATGCTTAGCTAAAGCCTTTGTTTGCAATTGTACCCCAGTAAAGCTGGCTTCTAGGATAAATATGACTAAGGGGGGAAACCATTAAGAAGCCCTTTGAGTGGTCCAGCCTTAACAATACCCTAATTACAAAGGATCACTGGCAAATAGGAGTAAACTTGTCAGGAGTTAAGGGGAGTCCCACATGCATCATCCAATCCAATCATAAAGAAAGTGGGATCATCCATTATCTCCACAAGTTCATAGTTAGCCCTGAGGGGTGGGGTATGCTTCTGGCTTTTAGGCAATTTCATTATCCTAGTGACACGGAATTGGTTAAGGTGATAGTTAGTTATACAATTGTTGGGGAATTGATCCCGTTTTCTAGTTGCTTAATCATGTGCCATGGGGTCCTGTTATTATCCGCACAGAATAAAAAGTAAGAATATTGTCTAAATGAGCTATTGTGCAACTTCTCTGAACTTTACCTCCAATTGTCTAGGTTAGGTAAACAACAAACATTTAAAGACAATCAAATCTAGAACTTTACATCCACAAAACTGTCTTTTTTTTTTTTTCAGATTTTATTTATTTGACAGAGAGATCAGAAGTAGGCAGAGAGGCAGGCAGAGAGAGAAGGGGAAGCAGGCTCCCGCCAAGCAGAGAGCCCAGTGTGGGGCTTGATCCCAGGACCCTGGGATCATGACCTGAGCCGAAGGCAGAGGCTTTAACCCACTGAGCCACCCAGGTGCCCCCACAAAGCTGTCTTTTTTTTTTTTTTTTCCTAGTTATATATGTGCAGGTTTTTTTTTAAATTTTTTTATTTTAATAAACATATCATGTATTTTTATCCCCAGGGGTACAGGTCTGTGAATCATCAGGTTTACACATTTCACAGCACTCATCATAGCCCATACCCTCCCCAATGTCCATTTCCCCACCACCCTCTCCCGTCCCCCCTCCCCCCCCCCGCAACCCTCAGTCTGTTTCTTGAGATTGAGTCTTTTATGGTTTGTCTCCCTCCCAATCCCATCTTTTCATTTTTTCTTTTCCTACCTCCCCCCAACCCCCCCCGCCTTGCATCTCCACTTCCTCATATCAAAGAGATCATATAATAGTTGTCTTTCTCCGATTGACTTATTTCGCTAAGCATGATACCCTCTAGTTCCATCCACGTCGTCGCAAATGGCAAGATTTCATGTCTTTTGATGGCTGCATAGTATTCCATTGTGTATATATACCACTTCTTCTTTATCCATTCATCTGTTGATGGACATCTAGGCTCTTTCCACAGTTTGGCTATTGTGGACATTGCTGCTATAAACATTCGGGTGCACGTGCCCCTTCGGAGCACCACGTTTGTATCTTTAGGATATATACCCAGTAGTGCAATTGCTGGGTTGTAGGGTAGCTCTATTTTCAGTTTTTTGAGGAACCTCCACACTGTTTTCCAGAGTGGTTGCACCAGCTTGCATTCCCACCAGCAGTGTAGGAGGGTTCCCCTCTCTCCGCATCCTTGCCAGCATCTGTCATTTCTTGACTTGTTCATTTTAGCCATTCTGACTGGTGTGAGGTGGTATCTCATTGTGATTTTGATTTGTATTTCCCTGATGCCGAGTGATGTGGAGCATTTTTTCATGTGTCTGTTGGCCATCTGGATGTCTTCTTTGCAGAAATGTCTGTTCATGTCCTCTGCCCATTTCTTGACTAGATTATTTGTTCTTTGGGTATTGAGTTTGATAAGTTCTTTATAGATTTTGGATACTAGCCCTTTATCTGATATGTCGTTTGCAAATATCTTCTCCCATTCTGTCAGTTGTCTTTTGGTTTGGTTAACTGTTTCCTTTGCTGTGCAAAAGCTTTTGATCTTGATGAAATCCCAATAGTTCATTTTTGCCCTTGCTTCTGTTGCCTTTGGCGATGTTCCTAGGAAGAAGTTGCTGCGGTTGAGGTCAAAGAGGTTGCTGCCTGCATTGTCCTCAAGGATTTTGATAGATTCCTTTTGCACATTGAGGTCCTTCATCCATTTTGAGTCTATTTTCGTGTGAGGTGTAAGGAAATAGTCCAATTTCATTTTTCTGCATGTGGCTGTCCAATTTTCCCAGCACCATTTGTTGAAGAGGCTGTCTTTTTTCCATTGGATATTCTTTCCTGCTTTGTCGAAGATTAGTTGACCATAGAGTTGAGGGTCTATTTCTGGGCTCTATTCTGTTCCATTGGTCTATATGTCTGTTTTTGTGCCAGTACCATACTGTCTTGATGATGACAGCTTTGTAATAGAGCTTGGAGTCTGGAATTGTGATGCCACCAACTTTGGCTTTCTTTCTTTGGCTATTTGAGGTCTTTTCTGGTTCCATATAAATTTTAGGATTATTTGTTCTATTTCTTTAAAAAAAATGGATGGGATTTTGATAGGGATTGCATTAAATGTGTAGATTGCTTTAGGTAGAATAGACATTTTCACAATATTTGTTCTTCCAATCCATGAGCATGGAATATTTTTCCATTTCTTTGTGTCTTCCTCAATTTCTTTCATGAGTACTTTATAGTTTTCTGAGTATAGATTCTTTGCCTCTTTGGTTAGATTTATTCCTAGGTATCTTATGGTTTTGGGTATGATTGTAAATGGGACTGACTCCTCAATTTCTCTTTCTTCTGTCTTGTTGTTAGTGTAAAGAAATGCGACTGATTTCTGTGCATTGACTTTATATCCTGACACTTTACTGAATTCCTGTATAAGTTCTAGCAGTTTTGGAGTGGAGCCTTTTGGGTTTTCCACATATAGTATCATATCATCTGCAAAGAGTGATAGTTTGACTTCTTCTTTGCCGATTTGGATGCCTTTAATTTCTTTTTGTTGTCTGATTGCTGAGGCTAGGACTTCTAGTACTATATTGAACAGCAGTGGTGATAACGGACATCCCTGCCATGTTCCTGACCTTAGCGGAAAAGCTTTCAGTTTTTCTCCATTGAGAATGATATTTGCGGTGGGTTTTTCATAGATGGCTTTGGTAATATTGAGGTATGTGCCTTCTATCCCTACACTTTGAAGAGTTTTAATCAAGAAGGGATGCTGCACTTTGTCAAATGCTTTTTCAGCATCTATTGAGAGTATCATATGGTTCTTACTCTTTCTTTTATTAATGTATTGTATCACATTGATGGATTTGCGGATGTTGAACCAACCTTGCAGCCCTGGAATAAATCCCACTTGGTCGTGGTGAATAATCCTTTTAATGTACTGTTGGATCCTATTGGCCAGTATTTTGGTGAGAATTTTCGCATCTGTGTTCATCAAGGATATGGGTCTGTAATTCTCTTTTTTGGTGGGATCCTTGTCTGGTTTTGGGATCAAGGTGATGCTGGCCTCATAGAATGAGTTTGGAAGTTTTCCTTCCATTTCTATTTTTTGGAACAGTTTTAGGAGAATAGGAATTAATTCTTCTTTAAATGTTTGGTAGAATTCCCCTGGGAAGCCGTCTGGTCCTGGACTTTTGTTTGTTTGGAGATTTTTGATGACTGTTTCAATCTCCTCATTGGTTATGGGTCTGTTCAGGTTATCTATTTCTTCCTGGTTCAGTTGTGGTAGTTTATACATCTCTAGAAATGTATCCATTTCTTCCAGATTGTCAAATTTGTTGCCATAGAGTTGCTCGTAGTATGTTCTTATAATTGTATTTCTTTGGTGTTGGTTGTGATCTCTCCTCTTTCATTCATGATTTTATTTATTTGCATCCTTTCTCTTTTCTTTTTGATAAGTCTGGCCAGGGGCTTATCAATCTTATTAATTCTTTCAAAGAACCAGCTCCTAGTTTTGTTGATTTGTTCTATTGTTTTTTTAGTTTCTATTTCATTGATTTCTGCTCTGATCTTTATGATTTCTCTTCTGCTGGGTTTAGGCTTTCTTTGTTGTTCTCTCTCCAGCTCCTTTAGGTGTAGGGTTAGGTTGTATATTTGAGACCTTTCTTGTTTCTTGAGAAAGGCTTGCACCGCTATATATTTTCCTCTCAGGACTGCCTTTGTTGTGTCCCACAGATTTTGAACTGTTGTGTTTTCATTATCATTTGTTTCCGTGAATTTTTTCAATTCTTCTTTAATTTCCTGGTTGACCCATTCATTTTTTAGAAGGATGCTGTTTAGTCTCCATGTATTTGTGTTCTTTCCAAATTTCCTCTTGTGATTGAGTTCGAGCTTCAGAGCATTGTGGTCTGAAAATATGCAGGGAATGATCTCAATCTTTTGGTACCGATTGAGACCTGATTTATGACCCAGGATGTGGTCTATTCTGGAGAATGTTCCATGTGCACTAGAGAAGAATGTATATTCTGTTGCTTTGGGATGGAATGTTCTGAATATATCTGTGATGTCCATCTGGTCCAGTGTGTCATTTAAGGCCTTTATTTCCTTGTTGATCTTTTGCTTAGATGATCTGTCCATTTCAGTGAGGGGAGTGTTAAAGTCCCCTGCTATTATTGTATTACTGTCGATGTATTTCTTTGATTTTGTTATTAATTGGTTTATATAGTTGGCTGCTCCCATGTTAGGGGCATAGATATTTAAGATTGTTAGATCTTCTTGTTGGACAGACCCTTTGAGTATGATATAGTGTCCTTCCTCATCTCTTATTATAGTCTTTGGCTTAAAATCTAATTGATCTGATATAAGGATTGCCACCCCAGCTTTCTTCTGATGTCCATTAGCATGGCACATTGTTTTCCACCCCCTCACTTGAAATCTGGAGGTGTCTTCGGGTCTAAAATGAGTTTCTTGTAGGCAGCATATTGATGGTTTTGTTTTTTTATCCATTCTGATACCCTGTGTCTTTTGATTGGGGCATTTAGCCCATTAACATTCAGGGTAACTACTGAGAGATATGAATTTAGTGCCATTGTATTGCCTGTAAGGTGACTGTTACTGTATATTGTCTCTGTTTCTTTCTGATCTACTACTTTTAGGGTCTCTCTTTGCTTAGAGGACCCCTTTCAATATTTCCTGTAGAGCTGGTTTGGTGTTTGCAAATTCTTTCAGCTTTTGTTTGTCCTGGAAGCTCTTTATCTCTCCTTCTATTTTCAATGATAGCCTAGCCGGATATAGTATTCTTGGCTGCATGTTTTTCTCGTTTAGTGCTCTGAATATATCATGCCAGTTCTTTCTGGCCTGCCAGGTCTCTGTGGATAGGTCCGCTGCCAATCTAATGTTTTTACCCTTGTATGTTACAGACTTCTTTTCCCGGGCTGCTTTCAGGATTTTCTCTTTGTCGCTAAGACTTGTAAGTTTTACTATCAGGTGACGAGGTGTGGACCTATTTTTATTGATTTTGAGGGGTGTTCTTAGCATTTCCTGGATTTTGATGTTTGTTCCCTTTGCCATATTAGGGAAATTCTCTCCAATAATTGTCTCCAATATACCTTCTGCTCCCCTCTCTCTTTCTTCTTCTTCTGGAATCCCAATTATTCTAATGTTGTGTCGTCTTATGGTGTCGCTTATCTCTCGAATTCTCTCCTCGTGGTCCAGTATTTGTTTGTCTCTCTTTTGCTCAGCTTCTTTATTCTCTGTCATTTGGTCTTCTATGTCACTAATTCTTTCTTCTGCCTCATTTATCCTAGCAGTGAGAGCTTCCATTTTTGATTGCTCCTCATTAATAGCTTTTTTGATTTCAACTTGGTTAGATTTTAGTTCTTTTATTTCTCCAGAAAGGGCTTTTATCTCTCTGGAGAGGGTTTCTCTAATATCTTCTATGCCTTTTTCGAGCCCGGCTAGAACCTTGAGAATTGTCATTCTGAACTCTAAATCTGTCATGTTACCTATGTTCCTATTGATTAGGTCTCCAGCCTTCGGTACGGCCTCTTGTTCTTTTTTTTGTGGTGAGTTTTTCCACCTTGTCATTTTGTCCAGATAAGATTTGCTTTCTCCTGCTGTGGAATTCTGCTGTTCTTGGTGACTGAAGTTGGTTTTGGGTGGGTTTCTTGTTGATCCTCTGGGGGAGGGGCCTGTTGTAGTGATTCTCAAGTGTCTTTGCCGCAGGCGGAATTGCACCACCCTTGCCAGGGGCCGGGCTAAGTAATCCGCACGGGTTTGCTTTCAGGAGCTTTTGTTCCCTGAGCGCTTTCCGTAGAGTTCCGGAGGATCGGAATGAAGATGGCGGCTCCCAATCTCTCGGCCCGGAGGAGCCGATAGCTTGGGGTTCTGCTCCTCAGTGCGCTCTCAGAGCAAAGCGCCCAACAGCCCCGCCTCCCTGGCTTGCGGTCGCGCCTCAATGAAAGCAGTCAATTGCTGGAGCTGGAGAAATGCGCCGGGTCGCTTTCGTCTCCGTGGCCTCTGGCCGCGCTCCAAGCCCACCCAGCCTGCGACCGGCACAAGTTAACCCCGGGCTTAGAGCTCACTCCTCGGCTTTGTCGCTGTAGCTGGCTTCCCCGCTCTAATACCTGCGAGCTCTGCAGCACTCAGACACCCCCAGTCCTTCTGTGACCCCGTGGGACCTGGGGTTATGCTGACCCCGCCTGGGTTTCCCCCCAGTTTAGCCTCTGGAGCGATGTCTCCCAGTGGAGCCGACTTTTAAAAGTCCCGATTTTGTGCTCCGTCGCTCCGCCGCTTGCCGGGTGCCGGCCCCTCCCCCCGGGGTCTATCTCCCTGTCGCTTTGGATTCACTTCTCCGCAGGTCCTACCTTTCAGAAAGTGATAGATTTTCTGTTTCTGGAATTGTTGCTCTTCTTCTCTTCGATTTCCTGTTGGATTTGTAGGTGTTCACAATGGTTAGATAAGCTATCTAGCTGATCTCCTGCTACCCGATGTCGTCTCAGCCTGCTACTTCTCTGCCATCTTGACTCCTCCTCCCCCCCACAAAGCTGTCTTAATGAAACATAATTTTTCTCTCTAAAATAACCCTCATTTCCAGAGATAGCCAAGTTAGGACTTGAAAAACAAGTCCAGTTTAAACAGACTTGGCCTAATTATTTTCATAAGATCAGCAAGAACAGTGAGTGATCATATAGATCTTTTAGAACCTGCTTTGCTGGAACTTCTTATAAGGAATCTCTAGGTTGAACTTTTAAGTAACCTCTCCAGGCCAGAAGCCAAGCCAAGTACTTGCTATCAGACATGCCTGCAATACCTGTAGATTTGGGCAGATTCCTCTTCATGAGACCCCCAAAGTATCCTGAGGTTCCTGCACCTGCCCAGGAAGTGACATTCTTTACTCACCTGGTGAGGGCTGCTGGGAACCCTGTAAGCAAGGTACAGGCCAGCAGTTCCAAGGGTCTTTATGGCTCCAGGTTTCATAAAGTCAACCTTAGCTCCTTAAAGCTGTCTGGTTATATCTGAGTCTATGCATATCTTTCTCAAATATGACATTCGAGTCAAAGCCTTGGTAAAATAACCCATTTTTCCAATGGTGTCCTGTAACAAGGAGAACAGATTCTTTTTGAATTTATGCAAATGACTGATTGCCATGGAAAAAAGAATATTTACTGAGACCTTTTGAGTTTCAGAGGGTTCAGATAGAGAGAAAAGTTGAATGCTTTGCTTTGTTTACAAATTAATATTTTTACATTTCTGAAAGTCACAGATAAGTAAAATTTTCCTTAGTGTGGAAGAGCAAGCATAGAACCGGGAATGTTTCAAACAAGAGTCACAACACTGATGTGCTATAGTGAGGGCTGTGAAGTGTGTAAACCTGGCGATTCACCGACCTGTTCCCCTGGGGCTAATAATACATTATATGTTAATAAAAACAATTTAAAAAATTAAAAAAAAAAAAGAGTCACAACACTATAATCCTTTGGTTCATTTAGTCCCATGTTGCTAATTCTGGTTTAGTTTGAATACAGTTTTAGTTAGTTCTGGAAATGTTTACTCATTTCAGTTCTGATCTTAAAGATATTGAATACCTGTGTTTGTCCTGAAAGTACTTTATATGAATCTCCTTTAAGGTGAAACTCATTTTACAAGAGAATTAAAACAATTATAAATGATAAAAAAAAACTTAGAAATGAACATTGTTAATGATCTGATTCGAGAATTCACTATGATACTGTAGACAAGGAAACTCAGTTATACTGCCACCCATTGAAACAACACTTTAGTAATTAAAATATAAACTGATGACCTTATCAAAACATTAAAACTTTAGGAAATGTATAGAACCTCTAGAATAGTTGTAGCATTTACCCAAATGTAACCCAAGGTTTATCATTTGCTTAGCAGTACTTCCTGAGTAACTCAGCATACCAAGGAAAAGCATAATGAGTTAAAGAGATTTCAATTACAATTTAAATCTTTTCAACACTTGTTAAAATCTTAGAAAGTTTTAAAGCACATGCCTAAATACAATTAGATATGTTAAAGACCTGATATAGGCAAAATGTGGAAAATGGTTTTTCTGGACAGGCAAAAAAGAAACAACTGTTTACATTTTCTACTTAACAGCAGATTAATTTAAAAAGACTCTCTTTTTGAATGGAGAGAATTTTAATCTTATACCAATGTAACTTTAAAACCCACTGATTGCCGGGGTGGCTCAGTGGGTTAAGCCTCTGCCTTTGGCTCAGGTCGTGATCTCAGGGTCCTGGGATGGAGCCCCACATCAGGCTCTCTGCTCAACAGGGAGCCTGCTGCCCCCTCTCTCTGCCTGACTCTCAGACTACTTGTGATCACTCTCTCTCTCTGTCAAATAAATAAATAAAATCTTAAAAAAAAAAATAAAACCCACTCATTTCAATCTTAGTCTGTCCTGACCACACCTAAAACTCTTTTTCTGAAGATTTCCCTTCACAAACCTTCTACTAACTTTCCTTTACATTTAGATTTTGTCCCAAGCCATTTCTTTCTAAACAACCATCTCATTTAGAAAAAAATTACCTTTTACCTTCAACAAAAATGTATTTCCATTCTTTGTATCTTTCTTATGTATCTCCTACTTTTCCACATACAGAGTTGTTTCCCTTATTTCCATCAGTCTTAGTTACAGTTAGCAGAATTTTGTACTCTTAGAAACACCTTAGTCTCTAGTCAGTTAAGTATTAACCAGTTGTGAACTGTTACAACAGAATTCTTTAGATGGCAAATTTGTGAATCAGTTAAGCACACAACAAGTTTACCAACAGATTTAAATATTCTTGGTTTTTTTGCAGTAAGAAGTCAAAAGCACAAACCTATGTCCAGTAATTAATGACTTAGCATTTTATCCTATTTGAAAGACCTAGATGTCTAATGAGTTTAATTCCATTTATCATCCAAGCAAAACATTAGTTTCAGGTTAGCAAAGCCTTTGAAAGCTGTATTAACAATTACCTATGAAAACTTTGAGACACTTAACCACCAGTTTAGTCATCCTTTTGCTAACAAATTGCAACAAAGATAATATGAGCTTATTTGACCTTCAGTAAACCTTGATAGAAGTTTTATGTTTACTGCTGATAACTTAAAAGACATGTTTATCTTAATTAAACCAACAAACTTCATTTAGCTCAAATACTGATTTACGTTCTACCTGGTCCCACTCCACTTTCGATGTTTACCTGAGACACGGGTGGGGAAATCTGGAGTGGGAGATTTAGGTCCAGGGGGTACTCTTCTTGCTCCTTGACAGTGAAGAGAGAAGGAGCCATTGTGCAGGAGGCACTGAGGATGGTCTCGAGACCAGTTATGTAGGCTCTACCCAAATTGGTGCAGAAACAGGAGAAGGGGGAGGCAGAAGAGCCAAAGTGCTGCCAGAAAGCAGAGAAAGGGTTCCTGGTTTCAGAGCTCATCAGCTCCAACAGAGGAGCAGACGCCATGTTTTCATGCCAACAAGGGGGGAGGAGTGGTTTTGATGAAGTTCTAGAACCTAGGTGAGGTTCGGTGGGCTGAGGTCTGGAGCCGATGACCAAGAAAGAATTCTTGAGACATCTTTGGTGCAAAATGGTGGTTTATTAAAGCACGGGGACAGGACCCATGGGCAGGAAGAGCTGCTGCCCCGGGTTGTGAGGGATGGCAGGTTATGTACCCTGCTGTTGGGGGAAGGTGAGGGAACGGAGGTTTGAATGGAGTTTTCATATGCTAAAGGAGGCCTCCAAGGTGCAGGGATACTGGAGGCTTGATCAATGTTGTCTTTTGGCAAGCCATTAACATCAAGATAGTTGAGAGATTCCTGGTGGGATGTCACAATCCTGCTATCAAGTGTCTTTGTTAGTGAGATTTAGGTATAGAAGAAACTTAACTTCACTTACATTTAAACCAAGGGAGACTCCTGTCTTGCGGGATTGTGATCACTGCAAGTTAACTATTTGTTTCTCATTTATGGTGGTCAGGGGTGCCAGAGGAATGCTACACATATTACCGAGGGGAGCAGATGGAGGGGGGGTGCAAGGTGCCAGCTTTTGCTTTGTCCTCAGCCAGCCTCCTGCTCCCTCATCAGTTTGGCAGTCCAGGTTTGGCCAGAGAAGACTGGGAATTTCCCCAAAATTTCGGCAGGGAGTTTCGGCAGCTGCTTGGGAATATTCCTTAAAGTCTCCATCTCGAGTTTCGGCAGCTGCTTGGGAATATTCCTTAAAGTCTCCATCTCGAGTTAGACTAACCCCAGTTGGCTCCACTTATAGCCATTAACATGGGAAATGAGTGAGGGAGAAGCCCCTACATCTATTAGGAGGAACAGAGATAAAGTCAGAGTCCCCTTTGCTAAGGATGACCTGTATATCCTCCAGCAACCTGGGTTTACTAGGAGAAGACTTGTTTAGATAATTATCATACAATATGTCAGGAGGGAGTTTACTAGCTGACCCATTCAGGCAAATACATTGTGCAAAAGGCCCTTAGGCCGGGTCTTGGTGTAGAACAATGAAGGTATACTAGGTCCACTTGCCCTGTTTCCTGTGGAGGAAATCTAACTAAGAGATCCCACTGAGGCCATGCAGTGTTACAGGGGCTCAGTCCTTTCCTAAGTTTTGCAATGCAGTTTGCTTCCTGTGGGTTAAAAGGCACCCCAAGGTAGAGTACTTGGGAACTGTAGATGCCTACTGAGGCCATGCTCCCAGAAAAGAAAAGAAGGCCTATTAGCAAATCACCCCCCCCCCCGACTCCTGGGTGGCATCCCATGCAGGATACGTCAGTGATTCCCATGTGTCAAAAGTGATTGGAGGCATCCCTCATGAAGCCATTGCTATTGATCATGATCCTGCCTTCCTGTGAAGGCATTCCTACCATAAAAGGCCCTGGAGGGGTGCCAGTGCCTCTCCTCTACCCCATCACATCCTAGGCTGCCGATGGGTGCCTGGTGAATGGACTAAAATACTGTGCCGTGCCATGCCATCATCTGTCCTGAAAGTTGTGTACTGTTTTGCCATTTTAACCCATGGAAAATACTAGAAAAGTTTTTGCAAGGGGAAATTACCCAATTTCATAGCTTTAAGTAGTTAGTAGAGGACACTGACAAGAAATAGTAAAGACTGAAATCCATCATGGTCTATAGGACATTCCAACACATGTGGTCCTTACAGCCAACTTCCCTAGGAATCAGTCCCCAGTTGGGTTTTAATTCAATCGGGTACTGGTTTTGGCCGGCTCCCAGTGGAGGTCCCATGGCCAAAAGTGGCTAGACCAGGGATGTGGAGGGGATCACATTAGATCAATCAGGAGGAAACCTCACACTGAAGTCTTAAGATTGACAGCCGTCCTGGTGACTTAGGTGGCTGTCCCATGCCCAAGAGAGACAACTTTATATAAGAACAAGAATAGAGAGAGGCCATGAAGCTTCTGGGTCTTATTACCATTCCAGCCAGTGTACTAACTTTCAGCAAAAAGGCAGACATTCTCCTCCCCATAGAGTAGCTATGGGCTAGAGGATTGAAGCCTGAGCAATCAATATGAAAGTGTTCCAATAAGACCATACTCCTTGAAAAGCCCCTGAAATGAGAGTAAAGGAGATAGAGAGAAAATACTCACCAATTTTTCACCAAAGCTCAGAGTCCAAATGTAAAGACTCAAAGCCCCACGTTGGGTGCCAAATGATGAAGTCTTAGAATATAAGTGAGGTTCGGTGGGGTGAGGTCTGGAACCGATGACTAAGAAAGAATTCTTGAGACATCTTTGGTGCAAAATGGTGGTTTATTAAAGCACAGGAACATGACCTGTGGGCAGGACAAGCTGCTGCCCAGGGTTGTGAGGGGTGGCAGGTCATGTACCATGGGATTGGGGAAGGTAAGGAAAAGGGAGGTTTCAATAGAACTTTCATATGCTAAAGAGGACCTATAAGATACTGTACACTAGAGACCTTGCCATTGTCAAGGTCAGTTTTGGTTTTTTTTTTTCCTTTTTAGCAAGCTATTAACATTAAGATAGTTGGGAAATTCCTAAAGAATGTCACATATGTCCCATCCAGGAGTGGGGGTGGGGGAAGGTTGCAGGGTGTCAGCTTTTGCTTTGTCCTCAGCCAGCCTTCTGTTCCCTCATCACTATGAAACTTTTTTTCCTAGCTGTGAAACCAGAATACAGAAAAGCACAACTGTAGGAAGATGGTCAAAAAGTACAGACTTGTGGTCTTATGATAAATAAATACTAGGGGTGTCATGTACAACATGATGACTATAGTTAATATTGCTGTATAGCGTATAGGAAAGTTAAGAGAGTAGATCCTAAGAGTTTTCATCACAAGGAAGCTTTTTTTCCTTTTTCTATATATGATGGAATATAACTTATTGTGATAATCATTTCATAATATATGTAAGACAAGCCATTATGCTGTATACCTTAAATTTATACAGTAGAGCATATCAATTATATCTCAATAAAACTGGGAACAAAAGAAAAGCACACATGGGTCACCTGGGTGGCTCAGTGGGTTAAGCCTCTGCCTTCAGCTCAGGTCATGATCTCAGGGTCCTGAGATTGAGCCCCACATCAGGCTCTCTGCTCAGCAGGGAGCCTGCTTCCCCCTCTCTCTCTGCCTGCCTCTCTGCCTACTTGTGATTTCTCTCTGTCAAATAAATAAATAAAAATCTTTAAAAAAAAAAGAAAAAAGAAAAGCACACAAAAAAATTTGTAATCTTGTCCCTCAAAAAAAATTAATCTTGTTGGCTTACACTTTGTATTTCTATGGAGAAAATAATACAGTTGACCCTTGAACAACTCAGGGGCTAAGTGCCTTGACACCACTCACCCCTGTCCCCACACAGTCTAGAGTTCATGTATAACTTTTGAATTCCCTGAAACTTAACTAATGACCTACTCTGGACTGGAAGGAAGCCATAACATAAATAGTCGATTCACACATATTGTTTGTTTTTTTCTGTGTATTATTTACTGTATTCTTACAATAAAGTAAGCTAGAGAAAGAAAAAATGTTATTAAGAAAATCATAAGGAAAACATATTTACAGTACTATATTTACTGAAAAAAAAAATCAGTGTATAAATAGACCCTACAGTTCAAACCCGTGTTGCTCAAGGGTCAACTAACCTGTACTACCTGTCTTATGAGAACTCACATCATCTACTCCCCTCCCCCTTAGTACCTCTCTGACTTCCTTTTCTTCTACCTGTTTCCTCTAGTTGAGCGACACTCAACATCACTGCTGTTGTTCATGCACACCAGGCATGCTCTATGTTCAGGCCTTTGTTCTAGCTCTTTCCCTGGTGGGACCATCTCCCTAAAGACCCTTCTCTTTCCAGTTTTTGCTCAGATTTCATGTTCTCAAAATAGTCTTGACCACAACCCTACTAAAAACTGTAGCCTACCTGCCACATTTCCTTAAACCTACCCCTTCCAGTTCCGCTTAGCCTTTCTTCAAGAACAGGATATTTTTAAAAAACACATTGCAGGGGCACCTGGGTGGCCCGGTGGGTTAAGCCTCTGCCTTCGGCTCAGGGTCCTGGGATCAAGCCCCGCATCGCATCGGGTTCTCTGCTCAGCAGGGACCCTACTTCCCCCTCTCTCTGTCTGCCTCTCTGCCTACTTGTGACCTCTGTCTGTTAAATAAATAAATACAATCTTAAAAAAAATAAAAAACATATTGAAGAACATATTATTTTATTACATCTGTTGTTTATTCCCAGGCTGGCTTCCCCTCTCCTCCTCCTCCCTTGCTCCCCCCACCTTCTAGAATGTAAACTCTTCCAGGCCAAAGGATCTTTTTGGATAAAAACAGTAATTGGTATATGGTAGATAGTCAATAAATATTTGATGAGGGAAAGAATAAATATATAATTGTAACTGATATAGTAACATACTGTTTTATAGACAATGATAAAGTATGAGTGTTTTTAAGTTGGCGATATACTGTGTCCATCTCGTCACATAAATAAATATTCTTTGGCATGGTTATATCCCTGAAAGTTTTTGACTTCAAATAGTTTCTGTAAGCATTATTAAGCTCAAACATCAGTAAAGTTTTGAAGTGAAACTAGGGAAGAGCTGACTACACCCCATTCATTACATTCATTCATAAGTATTTGTTGGGTAAATGAATATATATTTTATGATATAAAAATAAACATTACATGTTTAAATACATTTTATATACTAGGATATACATATTTGCATTGTTTATATTCATATATAACACTGTTATGTAAAAAAAAAAAACAGTGGTAGAGAAGCTGAAGGAATAAAAGATCTGAGTTGTATATTGAATAATAAACTTGCAGACAGAAGCCTTTCATAACTAAAACTTTTTTTCTCCCCAATCATTGGTATATAGTAGAATCTCTCTACAGCTCTGTTTGGGGTCGCCCATTCTCATTCAAAGGATGCTCCTTGTCTTAGAAGTGTCTGTGACTGCAGCTGCCCCCCTCCCTACAGGAGAGCAAAACCCAGCTGCTTCTCTTCCTCCTGGCCCCTACCCCTGTTTCCATGGGTGACTGACTAGTCCTCCAGTTGTTGAGGAAATGACTCCAGACTAAAGTGCACTTTTTATTCTTAGATATCATTTTCAGATGGGGGGGGGATGGTGTGTCACAGGGAAAAAAGAAGCAAAGGCTCTTGTGATTAATGGAAAGAAAGAAGTCTATTTTGTCTTTAGTCCCTTTCTTTGTTTCTTGATCTGGATCATTCTCCCTCCTCCATTGTCCTGTTGCTGACCATTGTGATTGTGAGACCACCTAGGGCTTTTTCATCTACTTACCAGCATGGTTCACACATTCCAAATGACAGCAGAGGCATTAGAAACTCTATCTCAAACATGAAAAATGGCCAGTCTTCCTTATCATTCTTTTTTGGTATTTGTGTTGCTTTTAATTTTTCTTTCTAATTATCCCAGGAGATAGCGAGTGTTAAGAGCCTTAACATTTGACTTCCAGTGAGGTCAGAAATAGCATCTTCTGTTTTCAGAAATGATTTTTTTTTAAATGAACTTTACTGAAGTGTGCATTACTCTTTTCATTAGAAGAAGGAAAAGTTCCAAGAAGGCTGGCATGCTGAATGCCTTAAAGAAGAACATCTGAGATGCCAGATAAAAGTGTAAAAAGAATTTCTTATGGTTTAAATAACTGCAGAGCAAGAGGCATCTATTGTTACTATTCTGTCCATTTTTTCTCTTTTTCTTTTCTGTGTTGTGCATCTATCATCTTAAAACAAAAACAAAAACAAACAAAAAAAAAACTGTAGTTCAAAACCCATTACATCTTTCAGCCCAAAGAGATTTCTGAGAAGTCCTGTTTGTGATGGAAAGATGGATTTGCATAATAAAATGTAATTCATAAAGGTAATTTGAACATAGAGTAGACTATAAGAGTATCTTTTCTAGAGTTGGAAGATGAATTTGGTAAGTCTGACATGTATGCATAAAATTATATAACATGTTTTTATGAGAAATGAGAGTAGATATCAATATTCTTTCTGAGTAGTCCAGATAATTAGAAAAGAAGTAGAGGGGAGAAAAACCCACTAGAAATAAGATTTAATTTCAAGTGTAATCAGAAGAAATATGCCAAGTAATTCATCACTAATTCAGATAGTCAAGAAAAATCTAGGAAAAGCCCTAGGAAGCATAATTAGCTATGCAGAAGGTTGAAACATTTGCAAAATGTCACAATTATAAATTGCTATTTTTTTTTCCCCATGAGACCTGAGAAATGCTTCATCAACAAATCCCAAAAGACTTTTCAGCAAGTCTCGACCAGAACTACTTGCATATGATGCAAGACCTTTAACCTAGAGAGAGAAGTGGCCGACTTTGGAAGGTTTGCTTCTCAGTGTTTGAAAAGCTTTCTGGAAATCTGCCACTTACATTTTCTGGGCTTCATTTCCTCTTCATGAAAAATGGAAGGAACTGTGCCTGTCACCTGTTTATCTCCCGAGGGTGTTGTAGAACATCTACAGGAAGTCCATTTACCCACAATCCTGTGCTGTGAATGACAGGCCAATGAGCCTCTCTGGCCCAATAATGTGCTCCTGGTTCTTCTGCCTCAGGGAAGGGAGTGTCTTATTATCCTCTAACCTCCTATTGATAATATTTATTTGCTACAGTTTCAGACAGCTCTTGATTGAATACTGAACTCAAAAACTTGTCCTAGGCGGGAAACTTGACCACAGGACCCATATCTGGGCCAGGCTGTTATAAGTCCTTTTCCCAAAGCATGCTGGGAGTGGATCCAAAGTTCTGCTCTCTGTGGCTTCTAGGTATGCTCAAGGCTCTTCCTTGCTGTCACAGGTCTATGTGGAGATTTTGCTGGGGTAGGGATTTGGGGAGGTCTAGGACTGTAGGATTTTTTTTTTTTTAATTTCCTTAATTTTCTTTCTGGTGCTTATAGGCCAACTGGAACCTCCCCCCTGTGGCTTTGAATAGCAGGCAGGGGGAAATTTACCTTCCCATTTCTAGAGGTACATTAAGAAGAAACAAGCGTTATGGTGTTTGGGGTGGAAGCTGGCTTCAGTTTTCCATGAGAGAATACTGTCAGTGATGATTAGATTCTGTGGGCCTATTAATAAGAGTATCATTCATCTATAGTACACATTAAGTGGATTTCTGTGGGCTGTATTACACTGTCTCTAATATTGTTTCTATGAGAATAAGGTACTCTGAGTTACAAAAAATGGACTTAAAAATGTTTGGAAGGCAAACTGTTTCTCAGTGGGGGCCCGGGGGATTGATGTGGGGCAGCCATAATGGAGAGTTCAGAAAATGCGGTCCCTGTTGGCATTCACTAGAGCTTGCAGATTTCAGTCTCCTGGGTTTACCTGTCTCCATACCCCCTCATTTCTCTACTTGGTTAGGAGGTTGAATGAATTTAATTCTCTAGTCAGGTGCAGAGGTTTGCTTTCTTTTCTATTTCTCCCTCCATCCATGATTGCCTTAGGCTTTCTTTTTTTTTTTTTTAATGCAATGACATTTTATTTTTGTACTTTGGTAAAAAGGTTATTTTTCCTTTTTTAAAAAGTTAAGCTATTATATCATAGATGAATGCTGATTTTCTTGTTGTGTGGGTCAAACTTTCAGAATATACCTTTGGATTTCCTTTTTCTCAGATCCCATACCCAATCTGTCAGCAAAGGAGGTTGTCTCTGCATTCAAAATATATTCAGAACTCAGTGACTTCTCATTCCCTCAGTATTCCCATTCTGGTCCAAGCTGCTATCATCACTTGCCTGGATTTTTTGCTGTAGCATCTTAACTAATCACCCTGCATTCGGCCTTTCCTCCTACAATCTATTGTGCTACAGTTGTCAGAGTGATCCTGTTAAAGTATAATGACATCTTGTCTGCCATTTTGTTTTTTTGTTGTTGTGGTGATGGCTGTGGTGGTGTTTCTTTTTTTTTCTTTCTCTTTTTTTTTGCTTTACCTCTTTTAATAGCATCCCCTCTCCCTTGTAGTGAGAGCCAAATTCCTGACAATGCCTTATGCAATTTGATCTCATTTCCTCCTCTCTGATGTATGCTGTATTACCTGATACCAACTCCTTCCAATGTCCCTTCTTCACTCTGCTCCAGGCATGTAGTTCTTCCAATACTTCAGGTACTCTCTTGGCCAGAGACTATGTACTGGCTGTGCCTTCTGTCAGAATTTTTCTGCCTCCATATGTTCTCAGTGGGGCCTTTCCCAACAATCTTACATAAAATTTCAACCTCCTACCTCTTCTGGTTTTCCCACAATGCCCTTCATTGCCTTGCTTAATTTTTCTCCATACCATTTAATACCATCTGCTGTAGTATATATCTCATTTGTTTGTTTGTTTGTTCAGGGAAATACAAACTTCATGGAGACAAGGCTTTTTCCCAGCACCTGGAACAGTGTCTGGAACATAGTAAGCTTAATACATCCTTGTTGAGTGAATGAAAGAGTTCATTAGATGCTCTCTCTAATTCTATTGAGATAATTATATGATCTTCTCTCCTTAAGGGCTAACATAGTGATTTATATTGACAGATTTTTTAATCTGAAAACAACCTTACAATTGTATAATCTGAAAAAAACCTTACAAAGGAAATACAACCTGATCATCTGGTATTATCTTTTAAATTAATTGCTAGATTCAGGTTGCCTGTATTTTCTTTAGGATATTTCAGTCTAAGTTCACTAGTGATATCGCCATTTCTTCTGCACTGACTTTGGTATAAAAGTTGTACTTGCCTCATAAAACTAGTTTTTCCAGTCTCTGTAAGAATTTGTATGCAATTGGACCAAGAAATAATTAGGATTTTGGTCATAACTCACCTGTTACAATACATAGGCCTATTTTGGGGCATGTGTGGAAGTATGGAAGTACTGTGAACTGTTGATTCCTTTTCTTTAATTAATGAATTTATTAGTTTTTAAAAGTTTTTCTTTGATTTAGTTTGGATAAACTTTTATATATATGTGATTGTGTGTTTGTATATATGTATGTATATCTATGTACGTGTGTATATGTATATGTAAATGTATATGTATATATGGAATTTGTGTACTTCATTTAAATATTTGCATTTATTTGGATAAAGTTATTCATAATAGTCTCTTTTTAATCTCTGTACTGATACATCTGTAATGATGTCTACCTTTTCATTCTTAACATTTTTGGGGAAGGCTTTGCTCTTGGATTCTTCATCAGTCTTGTTAGAAGTTTGTCAATTTTATTAGTATTTTCCAAGAGCCAAGAGCCAACTTTTAGTTCACTGATCCCTTTTCTCTGATTTGTTTACCTTATTTTTATTCTTATTTTATTATTTTATTTCTATCTTTTTTACTTTTACTGTTTTGTTCCTTTTCTGACATATTAAGTTGAAATCTCAATGAATGAATTTTAAACTTTTCTTCTTTTCTAACAAATCAAATAATACAATTTTCATAGGTATTATTTTCCTTATAATTCAGTTCTGTGTACTTTCTAATTGTCATTTTGATGTTTTCTTTTAGTCTGAATTGTCTAGAAAATTTCTTAATTTCCAGAGACATTTAAAAAATTATCTTTTGGGGCACCTGGGTGGCTCAGTGGGTTAAAGGCTCTGCCTTTGGCTCAGGTCATGATCTCAGGGTCCTGGGATAGAGCCTCGCATTGGGCTCTCTGCTCAGCAGGGAACCTGCTTACCCCTTTCTCTGCCTGCTCTCTCTGTGTCAAATAAATAAATAAATAAATAAAATATTGAAAAAAAATCTTTGTAATTGTCAAATTAAAATAACGTTATGGTCCATATGAAAACAGTTATTAAAAATTGTTGAACTTACTTTATAGATAGCAAGTCATCAATTTTTTAAAGATTTATTTATTTACTTGAGAGAGAGAGAGAGAACAAGCGAGGGTAGTGGTAAAGGGAGAGGGAGAGATTGACCCTCAAGCTGACTCCCCGCTAGGCAGAGAACCTGATGTGGGGCTGGATCTCACAACCCTGAGCTGAAACCAAGAGTCAGATGCTTAGCCGGCTGAGCCACCCAGGCACCCCTGTTGACTTCTGCTTTTAAATTTAAAGCTGTGCTTTAGATGTGTGCATATTTAAAATCTTTATATCATTTTGGTGAAATGACCCTATTAATTATGAAGTTGCAATCCTTTTTTCTATTAATGCTTTTTGCTTTAAAGATTATCTGATATTAATATAGCTATACCTTGCAAAATGGTATATTTGTAGTTTTTCTGTTATAGAGGAAAAATTGGCAGTGACAAGAATGTTTAACAACTGGACATTGGATATACAAAAGATAATATATTCATATTTTGGAACACTATGCATCTATATCAAATGGTGTTATACATTATAAGCTCCATTAAGAAAAAAGAAAACTTGAAAATACCTTGTATTATATTGATACTATTTTTGTACCTTCTAGAAACATATGGGAATGTATGTACAGCAAATAACCTGATAGCAACCTAGAATGTAATTTTGGTTACATTTGGTGCAGGAATTATAAATTGTTTATAAATTTTTTTGTTTTCTTTTAAAAATATATTTCTGTATCAGGAGTTAATTATTTGTTTTGAATAATGACATGCATTGGTTTTATTAATAGAAATACAATAGATCCTATTATTTGAAAAAAGGGTCTCCCCCATTATTCTGTAGTTTACAAATAAGAATTTTTGCTAGAGAAACCCTTACTCTGCAGAAATTATATTTTCAAAATGCTCTTAGTGCTTTCTTAGATGCTGTGTCAATTTTTTTTTTTTAGATTTTATTTATTTATTTGACACAGAGAGTGAGAGAGGTCACAAGTAGGCAGAGAGGCAGGCAGAGAGAGAGGGGAAAGCAGGTTCCCCGCTGAGCAGAGAGCCCGATGTGGGGCTTGATCCCAGCACCCTGAGACCATGACCTGAGCCTAAGGCAAAGGCTTTAACCCACCCAGGCACCCCAGATGCTGTGTCAATTTTTATTTTTTATTTTTATTAAGAAATTTTTTTATTGGGGTAAAGTACATACAATCTTTGCCATTTTAACCATTTTATTTTATTATTTTAAGTAATCTCCACCCCCATCATGACTACTCTGAGTTATATAAATTTTAATTTGTAAAAGAATAAGAATAAGAAAAAGTTGCATCCAACTTTTTCTCAACAACTGTAATCATAAACTCAGGATGGAAATGTAAAATAATGACTTTCACAAAATCATGTTATTATACGATTTTCTATTTCAAACTGGTATATTTTAGGAGGGCAGAGAGGAGGATAGAAGTTTAGAAGTTCAAATGTAACTTTCTTTTAGAACGGTGAATGAGTAGAGAAAAATCCCTTCAAGTGTGACCAGCTGGATGAGCAGTTGTGTGTAGAATAGATTCTTTCCTTAATTCCCCTCAGAGATTAGCAGATGAGCAGCAGGAACATAGCAATGGTACAAAACTGTCAGTTGGTGGCGCTAGAATTCTATGCAATTCGAATATGCTCAGGCAGCAGATTTGGGAAAAATGATTTTATGACAAAATTTAAGACTAATACCCCCAACTGCCAAATACAGGGATACATAACCTTTCAAGAAAACTTTTTTTTTCTTTATTGTGATAGAGTTTAAGTAAACACCAAACTTATTGGGTATGAGGGTCTTTTGCTTGTTGCAGTCAATAAATTGCAGTCTTTTCATCAAGCTGAATTCCACACTATGTATAACCCCCCAACCCCAGGAGTCAGTGACATGGGTATATCATCTACTGATTCAGTGACATCTTAGCACATTTCATATGGCACCTAAAAGCCCACAATCATTTCACTCGCTCTGTCAATTGCTGCAAAATCAAGATGGGCTTTTAGGTAGCTTCATGATACCTGGAACAAAATGGTCAATAGATGTTACACAAGTGTCTGTTGATAGCCTTTGGGATTCGCTGGGCATGCTGGAGATTTTAGGGTCACTCCAAATACTGACCAAGCCCTTAAGATGAAATTTTAGAGTGGTCATTAAATACAGGCTACTGTACACTTGGGAAATCCTTTACAGGAATGAATTGAACTCTTTTGAAAGATTCTGTATCAGAGCCTTTCTTACTTTGCTCCTTCCACAATCAAAAAGTCAAAGACAAATTTTTATATTTATATTAATGTGTGGGTAGGTATAGTTTTGTGCCTTTATTAAGATTACATTTTACCAACTTTTCCTCTCAGGTAGTAGGTATATTTCAAAAGGATTGAAATCTAAAATAATATTAATGACTTTCATATTTAAAAGATCTTAAGTGAGATAAGATCATTGCATGTGAATGAAATGAAATTGATGTATATATGGATTACAATGAGATGTGAAAAATAATAATTGAGGATTTTTAAAAATTTTAATTCAGTTATTCAACTTATAATACATCGTTATTCACAGATGTAGTTTTCAATAATTTATCAGTTGCGATAACACCCAGTGGTCATCACATTACGTGTCTTCCTTAATGCCCATCACCCCATCCCCCCATTCCCCCACCCACATCCCCTCCAACAACCCTCAGTTTTTTTCCGGTTGTTAAGAGTCTCTCATGGTGGGGGAGACAAGATGGCGGGGAAGTAGGAGGAGGCGCCTTTTCAACCTGCACCCTAAAGTGAGCTGATTACCTACCAAAGAACTCCGATCACCCATGAAATCAGCCTGAGATCAGAATTATACACGTCTGGATCTCTACAGGGGCCAGAAGACGCCAGTGGGCAGGTAAAGTGGAGTGGGAACGTCGGACTGATATCGGAAGATAAACAAAAGGGGGAGGGAGCCACCAGAGGCGACCGACTGGAAAATAATACCCCAATACGAGAGTGCCCGGCATCTGGGGACCAGCATTAACTTGGAGTCTTGTTGAAAGCACTCAAAAGAGCAAAGACTCGAGCGGGGAAATTGTGGGAATCGGGGCGGATAGGGATAGGGGCTTAAGTCCCCAGACCCAGGGCAGCTTCCCCTGGCGCTGAGCCAGAGAGTGCGGCGGAGAAACCTGGTCTTTGTCCCGGAGCCGCCAGTGCGCCCGAGAACGGGTGGAGTCCGGCTCCCGTGAGGGGCTGGGAGCCACACCAGACGGCAGAACGCGCACCTTACTGGAGATGCGCGCGTGCCTCAACCTCCCCTGAGAGAGGTGCACGAACCCCCAGCCTGGTGTTCTGGGACCCACGCGGCGATAGACCCACGCGGCGATAGAGCCGATAGAGCTGGAGGCGCCGCGCCCCAAACCATCCCCTGGGAGAGGTGCGCGCAAGCACTGAGCTCTCAGCCCCAGCCAGCGGGAAAATCTCAGTGTGCGATTGCTGCTTGGAACCTCTCTGGCGGTCTGGAGCTGCCCAGACAGCCACAGCTGCCTTGGTTTTGCGTACAAGCAGGAGATCCTGCGTCCCCAGGGACCGTGACTCAGAACCTGCTCTGCCAGCGGCCCAGCGGCTGCAGCACCTGCAGGGGAGCAGACTGAGGCTTCTCTCTGAGAGGGAGGTTGGGGTGCAGTTTTCTTTCCTCTAAACCTCCAAAAACCATCAAAAGCTGTCAAGGCGAGAGAAAAGAAGTGAACAAACATAAAAACCTCCAGAGAACAAAAACCTGAAAAAAAACGTTTTTCTCAGAGCCCACCCCCTTGAGGGGGTCGGGAGGACTTAACTCAGGGAACATCATTGACTGAAAACCCACGTGGCAGCCCCCTCCCCCAGAAAACAAATCAGGAAAAAAAAAAAAAAAAGACTACAAGAGAACAACCACCACTACTTCATAGATACAACTTTTATTTTTAATTCTTTCCCACTATTCTGGTTCATTTTTTTTCTTTTTTTATATAGATAATTTTTTAACCTATTTACCATCACAGTGAGATGTCCAGTACATCAAATTCCATGATAAACTTCTAACCTGAATTTTTTGATACATACACATGTGTTTTTCTTTTGCTTTTCTATTTTCTTAATTTTTAAAAAAAACATTTTAATTTAGTTTAGTCCAGTTTATTCCTTTTTTATTTTTATTTTCTAATATTCATATAGAGTTAAACTTCAAGGTAACCCCCTTTCTCCAAGCAATGCTACCCCTATAGGTGAACCAATTTTTAATCCCCCTTTTTCTTAGGAAAGTTGAGTCCTTTAACAAAGATATCAAGATACATCCAGGAAGAATCAAAATAACCTTCCTCGCCCACACCGAGAATCTATAACCATGCTCCCATCTTTTTCTTCTGCCAGTGTCTCTGTGTATTTATGTTTGTCCGGATAGTATATAAATCTTATACTTGGGGTTCTTCTTGACGAGGCTCCTCCCTTTTTTTTGCTTATATATATATATATATATATATATATTTTCTCTCGTCATATACTTTTATCAGTCTTTTTGTTTGTCTGTTTTTGTTAATATACATCATAAACCTTACCCTGGGGCCCATTTGGGCTGAACCTTCACTTTTATCTTCCCTTTTTTTCCTGTCTCTCTCTCTCCCTCTTTTTTCTTTTTCTTTTCTTTTTTCTCTCATTTGGGTGGGGAATCCTGAGTGCTCAGAAGCGTTCCAGGGTGCACCTTGACTGCACCACGGTCAATACATCCAGCTACATCTGTCCAGTCATCTCTCACCAAAATGACTAGGAGGAGGAATCCCCAACAGAAGAAAAATACAGAGGATGGGCCTTCTGCAACAGAGCTAACGGCTATCAACATAGACAATATGTCAGAAAGAGAATTCAGGCTAACAATTATCCAGGCAATAGCTAGGTTGGAGAAAGCCATGGATGACCAAACAGAATTGATTAGGGCAGAATTGAAAGCGACCAGAGAGGAGGTTCATAATGTTAGGGCAGAGCTGAAGGCCACCAGGGATGAGGTTCACAACGCTCTCAATGAGTTCCAATCTAATCTAAATTCTCTAAAAGCTAGGGTAACTGAGACAGAAGATAGAATTAGTGATCTGGAGGACAAACAAATAGAGAGAAAGGATCAGGAGGAAGCCTGGAACAAACAGCTTAGAAGCCACGAAAACAGAATCAGGGAAATAAATGATGCCATGAAACGTTCCAACGTCAGAATTATTGGAATCCCTGAAGGGGAGGAGAAAGAAAGAAGTCTAGAAGATATAGTGGAACAAGTTTTTCATGAAAATTTTCCCAATCTTGCGAATGGAACAAGTGTTCATGTACTAGAAGTAGAAAGGTCCCCCCCCCCCAAGATTATAAATTCAAAAAAAACATCCAGGCACCTCATAGTAAAATTGAGGAATCATAATTGTAGATACAATCTCTTGAAAGCCGCTAGGACAAAGAAGCTCCTTACATACAGAGGAAAGCCCATCAGAATAACGTCAGACCTGTCCACAGAGACCTGGCAAGCCAGAAAGGGCTGGCAAGATATATTCAGGGCACTAATGAGAAGAACATGCAGCCAAGAATACTTTATCCAGCAAGACTGACATTCAAAATGGATGGAGAGATAAAGAGTTTCCAAGACCGGCAAGGCTTGAAAGACTATGCAACCACCAAGCCGACACTGCAGGAAATATTAAGGGGGGTTCTATAAAAGAGGAAAAATCCTAAGAATAGCATTGAACAGAAATATAGAGACAATCGACAGAAAGAAAGACTTCAAAGATAACACAATGTCAATAAAAACGTATCTCTCAATAATCTCTCTCAATGTGAATGGCCTAAATGCACCCATAAAACGACACAGGGTTGCAGATTGGATAAAACGACAGGACCCATCCATATGTTGTCTACAAGAGACCCATTTTGAACCTAAAGATACACCCAGACTGAAAGTGAAGGGATGGAGAAGCATCTTTCACGCCAATGGGCCTCAAAAGAAGGCCGGGGTAGCGATTCTCATATCAGATAAATTAGATTTTAAACTAAAGACGGTAGTCAGGGATACAGAAGGACACTACATCATTCTTAAAGGGACTATCCACCAAGATGATCTAACAATTGTAAATATCTATGCCCCCAATATGGGAGCAGCCAATTACATAAAAAAACTATTAATCAAGATAAAGAGTCATATTGATATGAATACATTAATAGTAGGAGATCTTAACACGCCTCTCTCAGAAATAGACAGATCATCGAAGCAGAAAATCAATAAAGAAATAAGAGCATTGAATGATACATTGGACCAGATGGACCTCATAGATATATACAGAACATTCCACCCTAAAACAACAGAATACTCATTCTTCTCAAGTGCACATGGAACCTTCTCCAGAATAGACCACATACTGGGTCACAAATCAGGGCTCAACCGATACCAAAAGACTGAGATTATTCCCTGCATATTCTCAGATCACAATGCTTTGAAACTGGAGCTCAATCACAAGGAAAAGTTCAGAAGGAACTCAAATACCTGGAAGCTAAAGACCACCTTGCTTAAGAATGCTTGGATCAACCAGGAGATCAAAGAAGAACTTAAACAATTTATGGAAACCAATGAGAACGAAGACACTTCACTCCAAAACCTATGGGATACAGCAAAGGCGGTCCTAAGGGGGAAATTCATAGCCATCCAAGCCTCCCTCAAAAAAATTGAAAAATCCAGAATACACCAGCTGTCTCTACACCTTAAAGAACTGGAGAATCAACAACAAATCAAACCAACTCCACGCGTAAGAAGGGAAATAATCAAGATTAGAGCAGAGATCAACGAGGTAGAAACCAGAGATACAGTAGAACGTATCAACGAAACTAGAAGCTGGTTTTTTAAAGAATCAATAAGATCGATAAACCATTGGCCACACTAATCCAAAAGAAAAGAGAGAAAGCCCAAATTAATAAAATTATGAATGAAAAGGGAGAGATCACAACTAACACCAAGGAAGTAGAAACAATCATCAGAAGCTATTATCAACAGTTATATGCCAATAAGCTAAGCAACCTAGATGAAATGGATGCATTCCTGGAAAACTATAAACTCCCAAAATTGAACCAGGAAGAAATTGACAACCTGAATAGACCGATATCTAGTAACGAGATTGAAGCAGTGATCAAAAACCTCCCAAAAAACAAGAGCCCAGGACCTGACGGATTCCCTGGGGAATTCTATCAAACTTTCAAAGAAGAAATAATACCTATTCTCCTGAAGCTGTTTCAAAAAATTGAAGCAGAAGGAAAACTTCCAGACTCTTTTTATGAAGCCAGCATTACCCTGATCCCCAAACCAGGCAAAGACCCTACCAAAAAGGAGAATTTCAGACCGATATCACTGATGAATATGGATGCTAAGATTCTCAACAAGATCCTAGCAAACAGGATCCAACAGCACATTAAAAAGATTATCCACCATGACCAGGTAGGATTCATCCCTGGGTTACAAGGATGGTTCAACATTCGCAAATCAATCAATGTGATAGAACAAATCAATAAGAGAAGAGAGAAGAACCACATGATCCTCTCCATTGATGCAGAAAAATCTTTTGACAAAATCCAGCATCCGTTCCTGATTAAAACGCTTCAAAGTATAGGGATAGAGGGAACATTCCTGAACTTCATCAAATCTATCTATGAAAAACCCACAGCAAATATCATCCTCAATGGGAAAAAGCTTGCAGCCTTCCCATTGAGATCAGGAACACGACAAGGATGCCCACTCTCACCACTCTTGTTCAACATAGTATTAGAAGTCCTAGCAACAGCAATCAGACAACAAAGAGAAATAAAAGGTATCCAAATTGGCAAGGAAGAAGTCAAACTCTCTCTCTTCGCAGATGACATGATTCTTTATATGGAAAACCCGAAAGACTCCACCCCCAAACTACTAGAACTCATACAGCAATTCAGTAATGTAGCAGGATACAAAGTCAATGTCCAGAAATCAGTGGCTTTCTTATACACTAACAATGAAAATACAGAAAGGCAAATTAGAGAATCGATTCCATTTACTATAGCACCAAAAACCATAAGATACCTCGGAATAAACCTAACCAAAGAGGTTAAAGATCTGTACTCGAGGAACTATAGAACACTCCTAAAAGAAATTGAAGAAGACACAAAAAGATGGAAGACCATTCCATGCTCTTGGATGGGAAGAATAAACATCGTTAAAATGTCTATACTGCCCAGAGCAATCTATACTTTTAATGCCATTCCGATCAAAATTCCACAGGTATTTTTCAAAGAGCTGGAGCAAATAATACTAAAATTTGTATGGAATCAGAAGAGACCCCGAATTGCTAAGGAAATGTTGAAAAACAAAAATAAAACTGGTGGCATCACGTTACCTGATTTCAAGCTTTACTACAAAGCTGTGATCACCAAGACAGCATGGTACTGGCATAAAAACAGACACATGGACCAGTGGAACAGAGTAGAGAGCCCAGATATGGACCCTCAACTCTATGGTCAAATAATCTTTGACAAAACAGGAAAAAATATCCGGTGGAAAAAAGACAGTCTCTTCAATAAATGGTGCTGGGAAAACTGGACAGCTATATGTAGAAGAATGAAACTTGACCATTCTCTTACACCGTACACAAAGATAAACTCGAAATGGATAAAAGACCTCAACGTGAGACAGGAATCCATCAGAATCCTCGAGGAGAACATAGGGAGTAACCTCTTTGATATCAGCCACAGCAACTTCTTTCAAGATATGTCTCCAAAGGCGAAGGAAACAAAGGCAAAGATGAACTTCTGGGACTTCATCAAGATAAAAAGCTTCTGCACAGCAAAAGAAACAGTCATCAAAACAAAGAGGCAACCCACGGAATGGGAGAAGATATTTGCAAATGACAGTACAGATAAAAGGTTGATATCCAGGATCTATAAAGAACTCCTCAAACTCAACACACACAAAACAGATAATCATATTAAAAAATGGGCAGAAGATATGAACAGACACTTCTCCAATGAAGACATACAAATGGCTACCAGACACATGAAAAAATGTTCATCATCACTAGCCATCAGGGAGATTCAAATCAAAACCACATTGAGATACCACCTTACACCAGTTAGAATGGCCAAAATTAGCAAGACAGGAAACAACGTGTGTTGGAGAGGATGTGGAGAAAGGGGAACCCTCTTACACTGTTGGTGGGAATGCAAACTGGTGCAGCCACTTTGGAGAACAGTGTGGAGATTCCTCAGGAAATTAAAAATAGATCTTCTCTATGACCCTGCAATTGCACTGCTGGGTATTTACCCCAAAGATACAGATGTAGTGAAAAGAAGGGCCATCTGTACCCCAATGTTTATAGCAGCAATGGCCACGGTCGCCAAACTGTGGAAAGAACCAAGATGCCCTTCAACGGATGAATGGATAAGGAAGATGTGGTCCATATACACTATGGAGTATTATGCCTCCATCAGAAAGGACGAATACCCAACTTTTGTAGCAACATGGACAGGACTGGAAGAGATTATGCTGAGTGAAATAAGTCAAACAGAGAAAGTCAAGTATCATATGGTTTCACTTATTGGTGGAGCATAACAAATAATATAGAGGACAAGGGTAGATGGAGAGGAGAAGAGAGTTGAGGGAAATTGGAAGGGGAGGTGAACCATGAGAGACTATGGACTCTGAAAAACAACCTGAGGGTTTTGAAGGGGCGGGGTGGGAGGGTGGGGGAACCAGGTGGTGGGTATTAGGGAGGGCACAGATTGCATGGAGCACTGGGCGTGGTGAAAAAACAATGAATACTGTTACGCTGAAAATAAATAAAAAATTGGAAAAAAAAATAAGAGAACTGTAAATGGTAACAGTGTGAAAAAATACATGACATTTCTAGAAAAAATAAAAAAAAAAAAAAGAGTCTCTCATGGTTTTTCTCCGTCTACAATGACTTCACATTTTGTTTTCCCTCTCTTCCCCTATGGTCCTCTGCCATGTTTCTTATATCCCACATATAAGCAAAACCACATGATAATTGTCTTTCTCTGATTGACTTATTTTGCTCAGCATAATACCCTTCAGTTCCATCCATGTCAATATAAATGGTAAATATCCCTTCTGATGGCCGAGTATATATTGTGTATACCGTTGTGTATATATATGACATCTTCTTTATCCATTCATCTGTCAGTGGATATCTCAGATCTTTCCACAGTTTGGCAATTGCGGACATTGCTGCTATGAACCTTGGGGTGCATTTGCCTCTTCAGATTACTGCTTTGTGTCTCTGGAGTAAATACCTAGTAGTACAATTGCTGGGTCATAGGGTAGCTCTATTTTCAACTTTTTGAGGAACTTCCATACCATTTTCCAGAGTGGCTGTACCAGCTTGGATTCCCACCAACAGTGGTTCCCCTTTATCTGCCTCCTTTCCAACATTCTTTGTTTTCTGTCTTATTAATTTTATCCATTCTGTCTGGAGTGAAGTGGTATCTCACTGTGATTTTGATTTGTATTTCCCTGATGCCAAGGGATGTGTAGCATTTTTTCATGTGTCTGTTGGCCATTTGGATGTCTTCTTTGGAGAAATGTCTGTTTGTGTCTTCTGCCCATTTCTTGACTGGATTATTTGTCTTTTGGGTGTGAGTTTGATGATAAGTTCTTTACAGATCTTGGATACTAGCCCTTTATCTGATATGTCATTTGCAAATATCTTCTCTTATTCTGTAGGTTGCCTTTTTGTTTTGTTGACTGTTTCCTTTGCTGTGCAAAAGCTTTTGATCTTGATGAAGTTCCAATAGTTCATTTTTGCCTCTTTTTCCCTTGCCTTTGGAGACGTGTCTAGCAAGAATTTGCTGTGGCCAAGGTCAAAGAGGTTGCTGTCTGTGTTCTCTAGGATTTTGATGGATTCCTATCTCACACTCAGGTCTTTCAGCCATTTTGAGTTTATCGTTGTATATGCTATAAGAAAATGGTCCCATTGCATTCTTCTACATGTGGCTGTCCAATTTTCCAGCACCATTTATTGAAGATAAATATTGAAGATACCCTTTTTCCATTGGGTATTCTTTCCTGTTTTGTCAAAGATTAGTTGACCATAGAGTTGAGGGTCCAATTCTGGGTTTTCTAGTCTGTTCCATTAATCTATGTGTCTGTTTTTGTGCCAGTAACATATTGTCTTAATGATTACAGCTTTGTAATAGAGCTTGAAGTCTGGCATTGTGATGCCACCAGCTTTGGTTTTCTTTTTCAATGTTCAGGGTCTTTTCTGTTTCCATATAGATTGTAGGATTATTTGTTCCAGCTCTGTGGAAAATATTGATGGCATTTTGATAGGGATTGCTTTGAATGTGTAGGTCACTCTGGGTAATGTAGGCATTTTAACAATATTTATTCTTCCAATCCATGGGCATGGAATGTTATTTCTATTTCTTTGTGTCTTCCTCAATTTCTTTCAGATGTGTTCTGTAGTTTTTAGAGTTTAGATCCTTTACCTCTTTGGTTAGGTTTATTCCTATGGTTTTTGGTACAATTTAAATTAGATTGATTCCTTCATTTCTCTTTGTTCTGTCTCATTGTTAGTGCACAGAAATGCAGCTGATTTCTGTGCATTGATTGTATATCCCACCATGTTGCTGAATTCCTCCATGAGTTCTAGCAATTTTGGGTGGAGTCTTATGGGTTTTCTACATAAAGTATCATGTCATCTGTGAAGAGTGCAAGTTTGACTTCTTCTTTGCCAGTGATTGAGAATTTTTAAAGATTTCTTAATTTTTCTTGGTTTTGATACTTTTGTACCTGTAGATTTCCTCTTTTCATATAAGGCTTGTTTTTTTGTAGTATGAAATATTTCATTTGACACTGTAGGTGACTCTACTGGGGAGAAGTGTGGAAATAGGCTAATAAGCTTCCTGTTACACATTATGAGGTCCAGGCACTGCAGGACTTGATCTTGAAGCCCTATTGTAGTTTAGGGCTTCTTTATATAAAAGGACATAAAATTAGAAATGCAGAATTAGACTCAAGAGTCCACATTTATTTAAAAGTAGAAAAAAGTAGCAAGTTGGAAATTTCAAAAAGTTGGGGAAAAAACTGAAACATCACCCAGATCCATAGAAATAATATTTCTGTTAATGAACTGCCAACACATCTGTATAATAATTTTCCAGACTAGCTTTTGGCTCCAAATATTTGCAATCTCGTTTCTTCTCTACAATGCATATAATTCCAGTGCTAGATACCATATTTATATAATTATATGGCTTCTGACTCTTACCTTAACAAACAATGCTGGATAATTCACTATAGTGGGCAGTAGAAGACTTTTGGAATCCATTTGTGTATCAGGAAAGCCAGTAATAACTATACAGAGAAGTTACTGAAAGCCACATAGATAACTCCCAGTAAGTTCAAACTAAATGTATCCCAACTCAACATCCCAGGGTTCTAGAAGGGTCCCATGCAAATGAGGAGCCCTGAAATGTAAACTTCAATAGCTCCACAGAAATTCTGTCCTTTAAATATCATTCTATCATAAGGCACCCCACTTGGTTAAAATTGCCATCGTCTTAAGGGTAATTAAAAATTTGGACACCACGAACACTAACAATACAAGTGAAGGGATGGCAAGTTTGGAGACAAATATCCTTAAAAATATTTCTCAGGGCACCTGGGTGGCTCAGTGGGTTAAGCCTCTGCCTTGGGTTTAGGTCAGGATCTCAGGGTCCTGGGATCGAGCCCTGCATCAGCCTCTCTTCTCAGCAGGAAGCCTGCTTCCCCCTCTCTCTCTGCCTGTCTCTCTGCCTACTTGTGATCTCTCTCTGTCAAATAAATAAATAAAATCTTAAAAAAAAATTTCTCGTACAAACAAGGAAGATACACATAAGGGTATTGTTTCAAGATATAATTGTTTAGGAATTGTTTGTTGGCTTTAACAAAGAGTGCTGAAGGAAATAAAAGCACTAGGAATTAATTCTTACATGTTTTTCTGATTCACTGTCATTCATATTATATACTACTAAAAAATCATTTAGGGGTGCCTGGGTGGCTCAGGTCATGGTCCTGGGGTCCTGGGATCGAGCCCTGCATCGGGCTCTCTGCTCAGCAGGGAGCCTGCTTCTTCCTTTCTCTCTACCTGCCTCTCTGCCTACTTGAGATTTCTGTCTGTCAAATAAATAAATAAAATCTTCAAAAAAAAATGATTTAAGAAATTTACCTTAAAAGCCATAGACACTTTCCTGTTATTTAGTTTGCATTTTTAATCTTTCAGCAATATCTGCAAGTCCACCAATAAGATCATTGATTGTTTCAGGAAGCATATTCACATTATTAAAAATAATAATGAAAAACAATAATTAAAAAAACCCAACCAAAACCAACATAACTTTGTATCAAATATGAAATTCTGTTTGGTTTGATGATGTTGGGAAATGTCTTGACTGCTTAATAGTGCACGCTATGCATGTCCTCCTTTGTTGAACATTAAAACTATAGCAATAGGAATAGTTAACATTTTTCAGTTGATTGCTCTGATCCAGGCATCATGTAGCTAAGTGTTTTTACATGTGTTCCTTCTTTTTTTTTTTTTTTTAAAGATTTTATTTATTTATTTGACAGACAGAGATCACAAGTGGGCAGAGAGGCAGGCAGAGAGAGAGGAGGAAGCAGGTTCCCTGCTGAGCAGAGACCCCGATGTGGGGCTTGATCCCAGGACTGGGATCATGACCTGAGCCTAAGGCAGAGGCTTTAACCCACTGAACCACCCAGGCGCCCCATACATGTGTTCCTTCTTTAATTCAAAATAGTTCTATGAAGTAGGTGCCATTTTGCAGATGAAGAAACTGAGGCTTATAAAATTTCTCTGAAAATCCTAGATCCATGCAGTTTGTTAAGAGGCCTGGTGTCTGATATAGACCTTTATTTATTTTTTATTTTTTAATTTTTTAAAAGATTTATTTATTTATTTTAGAGAGAGAGAGAGTTCAAGTGCACAAGCAGAGGGAGGAACAAAGGGAGAGGGAGAGAGAATCTCAAGAAGACTCCGCACTGAGCACGGAGCCCGATGTGGGGTTCGGTTTCACAACCCTGAGATCGTGATCTGAGCTGAAACCAAGAGTTGGACTCTAAACTGACTGAGCCACCCAGGGGCCCCTGACATAGACATTAAAAAAAAAATCTACTCTGTCACAGAAGCATTGAAGGGATAGCAGGAGGGTTTGAAACTCACAGATAGCACTTGAATGACTACCACTTTGAAAAGAAGAAGCCCTTCATATAAGGGACAGTATAGCACAGGAAAAGACACTAGAAGTCCTGCACCGGAGTCAGACCATGCGGCTTTGTATCCTGGCTCCATTATTCGTTTACTGGCTGGTTGACTTTGACAAGTTGCTTAACCTTCCGTGCCTCAGTTTCCCCTTCTATTAAAAGGGGATAAAATGAATGAGGTGTGAGGATCTAATGAGGCGATACAAAACATTTAAACCAGTGCCTGACAAACCCTGCAAAAAAGTGTAAGTCATTATTGCCCACTAATATTTAAGCTTATTTGTCTTTTGAAATAGAGTATGTGGCATGTGCAATACTAATAAATAGCACAGAACAATTTCTTTATCTTGTCTTTTCTAACGCATATAGTATTTGGTTAAGGACCCCTAGGTATATTGGAGAATGCGTTCATAGCAATGTTATACTACCAATATAAAAATGCATTTTTGTTTTGAAAAATGAAAACACTTCCCAGGAAAATAAAATTTTAAAAGTTTGTACCATATTTATATTTTACTTTTATTTAAAGGATATTGCCACTATGTGGAAGAATTTTCAGTCCAGGTATGTTCCTGTAGATGTTATGACTTTTCAAAGCTTAATCTACTATTTATGTTATAAAATTATTAATATCTTGTAGCTCAGCAGAAACAGTAATATAACATAATGAGAAAAGTTGCATCTCCGCTCCTGATACTCTTAATAAACACATTATTCATTTTTTTATTCAATTTAACTGCAAATAGCTATATTGAAAACATTGCCACAGGGTACGTTTCTATTTTAGGGTGACAGGAAAATAACTCCTGAAGACTCTCAGAAGTGTGAAACAAAATATAAATTGTAGAGTAGATGGAAAAACATAGAAGATTCTGATCTCTATGAATAACTGTATTTCCCAAAGGAGTAAACATTAATGACTTTAATTAGATTGTAATTGCTCATGAGAGCAAGTTCTTGCATGAGGTAAAAATACCTGACAATGCATTATGACTGAACGTTTCTGTCAGCGCCATAGAACAGATTAATGGCAATGCCATTTGAAGGCGGGGCATTCCCTAGATGTAAACTAAGCCCTTAATCAGTGCCAACATGATGAAAAGCCACTCTTCTAATTAGGTCAAATTCTATTCAATCTTGACAGTTTTGCATCATGTTGGGATTTAAGATGGGAGTGTATCTATGGAAGGCTCCAGGAAATTGTTTCTTATGGATAGTTCTTATTTCACAAATGGTATAGAAATGAACAAACGAGATTTTTTTAGGGGGGGCGTTTTCTTTCATTCTTCTCATTTACTTGGAGGAATCTTGACATAATCTGGTTTGGGCATAGATTTAGGAATTTCCTTCTATTTCCTGGGCACAGTGTTGGAGTCTGTATTTTCTCCATCACCACCCTTGGCCCAGGGAACTGTTAAGAATAGATGCGTTTTACAGTTGCCTTAGGTATTCAAATGACTCAATCACAGGCTGAATATTTTAATCAAGGATTTTCAGGCCTTACTGTTAAAACGGGTAATATTTACTGATGTGCCAAGTTCCTAAATTTTTAATGCCTTCTTAATTTATCTTGTTTTTGATACTTTTGAAGGGAAAAAAGCATCTGGAATTGTGCAGATCTCATCCTTACAGGACTTTCATGGATCATGTTTTTAGATCAGTCTAGTAGTCTGAGCCTGGGCATTTTGCATAACAGATGTCACTGAGATTTTGTAATGAGTCTATCTGTCACCAGACTCATCATATTTCACTATGTTGACTCACATTTCCTGTGATACCTTTCAGAGCTTGTAAACTTCTTCCAAAGCCTCAAGTTCCATGTTCAATGCAAATTAGTCAAGCAATACAAATCAGTGAAGCAGGTGAGGGAAGATGGTATCCAGCCTCTGTCTGGTAGGGACCACTGATACTCAACCATATGGCTTGTGGTACCCACTGTAACTGGACCTTTGGAGTAAAAAGGTCTGGAAATCTGTTTGTAATGTAAAATCTTTGATAGTTAAATGTTAGCAACTAATTAAAAGAAAAACTTAGTAAACCCAACTATACCAAAGCTTGCTATCCTTTTATGACATCTATATAAAAATTTGAAAAAAAAAAACACTGTGTCAATCTCTGTTATATTCCTTTTCACACTATAGACCAAAACCTAAATGCATCTAAAGAGAGATTATCCAAACCAATGTATTCTAGCATCATATTCTACTATATGTTTCACTTCCAGGTAGTTTCTAAAATTAATGCATTTGTAATTTAGTTGCATATGTTTTTGTATGACCAATAGTATAATACAGCAGTGATAGTGAGCCATATTCAAAGAGGGAAAAAAAGTGAGAAATTTACCCCATTGATGAATATCTTGTTCTGCTGTTTATTTAAACCTTTGGGCGTCCATGCTGCTGGGTGGATTAAGGAACAGATGGGGGAGTTGTGATTTAATAGCACAGAGTTTCAGTGCCAGTTCTGCCTTTAACTCCAGGTGCCCCTTGGCAAAAATTCTGTGCTGCAGAGTCTTGTTTTGAAAAGGCACTCAAAACAATTAAGATACTCTGAAATTGTAAAATGGGATCTAAAAGCTTTTAAATTGTAGAGGATGTAATTCTGGATAAGCCAATTTTTAGTATCATAAAAAGAATTTTATATACAGGTTATATGGGTGGTATACATAGAGAAAGGCAGACACACAGTCATAATATGTGTGAAAATCCATTTCCATTTGGAATGAAATTCTGCATTGCGGCACCATGAATGTCTGACATAGATTTAAGAGAGCAAAAAGGAAAGAATGGAAAGGTCACAGTGAAGTGCAAAATTGAAAATGAATCGGCAAGCAATGGAATTAAATGAAGACTAAATGAACTTAGATAAAAGTAGGTAATATTGGCTAGTTGTTGGTAGGATTTATTTTAGTTTTTTTCCAGAATTAAGAGAGAAATTGCTTATTAAAAGCAGTTTTTTCCTTTTAAATCAGTAATGTCTGCCTATACTTTACCGATAGATTCATATAAATTTTGTAACATGTGACCTTGGAATAAAGTATTTTTTCCTCACCTACTGTGAGACCAATTATAAGTCAAATACAGGATCCATTTTAATTAGTGTGGCACTGTGAATAACTGTGGCATTTAAGGGTTTGGCCTGACGGCTCTGGGCTTGAATCCCAGTTCTGCTTCAAGCGAGGTATGCACCATTGGGAAAATATGCCACTTTTCAATCCTCAGTTTCCTTATCCACAACTGGAGACAATAATATGATTCATATCAGGGGGCATTGCAATGTTTATAGAAACTAGTCTATATTTCTGTGTTTACAACAGCACCAGCCACATAGCAGGGGCTTAAGAAATTGTGGCTGCAATTACTATTATGCAATGAGTGATCCACCAGTCCAGAATGGAAAGAACTTTTTCTTGATTAATTTCCTCAATAAGCAGTCATGAGAACAAGGTAAAGAAGTGACAAAGTATTGGAAAACACTGTCAAAAGAGCATGCAGGATATGCGTTATTTAGCAAGGTAAAGAAAGTCTGATATGTGTCCTAGTATTTTTAAATAAAATTAAAGAGGATTTGAGGAATTATTAAAAGGACACTTCTGTTTACTTGCAGAGTGACTGAGAAGAAAAGACTCACACACACGTAGATTGTATTAGGAGATATTTGGAATAAAATTGAAACCTGATGTGACACACTGAAATGAAATTACATGATAATTTTAAGAACTCCTTTCTCTGGAGAGTTTGTAGTTTATATTTCTTTGGTGGACTGTAGACCTTGAGGGTTGGTATTGTTAGCCTTGATGTTAATAATTCCTCCAGTATTTTTTTTTTGTCCAGTGGCAAAAACAATATATTCATATAAAATTTGAATAAGAATAGAGGTACTATTGAAAAATAATAGCTTGTGGATTACAATTAACAATTACTATGGCATTTCCCCAGTGCCATGAAAAAAAAAATTAGCAGTGGCACTTTGCACTTAGAATAACCTGAACAATTCTTGGACTCCTACAAAATTTTAAACTTTCATTTTTATGGGAACATAGAAAGGAAACAAAGGGCACTTGGCCATAGTATGGTTATAAGTTCACAGTGCATGGTTTGTAAAACTAAATGTTTTCAAGCTGGGATTTGAAAAAGTAGTCTGTGGGACGAAGACCAGAAGTTTCTATAACTAGATTTGGCTAATAATTTAACATAGAAATATGTGGTAACAGAATATGGAATCTGGACTATAACTTGGAAACAAATTCCAAGACCAAAGCAATTTGAAGTTCACAATGGGACTTATTAATATTGCTAAAGAGCATACTTTATGAAAGAATCAAGGAAAGTAACTGCTTAGGCATGTATTTTTATTTTTCTGTAGGCGAGCTTCTTTTTTTAAAAATTTATTTATTTATTTGACACAGAGAGAGAGAGAGAGGGAGGGAGCACAAGCAGGGGGAGGAGCAGGCTCCCCACTGAGCACGGAGCCACACTCCAGGCTGGATCACAGGATGCTGAGCCAAAGGCAGATGCTTGACTGACTGAGCCACCCAGGTGACCCTGTAGGTTAGCTTCTTATCTAAAACTTCAGTGGGTCAAGACCACGTTTAACACACATTGTGGAATCATGTATTATTCAAAATAGCTTCATGAGAAAGGGAAAGTATTGGATCCTAAGGGTGACTTAAACATACAAAAGATGTATTAGATACGGCAACACAGTTGAACTTGAGTGTTTTGGCAAAATGAAGGTGGTAGACAAATTATAACAAGCAACATCTGTAAAAATCTATGAAACATGTCTATGGCTGGAATTCGATCATGCAGTCAGTTGTAGAAAACCTGAAACATGTTGGGTAGTCAACATTTGCGGAGTACCTTTTACTAGGTATTGAGGGGAAGGAAATTGAAAGATTGGTGCGAGGTAGACCAAGAAGAGGTTAGTATAATCTATGCGTGGGCGTGAGATCATGATGCAGAAACATCTGAGAGCCTATCAGAATAAGGCTGAAGTCACCAAACCAGTTGTGAAGAATGACTGTCAGCCATCTGGCACTTACCCAGAGTACAGGCACTTGTTCTTATCACCATGAAAATATTTCAAAATATTAAGTTACAGAAGTGAATCTGGGTGCATTTTAAGATGATTATTTACCACCCTACCCCCGACTTTGCCTTTTTTTGGTCTCTGTTATAAGTGGACCAAGGACCACCTTCAGGTACCTCCTTAATATTTATATGATAAAATATTTTTAAAACTGACTTTCTCACTAAAAGAGGATTTATATAATTTTCATAAATGGAAAACTAGTATCACTAGTCATAAATACTTGGTAACTTTACTTAAAAGTAAATAATGAAAATAAGTGTCATTAAATTCTAACTACTTTGGCCTATGGAAGGCTCTTATCCTGAGGTATACTCTCTCTTTGTTAAAATAAACATAAAAAACGCCCATATCCTTTTACCCAGCAAATGCAACTTTTATGAATGTATACTGGAGATTTGTTTATGATGGCACCACATGACCGATGTTCAGGTTATCTACTGAAGCACTGTTTGATGTAGCAAAAGATTAGTATAGAATAAATGCTCATTGATAGTGATTAGTGAAATGTTACGGTGCATCCACACAATGGAATATAACAGAGCCATTAAAACTGTGTGGAAGATTTTATGTCGAGTAGATTGTTATGTGGAAAAAGATTCATTTGAAAGGACGCCTGGTGGCTTAGTTGGTCAAGCACCTGACTCTTGGCTCGGGCTCAGGTCATGATCTCAGGGTTGTGGGATCGAGCCATGTGTTAGGCTTGGTGCTGAGCGTGGAGCCTGTTTGGGCTTCTCTCTTTCCCTCTCCCTCTGCCTTCTCCCCCACCCACCTCATGCTCTCTCTCTCCTTCTAAAAAGATTAAAAAAAAAAAAGATTCATTTGTAATATATACCTATACACACAGATTTTTATATATCTTATAAAATATTTATATTTTATTTTATACATTGTATATATTGTATGTAGTATTATTTATTGTATATATTGTTTACATCCTATTATTTAGTATATGAATAGAATATCTCTGGAAGTCTTGATAAGAAACTAGTGACAGTGGTAGTATCCTGTGGGGAGAAAAGTGTGGGCAGATGGCTCAGAGGGGAGCAGAAGGGATCCTTACTTTGTGTTTCTCCTTTTGGACACTGTAAATCCTAGAATGGCAGTTAAAGAGCATAGGCTCACTTGCCTGGGTTCAAATCCTTATTCTGCCGCTTACCAGCAGTGTGACCTTGAGCAAGCTCCTTAATTTCTCTCTGTCTCAGTTTTTAATTGATAGAAAGAGGATATTAATTATATTTACCTCACAGAATTATAATGAGGATGAAATAAAATATGTGAGAAATGTTTAGAGCAGTGCCTGGCATGTGGCAAGACCATATAAACATTTGCAGTTATTTTTATTCTTGTTCCATGTGCTTATTTGATCAATTACAAAACAAAACAAAACAAAACATACTTTTGGAGCCTAGGTAGTTCATTGGTTAAGCGTTTGCCTTCAGCTCAGGTCATGAAATAGGACTCTCTGCTCAGCTCTCTGCTTCTCCTTCTGCCCCTCCCCCTCCTTCCCTGCCTTCTGCATGCTTTCTCTGTCTCTCTCTCTCAAATAATTAAATAAAATTAACAAAAAAATTAAAAACCCGAATACTTTCTTCAAAGTGTTTCTCTAGCAAGAAGTGACAACTTGGCTTTCGGTACATGATAATCAGAAGGTATTAAATGAACAAAAGGATAATAGCTGTCTCACTCTAATATTTAATGTTAGGTCTACATAGCTCCTAAAACCATCTTTGCTTTTTTTTTTTTTTTTAATCCCCACTTCTAAAGACTGCATAAAGGAACCAATATGATGAAATGTCCATTCTACATAGATCTGTCTTGTGCTCCATTTCTAAACATCTGTCTGTGAGCGTTTTTGTTTTTTTTGTTTTTTTGTTTTTTGGTCAGCTAGCATTCTCTATATTCTCTCTTCCAGGGCTTTCATCCTTATGATCAAGGCCCACTGGAAATTCATGAAATCAATTTAGTGGGTTAAAAAAAATAAATAGACAAAAGCAGAATAGAAAATATCAGAGTATTCTCATCACAGTAAAGCCAAGTAGTGTTTTGTGAAACTTGTGTGCCCACCGCCAAAAAAAAAGTCTGAAAATTGTCACCTATTTCTGAAAACCCAGTGGCAATTTCCCCATTTCCATGGGGATTGTGCAAGTTTCTAGTATTGTGGGTTTGAGGACGAAAGTCTTGTCCAACTGGGAGCTCCCTGGAGCAAGTTGGAATTTCCAGTAATACCGGACCAGACACAGCCATCCCTAGCCCTCAGTCTCAGCACCCTCACCCCAGCAGCCTCAGGAATGGAGGGAGTGAGGGGAGAATCGGAAGTTATCAACCAGAGGTTTGGGTCAATTGAAATAGTAGACTAAATACCCAGAAACTATATAATTCATTGGTTCAGTCCTAAAATGAGAATATGCCTAATAGCTCAGCATGTTCTCTTGTTTTCAGATGTTCTCAGAATTAATATGGCAATCTTATCATCTTCTTTGGAATATAAAAATATCAGACAACATTAACATTTCTTGTCATGATTTATTCATTCATTCATTCATTCAAGTTTTTAGTTAAATTCCAATTGGCTAACGTACAGTGTAATATTAGTTTCAGGTGTAAAATTTAGTGATTCATCACTTAGATACAACACCTGGTGCTTATCACAAGTGTGCTCCTTAATCCCCATCACTTAGATAACCCATCTTCCCCACCGTCCACCTCCCCTCAGGCAACTCTCAGTTTGTTCTCTATGTTAAGAGTCTGCTTTATGTTTGCTCCCCCCTCTCTTTTTCCTCCTGTGTTCATCTGTTTTGTTTCTTAAATTTTAAATACTTGAATATCTTGATGCATTTAGATATTTCTTATATTCCTCTGTGTATTACATTCACTGTTTCCTCAGTGTAAAAATTTGTGTTCCTGTCCTAATTATAAGAAAAATTAGAGGAACTTTTGAGAACAGAGAAAAATATAAAGAAAATAAAATTATATAATAGATGCTACCAGAAAGATTATGAATTTAGAGAAGTAAAAGGAAGGAAAATAAAAGTTACTCATAATGCCACTACTCAGCAATGAATACTGTTTTTGTGTGTGTGTGTGTGTGTGTGTGTGTGTGTGTGTATTTCCTTTTAATGCATGTATGTGTGTGCTTGTCCCTGTGTGTAGATCATTTGCTTTTTTTTTTTTTTTTTGCTAGTAATAACAGCAGATTGACAATAGTTCACTAGTTCAATAGTATATGGGGCAAAAGGTTACGACCGTTCTAAAAGTTCTCTCTCTCTCTTTTTAAAAGATTTTATTCATTTATTTGACAGAGAGAGAGAGAGCAAGCAAGAAGGCACAAGCAGGGGGAGTGGGAGAGAGAGAGAAGCAGGCCACCCATTGAGCAAGGATCCTGATGCAGGGCTTAATCCCAGGACCCTGGGATCATAACTTGAGCTGAAAGCAGATGCTTAACCAACTGAGCCATCCAGCCACCCCTAAAGGTTCTTTTGTACATTGCCAGAACTCTTTCCAGGAAACTTGCATACTTTCTACGCTCATCAGTGGTACCAACAGTATAGTCTATTTGAACAGATTCTCATCAGCAGTGGATATTATTAATTGTTTGAATATTGGCATAATATGATGGCAAAAAACTTACTAATCTTTTACTTTTTGGCGATTAGAATGGTTGAATTTAAAGTGTATTTGTTAAACAATCATAAAATTTGTATGGAACCACAAAAGACCCCAAAGAGCCTAAGCAATCTTGAAAAAGGAAAGCAAAGCTGAAGGCATCACAATTCTGGATTTTAAGTTATATGACAGAGTTGTAGTGATCAAAACATGGTACTGGCACAAAAAGGGACACATATATCCATAGAACAGAATAGAAATCCCAGAAGTGAACTCAAACTAGATTGTCAATTAAACCTTGACAAAATATGAAGGAATATCCAATGGGAAAAAGACTGTCTCTTCAACAAATGGTGTTGGGAAAGCTGGAACATGTAAAAGAGTGAAACTGGACCACTTTCTTTCACCATATATAAAAATAAACTCGAAGTGGATTAAAGACCTAAATGTGAGACCTGAACCCATAAAAATCCTAGAAGAGAATACAGGCAATAAGTTCTTTGACATCAGCCATAGCAACTTCTTCCTAGATATGTCTCTTGTCAAAGAAGACATACAGATCGCCAATAGACACATGAAAAGATGCTCAACATCACTTACCATCAGGGAAATGCAGATGAAGATGACAGTGAGATACCACCTTGCACCCATCAGAATGGATAAAATCAACAACACAAAAAACAACAGGTGTTGGTGAGGATGTGGAAAAAGGGGAACCTTCTTGCATTGTTGATGGGAACGCAAAGTGGTGAAGCCATTCAGAAAACGGTATGGAGTTTCCTCAAAAAATTAAAAATAGAACTGCCTGTTATCCAGGAATTGCACTAGTAGGTACTTACCCAAAGATAAAAAAATACTAATTCAAAGGGATATATACACCCTGATGTCAATAGCAGCATTATGTACAATAGCCAAATTATAGAAACCGCCTAAGTATCCATCCACTGATGAATGGTAAAGAAGAGACAGTACACACACACACATGCACACACACACACTGGAACTTACTCAGATATTAAAAAGAATGAAATCTTGCCATTTGCAACAGCATGACATGGATGGAGCTAGCGTGTATTATGCTAAGTGAAATAAGTCAGTCAGAGACAGACAAATATCATATGACTTCACTCATATGTAGACTTTAAGAAACAAAACAAATGAACAAAGGGGAAAAAAAGAGAGAGGGAGGCAAACCAAGAAACAGACTCTTAACTATAGAGAACAAATTGATGGTTACCAGCGAAGAGGTGATTGGAGGGATGGGTTAAATAGGTGGTGAGGATTAAGGAGTGCTCTTGTGATGAGCACTGGGTGTTGTATGGAAGCGTTGCTTCACTAGACGGTACACCTGAAACTAATATCACGCTGTATGTTAACTAATTGGAATTTAAATAAAAACTTAAAATAATAAATATATTTATATAATAATAAAAATAATAAAACAAACAAACGAAACAACACTGTGGTTAACCTTGTGGTTATCTGTTCATGTCCATTGTATGATTAACACTGACACAGCATTATTAACTAAACTTCAGACTCTATTTGGATTTCTCCAGTTTTCCCACTGTTTGCACAGTTACTCTCTTGTTTTGATTGTAATAACTTCTTCGTAAACTTGAGAACCACTTTAACACTTTGTAGAAAACATCTTGAGATTTTTATTTGAATCTTATTAAACATGTAGATTAAGCTGTTAAGATTGACATCTCTATGATACCTAGGTTCCTAATCCAGGAAAATCATATCTATTTCAGTAACTGAGGGCTTCAGAAGCAGTCTCCACTTGCTATAAGATAGTCACTTCCCGTTTTAAGTTTCTACAATTATGTTGTATTTTATCAAGATATCTTTCGTGTCTCTCACTAACATTTTATAGTCTCTTCATTTAGAAACTGCACATTTTGTGTTTAAGTTATTTTTGGGTAACAATATTTTCTGTACATTATAATAATTTTACTTCCTCTAGTTAGATAGCTGTACTTCTTATTTCTTTGCTATGTTTTATTGACTTGCCTAGAATTTTCAAGATAATAGAAAATAACAGAAGTAACAAATAATAGAAAACAGAGATCTTGTAATGCTCTTATAATGATGAAAATGGTGATTTTATAATGTCCTGGGATATAAGAGGAGAAACAGAGAATGTGATTTTTTTAAAAAGATTTTTATTTATTTATTTGACAGACAGAGATCACAAGTAGGCAGAGAGACAGGCAGAGAGAGGAGGAAGCAGGCTTCCTGCTGAGCCGAGAGCCCGATGCGGGGCTCAATCCCAGGACCCTGAGATCATGACCTGAGCCGAAGGCAGAGGCTTTAATCCACTGAGCCACCCAGGTGTCCCAAATGTGATGTTTTTGTAGGTCAAATGAAGAAAGAGTTTTGGGAAGAAAGGAAGGATAGACAGGGTGCAACACTGTTTATAGTTCAAATAGAAGGTGAAAGAAAATTATTCTTTGGACTTATCAATGTGAAGGTCAAAGATAAATTTTGGCAGACTGTACAAGGCAGTGGCCTCACTGGAGTGCTATAAGAGAAAAGGAGAAGAGAGAACTTGGAGACACCAAGTATAGACAAAAATTTCCAGGAGTTTTGCTTAAAGTCACAAAAGAAATTGAGTTGTAGCTAGTGAGTAATATGAGAGCAGAGAGATTATATTTTTTAGGGTGGGAGATACAGCAAGTTTGTATGGTGAAAGAAATAACCAAGTAGAGAGATGAAATAGTTGCAGGACAGAGAGGGAAGAATTGCTGGAGAAATATCATCATGTGGGGGCATGTACATAGTTCACAAGTATAGGGGTTGGCCATTGATAGGAGTTGGACAGTTCATCTGGGAAGGCAGGGCTTATGAACAGAGGTGTTGGTAGGTAAATGTGGGAGCAGTTTGTGCAAGTTCTTTTCTGATTCTTTCAGCTAAGTATGAAGATAGGCAAGAGGTGGTATAATTTGAAGAGAGAACAGAAGACGTGGGGTAGTTGGCTAGGAAAGTGGGAGAGGCATTATTAGTGGATTCCATGAAGGGCTGTCTGAAATTAATGGGAAGGAACTTAAACTGAGGTTGGTCAGTCTGGTTGAGTGATTTTCTCCATCACCCTTCAGGTGCACAAGACAGTTGCAGCATCAGTGCATTTACTCAAGGTTGGAGATTTTCCAGGCAATAAAATAAAACAAAAGGACAAAGGAGTGATTACAGAGATTGACAATGTAATTTAAAGTAGGTAAGGAAGAAATGAGAACACAAGAGGGTTGAGAGTGAAAAGGATTAGTAGATTTTCAGTTTATCAACAAATCCAATGATTAACTATGTCTTTGACTTTTGTTCTGTTTTGAATATATGTTGAAATATGAGAGCAATCAACATTCTCAGGCTACGGCTTTGAGATACTATCAGTCACACAGTAAAGGGCCTCTATCCAGTTCTCTGTTTGATGAGAACTTGGGTCTATGAACTGGACTCAGGCAATGTAGTCCCCAATTTTAACATTCTACCTTGTAGAACTAATTTCTCACAAGGGAAATAAATCTGGAAATTCATCTCTGAATAATAAACTATTTTTAAAAGTTTCAGGGCACCTGAGTGTCTCAGTCAGTTAAATGGCTAACTCTTGATTTCAGCTTAAGACGTGATCTCAGGGTTGTGGGATCGAGCTCTGTGTTTGCCTCCATGCTCAGTGCAGAGTTTCCTTCTCTGCCTCTCTCTCTTTCTTAAATAAATAAATAAATAAGTTTCAGAATAACTTACTAAGAAACAAGTCTTAGACATGATCAACAAATGTATATACATTTCAGCTGTCCTAGATAAAAGAGAGGTTTTGAATGCAGAAAGTCAGAAATAGAAATAAATGTAGAAAATTAGAAAGAACAGAAAAATCAGATTGTGGGAAAAAAAGAAACAGAGGTAAGTATGATTGGACCTGTAGGTCCTTGTGTTGAGTAGGTAAGAAGAGGATGACCAAGAGTATGTGTAGGGATGGTAAGTGATCAGCCAGGGCAAACAGAGTGGGCAGAAATCCATCCTAGAGGGGAACTTTAAGAACTCAGGCTACCTTCTTACCCACTCAGATTTAGCCTTGGAAGGGACGGAGGTAACAAAATGAAAAAGGGTACAAGTTTCAATAGGGTGGAGGCGCCTGGGTGGCTCAGTGGGTTAAGCCTCTGCCTTCGGCTCAGGTCATGGTCTCAGGGTCCTGGGATCGAGCCCCACATCGGGCTCTCTGCTCCTCAGAGAGCCTACTTCTCCCTCTCTCTGCCTGCCCCTCTGCCTACTTGTGATCTCTCTCTGTCAAATAAATAAATAAAATCTTAAAAAAAAAAAAAAAGGTTTCAATAGGGTGTTACCCAGTACATCCTGTGTATATCTCATAATCTCACAAGAAGAGAGTTGGCATTTGGGAGCCCGCCAAAAGACAGAATTATATCTTTTTTCTTTAGCTTCCTAGAGAAAGAAAGTTTCCTAGCTTTGCTAGGTTTTGTGGAATTTTAATTAAGATACCAGACATCCCAGCCATAGTTTTTAGATAGCTTCTGTTAACAGTATCAATCTAGATGTTTAGCTCAGTATAATCAAGCCCATTTCTTTTGAAAGTGTAATACCTGTTTATTTTCAGTGCTTAAGTTCTGCAAAACAAAGGCATAATCAATAATTATGGTGAAATACTTTAGTTTTGAATGTCATTGGCTCCACTGAATAATAAAAAAGTTATCTAATTACTGGAATTACTTCCAAGGAAGCTTTCCTACCCTACCTTCCCTAGTCCTTTTATTCTGGTGAACGTTCTAGAATACATATACAATATGTTGCTAGTTATTTCTGTCTTTTATCTTTGATCTGGCAATTTTTTGGTATTGTATATGGAATCTAAGTAGCAAGACACATATTATTTCATGGTTTTTACATTGAATTTTTATTGCTTAGGATAGTTTTTTGAGGGTAATTTTAAATAGAAAGTCATTAAAAATCCCCTCAATTATCTAAACATGCTGAAACATTTTAAGAGGAAAATTCATGTGTAAAACAAAACAGATGGCATATTTTTCCAGGAAAGTCGTACATCTTCTATGTTTTAGATTCTGAAATGTATACTAAGCTAAAATAATGGAAAATTACACTTAAAATATAGCTGCATTTTTCTAGGTGTGATTGACTGCAATTTTAGGTAAAGGCTACTTAGAAAAAAATCCCTTCCCTGACGGGTTTTATAATATGCTTATTTGAAGTCTTACTCAACTGTCTTAAACACAAGAAGGAAAATACAAATCAAACTATACTCAAGAATATGAAACTGCAGTAGCAACAAATATAATTTTTAAAAAGTGACAGTAGATAAACTGTTGTCACACAGTTTCAGGAGAAATATATGGACAAGCAAGTTATGGGCAGAATTTAAAAATTGTAGTGGATTTTTCTGGGCAATCACATTGCCAAATACTGCTGAGTCAAATACATTTCCTAGTATGCTTTTACTTTCTGTTTATTACCCTTTCTTCAATTTATGATATCATTAGAATGAAGTGTAAATGCTGTAAAAATTCCTTTAAAGTAGATATTGTTGTAATAGTGTCTAAAAGTGAATGGAATTTGAATTCCCTCATTCTTTTGCTGTGTTCAATTGATACCAACTTTGACCAGGACAAGACCTGGGAATCTTGGGCTTCCCCAAGCTTTCCTTAGTCCTGAATCTGTTTGATGGTTTATGATTGCTCAAATGTTGGCACAACTTATATACTTCTCATTTCTTTTATTTTTTAATTTTTTAAATTATTAACATATAATGTATTACTCATTTCAAGGGTACAGGTCTGTGATTCATCAGCTTACACAACACAAAGTGCTCACCACAACACATACCCTCCGCAACATCACCCCACCATCCCCCCATCTCCCTCCCCTCTGGCGACCTCAGTTTGTCTCCCGAGATTAAGAGTCTCTTATGGTTTGTCTCCCTCTCTGGTTTCATATTGTTTCATTTTTTTTCCTCGGCCTTGTTTTTTAAATTCTGCATATCAGTAGATCATATGATAATTGTCCTTCTCTGATTGATTTATTTTGCTTAGCATAATACCCTCTAGTTCCATTCACATCATTGCAAATGGTAAGATTTCATTTTTTGATGGCTGCGTAACATTCCATTGTATGTATGTGTATATATATATATATGTATATATATTGCATTTTCTTTATCCATTCATGTGTTGGTGGACATCTGGGCTCTTCCCATAGTTTGGCTATTGTGGACATTGCTGCTATAAATATTGGAGTGCAGATGTCCCTTTGAATCACTACATTTATATCTTTAGGGTAAATACCCTAAAGTGTAGTGTAATGGCTAAGTCATAGGGTAGCTCTATTTTCAACTTTGTGAGGAACCTCCATACTGTTTTCCAGAGTGGCTGCACCAGCTTGCATTCCCACCAACAGTGTAGGAGGGTTCCCCTTTCTCCTCATCCTTGCCAACATCTGTCATCTCCTGAGTTGTTAATTTCAGCCATTCTGACTGGTGTGAGGTGGTATTTCATAGTAGCTTTGATTTGTATTTCCCTGATTCCAAGTGATATGGAGCACTTTTTCATGTGTCTATTTATGCCTCTCATTTCAATGACAGTTTTCCAAAATCTTTGATGTAGGCTGATTTTTTTACTTAAATAACCCCCCAAATATTTATTAAATCAGTCATTACTATACATCCCAGAGAAATTCCAAAGTCCTATACTAAAGAGATTTTTTCAGAATACTCACATTGGAAGCTTCTCTGTTCACGTTAGTGTTGCTCAAATCATTCCTAGAATTGTGTGCATGTGTTTATATGTGTAATTATTTTTTGAGTAGATTCATTGTGGCAAATATTTGTTATGAGGATGGAGCCTTTTTTCCTTTTTAAAAAAATATTTATTTTTGGGAGAGAGGTGGGTGGAGGGGCAGTAGGAGAGGGAGGGAGAACCCCAAGCAGAGTCCATGTGGAATGTGGAGCTTGTCCTGTGGGCTCAATCTCAGGAACCTGAGCCAAAACCAGGAGTCAGTTGCTTAACCACCTGTGCCACTCAGGTGTTCCTGTTTTTTTCTTTTTTAATATAACTTTTCTGTCCTCTGATTGTAAAAGTTTATCACAAAAATAATAGAAAGTGATAATCTTTCAAATTGCTTGAAAAATATTTGAAATGAGAAGGGACCGACACCACAGACATTCTAATTAAAATGTCAAAAAAGTTAAAAAGAAGGAGAGAATATTAAATTCAGTAAGAGGAAAACAACTTTAATGAACAAGGAAACCCCTATAAGACTACCAGCCGATTTTTCAGCAGGAAGTTTGTAGGCTAGAAGAGGACGGCATGATATATTCAAAGTACGGAAGAAAAAACCTTCCAACCAAGAAAACTCTGTCTGGCAAAATTATCAGTCAGGTGTGAGAAGAGATAAAGAATTTTCCAGACAAGCCAGAGCTAGAGTCCATCACCACTAAATTGGCCTTACAAGAAATGTTAAAGGGCTTTGTTAAGCTGAAAAGGAAGGGTACTAACTAGTAAAAAGAACACATATAAAAGAATAAACCTCACTCGAAAGGTAAATATATAGTAAACATATTGTATTAATTACTTAAAAAGCTAGTGTAAGGATTAAAAAACAAAAGTAGTAACAACAATTATGATTATAATAAGGGATACAAAAAATAAAAAGTTGCAAAATGTGACATCAAAAACAAAACATGGTAGGGAGAAGAAAGTAATAATGAGCTTTATGATAGATTCAAACTTAATTTTGTTATCAACTTAAAACAGACTGTTATAGATATAAGTTCTTATATGTAAACCTCATGGAAACCATAGAAGAAAAAACTATAGTGAATTCACAAAAGAGAAAGAAAAGAATATAAGCATACCTCTAAATAAAGCCATCAAACCACAAAGGAAGAGAATAAGAGAGGAAGAAAAGAACAGAGAGGAACTACAAAAACAGAAAACAATTAACAAAATGCCAATAAATACATACTTATCAGTAATAACTTTAAATGTAGATGGACTAAATTCTCCAATCAAAAGACATAGTGTGATCTATAGAGAGCTTAGCAAACTCAACACCCAAAGAACAAATAATCCAATCAAGAAATGGGCAGAGGACATGAACAGACATTTCTGCAAAGAAGACATCCAGATGGCCAACAGACACATGAAAAAGTGCTCCATATCACTCGGCATCAGGGAAATACAAATCAAAACCACAATGAGATACCACCTCACATGAGTCAGAATGGCTAAAATTAACAACTCAGGAGATGACGGATGCTGGCGAGGAAGTGGAGAAAGGAGAACCCTCCTACACCGTTGGTGGGAATGCAAGCTGGTGCAACCACTCTGGAAAACAGCATGGAGGTTCCTCAAAAAGTTGAAAATAGGAGCTACCCTATGACCCAGCAATTGCACTACTGGGTATTTACCCTAAAGATACAAACGTAGTGATCTGAAGGGGCATGTGCACCTGAATGTTTATAGCAGCAATGTCCACAGTAGCCAAACTATGGAAAGAACCTAGATGTCCATCAACAGATGAATGGATAAAGAAGAGGTGGTATATATATACAATGGAATACTATGCAGCCATCAGAAGAAATGAAATCTTGCCATTTGCGACGACATGGATGGAACTAGAGGGTATTATGCTTAGCGAAATAAGTCAATCAGAGAAAGACAATTATCATATGATCTCCCTGATATGAGGAAGTGGAGATGCAACGTGGGGGGTTTGGGGGGTAGGAAAAGAAAAAATGAAAGAAGATGAGATCGAGAGGGAGACAAACCATAAGAGACTCTTAATCGCACAAAACTGGGGGGGGTCAGGAGAGGGGGTGGGGTTATGGACATTGGGGAGGGTATGTGCTATGGTGAGTGCTGTGAAGTGTGTAAACCTGACGATTCACAGACCTGTACCCTGGGGATAAAAATACATTATATGTTTATAAAAAAATTAAAAAATTTAAAAAAAAAGAAAAGAAAGGATTAAAAAAAAAAAGACATAGAGTGGCTGAATGGATTAAAAAAGACCTATCTATATGCTACCTACAAGAGACTCACTTTAGATGTAAGGACACACACTCTGAAAGTGAAGGGATGGGAAAAGCTATGCCATGCAAATGGAAACCAAAAGGAAGTTGGAGTAGCTATCCTTAAACAAAAGAAAGGAAAGACTGTAGTAAGAGACAATGAAGGGACTTACATCATGATAAAGGGGTCAGTCCAAAAAGGTGATACAACATTTCTAAATATTTACACACCCAACATAGGAGCACCTGAAGAGATGAAGCAAATATGAACCCATCTAAAGAGAGAGATAGACAACAACACAACAATAGTAGGGAACTTGAATGTGCTACTTAATCAATTCAGACAGAAAATCAATAAGGAAACATCAGCTTTAAATGGCACATTAGACAAGGTGGACTTAGATATATACAAAACTTTTCATTCAAGAACAACAAAATATGCATTCTTCTTAAGTGCACAAGAAATATTCCCAAAATGGATAATAATAAATTTAAGAGGGTTGAAATCATACCAAACATTTTTTCCAAGCACAATGTTATGAAACTAAACTAGAGATTAAACTGGAAAATTCACAAATATGTGGATGTTAAACAACATGCTATTGAACAACTAACTGAAGGATCAAAGAAGAAATCAAAAGAGAAAGAAAAATACACCTTGAGACAAATGAAAATGGAAACACAATATATCAAAGTTTATGGGATGCACCAAAAGCAGTTTCAAGAGTGAAGTTCATAGCAATAAATGTCTACTTCAAGGAACAAGAGAATTCTCAAACAATCTTAACTTGAGGTATACTCAAGGAACTAGAAAAGAATAAATGAGACCCAAAGTTAGCAGAAGGAAGGAAATAAGGAAGGAAATAACAAAGATTATAATGAATGAAATAGAGACTAAAAAGACCATAGAAAACATCAATGAAGCTAAGGGCTTGTTCTTTGAAAAGATAAACAGAATTGACAAACCTTTAGTTAGACTCACCAAGAAAAAAAGAAATAAAATCAGAAATGAAAGAGATTTACAACTGGTACCACAGAAAGCAGAAAGGATCATGAGAGTCTAGTATGAATAATTATATACTAGCATTGGACAGCTGAAAGAAAAGGATAAATTCCTAGAGACATACAAACCTATCAAGACTAAAATCTGAACAGACCAATTGCTAGTATAGAGATTTAATCAAATTAAAAAACCTCCAAAGTCCAGACCAGACAGCATCATTGGTGAATTCTACCAAACATTCAAAGATGGAATATTACCAATTCTTTATAAACTCTTCAAAAAATAATAAAAGAGGTAACTCTTCCAAGCTCATTTTATGAGGTCAGCATTACTAATACCAAAATCCAACAAGGAAGCCATAAGACAAGAAAATTAAGGCCAGTACCCTTGATGAACACAGATTCAGAAATCCTCAGCAAAATATTAGGAAACCAAACTCAACAATATATTAAAAGGATCATAGACCATGATCAAATGGAATTTATTCCAGGAATGCAAAGGTGGTTCAACATCTGCAAATCAGTCAATGTGATGCACCACATTACCAAAATGGAAAAAAAAAAAATCATAGGATCATCTTAATAGATACAGAAAAAGAATTTGACAAAGTTCAACATCCATCTATGATAAAAACTCTTAACAAAGCAGGTATGGAGGGAACATACCTCAACATAATAAAGGCCATGTGTGACAAAGCCCACAGTTAACATCATACTCAATGGTGAAAAGATGTAAGCCTTTCCTCTAAGATCAGGAACATGACAATGTAGTCCTGAAAGTCCTAGGCAAAGCAATTAGGCAAGAAAAGATATAAAAGGCATCTGAATCGGAAAGGAAAAAGTTAAACTGTCTTTACTTGCAAATGACATGATAGACATAGAAAACCATAAAGACTCTATGAGAAAACTGTTAGAATGAATAAATGAGTCAGTAAAGTTGCAGGATGAAAAATCAATACACAAAAGTCTGTTGCATTTCTGCACAGTAAGAATGAACTACTAGAAAGAGAAGTTAAGAAAGCAATCTCATTCACACCTGCGTCAAAAAGAATAAAAGACCTATAATAAATTTAAGCAGGGAGGTGAAAGACCTGTTTTGAAAACTACAAGATACAAATAAGTGGAAGGATGTTTCATGTTCATAGGTTGAAAGAATTACATTGTTAAAATGTGCACACTGCTACCCAAAGCAATCTATAGGCTCAAAGCAATTCTTATCAAAATTCCAATGGCATTTTTCACAGAAATGTAACAAACAATCCTAAAATTTGTATAGAACCATAAAAGACCCCTTATAGCCAAAGCAATCTTGAGAAAAACAAAGCTGGAGATATTTCACACTCTGATTTCAAACTGTATTACAAACCTATAGTAATTAAAACAGCATGATATTTGGCAAAAATAGACATATACATGAATGAAACAGAATAGAGAACACAGAAATAAACCCATGTATAATAGTCAATTAATTTATGACGAAGGAGCTAAACTATACAATGGGGGAAGGACAGTCTTTTCAGTAAATGGTATTGGGAAAGTTGGACAGCCACATGCAAAAGAATAAAATTGGACTGGTATCTTATACCATATGCAAAAATTAATCCAAAATACATTAAAGACCTGAATGTAACCCTTGAAACCACAGAATTCCTAGAAGAAAACATAAACAGTAAACCCCTTGTCATAGATCATGCTGATGATTTTTTTTAGAAGAATTCTAAAAGTGGGATTATTGGTCAAAAGTCTATGAAATGTGGATTCTAGACACTGCTTTAGAGTTTTAATAAGGGCAGTATTTAATTTGCACCAGATAAGCTATCTGACTCTATCAGATAGGGGCAAGGATTGAGAGAATAAAATTTCTTAAAGATTAGGTGAAGCTTTAGTTGTTAATTATTTACTTAACCTTTAAAAAAATATTTACTTAACTTTAAACAGAGTCATTGCTTGTGCTCCCTTGATATTATGGAATACTTTTATTTTTCTCCTAGTTGATGTGTACCTAATTTGGTCTCTTTATCATAGAAGATCAAAAGTATACCTTTGTTGTATTATTCAGATATAGATAGTATTTTAATTGAAATCTGTACCTTCCAAATCTACCTGAGAGCCTGGCACATGATAGGTCCTCTATAAATATTTTGTAATTTTCTCTGAAGATACTCAACAGGTTGCTATAGGAGATGAGATGATCTAGAGGATTCCCCCTTTCCCTCTAATCTAAATGTTTTCCATTACTATATGCAGTAGAATGTATTGCTAAGGGTAGTGTAGGAACCATAGTATTGAAATCTCTGTCCGATCCTTCTGTAAAAAGAGAAAAGAACGACCTATTTGAATCAGACATTTGACAATGACAATGTATATTGGGCAGGGGCAGGCAGAGACTAAGAGATCTGGCAGGGTGTAGAATCTAAAGGTTTCAACATTAAATTATGGCTCAAGGTCAGTCATTCTAGGGAGTGGTCTCTGAAAAATGTACTCAAAGTCATGTTCCAGATAGTGAAGTGGAATTTTGGAGGCATGTTCTTAAAAGATATGAAAAGTGTTCTCTAAAATGTAAATATAATTCTAGGATGAGTGGTTTCAATTCAGGATATGAGAGAAATACTGTGAGCTTCAGGTAATAGGAGGGGTCTGGGTGGTGCCTGAGGACCAGGGATCAGAAACTCACAAATGGGCAATAGTCTAGTTTCTGAGAGACTGGGGCATAAAGCAAGGACACTGGATGAGTATGGGGAATGTAGGAGATTGGGAGTCATATATGTGACAAATACTTATTGAAAAATGTGTAAAGCACTGTGTAAGACAAAGGAAAATGGCCAGTACTAGGGACTAAGACTTCAACACGGTGATTGAAGAATTGTAGTGTTAAGTTTGAAATGGTTCAACAGTAAGAATGATCTAGAATTTAGCCACTGTCAGGGTGGGCTGGAACCTCAGGTGGAATTTACGTGCATCAGCCCAGTACCTGGGGTTACACAATGTTGAACAAGGCAGTACAGAGTCATTTATTTTCAGTTGCTTTGGAGGATGATGGTTTAAGGTAGTCAAGGGTAGACCAAGGAAACAAGTTTTCCAAAGAGCCTCGGTTCTGTGGACCCAAAAAACAAAATTGTTTCTGGTTAAATCTCACAGATAAAGTTCTAACCTGCTAAGAAGGAAGTTATTTTTAAAAAATCTGGGGCACCTGGGTGGCTCAGTGGGTCAAAGCCTCTGCCTTTGTCCAGGTCATGATCCCAGGGTCCTAGGATCAAGCCCCACATCCCCTGCGTCGGGCTCTCTGCTCAGCGGGGAGCCTGCTTCCCACCCTCCTCTCTGCCTGCCTCTCTGCCTGCTTGTGATCTCTGTCTGTCAAGTAAATAAATAAAATCTTTAAAAAAAAAAGAAAAAATAAAAAATCTTAAATCACTCTAAGGGGCCAGAGCAGCTTCCCACATAGATGACTGCCAAAACCTTGTCATTTCATTAGAGAAGGAAGATCTTCCCTCCACCTAGCCTGCCAACTATTGTTTAGAAATTTCTTTATGCTGTGTAGATGTGTGAAATTCTACCATGACTCCTCATTAGTCCAGCTGAAAACATATGGGAGTTGAGTATGAATTGGTTCATTAAGATCTATATTATTTTAATCAGTGAGGAAAGGGTATGGGTGTTCTTTAAAAAAGTGAATCTAAGAGAGGGAGGGGAAATGTTACTAATGTTCTAATGGGTGACTAAGATAAAGAAAAGGGAAAGATATAAAATGTCTGCAAACCATCTTTGACTATTTTAAAACTACCTTTCAAGGAGACGGAATAAAAATTCTTGAGTGGACCCCCTGTCATCCTATGCTCTTTGAAATGATAACAGTATTTTTGCATTATGCCAATGGTGTTCTCTTTATAGATTCCAAATTCCCTGGTTAACCTGCTGAAAGGTTATTTTGTTGCATGTGGAACCCAATAAAATTATTGATTTCTAAAGTGTTTGTAGGGTGAAACTCAATTCAGTGAATAAATTAATAAAATGAATAAATGATAAAGAAATTGAAACATAATAAATTAATAAAAGCCTCAATGTAAAATGCCTTTTAATATGTTCAGGAGGGAGTGTTTCAGTTACTAAATGGATTGCTGTTAAATGAATTAAAAAAACAAAATAAATTTTAAAATGCTCTATTATTCATTAAAGTACTTTAGTGCCTCATTAATCTATTTTAGATCACTTAGGCCCATAAGTGCCTATTGTCAAAAGCTGATAAAGTGTGAGCAATTGCTTTTCATACCCTCCAGTCAACTGAAAGCAATAACACTTCTTAAGGTGTTAAGGTCAAGTCTATAGGGCATAACGTAAGCATCTTTGCAGCTTGCAAACTTTTTAAAAGGGACATTTGGAGAAGTTATTTTCATGATTATAGAGAGTCACACTTTAAAATTTGTTGTTCTTTAAAAATTTTTTTTAAATGAAATGGAAGAAATCCTCAATTTTGAACAACTCCGTTTCCCTCCTTACCCAAAGAAAGCACTGTTAAAGTAAGACCCCTCAGTGGACCAGCCTGAAATTTTTCCTGTGTTATATATCTCAGATGCAACTTCCAGTTTGTTTCGAGCAATGTTGTAGTCTCTGAGAGGTAAGTTACATGTCCTTGAAGCTCTAGGGCTTCTAAGATAAGGTAAATGTGTATAAATGATTTTACAGGCAAATTTACACTCTAAGTTTACAAACATGTATGATGGAGAGAGCACTGGATGCTGCTTCTGCACTGTGTGACCTCTGTTAAGTCTCAGTCTTTCTGAATTAGGAGGTGACAGATTCAATGGGGATGGCAGATTGAATGGCAAGGATGCTCCCTTCTAGGCCTCATGATCTCTGTCCTTTTAAAGGAAATGTAGAATAAGCAAAATCATAGAGGATAAGTTTTAACACCCAGGGCACTGAAACGGTCATGAAAAAACAAAGTAAAAGGTGTATTAGAATGTCTTTGGGTAAATGGATTGAGGATGTTTAAAGGTGGAAACTTTTCTTTTGTTACCCATAATCAATTAGGAACATCTGATTTTACCGTGGAATTTTTTTTTAAGGATTTTATTTATTTGTTTGACAGAGAGAGAGATCACAAGTAGACAGAGAGATCACAAGAGACAGAGAGAGAGGAGAAGCAGGCTCTCCGCTGAGCAGAGAGCCCAATGTGGGGCTCTATCCCAGGACCCTGAGATTATGACCTGAGCTAAAGACAGAGGCTTAATCCACTGAGCCACCCAGGTGCCCCACCGTGGGATAGTAACTCTATTCTGAACATTCTTTAGAATAATCCATTTCTTAAAAATTAACATAATGTATCATTTGCCCCGGGGGTACAGGTCTGTGAATCATCAGTCTTACACAATTCACAGCACTCACCATAGCACATATCTTCTCCAATGTCCATCACCTATCCACCCCCCCACCCCCAGCAGCCCTCAGTTTGTTTCCTGAGATTAAGAGTCTGTGATAGAGGAATTTGAGGTGCAGGGCGGGGGTTCTTGGGGGGAAGTTAGGGAAAAATGAAACAAGATGGGTCCGAGGAGGGAGACAAATCATAGAACAAGCCACTTTAATGAGGCCCAACTTTGATTTAACAAGAGTTGGAAATCTAAACAGTGGGAAAATCCATACCACCTGGGGTTCTCTTTGGGCTATGTTTCTGCAGTAGAAATCCTGATCCTTTTCCACTTATTCCCCTCCTCCCCCAGAGTTCATCACAATTTTGGGTTTCTGTCAGATCTCTCAGGAAAGAAACCCTCTCATCCATGAGATAAAAACTCATACGACCAAGTCATCTTTGGATGGTCATTTTTCCTGGATATGGCCTACCAGAAAAATGAAGACAAACAAACAAAACAAATAACCTGAAAAAATCCCAAACCCAACAAAAAACTAGAGTAGAGATAATGAGAGAGGTAGAGCTCTTAGGAAATCAATCTAGTGCCTGGGTCAAGCCATACCTGAACTCCTGAATTTTCAGTTATGGAGCAAGTAAATTTCTTTATCAGCATTAGTTAGATGGAATTGTTTTCTATCATTTGCTCCCAAAAGAGCAATTGTTGGAAAAAAAAAGTAATATGAAATTCCAGCCATTTATCAATATAATTTTTTAAGATTTTATTTATTTATTTGACAGACGGAGATCACAGAGAAGCAGGCAGAGAGAGGAGGAAGCAGGCTCCCTGCTGAGCAGAGAGCCCGATGCGGGGCTCGATCCCAGAACCCTGGGTTCATGACCTGAGCCAAAGGCAGAGGCTTTAACCCACAGAGCCACCCAGGCGCCCCCATTTATCAATATTAATTAGTATGTTTCTTCGACTCTAAGATGCCAATGATTGCAATATGTATCATTTATTTAATAATATTTAAAGAGGAGAAAAATTCTTCCATATTAAATATATGGATCAATTTTTCGATAAATTTGTATTTTGGAAATTTTTTTAAGACTTTATTTATTTATTTGACAGAGATAGGCAAAAAAGGCAAGCAGAGAGAGAGAGAGAGAGAGAGAGAGAGAGGGAAGCAGGCTTCCTGCTGAGCAGAGAGCCCATGCGGGGCTCCATCCCAGGGTCCTGGGATCATGACCTGAGCCGAAGGCAGAGGCTTTAACCCACTGAGCCACCTGGGCGCCCCTGTATTTTGGAAATATTAAACGCAAAAAATATGCATTAGAATGATGAAATAAGGAAATTAAAACACTTTACCTTTTCTTAATTATAATAGTTGAAATTATTCTTTTGATTAAATGACAAGTTTGAAGGGCACTTAGGAGAGTAGGGAGAAAAAGCACAGTAGTATTTTGGAACAGGAACTCTGTGCATGAAATGAGATCTCATGGAGAAATATTGGAGTGAAGGTCTTTGGACATTACAAAGCATAATGGCATTGGGTAGTAATACTTTGATGCAAGAGGCAAGCTAAGAGTAAGATAATGGTAGTGGTGTATATTGTGCTTGACATAGAAGATATGATGGTCACCATGGCATTTGTGGTTTCTGCCCTCACCAGGCTCACAGTTCAGTGGGCCAGTTTAGTGGATTTATCACTATTCCTGATAGTCTCTTCCATCTTCATCCTCAGGTCCTGGCTTCTAGTCTTTTTCTGCTGAATCTTCTCTTCCGCTGGGGAGCCCTATTGACAAGGTCCCAGTATTTCCATTCTGGTTCTCTCCAGAAAAGTCTCTTCATCAAGCTTTACAAACCCACCATCTAGGCTCTCCCTTTCTTTCTTTTTCTTCCTTTCTTCCTTTCTTCCTTTCTTTCTTTTTTGAGAGAGAGCACATGCACAATTTAGGGGAGGGCAGAAGGAGAAGGAGAATCTTAGGCAGTTTCCACACCCACTGTGGGAACCCTGTGCAGGACTTGATCTCACAATCCTGAGATCATGACCTGAGCTGAAATCAAAGAGTCAGATGCTTGAGGGATTGAGCCACCCAGGAGCCTGCATCTAGCCTCTTTTTACAGCCTTGATCTTTTCAAGGCATTTATGAGTTACAAAACGGCCTTTCTTTGTTCTCTTATAAGGTTTGTATATGAGGGTGGGTTTATCTCATTTACCTTGGTGTCCTACTGGCAAAACCAATAGAGAAAGAGCCCATTCTAGCTTTATTTACTGAAAGCACTACACTTACAATTTATAAGCTATTTATTAAAAATCTCCCTGTCACCTGTAGTGATGGATGTTAACTGGACTTATTGAGATCATTTCACAATATAAACAAATACAAAATCATTTTTAATTAATTAACTAATACCTCTCCTTATTCCCCCAAAGATATTAAGTGGCTTTCAGGAAATATATATAATGAAGAAGCATAGTTTTTCTTCTCCTAGACATATTCTGGGATATTAATAGATATCATGACAAAACTGCTCTATGTTCAAATTTGTTTAGAATTTTGGTTAAACGAACTTGAGTGGGTTTTTAAAAAATTCGGTACTAAGTGACTCTTGGGGATTGCATGGGGCTATAGTATTATACAACTATTTCAAATGTATTTCAAAAATACATTTTAAAAAGTCTTTTTTTTTCTTGATAATGCATCTATTAACATATATAAGGACTGGTGTTCTAGGGAATCCAGTTGAAGAGATGCTTAATTAAATAAAAATAAAATCAACAGCAGGAAAAGCCAAAACAGAGTAAATTATACCAGAAGAAAAAAAACCTCACAATAAAGTCTCAAATGATTTAGCTGTAAATTTGCTTTTGACCTTCCTGAAGGTGAAAGCAAACGAGAAACATGGTTTACTACATAATTCTCACTGTATGGGAAGAAGAAAGAACACATTTCCTTGGGGGCAAGACACACTGCCACTGGATTATGACAAATGTGTTTCAGTTGGATCACATAAGGTTTTTGGGTATTTTTTCGTAGCCTTCCTAATGTCAACCTTTGTGTAGGTGACAGGAGAATAAGCTAGGTAGGTTTTACCAGAACCAGGGGTCCAGTAGTCAGGCTGTTTCATCAGTCATCAGAGGTGAGTTCTTGTGAGGTCATTTCAAGTGTGGAGCAGCAGATAGCAAAGAGACAGAGTCTGAATGTCAGAAATATACAGAGAAGTCACTGGACAATTTCATATAACCACACAGCACCTCCCCCACTGGGGTTCCATTTGAAAATAAGCTCATGTGAATCAAAACCTAGTATTAGCCATCCATTCATATGTCCATCTTCTATTTATTTAAGGGGATGTTGTGTATGCCTTTGAAGGCATCATTTTAATTTTCAGAAATGAGGGTGGGATATTTTTTCATATGTGGTTTTATGTTATATGTGCTCCATCTACAAAGGAACCATGAAATGAAACTGTTGACCTAATCACTGAGTTGATGAAATTCTTCATTTGTCTAAGATGTGGGAGTTAGATCACATTCTTGTGGAAAAGATGGCCTTAGGGAGTCACTTTATGAAAATGGTCAACTTTCTAAATACTGGTTTGACCAACCCTGTTTTCAGCAGACATAGAACTTGATCACTTGTTCAGTAGTTTATTGATGATATTTGGTAGGATAATTATGTGCTATATTTCTTTATACCATGAAAAAGAATTCCTCATCTATCGTTCTTTATGAATTATAGCACAGAATCCCAATAAAAACCTCAGAAGTTAAATTTTCAACATTAAGAAATACTAGATTATGATGGTCTGAGCCCAGCTCCATCATCTACTTAAAATAGTTGCGTGGACTTAGGCAATTGCTTGAATCTCTCAGAATCTCAGTGTCTTTATCTGTTAAACAGGAAAAATATTAGTTACACACCTCAGAAGGATGTGATGAGGAATGCATAGACAACACAAGCAAATTCTTGGAGACTGGCACATAAAAATCACTCAATAATTTTCTGATATGATGATGATGATTGAATACTTTATGAGGAAGCTTAGATTCATTGACTACTGTAGTACTGTTCTTAAGATTGTGTAAACCGCAGACCATTCAAGTGTACCTAAATAAGGAAAGATAAGATCAGCTCTCTCCTTTTTACTGTCATTTTAAAGGACAGCTGATTGCCATGAAGTGACAAATATAGATCTATATTAAAACAGTTTATTTTCAAATGTCTGCTGACACCTGACAGCCCCAGAGGTTACTAGCATTCAGCACTAAATTTTAAAGTTCAAACTATGTTTCCATTATTTAATGAAGCTTTGCTGTTCTTTTTTCCCCCAGAAATTATAGTTTCATTGTTTCTGTGTGAACTTCCATTAAGAATGTCATGTTCTAAATGTCATCTTAACAGCTGCTTTTAGAATTCATCATCATTGTAGGATTTGGGAAACTATTAATTGGATTGAAGGAATGGTGGCAGTTTTAGCATAGTATCTGGGAAATACAAATAGAAGGAAAAATTAGAAAGGAAGGAAACAATGTCTATCATGGCATCAATGCATTTTTTTCTGTAGACATTTATCACAAACATAGTTGTCACTTAAAATAGCCTTAATATACTTATGTGTTTTCTTATAGATACTCGAGTCATTTGTGGTGGAATAAGCTGCTTGAGAAGAGATCAAGTTAAATAATTTATTAGAACAATTGTTTTCATTGCTGATGGCTTGTAAATGGAAAGAAAAAAATCAATGAAATCATTTTATGTTGAGAAAAGATTCCAAAACAAAATGTCATGGTCATATAACACTTGAAGATTGGATATAGCCAGACCATGAAGACCCTGACCTGCTCGAAGTTAATATCGTTTCTAGAGTTCAGAGAGCACACATTCGATAGAACATAGTAATTGACAAAAGACATGTTAGCATATTGTATATGTGATTGTGTTTGCACTAACACCAACCCTGTCTATGCCAAAGGGCACATCAACATTTCAGAAAGAGATACTATACTACAGTTTCTAGTTACTTCAAAGTTTTTAGATATATCCCACAAAATGATTAGTAACTCTAATTAATTGATACAGCTACTTACTGATAATTTCTAAATAAAAAATCTAGTAAAAATTAAAAATTCCAGGAATGTGAAAAAAAGCAATTCTAATATAAAACCATGACAGTGATTATGAGTAAACATTGTGAATATGTGTTCACAATAGGGCATTTCACAGCTACTTATTTGTTCTGAAGAATTTTATTAAAAGCAATAATTAATCAACCCTTATTTAGTGTTAGTATTTCATTAAGAGCAGGATGGTTAGTGCTATTGTTTTATATAGAGCGAGACATATCATTTGGTGAAAGCCTAATTTATCTGACTTCATTGATCTTTTCCTTTCTTTTAAAATTTTCAAATGGAATCTCAAGTGAATAAATTAGTAAATTTATCATTTTCTCTCTAATACTGTCATAAGGACAGTTTGATAAAATAGCTCATTATAGTCAATGATGTGAAATATGAGTTTCATCAGCATATTTTCATCAAATGCGGCCACAGAAATTAGTTTGCTATTATCAAGGACTGTGGAATGCAAAAATAAAATTAAGCATGCTATTATACTGGTTAAATTTTGGGATTGACCCAAGTGAATTAAAAAAAAGAAACTTCTAGTGACAAAAGAAAATCAAATCACCCAAAATTAATTGACAAGTGATAATGCTAGTCATGTAATGACTATGTTTGAAATAAGTTGTCATCCTCTTCAAAGGTAGCTTTCAGGTCTACTTTTTCTATGCAGTCATAGTACTAAGATGTGATTTTTAAGCATTCTTTTGGCAAAGCTAATCAAATTCTATATGTAATAGGGACCACTTGTTATCTGTAACTGTTGTTCTTGAGAATTCAGCAATTGGAAGTTCCTATTGTATCTGTATTTGAAATCCTCATTTTCCTTAAAATGGGACATTTAAGGAGTGACAGATAAGTCTTCTTGATTTTGATTGGTTTATGGTGAATGTATCTACATCCATGACATGATAATATTAGGACATTTCAGTCCTGTAAACTATTGTTTACAGTTAACTATTGTTACGAAAATACACATAGCCAATCACTGCAAAACGTAGTGGCATACAAAAATAAGCATTTATTTAGCTCATGGGTTTGTGGGTAGATGAGGTTGGATGTTCTTGGCTGGGGTAACTGGTTGGGTGAGTCAGCTCCAGAGACTTCTCATCCTCCTCTTGGAATCAGCAGGTTGTCTGGGCATATTCCTCTTATAGCAATGGTAGACAAACAAGAGAACAAGTGAAAACATCTGAGGCCTTTTAAGGTCCAAGTTCAGAAATGGCACATAATCTTTTCCAAAACATTGGTCAAAATCATATGGCCAAACCCAAAGTTGAGGGATGGGGCAATATGCTTTACTATTTGAATCTGAATGGGATAAATTACAGAATCAAATGGCAGAGAATATGGGTACAGGGAGGGTTGAAGAATCTGTGCGGGGGATGAGATTTACCATAACATCAATTTCATTAAGGTAAATGCTAAACACATTAAGTTAAACCATGAAGAGGATAAAGAAGATAAAAGGAGATAAAAAAATTGGTATGACTGTCTAGCTTTTTTCACAAAATCATTGCAAGTGTGGGGATATGCTACCAGCCCACTATAATTTAAATTCCTAATGTATCATATCTATACATGAATCAATGGTAGGTGTTAAAAAATAAAATGCTTTCTATACTATTTTGTGGAAAGTTAGAATATTTAGGTAGTTTCACAAATAAAAATATATGTATGTTCCTTTGATTATGATTATACCAGAAGGAAACTCAGATATTATTATTTGATTTAATTTTTCTACCTAAAGGTTTCAACAAAAATTTTTTATTTCCATTGACTTTTTTTCTTGACTTTCTAACTGAACTGTAAAAGTCACAACACCTAAAGTACCATAGCCACTCTAACCCAGCTCAAATGTACGTTATGACAGATGAGCTTGAGCAAATTTTGTTTTGAAGTAGGTAGAGAATAACTCATAAATAACAGTGAAATGAAATCTTTTATAGAAACATTTTGTAATTTAGTGAGCAGGAAATCTGAAATCTCAAGCATCTGGAATCATGTCATATTTGGAAATATAAAAAAAAAATCTGTTCATTTATGTAAAAGCTAAAGAGGTGGTGAAGGGAGAGCAGAAAAAATAAGTCAGAAGAGGGAGAGATAGTAGAGGAATCAAGAGGACAGGGCCCGGAAAGTACAGAGTAAATATCAGAAGAATGCTGAGAGTTACAGATATTTAGGGATTATGTGATGTTTTCTCATAGCAGAGAAAGGGAAGTTAGTATTAAAATGTCAGAAAATAGGTGGCTTAGTTGTTAGGCATCTGCCTTTGGCTCAGGTCATGATCCCAGGGTGCTGGGATCAAACCTCACATCGGGCTCTCTGCTTGGCGGGAAGCCTTCTTCTCCCTCTCCCACTACCCTTGCTTGTGTTCTCTCTCTCTGTCTCTCTCTCTTACAAATAAATAAATAAAACCTTAAAAAAATTTTTTAAAATGTTGGAAAATAAGGGTGCTTTGAGTGGCTCAGTCTGTTGAGTCTGTTGAGTGGCTCAGTCTGTCTTCGGCTCACAGTGTGATCCCAGGGTTCTGGGATCAAGCCCAGTTTAGGGCTCCCTGCTCAGTGGGGAGCCTGTTTCTCCCCCTGCCTCTGTCTCTTGGCTTGTGCTCTCTCTCTTTATCTCAAGGAGATAAATAAAATCTTTACAAGAAAATAAAAAATAAAATGTCAGAAAGTAGAAAAACCAAAAGGTAATTTACATTTTAGTATATGCTAATGGTAACATGTGTCATTTTAATACCACTTTGCTGGGGCACCTGGGTGGCTCAGTGGGTTAAGGCCTCTGCCTTCGGCTCAGGTCATGATCCCAGGGTCCTGGGATCAAGCCCCGCATCGGGCTCTCTGCTCAGTGGGGAGCCTGCTTCCTCCTCTCTCTGCCTGCCTCTGCCTGCTTGTGATTTCTATCTGTCAAATAAATAAATAAAATCTTTTAAAAAAATAAAAAAAAATAAAACCACTTCAACCCTGGAACAGCTCAGTAGACTGGAATAGGGAATGTTTTATGAAAAGGAAGGCTAAGCATTACTGGACACCATTGTTTTTAGGTGGGGTTCCTCTGAAGATGCATAAGCTTGTGCAGTTGGATTCTGAGAAGGCTTTTGTTTGAAGTAGTGTGACAAAGTCAGTCACAACAAAGTAGAAGAATGGAGCCTATATAACAGTGTAAATTTGAATGCATACAAGTAACAGAGGGATTGTAGTTTTTCAGTTTATATCACAGGATATCCTCTATCTTCCTGGAAACACATAAGGCATGAATGTAAGAATGTTGTGCAAACCTTAACAGAGAAAGTGTACATCTGAATGTGACTGAAAACTAAAAATAAAGGGAAACATTGGCAGATCTATAAAATATTGACTGACCTGTATTAATGATTAAAAGCCTCAGAAAGATCAGCCTTACAGATTCTTTGTGAAAGCCAAGGCAACTACAACAATATAGTCTATAGTGATTAATATGAGTGTGGACTTTGGAACTCAATAGAGCTGAGGTTGAGTACCACTCTTTTCTACCCAGCACGAGTGACACTGGGTCAGTTATTCAAACACCCTTTGCCTTCCTTCCTTCATATATAAACTAAGGATAATAATACCGACTTTATAATCTTGTGAAAATGAAATGAGTGTCTAATGAAAGCACTATTGCTTGGTTATAGAATAAGAATTCAACAAATGTTAGCTATCATTATTATTATTACCGAGCATTCAGCAAATACAAAGGACCTAGGCTTAAAAATGTGCATTTCTCATTCTTAGAGAAAAGATCAAAGTGAAAAGAGCTCTCCATCTGGCTTATTGTTAATTACAGTGGTAAATTACCTTCTTAGGAAAAAAAAGAAGGCTCATCAATCTGCCATATGCTTTCTCAAAAGACTAGCTTTAGGTTCTGAAGTCAGAAGTCATTTGAGAAGGCTACAAACAGCCACTGTCAAGAATTAGTACATAAGGAAACCATGAAAAAGTTCTGTAGCTTTTTCTCACCCTGAAAACAGTTTAGTCCTTGAATGGCAATCCAGAACAAATAAATGGAGGCTAATTTAACAATCATTTCCATCTTCACCAGGGCATGTGGGTCTACATAGCATTGACTGTTTTTAATATGGCCTTATTTTTGTAAGAGAAAACCTTTTGAAGGCTGAAAAATTTATTTTACCTGGAGTATTTGAGGTCAGCATGTATTTAATTGCTTATTATTTAGAAGCTACTAGCTAGATGGAGTAACACATTAAAAAAATTCTTACTGTTGGGGTGCCTGCGTGGCTCAGTCATTAAGCATCTGTCTTTGGCTCAGGTTATGATCCTGGAGTCCTGGGATAGAGTCCTGCATCAGGCTCCCAGCTCAGTGGAGAGCCTGCTTCTTCCTCTCCCTCTGCTGCTCCCCCTGCTTGTGCTCTCTTTCCCTCTTGCTGTCTCTGTCAAATAAACAAACAAAATCTTAAAAAAAAAAATGTTTACTGTTTCTATCACTGCTAAAGGGTAATATTTTTATTGCCTAGATGTTGTAGTATTTAACTTGAAGAGGCACCTAATGAGAGCAGTGGTATTTTGAACATTGTCCTGATTGTACTTTATTGTTTCAATCCATTGGATGATCCTGTTGTTATTCAGGATGATATATAATTACAAAATACATAGCATGAGAAATGTTATCCCTCGCTACAGTAATATAGCGATCTCAGACTCTCCATGGGCAAATTTAAATGTTGCCTGTGTCTAGATCCTCTTACAAAGTAATAAGGCTTTTTGACAGTTATGACTTCATGTTGTTCCTAATGACACCTTCACAAGTTTGTAGGCCTTGAAATAAGATGTTATCATATTCTTCAAATCCAATTTCTTGACATACTGACATATCCTTCTGATTGAAGCTAGTAACCACAATTCCAGAGGGATTACAAAGATAAGGAGTGAGGTCCTCTGTTGAATGCACACCCTCTTGTTACCATCTCTTGCTCTAGCCAGTGTTACGGTGATCAGTTCCCAGAAGGTTTTTGTGAACTTCAGGCAGATGCCATCAGAACGTGTCTCATCTCAAGTCAAATCCCACCCCCAAATCCCACCCCCAAATCCCAAATCCCAGGATGGCATGGGATAGCTGTGAAAATCCCATCAGCATTCACACATATGAAGTGAGGCTGAGGAAACACCATGGGGCCATCCTTGACCAATGAAGATGGGAGATAATGAATCAGTGTTTCTCCCTTTTGCTGATTATGAACCAGGTACTATTTTTTTAATCCCCATTTTCAGATGAAGAAACTGAGGCACAAAAAGGATAAGTGATTTGATTAAGGTCACATAGCTAATAAGCGACCAGAGAGTCTAGTTACAACCTGTGACCCTAACCTCTCTACTCCACTCTCTCGTTTCACTAGCACAACTATTCTTGATCCTCTTTATTATTTCCCAAATGCATGAAATTAGAAAATTTTGGGAGACCTCACTCTTTTCCAGATGACTTCTCTCTGCATATGCCTAAAAAGCAATGCTGCTCTCCTGAGCCACATGTAACTGTGGGAAAGAAATCTCAGAAATTACTCCTGAAAAACGAACAAGACTAACTTTTGAACAGAAGGTTGCCCAGAACAGTCATTTCCATTATCAAGAATCATCTTCTCATAAGGATTGTTTCTTACCTTTCCCTTAATCACATCTTCTAAAAGCATGAGTATGTGCACACTTGCTTGTGCTCATGTGCAAGTGTGCACACACACAATGTGTGCATAACCACACACTCATAGAGTTAGTATGAGTCCATTATCTTTTAGCACTTTAAGCTGTGGAAATGTCTGTTGTCATCTTGTCTCTCTTTCCTTGTAGAAAGGTTCTATCTACAAAGAAGTTTGTGGAATTCTTTTTCAATTTTATTTATTTTTGTGTATGTATGTATGTATGTATGTATGTATGTAGAGTGCATGCCTGTGAATGCAAGTGGTGGGGGGAGGGGCTGAAGGAAAGGGGGATCTGAGGCAGGGTTCATTCTTACCATGAGATAATGACCTTAGCTGAAATCAAGAGTCGGACTGAGCTACCCAGGTGCCCCTTTTTTCAGTTTTGAAATCCCAATTATTCTAATGTTGTTTCGTCTTATGGTGTCACTTATCTCTCAAATTCTCCCCTCGTGGTCCAGTATTTGTTTGTCCCTCTTTTGCTCAGCTTCTTTATTCTCTGTCATTTGGTCTTCTGTATCACTAATTCTTTCTTCTGCCTCATTTATCCTAGCAGTAAGAGCCTCCATTTTTGATTGCACCTCTTTAATAGCTTTTTTGATTTCAACTTGGTTAGATTTTAGTTCTTTAATTTCTCCAGAAAGGGCTTTTATATCTCCAGAGGGGGTTTCTCTAATATCTTCCATGCCTTTTTTGAGCCTGGCCAGAACCTTGAGAATCGTCATTCTGAACTCTAGATCTGACATATTACCAATGTCTGTATTGATTAGCCTTCGGTACTGCCTCTTGTTCTTTTTTTTTTGTGGTGAGTTTTTCCGCCTTGTCATTTTGTCCAGATAAGAGTATATGAAGGAGCAAATAAAATACTAAAAGGGTGGCAAAGACCCCAGGAAAATGTGCTTTAACCAAATCAGAAGAGACCCCAAATCGTGGGGGGGAGAAAGGGGATAAAACGAAGTTCAGAAAAAAAAAATTTAAAAAAGAAAACAAATAAAGAAAAAATATAAAAAGAAAAAATATATATATATATTAGACTGGTGACTAGAACAGGGTCACCCACTTAATTTTGGGAGTATTGTGTTCTCTTAGAAGAAACTACCTCCCAAAATTTTAAGAATGAAAAACGTATATAAGGGTAAACACAATGAAGGGATGGAATATACCTATAAAGATGAAAAAAAAAATTTTTTTAATTTCTAAAAAAGGAGTTGATAAAGTAAGTTGGTTGAGAGAATAAAGAAAAAGAAAGTGGAGAGAATTTGCTCGGGCTGGAGACTAGAACAAGCCCAGAGCTGGATTTAGGGTATATTTTGATCTATCAGAAGAAGTTGTACCCCAAATTTTTTAGAAGAAAAAACCCTATGTGTATACAAAAAATAAAGTTAAATACAATGAAGGATAAAATATGACTATAATAACAAAGGTTCAAAAAAGATTATTTTTTTTATGAAAGATATTGTTAAGATAAACTAGTTAAAAAACGTTAAAAAAGAAAAGGGTAAAAGTTAAAAAAAATTTAGCCGAAGAAAAAAAAATTAAAAAAAGATTAAATTAACTGCAAGACTAAAAATCATGGGGAGAAAGCCATGAATTCCGTGCTTTCCTTTCTCCTCCTCTGGAATTCCACTGCTCTCCTTGGTAAGTGAATTTGGTCTTGGCTGGATTTCTTGTTGATCTTCTGGGGGAGGGGCCTGTTGTAGTGATTCTCAAGTGTCTTTGCCCAAGGCGGAATTGCACCGCCCTTACCAGGGGCTGGGCTAAGTAATCCACTCGGTTCGCTTTTGGGAGCTTTTGTCGGCTGAACACTTTCCGTAGAGTTCCGGAGGATGGAAATGAAAATGGCGGCCTCCCAATCTCTGGCCCGGAGGAGCCAAGAGCTCGGTGCCCCACTCCTCAGTGCGCCCTCAGAGAAAAGTGCTCAATCACTCTCATTTCCCTGGCCTCCGGCTGTGCTCCGAGCTCACCCAGCCTGCGACTGGTTCAAGGTAACCCCAAGCTGAGAGTTCACTCCTCGGCTCTGTCTCTGTTGCCGGCTTCCCCGCTCTAATACCTGCAAGCTCTGCCGCACTCAGACACCCCTGATCCTTCTGTGACCCTGTAGGACCTGGGGCCACGCTGGCCCCGCGTGGGCTTCCCCCCGGTTTAGCCTCTGGAGCGATGTCCCTCAGTGGAGCAGACTTTTAAAAGTCCTGATTTTGTGCTTCTTTGCTCTGCCATTTGCCGGGAGCCGGCCCCTCCCCCTGCGGTCTATCTTCCCGTCGCTTTGGATTCACTTCTCTGCTGGTCCTACCTTTCAGAAAGTGGCCGATTTTCTGTTTCTAGAATTGCTGTTCTTCTTCTCTTGGATCTCCCATTGGATTTGTAGGTGTTTGCAATGGTTTGATAAGCTATTGAGCTGATCTCCTGCTACCTGATGTAGTCTCAGCCTGCTACTTCTCCGCCATCTTGACTCTGTCTCCCTCAGTTTTGAAATATAAAAAGTTTACCAGGATCTATCTTGAAGTTCTTCAATCTTTATTAACTTCTTTTTTCCTGGAACATTTTGGTTTTTTTCAATGTATTTATGTCCTACATCTTAGACAATTTTCTTATGATACATTTTCCCCCCTTTAGGCATAACACTGATCTGTTTATTAGATCTCTAATATCTATCTTCTGCCTATCATCTTGGGTCTGTATGCTGTTGTGTTTCTCTAAAATCTGTTCTCCATGTCATTAAGCTTTCTGAAGTACAAAGTCCATTTTCTACTGCTTACCGTTTATTTTTAAGTTTGGCAACACCGCTATTTTATTTTTGCCTTAATTTCTTTTCTTAGCATTGCTAGATCTTGTTTTATCTAATTCTAGTGTTCTTTTTTTTTCAATTTTCCTATTTTATAAAGCACATGTTTTCTTTAATATATTTGTAAATTTGAACTAATTTTACTCTAGAAAATTCTTTTGTATCCTGAAATTAATATTCCCAAGTGCTATCTTTACCTATTTTTTAATTGCTGTGTTTCTTTTCTTCTGTTGCAGAAATTTTGTGCAAGTCTGAAGCTTTTTTTTTTATTATTATTGGTTCATCTTTGTATGAAGCTGTAATTCATGCTTTTTGTTTGTTTTTTAGGTTCTCTGCTTAGAACATGAACTGGATGGCTAGGAGATAGCCTAGCATATATTCTCTGCTTATATTTTTATGATCTGAGAGAGACAGATTGGTATGCAAAGCCACAACCTAAGAATTTTATTTCCTTACTTTGTTGTAAGCCTTGCCCAACAGGTCAGATAATTTGGTGTCTCCTGTTGTGATGGTATCTAAGGAGGATTATTGTTTTGAATACAGATGATCTCACTTTTCTTGGTAAGCCATGCTCCTTGGTAATTTTGGAGCTTAAAATGATGTTTGGCAAAGGATTGACTTATTTTCTTGGTTGGAATGTTTCCTCCTCTGATTCCTACTTGAAAATTGGGCTGTCATCAAGGTCATATTTTTCAGTGTAGGTGTTACAGAATTCAGACTGGATCCTGGCCAAAGAACCAAGCTGCACTTGGAGACCTTAGGGGATTTGAGGTTTATTTAATGCTGACGGGCTCAGAGTAATCTCCCAAGGTCTGAGCCCCCACCACAAACAAAGGGCTAGTTTATACACTTTTATTATTGTATCTGTGCCACTCTTGCTCCCGTGGCTGGCGGGGCAGGAGGAAAAACCCAGACTGGCCCCGGGTCCAGGACTGGGATCCCCTGCTGTATTTGTTGGCCACCTTAGAACAGATCTCCCTTATCATAGGAAGCAGATTTGGAGAGTATGGATGTATATATGTAGAGAGATATATGTCTAACTTCCTTCACTGCTGATCTGTGGAGAGAAAACTAGAATAAAAGAAGTCTTCCTACATTTTTGTATCTTGCTTATTGTTTGGATTGTGTATTTTTGGAGCTGAAAGTTTTTGTGGAAACCTGGAGGGCATTCTTCACTTCCTTCTTGCAATGTTGTGTGGTACTCTTAAACTGGGAGGTGAAGGGTTTTTTCTGTTATCTGTCCTCAACTTAGTCTACAAGATATCTAACTCGTAACTATTCCCTGTGGTTTACATATAAGATTGGTCATTTCTGGTGTCAGTAGATATCATTTGATTTAACATTTTTGTTACTGTGGTTCATTTTAGGACACTAAGAAAGGCTTTTTCATTTTTTGTTTTAGGACATTAGGAAAGGCTTTAAATAAATGTGTGTTCTCCAACACACTTCTTGTAAAGCATCTATGATACACTTAAAAAGATTTATTTTTTAAAAATTTTATTTATTTAATTTTTTTTAAATTTAAATTCAGTTAATTAATATATAGTGTACTATTACTTTCAGAGGTAGAGTTCAGTGATTCAACAGTCTTATATAACACCCAGTGGTCACCACGTGCCTTCCTTAATGTCCATTACCCAAATACTCCATATCCCCACCCCACTTGCCTCCAGCATCCCTCAATTTGTTTTCTTTTTTTTTCTCAATTTGTTTTCTATGATTAAGAGTCTCTTGTTGTTTGTCTCCCCCTCTAATTTTGTCTTATTTTATTTTTCCCTCCCTTCCCATATGATCCTCGGTTTTGTTTCTTAAATTCCACATATGAGTGAGATCATATGATGATTGTCTTTCTCTGACCTATTTCATTTAACATAATACCCTCTAGTTCCAACCACATCACTGAAAATGTCAAGATTTCATTTTTTTGATGGTTGAGTAATATTCCACTAGACACACACACCCACAGACATATATGCATGCCACATCTTCTATACTTAAAAGAATTTAAATTAAGACTTGCTAGAATATTTTTTAAAAGATTAAATTATGCTTTATTTAGCAGGATGAAAAAAATCACCTTGTTTAGTACACTTTGCTAATGCCATAATTTCCTGCTTAACCAAAGCATTGCTATTTTGTATTCTCATTCCCAAACATTTTTTGTTTTTCTTATAAATACCATTTGCAGTCCCTATCACACTGAAAAGTTTCAAAAATTCTTAAAAATTTCTATAGTTGTTCTTCTGCTTGTATAGGTAAAATGATAAGTTCATTTGTCCTTATTTCTCATCCTTTTATTTGATATTGCATATCTTTTACCACCTTATTCTTTTTCTTAACTGAATATGCAATACAGGAATTACTTATTTAGATTATAATAATCCATATATAATTGTTTTAATTTTTCTTTATTTTTTGCTTATTACTTTTTTAAGTTCTATTCTAGTTTTTTGAGCTCCTATTTTTGCAATTAGTTTAAGTTACTACCAGTCCAGTAGTGGTGCAAAATACTCAAATAATATTCATTATAAATAGCAACTTAACATGACTTTTTTCAAGGCACTCATATAAGATGTTCTTGTAAAAAACTGGGGAGGCCTGCATTTTAAATCTGTAGGAATTAGAATTAAAACAGAACGTCTGATAGAAAATGAACTTTCAGTCAGTAAATTGACATAACAAACTGGTCAGGACACTTTGTAATTATTTGGGTGATTTGATTAAGGTAGATAGCAAATTGGATAGATCAGGTAAAAAAAAATAGATATTGGGATGAATAACATCGTAGAAGAAATATCAGTTTGGAAGAACTGAATATATCTTTCACTTGAAGTAAAACTGCTTTTCATGGATTCCTTTTTCAGATACTTTTTTCAGATGAAGGGACAAGGATGAAGTCATTTGGAAAAGGCCACATGGTGCTCTCATCTGAGCCATGATGAGCCTTATCCTTGTGTATCGTGTACCTTACTTAGCTATTCTCCTTTCTCTAGAGTTTACTACCTGAAGATTTCACGAGACAGTAGTTTGCTTGTAATGGATCGCTACCAGTGGACTAAAATATCCTGCCCAGAAAACTTAGCTTTTTTTGTGTGTAATCAGATATACTCCAGAACTTTCACTCCTCTAGAAAATGAGTTATCTCTCTCTCTTTTTTTTTTATTCTAAAGATTTTATTTTCAGAGGGTATGATGCTTAGGTCCATAAGTTCTACTTTTTTCTTATTCTCCCTCTTAGTGAGTGCCAACCTAATATGTCCTGTTGTCTAGATAACAAGCACAGGTGTCCTCCTACATGTCTCCTGCTTCTTCACTCTAACCCATCATCAGATTCTGTTTATTTTACCTTCTCAATGTCTTTTGCTATATCTACTTTATTTATTATTTTTTAGCCTTTACTGCCAACCCTCTGATCCAGGTTTTCATCATCTTTTACCTGAACAATTGCAATAGTCTCCTCACATGGCCTCCCTATATCTCTTATGGTCTACGTCCAGTCTCTTTCCTCCAGTCTCTATTCAGCAATACATCACGTCAATGATTTCCCCTTGGCTTTAGACCAGGCATGGACTGGCATGGTCATCTCTCATAAATCTCACTCTGTGCCTCCAGCCACACAAAACTTCTTGTGTACTGCAAAATGCCTGCCTCCTTCCAGATACTGGAAGCTTCCCAAATATTTTGTTTATCTGGAATGTCACATCTTTTTACTTATAAATAACTAAATGATTAAAGAGGTCTTAGGAAAGAGATGATGTCTGAGCAGGAATATTAGGGGTGTGTATTAGAAGATCATGAGGATGTGGGAGTAATGGAGGCACCACATAACCAGGCAGGGGTTGATCATGAATGACCTTATATATTATGTTAAATATCTTGGATTTTTGTCCTGAATGTGATGAAGAAACCATTCCAGTCAGTGGTTACAGCATATACAGAAGTTTAGATGATTACATAAGCATGTGTTAAAAATATTTTTTTAAAAGGTAGTATCATACATTGAAAGGATCATACAACATGATCAAATGGAATTTATTCCAGGGATGCAAGGATGGTTCAATATCTGCAAATTAATCAATGTGATACACCACGTTAATAAAATGAAGGATGAGAATTATATGATCATCTTAATAGATACATAAAAGACACTGGACAAAATTCTGCATCCATTCATGTTAAAAACTCTCAACAAACTGGGTATAGAGGGAGTGTATCTCAACATAATAAAGGTCATATATGTCAAGCCTACAGCTAACATCATATTCAACAGTGAAAAGATGAAAGCTGTTCCTTTAAGATAAGGAACAAGACAGGGTGCCCACTATCCCAACTTTTATTCAACATAATGCTAGAAGTCCTAGCCAGAGAAATTAGGCAAGAAAAGGAATAAAAGGCACTAAAATCAGAAAGGAAGAAGTAAAACTCTCTCTACCTGCAAATAACATGATATTATATGTAGAAAATGTTAAAGATTCTACCAGGAAAATTGTTCAAACTAATCAACAAATTCAGTAAAGTACAGGTTACAAAATTAATATGTGAAAATTTGTTGTATTTCTATACACTAATAATGAACTAGCAGAAAGAAGAATCCCATTTAAAACTGACTCAAAAAGAATAAGAGATTTAAAAACAAATGTAACCAGGAATATGAAAGACTTAAAGTACACTGAAAACTTTAAGACATTGATGGAAGAAATTGAAAAAGACACGAATAAATGGAAAGATATTCTGTGCCCATGGATTGGAATAATTAATATTATTAAAATGTCTGTATTACCAAAAACAATCTACAGATTCAATGCAATGCCTATCAAAATTCCAATGGCATTTTTCACAAAACTAGAATAATGCTAAAATTTGTATGAAAACACAAAAGACCCTGAATAGCCAAAGCAATCATAAGAAGAGCAAAGCTGGAGGTATCATGCGCCTCAATTTCAAACTATATTACAAAGCTATACTAATCAAAACAGTATGGTTTTGGCATAAAAACAGATCAGTAGAACAGAATAGAGAACCCAGAAAGCAACCATCACATACATGGTCAATTAATTTATGACAAGAAAGCCAATGGAGAAAGAATATCCTCTTTAATAAATAGAGTTGGAAAAGCCACACACAAAAGAATGAAACTGGACCCTTAAACCATAAACAAAAATCAACTCCAAATGGATTAAAGACTTAAACATTAGACTTGAAACCATAAAATTCTTAGAAGAAAACAGGCAGTAAGCTCTTTGACATGTCTTGGCAATGACATAATTGGATTTGATGCTAGAAGTAAAGGCAACAAAACCAAAAATAAACAAGTGGGACTACAATCAAACTAAAAAAGCTTTTGCACTGCAAAGGAAACCATGAACAAAGTGAAAAGGCAACCTCCTTAATGGGAGAAAATATTTGTGAATCATGTATCTGACAAGAGGTGAGTATCCAAAATATATAAAAAATACTCATACAACTCAACAGAAAAACAAACAAACAATCTAATTTAAAAATGGCCTTAGGCACTGTACATTAGATCCCCAGAGCTTATTTATCTTATAACTGGAAGTTTGTAACATTTGACTACTTCACCTACCCTCCACCCCTACCTCTGGCAACACCAATCTGTTCTCTGTATCTATGAGTTCATTTTTGGGTGTTGTTTTTTTTTTTAACTCTACATATATAGTGAGATCATATACCACATGAATAGACATTTTCCCAAAGAAGATATATGCATGGCAGTAGGTTAAATAAAAAGGTGCTCAACATCACTAATTATCAGGGAACTGCAAATCAAAACCACAAAGAGATATTATCTGACATATGTTAAAATGATTATCAAAAAGACAAGAAATAATTGTTTCCAAGAATATAGATTAAAGGAAACCCTTGTGCACTGTTGGTGGAAATGTAAATTGGTACAGCTGTTGTGAAAAATGGTGTGGAGGTTTTTCAACAAATTAAAAATAGAACTACAATATGATCCAGCAATTTCACCTCTGGGTTTTTATCTGAAGAAAATAAAATCACTATCTTGAAAAGATGTCTGTTTCCCCATATTTAGTGTGGCATTATTTATAATAGCAAAGACCTGGAACCAACCTAAGTGTCCATCAACATATGAATGGATAAAGAAAATGCGGTATATATAGACAGTGGAATATTATTCAGCCATAAAAAAACAAGGAAATCCTGCAACATTAAAAACAACATGGATGGACCTTGAGGGCACTATGCTGAGTGAAATAAGTCAGACAGAGTAAGACAAATACTGTATGATCTCACTATACATGTAGAATTAAAAAAAAAACAAACCCAAAACACCACACTATGAACTCATAGATACAGAGAACAGATGGGTGTTGCCAGAGGTAGGGGTGGAGGGTAGGTGTAGTAGTCAAATGTTACAAACTTCCAGTTATAAATAAGCTCTGGGGATCTAATGTACAAGATGGTGATTATAGTTAATAATACTGTATTGTGTACTTGAAAGTTGCCAAGAGAGTAGTTCTCATCACAAGAAAAAAATTATAACTATGTGAGGTGATGGATGTTATCTGAACTTATTGTGGCAGTCATTTCACAGTACATACATATGTCAAATCATACTGTACACCTTAAATTTATGCCATGTTATATATCAGTTATATCTCAGTAAAAGAAAGTTAAATCATGAATCTCACATAAATATAAACACATATCAAAGAGACTGTTTATCTGATTAATTAATGAGGGAATCAGTAAGATATCATAACTGCTTCAAAAGAAAATTTAAAAAAACACATGCAGATATAAACATTGAGGATTAGTGAGATGAATTTACAGATAGATGTAAAATTGGCTCATATCCAAAGGATAATATTCAGCTGCATTTTCACTGGACACAATTCATTTGCATTTGTATAGACAAAACATTTGCATTACAATCCATTTTCTATAACTTAAAAAGGATTCAAAAATAAATACAATGAAAATTGAGGGTAATCTCCAAGAGCATGCTAGTCGGGTCGTCTTGTAATTTTTTTTAAATAATTGTTAAGTTTTTCACTATTGTTGCTGACCAATACCAAGAAGTATGAATAATTTATTTATGTGAAGTACAACATATAAGGGGAGGAGTTATGAAAAATAAAGCTTGAGATTTTTGGTAGGGCTAGGTCATGAGGGACATTTTATATACTGTTTAGTCTTAATTTTCACCCTGAGGGTGAGGGAGGGACCATTGAAGTTATGTGGAGGGTTTTGCCACACTATACTTGCCTTATATTATTAAAACAGCAATTTCTGCTTTAAAAGATATATTTCTAGCAGAGTATTTTAGTTCAGTTGTGATGTTCTCTTGGGTTCAGCATTTTCATGAGGTAAAATGGAGATCGAGTGGCCATCTGCAAGGGTGCTTGGTGAAGGAAGCACATCAACACACCCAAGGTTTAACCTATCTTTGATCTTAAAAACAAACAAACCCAAAATGCCTTATACAAGTTATCTGTTACCATGGAGCAATCATCTAAAAACTTAGTGGCTTAAAACAGCAATAAATATTTCTTATCTCACTCTTTCTGTGGGTCAGGAATTCAGGAGTAATTTAGCTTGGCTGCTTGGGCTTGGGGTCTCTCGTGAGATTGTCATGATGTTTGCTGGTTCTGTATTTCTGTGAAGCTTGACTGTAACTGGCATATAGACTTGCAAAGTAGCTTACTCATAGGGCTGGCAAGTTGCTGTTGCTCAGTTTCTCCCCACATGGGCTTTTCCGCAGAGCTGCTTGGATGTTCTTATGACATGCCTCTGACTTCTCCCCAAAAGAGTAATATGAGATGGAAAGACAGCCAGATAGAAGCCAATCTTGTGATGACTTAGGCTTAGCATTAACATGGCATCACTTCTAGCATGTGCTATTTATTGGAAGAAAATCACTAAGTTCAGCCCACATGCAAGAGGTAGAGAATTAGGTTCTGATTTTTGAAGGGAGGTATTTCAGTGAAATTACTGTCATATTTTAAACCCACCACATGTATAATTGGCATTAATTGATCCATTACCAGTTATTTATATTAACATGGTTGTATCAAAACTCATTCATCTACACTTCTGATTCATTCCTATGTGAGCAAGAATACAGGTTGCTATTTTAAATTGCTCCCTGCTGCATGACCACAATGGGTTTACAAAGTTATGTTACTCATATTTGTGTATTGTATTGATTCAGTTTGTGTTACTGTACCAATGTCTCTGTACTGTGTGTGTATATATCAGTGCACAGGAACAGGCCATGCCCTTTATGGAAATGACAGGCTTATTCATATCAATCTTAAGTTCAAAGTGCACTGGAGGTTTTCAGTTGCACTCACCCATGTTTACACACTAAACTCCCAGAAAATGTACCAACTCTACAGACTTGTCTTTTTAAATTTCATATTAAAACGATTGCTGCAATATAATGTGTAGCATATAACCCTGTAAGTTAGTAAAATAAATATACTTGGATTTAGATGTTCATTTCTGGATGCCCAAGTAGCTTCTATTTTGGTTAATTGCTGAGCTTGCATTTTAACCAGGTTTCTGGTGACCTTATATAAGGAACTTGTGTAGTTTTGCTTTTGATGTCTTCCTATTAACTTTACAGTCACAATACTCTTTTGAAAGGAAGTTGCGTTTATGTAATATTCAGGGTAGTTGCAAATAGGGGGCAGAAACTTTACCCTGTACTTGTTCTGAGGGAGTGTAGCCAGCTGATGTTACCCATTGTTTCAAATCCTGTGTGTGGCCCTGATGACAGGTTCCTATGAGCTTGTTGACAGCTGTTTCCTGTTAAGAAACAGCCCCTTATACCATATGTTTATTATTGTCCAAGAACACTTCACAAGCAGTAAGTTTTAACACTCCAGGGTGCCTCTAATTATCTGAAGGTAGATGGCAAAATTTTCAATCTAGTCTGTAAAACAAAAATCTATCTTAATTCATCTTATTACAAGACACAGATCCAAAAATAAATAAATAAAAGACACAGATCCAATAATTAATTTCAGAGAAGAAAGATGTAGAGGGAGTGCTTGTTTAGAAATTTAAGAAAGAATAGCTGGCCCACTCCTAAACTTGGGAATTAGGGCCCGAGAGGGAAAGGGACATATTTGGATCCCAGGTCTTGGTTGACTTGGTCTCTGACCTGCCTTTTCACTTTCTAGATAGTGCTAACCTAAGCTAACCTGGCATGACCAGGAAACCAAGAGTGGTTCTGTATGTCCACTGTTAAAATTTTAGCAAGAAACTTTAATAGTTTTGTTGAATGCTGGTACAATGATTATGTGTAGTGTTGATTGATTAAATTCTACAAAGCAATGTAAATGACACTGAAATGTCCTTAAGTTTCCCTATGTGAAAGCTAGGCAATGATATGATGGTAATCTTGTTGTATTCCTTGACTCTGAGCTCACAAGCAAGCATGTTCATTGAGATGTATTATTAAATGTACTTACAGTTTTATAAATAAGTTCTGAGGTATGGATTTGATTTTTAAAAATTTATTCATTACTGTGTGTTTCAAAAACTTAAAGCTTACCCTCCACCTTTATTTATGTAAGCTTATATGGCCCTGCCAATGATTTTTTATCTTTCTATTGTCATTGTTGATTGTATTTGGAGAAAAGATGTTTCTTAAGAATATGCTGAATGGAAGTATTTGTTTATTAATTATATTATTTTTTGTGAGACTTGTGCCTTAACATGTCTGATGCCACCTTTTGTTTCTTGAGAGGTTCTGAGAAACCCCAACCTCATAATAAAACTTGTTGCCCTAAATGCTCTCTGAAATCCCCCTATATTACTTATTCTTTAAATGTATTTTATTTTATCACTGATAGAGGCATTTAGGTATCCAGGTAATGCACAACAATTTTTCGGCTTATATCATTACTCCAGAATTGACTAGGTATTTAAGAAAACAGTACTTGAGAACTTTTAAAATCTTCTCTCGAGGGAGAGGCAAGATGGTGAAGGAGTAGGAGACCTAAATTTCATCTGGTCCCAGGAATTCAGATAGATATCAAACTATCCTGAATACCTACAAACTCAACAGGAGATCAAAGAAAAGAATGGCAGCAATTCTATGAACAGAAGAGCGACCACTTTCTAGAAGGTAGGATGTGCAGAGAAGTGAATCTGAGGTGATATACGGGAAGACAGACCACGGGGGCTGGGGGAAGGGAACCTCCATCAGCTGGCTACCAGCAAGCAAGAGAGCAGTGGAGCACAAAATCAGAACTTTTAGAAGTCTGCTCTGCTGAGGGATGTCACTCTGGTGACTAAGCAGGGGTGGGGGATAGGAGTGTGTGGAACCCTTGCTGGGACAGTATGGTCTCAGGACTCTTGGGGTCACAGAAAGACCAGGGGTGCCTGATTGTGGCAGAGCTCCCAACTATTGGAGCAGGGAAGCCAGCTGCAAAGAATGAGCTGAGGAGTGGGCTCTCAGCTAAGGGTTGCCATAAACCATGATCCAAGGCACAGTTGGGCCACTACTCTTCCAGCAGGGACCCAACAAGCAGTGCAGGAGCACATTGCAGGAATCTGCTAGGTTTGGAAACTCCAAATGAGCTGTGTGCCAGACATAAAAATGTTCGGTCACAGGCTGGATGAGCACGGAGTGCAGCAGGAGACCAGGGAGACAGGAGTGATTGACTGCTTTTCTTTGAGGGTGCACTGAAGAGGGGGGGCCTTGAGCTCTCACCTCCTCCAAGGCCAGAGATTGGGAGGCTGCCATTTTCATTCTCATCCTTCAAAGCTGTATGGAAAGCTTTCAGGGAATTAAAGCTACAGAGACCAAACCCGAGCAGATTGCTTAGCCTGGCCCCTGGCAAGGGTGGTACAACTCTGCCTCCAGCAAAGACATTTAAGAATCACTGCAACAGGCCCCTCCCCCAGAAGATCAGCAAGGACATCTGGCCAAGAGCAAGTTTACCAATCAACAAGAACTGCAGAACTCCAGCACTAGGGGAATACAGCACATAGAATTCATGGCTTTTTTCCCATAACACTTTAGTCTTTCAAAGTTAATTTTTTAAAATTTTCTTTCTTTTTTCCTTTTTTAAAAAAATTTTCTTCTTTCCTATTTTTACCAACATCTTATCAATTCCTTTTTAAAAATCTTTTTAAATTTTCACTTTTATAGTCATATTTTTTCCCTTCATTGTATTTAACCTTATTTTTCACATATATGTAAGTTTTTCTTTCTTTAAGACTTTGGGATACAGTTTCTTCTGACAGACCAAAATAGACCCTAAATCTAGTATATGGTTTTGTTCTAGTCTCCAACCTGATCACATTCTCTCTTTTATTTATTTATTAATTTTTTTTAGTTTTTTACTTTCTTTTTTCAACCAACTTCTTACTTATCAACTCCTTTTTAAAAATCTTTTTTAATTTTCATTTTTATAGTCATATTCCATCTCTTCATCATATTTACCCTTATTTTTGCATATGTATGTTTTTCTTTCTTTAAAAATTTGGGAGGCAGTTTCTTCTAACAGACCAAATCTAGTGTGTGGCTCTGTTCTGTTCACCAGCCTGATCATATTCTTTTCTTTTTCCTCCTTTCTCCCCACCCCTTTCTTTTCCCCCTGGTTTCATGTCTCTTCTGATTTGTTTAGTGTATATTTCCTCGGGGTCATTGTTACCCTTTTAGCATTTTATTCTCTCATTCATCTGTTCTTCTCTGGACAAAATGATAAAATGGTAAAACTCACCTCAAAAAAAAAAAAAAAAAGAACAAGAGACAGTACCAACTGCTGGGGACTTAATAAATATGGACATTAGTAAGGTGTCAGAACCAGAGTACAGAATGATGATTATAAAGATACTAGCTGGGCTTGAAAAAAGCATAGAAGATACTATAGAATCCCTTTCTGGTGAAATAAAAGAACTAAAATCTAACCAAGCGGAAATCAAAAAGGCTATTAATGAGGTGCAATAAAAAATGGAGGCTCTAACTGCTAGGATAAGTGTGGCAGAAGAGAGAATTAGTGATACAGAAGACCAAATGATGGAGAATAAAGAAGCCAAGAAAAAGGGAGATAAACAACTAATGGACCATGAGGGGAAAATTTGAGAGGTAAGTGATACCATAAGACAAAACAATATTAGAATAATTGGGATCCCAGAAGAATAAGAAAGGGAGAGGGGGGCAGAAGGTATATTAAACAAATTATAGCAGAGAACTTCACTAATTTGGGGAAGGAAACAGGCATCAAAATCCAGGAGGCACAGAGAACCTCCCTCAAAATCACTAAAATCAATAAAAATCAATCAGTAAAATCAATAAAATCAATAAAAATAGGTCAACACCCTGATATCTAATAGTAAAACTTACAAGTCTTGGAGACAAAGAGAAAATCCTGAAACCAGCTCAGGACAAGAGGTCTGTAACCTACAATGGTAGAAACATGAGATTGACAGCCGACCTGTCCACAGAGACCTGGCAGGCCAGAAAGGACTGGCATGATATATTCAGAGCACTAAATGAGAAAAATATTCAGCCCAGAATACTATATCCAGCTAAGCATCATTGAAAACAGAAGGGGAGACAAATAGCTTCCAGGACAAACAAAAGCTAAAAGAATTTGCAAATGCCAAACCAGCCCTACTGGAAATATTGAAAGAGGTTCTCTATGCAAAGAGAGATCCTAAAAGTAACAAAGACCAGAAAGGAACAGAGACAATATACAGTAACAGTCAACTGAATTTAATAACATTAAATTCATATCTATCAATAGTACCCTGAATGTAAATGGGCTAAATGCCCCAACCAAAAGACACAGGGTATCAGAATGGATAAAAAAACATGACCCATGGACATGCTGTCTGCAAGAGACTCACTTTAGATCCAAAGACACCTCCAGATTTAATGTCAGTGGGTGGAGAACCATTTACCATGCTAATGGACATCAAAAGAAAGTTAGGGTGGCAATCCTTATATCAGACAGATTAGATTTTTAAACCAAAGACTAATAAGAGATGAGGAAAGACACTATATCATATTTAAATGGTCTATCCACCAAGAAGATCTAACAATTACAAATATTTATGCTCCTAATATGGGAGCAGCCAATTATATAAGCGAATTAAAAACAAGATCAAAGGGACGCCTGGGTGGCTCAGTTGGTTAAGCAGCTGCCTTCGGCTCAGGTCATGATCCCATCATCCTGGGATCGAGTCCCGCATCGGGCTCCTTGCTTGGCAGGGAGCCTGCTTCTCCCTCTGCCTATGCTCGCTCACTCTCTCTCCCTCTCTCTCTCTCTCTGACAAATAAATAAATAAAATCTTTAAAAAAAAAAAATAAAATAAAATAAAAATAAAAACAAGATCAAAGAAACACATTGTAATAATACAATAATAATAGGGAACTTTAACACCCCACTCACTGCAATGGACAGATCATCTAAGCAGAAGTTCAACAAGGAAACAAGGGCTTCTAGTGACACACTGGACCAGATGGACTTCATAAATGTATTCAGAACATTCAACCCTAAAGCAACAGAATAGACATTCTTCTCGAGTGCACATGGAACATTCTCCAAGATAGATTGCATCCTGGATCACAAATCAGGTCTTAACCAGTGCCAAATGATTGGGATCATTCTGTCCATATTTTCAGACCACAATGCTTTGAAACTAGAACTCAATCACAAGAGGAATGTTGGAAAGAACTGAAATACATGGAAAAAAAATTCATGGAAACAAATGAAAATGAAAACACGACTGTTCAAAATCTAAACCACATTTTGTTTATCCATTTACTAATTGATGCATTTTTTTCCAGCTTTAGTCTCTCAGGAATAATGCTGTTGTGGACATTTTAAATCAAATCTTTCTTGCCTTTTATTCATGGTGGCAAATTTCAGCCATATACAAAAGTAGACAAAACAGTATAATGAATCCTTATGTGCCTATTATCCAGGGTTGAGAATTGTTAACTTATGGCCAATCTTGGTTCTCCTCTACCCCACTCACTTTCCCCACAATTATATTATTTTAAAGCAAATATCTAATGTCATATCAATTCATCTATAAATATTTTAGTAAATATTTCTAAAAGATAAACACCTCTTTTAAAAAACATAACTAAAATGCCATTAGCATACTGGAAGATAGCATTGACTCCTTCAGTTCCTATATCTAAATCTAAATTGGATAGCCTCAGTGTTCGCATTGATGATTTTCATGTATGTATCATAAATTTTGAAGTTTGAATTAGCAGATATGGTCAACACCCAGTACTTGATTAGGATAATATTCTGTCTATTTTAAACCTCATCTCTAGTGCTGTCTATCTTTCTCTTTTTTAGCATTCATTTGTTGAAGGAACTGGGTCGTTTCTCCTGTGGTTTCCTATAGTCTGGCTTTTGCTGACTGCATTCTCATGGTGCATTTTAACCTGTTTTTATGTCCCCTGTATTTCCTGTCCATTGGTAGTTGGATCCAGAGACTCAATCAGAGAGTCAAGTTTTGTTTGTTTGTTTGTTTTCTTTTTTGCAAACACACTTCAGAGGGGGTGTTTTTCTTCCTTCTGGAGGTACATAATGCATGATTTTCTCTCTTTTGGGGGTATCAGCTACCTTGACTCTCATTCATTCTCCTCAGTTCATTAGGAGTTGCAACATGATGCTATCCCAATGCTTCAGAGCTGCTTCTACTTCAATTAAGGGAAACTCCCCTCATCTACTATTTTGGTGATCCAGTGGTGCAGTTGGTACAAGAAAGCAAGAATGAATGCTTCTTTTCTTCCCCTCTACTTACCAGTTTTCAAAAATAGTGAGCCGGTTCCTTGGCATCCTCCAAGGTTGACTGTCTTTTTTATTGACATCTTTTAAAAAATAGAATTATGGATTAAAATTTGGTCACATTTGATACAATTCCATTTTAATATCAGCTACATATATACTAACATATTATTACTTCACACCCACTTCTGCATCCTCAGCGTAGTGGAGCTTCCCTTGCTAAGACAAAGAAAGAATCATGCAACAAATTGGAGATGAGGTGGAGGAGGTAGTGAAGCAGAATATCCTGATCTGTTGTCAAATCAAAACTGCTTTGGAGCACAAGAGAACATTTCAGTGGGATGGAACAGTTTTATATCTTGGTTTTGTCTGCATTTATAAAAGTCAGAACTTTTAAAAAGTTTTTAAAAAGGTGAATGCTCTGTATACGAATTATAACTAGAAGAAAATCATAATTCTAACTTCTTTTATAAATATATTCATACTAATGTATATTTTTCTTCTCTATTTTCAAATTCTTTGTAGTGGCCTAATAAAAAATTATTATTAGAATGTTTAAATGTGGGGGGGGGCACCTGGGTGGCTCAGTTGGGTAAGCATTTGCCTTTGGCTTCAGGTCATGATCCCAAGGTCCTGGGATCACTACATCAGGCTACTTGCTCAGTGGAGAGTCTGCTTCTCCCTCCTCCTCTGATCCTCCACACCTGCCCCCATGCTCTTTCTCTCATGTGCGCTCTCTCATGAATAAATAAATAAATAAATAAAATCTTGCTTGAACTTGGGAAAAACTACATCCATAACTCCAACTTCATTATGGTGACTTTATGACTTATGTTCATTTTTTCCCCAAAAGATTTTATTTATTTATTTGAGAGAGAGAGAAGAGCATGAGCAGGGTAGAGAGGTGGAAGGAGGAGCCTACTCTCTGCTGAGCAGGGAACATGATGGGGGACTCGATCCCATGGTCTTAGGGTCATGACCCAAGCTGAAGGCAGATGCTTAACTGACTGAGCCACCCAGGTGTCCCCATCCTCACCACCATTTTTTTTTTTTTTAATAATGTGAAAGTTTGAGTTAGGTAAGGTCCAGTTGTTCCCAAGCTTTGTTGCACATTAGCACCACCTGGGAACTTTTAAAATCCTGATGTCTAGAATATTCGAGAGTGGGAACCAGGCATCAGTATTTAAAATTTTCTCCCTGGTGATTCCAATGGGCAGCCAACTTTGAGAACCAATGGTATGGGTGGGTCTTTATTGGCTTTTAGCATGAGTGCATATGGAATCACTTGAGGACCTTTGAAAGAGAGTGCTGTGGTAGTGCCTTTTCCCTAGTTCTAAGTGTTCTGTGTTGTGGCCTGAGCATTAGGATTTTTTAAAGTTCCCCAGGTGATTTTATTAGGGGAAAACCTCTGTTTTACATGGTGTGGCCTATTTTATAGAGGGCTAGCTAATTCCCTGCCTCTTCTTTGAGACTGTTGTTTTCAAAGCGTGCTCCTCAGACCAACAGCATCACTATTATCTGGCAAAGTGTTCTCAAAAACCATCCCAGATTTACTGAATATGAAATTCAGAGATATGACCCAGAAATCTGTATGTTTCAAGTCCTTCAAATGATTGTGATACACAGTACAGTTTGTGAAGCATTGCCCAGGGAATTTTGGCAGCCATTCCTTAGTTATTGGCTGTGGAGATGGACTCTCTCACTGTTAAAACCTGCAGGAAACATCTCATGGATTTGCCATTCTGAACCCCAGGTCAATAACCCCAGGTTATTTTGACAAATTTGATTGCTTCTATGCCCAAGTGGCCCTATGAATGGTGTGGGGCTCTGAGAATGGCTACTCTATTCACACAGAGTTATTTTAGCAAACTATGGGAAATATGAACAATAGCATCTTTTAGATGCACCCAATTACACTGCGTTGCTATTAACATGGCCTAGTTTTCTGTGATTCTGTTTTAGAATTTGCAGGTCTTCCTTTGTTGGTTTGGCTTTGATTTAAAAAAAAAAAAAGGAAGAAGAAGAAGAAAGAAGAACCACATTTATAATAGAAAGTCCAGGGACTTCAGTGATTCCTCATCACAATGTCTTCTATTTTAACATAGCTCCAATTTTTGATTTTATTGTAACAGACTTCACAGAAAGTTTAAAAAGACAATTTGCCCCAACTGCATTTTATCCTGATTTAGAAAGATCTAAACACATATACCTTTAAAAAAACCCACAGTAGTATATGGAAGAGTTTTATTCTGTGTATGGGCTGAATGGGGCATGGTTCCAATCATTTTAAATCTATGATTTGGAGTGATGGTGGAAACTAGTAACCTTGAAGTGGACCTATCTTACAGTTTGTCAATGATAAGCATAAAAAGTAAAACTGACAATATTCTTCATAAATAAAACTCTAATCGAAGATCAGAAATTTGATTATCTCCAACGTTGTATGACACTTCACCTGTTCCTCCAACAAAGAAAGATTTGCAGGTTCTAAAACAGACTCACACTATTCCTCTTTCTCCACCCCCAAATATTTTAATATTTTAAATATATAATTAACAGGATGAAGTGGTAAAACATTTCTTAAATGTAGCACCAGCCACTTAGCTAAGTATGTGTATTACCTATATGTTTGAACTTGATGTTTGAGTTGCCCTAACACAATTTCATTTCTTCTTCTTTTTTTTTTTTTTAATTTTATTTATTTATTTATTTATTTGACAGACAGATCACAAGTAGGCAGAGAGGCAGGCAGAGAGAGAAGGGAGGAAGCAGGCTCCCTGCTGAGCAGAGAGCCCCCATACGGGGCTCGATCCCAGGAGGCTGGGATCATGACCTGAGCTGAAGGCAGCGGCTTTAACCCACTGAGCCACCCAGGCGCCCCTCATTTCTTCTTCTTTTTTTAATTTTGCAAGACCTTATATTTTTAAAATATTTAATTTATTTATTTGTCAGAGAAAGAGTGAGCGAACAAAGAAGCACAAGCACAAGCAGGGGAAGTGGCAGGCAGAAGCAGAAGCAGGCTCCCTGCTAAGCAAGGAACCTGATGCAGAACTCAATCCCAGGACCCTGGGATCATGACCTGAGCACATTAGGCACCCCTGTTTAAGACTATATATATATATATATATATATATATATATATTTTAAGACCTTATATTTTTAAGAGTGATTTTGGATTCACAGCAAAATTAAGAAGAAGGTACAGAGATTTCTTATGTACCCTCTGCCCCCACACATTCAGTTTCCCCTATGATCAATATCCCTCACAGAGTGGTACAATTGTTAAAATTGATGAGTCTACATTGACACATTATGATCACTCAAAGTCCATACTTTACATTATGGTGAACTCTTGCTCATGTACATTCTATGGTTTAGACAAATGTATAATGGCATATACCCATCATTATGGTATAATGCCCAGTACTTTAATTGCTAAAAATCCTCTGTAATCCTCTGTACTTTCCTATTCATCCCCCTCCCCCCCATGCCATCCTTGGCACCCTGCACTCCCACCAAAAGCAACCACTGATCTTTTTATTGTCTCCATAGTTTTGCCTTTTCCAGAATGTCATACGGTTGAGGTCATATAGTATGTAACTTTTCATATTAGTTTCTTTCACTTAGTAATATGCATTTAAAGTTCCTTCATGTCTTTTGTTTGTTTGACCTTTTAAACACTGAATAATATTCCATTGTCTAGGTGGACTTTGTTTATCCATTCATCTACTGAAGGACATCTTGATTGCTTTTACATTTCAATAATTATGAATAAGCTGCCATAAACATCTGTGTGCAGGTTTTCATGCAGACATAAATTTTCAGCTCCTTTGGGTAAGTACCAAAGAGTGAGATTGGTGGATCCCAACTTTTGTAGCAACATGGACAGGACTGGAAGAGATTATGCTGAGTGAAATAAGTCAAACAGAGAAAGTCAAGTATCATATGGTTTCACTTATTGGTGGAGCATAACAAATAATATAGAGGACAAGGGTAGATGGAGAGGAGAAGGGAGTTGAGGGAAATTGGAAGGGGAGGTGGACCATGAGAGACTGTGGACTCTGAAAAACAACCTGAGGGTTTTGAAGGGGCGGGGTGGGAGGGTGGGGGAACCAGGTGGTGGGTATTAGGGAGGGCACAGATTGCATGGAGCACTGGGTGTGGTGAAAAAACAATGAATACTGTTACGCTGAAAATAAATAAAAAATTAAAAAAAAAAAAAGAAACATGCAAAAAAAAAAACAAAATAAAACAAAAAAAAACAAATGTTTAGTTTAGTAAAAAACTGCCAAGCTATCTTCCAAAGTAGTAGTATCATTTTACATTCCTACCAGCAACAAATAAGAGTTTTTGTTGCTCCGCATCTTTGCAAACAGGTTTTGTCAGTGTTCCACATTTTGGCCATTGTAGTAGGTTTGTAGCGATACCCCATTGTTGCTTTATATATATTTTTTCATTTTATTTTATTTTATTTCTTTTCAGTGTTCCAGAATTCAATGCTTATGCACCACACCCTGTGCTCCATGCAATACGTGCCCTCCTTGATACCCACCACTAACTCACCCAACCACCCACACCCTTCTCCTCCCAAACCCTCAGTTTGTTTCTCAGAGTCCACAGTCTCTCATGGTTTGTCTCCCCCTCCAATTTCCCCCAACTCACTTCTTGCCATCCCCCAATGTCCTCCATGTTATTCCTTATGCTCCATAAGTAAGTGAAACCATATGATAATTGACTCCCTCTGCTTGACTTATTTCACTCAGCATAATCTCTTCCAGTCCCATTCATGTTGATACAAAAGTTGAGTATTCATCCTTTCTGATGGAGGCATATTATTCCATTGTATATATGGACTGTATCTTTTTTACCCATTCATCTGTTGAAGGGAATCTTGGTTCTTTCCACAGTTTGGTGACTGTGGCCATTGCTGCTATGAACATTGGGGTACAGATGGCCCTTCTTTTCACTACATCTGTATCTTTGGGGTAAATACCCAGTAGTGCAATTGCAGAGTCATAGGGTAGCTCAATTTTTAATTTCTTAAAGAATCTCCACATTGTTTTCCAAAGTGGCTGCACCAACTTGCATTCCCACCAACAGTGTAAGAGGGTTCCCCCTTCTCCACATCCTCTCCAACACATGTTGTTTACTGTCTTGTTCATTTTGGCCATTCTAACTGGTGTAAGGTGGTATCTCAATGTGGTTTTGGTTGGAATCTCCCTGATGGCTAGTGATGATGAACATTTTTTCATGTGTCTGGTAGCCATTTGTATGTCTTCATTGGAGAAGTGTCTGTTCATATCTTCTGCCCATTTTTTAATATGATTATCTGTTTTGTGTGTGTTGAGTTTGAGGAGTTCTTTATAGATCCTGGATATCAACCTTTTATCTGTACTGTCATTTGCAAATATCTTCTCCCATTCCGTGGGTTGCCTCTTTGTTTTGATGACTGTTTCTTTTGCTATGCAGAAGCTTTTGATCTTGATGAAGTCCCAAAAGTTCATCTTTGCCTTTGTTTCCTTTGCCTTTGGAGACATATCTTGGAAGAAGTTGCTGTGGCTGATATCAAAGAGGTTACTCCCTATGTTCTCCTCGAGGATTCTGATGGATTCCTGTCTCACGTTGAGGTCTTTTATCCATTTCGAGTTTATCTTTGTGTACGGTGTAAGAGAATGGTCAAGTTTCATTCTTCTACATATAGCTGTCCAGTTTTCCCAGCACCATTTATTGAAGAGACTGTCTTTTTTCCACCGGATATTTTTTCCTGTTTTGTCAAAGATTATTTGACCATAGAGTTGAGGGTCCATATCTGGGCTCTCTACTCTGTTCCACTGGTCCATGTGTCTGTTTTTATGCCAGTACCATGCTGTCTTGGTGATCACAGCTTTGTAGTAAAGCTTGAAATCAGGTAACGTGATGCCACCAGTTTTATTTTTGTTTTTCAACATTTCCTTAGCAATTCGGGGTCTCTTCTGATTCCATACAAATTTTAGTATTATTTGCTCCAGCTCTTTGAAAAATACCTGTGGAATTTTGATCGGAATGGCATTAAAAGTATAGATTGCTCTGGGCAGTATAGACATTTTAACGATGTTTATTCTTCCCATCCAAGAGCATGGAATGGTCTTCCATCTTTTTGTGTCTTCTTCAATTTCTTTTAGGAGTGTTCTATAGTTCCTCGAGTACAGATCTTTAACCTCTTTGGTTAGGTTTATTCCGAGGTATCTTATGGTTTTTGGTGCTATAGTAAATGGAATCGATTCTCTAATTTGCCTTTCTGTATTTTCATTGTTAGTGTATAAGAAAGCCACTGATTTCTGGACATTGACTTTGTATCCTGCTACATTACTGAATTGCTGTATGAGTTCTAGTAGTTTGGGGGTGGAGTCTTTCGGGTTTTCCATATAAAGAATCATGTCATCTGCGAAGAGAGAGAGTTTGACTTCTTCCTTGCCAATTTGGATACCTTTTATTTCTCTTTGTTGTCTGATTGCTGTTGCTAGGACTTCTAATACTATGTTGAACAAGAGTGGTGAGAGTGGGCATCCTTGTCGTGTTCCTGATCTCAATGGGAAGGCTGCAAGCTTTTTCCCATTGAGGATGATATTTGCTGTGGGTTTTTCATAGATAGATTTGATGAAGTTCAGGAATGTTCCCTCTATCCCTATACTTTGAAGCGTTTTAATCAGGAACGGATGCTGGATTTTGTCAAAAGCTTTTTCTGCATCAATGGAGAGGATCATGTGGTTCTTCTCTCTTCTCTTATTGATTTGTTCTATCACATTGATTGATTTGCGAATGTTGAACCATCCTTGTAACCCAGGGATGAATCCTACCTGGTCATGGTGGATAATCTTTTTAATGTGCTGTTGGATCCTGTTTGCTAGGATCTTGTTGAGAATCTTAGCATCCATATTCATCAGTGATATCGGTCTGAAATTCTCCTTTTTGGTAGGGTCTTTGCCTGGTTTGGGGATCAGGGTAATGCTGGCTTCATAAAAAGAGTCTGGAAGTTTTCCTTCTGCTTCAATTTTTTGAAACAGCTTCAGGAGAATAGGTATTATTTCTTCTTTGAAAGTTTGATAGAATTCCCCAGGGAATCCGTCAGGTCCTGGGCTCTTGTTTTTTGGGAGGTTTTTGATCACTGCTTCAATCTCGTTACTAGATATCGGTCTATTCAGGTTGTCAATTTCTTCCTGGTTCAATTTTGGGAGTTTATAGTTTTCCAGGAATGCATCCATTTCATCTAGGTTGCTTAGCTTATTGGCATATAACTGTTGATAATAGCTTCTGATGATTGTTTCTACTTCCTTGGTGTTAGTTGTGATCTCTCCCTTTTCATTCATAATTTTATTAATTTGGGATTTCTCTCTTTTCTTTTGGATTAGTGTGGCCAATGGTTTATCGATCTTATTGATTCTTTCAAAAAACCAGCTTCTAGTTTCATTGATACGTTCTACTGTATCTCTGGTTTCTACCTCGTTGATCTCTGCTCTAATCTTGATTATTTCCCTTCTTACGTGTGGAGTTGGTTTGATTTGTTGTTGATTCTCCAGTTCTTTAAGGTGTAGAGACAGCTGGTGTATTCTGGATTTTTCAATTTTTTTGAGGGAGGCTTGGATGGCTATGAATTTCCCCCTTAGGACCGCCTTTGCTGTATCCCATAGGTTTTGGACTGAAGTGTCTTCATTCTCATTGGTTTCCATGAATTAAGTTCTTCTTTGATTTCCTAGTTGATCCAAACATTCTTAAGCATGGTGGTCTTTAGCTCCCAAAGATTTGAATTCCTTCCAAACTTTTTCTTGTTGTTGAGTTCCAGTTTCAAAGCATTGTGGTCTGAGAATATGCAGAGAATAATCTCAATCTTTTGGTATGAGTTGAGCCCTGATTTGTGACCCAATATGTGGTCTATTCTGGAGAAAGTTCCCTGTGCACTCAAAAAGAATGAGTATTCTGTTGTTTTAGGGTAGAATGTTCTTTATATATCTATAAGGTCCATCTGGTCCAGTATGTCATTCAATTCTCTTGTTTATTGATTTTCTGCTTGGATGATCTGTCTATTACTGAGAGTGGTGTGTTAAGATCCCCTACTATTAATGTATTCATACCAATATGACTCTTTATCTTGATTAACAGTTGTTTTATGTAGTTGGCTGCTCCTGTATTGGGGGCATAAATATTTACAATTGTTAGATATTCTTGGTGGATAGACCCTTTAAGAATGATGTAGTGTCCTTCTTTATCTCTGACTACAGTCTTTAGTTTAAAATCTAATTTATCTAATATAAGAATCACTACCCCAGCTTTGTTTTGAGACCCATTGGTATGAAAGATTCTTCTCCATCCTTTCACTTTCAGTCTGGATGTATCCTTGGGTTCAAAATGGGTCTCTTATAGACAACATATGGATAGGTCCTGTTGTTTTATCTAATCTGAAACCCTGTGCTGTTTTATGGGAGCATTTAGGCCATTCACATTGAGAATGATTATTGAAAGATGTTTTTATTGACATCATGTTGCCTGTGAAGTCCTTGTTTCTATAGATTGTCTCTGTATATTTCTGTTCTATGACAGTCTTGAGTTCTTTCTTCTTTTATAGAAGCTCTCTTAATATTTCTTCTAGTGCTGGCTTGGTAGTCACATACTCTTTTAAATCTTATTGGTCTTGGAAGCTCTTTATCTCTCCATCCATTTTGAATGTCAGTCTTGCTGGATAAAGTATTCTTGGCTGCATGTTCTTCTCATTTAGTGCCCTGAATATGTCTTGTCAGCCCTTTCTGGCTTGCCAGGTTTCTGTGGACAGGTCTGACATTATTCTGATGGACCTTCCTCTGTACGTAAGGAATCTCTCCCCCTAGCTGCTCTCAAGAGCTCCTGTCTAAAATTATGATTCATCAGTTTTACAATGAGGTGTGTTGAGGTCTTTCTAGATTCTATGATTTTGGGGGTGATCTTTCTGCCTCTAGGACACGAATGCTGGTTCCATTCCCCAGACTGGGAAAATTTTCATGGAGAATTTGTTCTACTGTATCTTCTAGTCTTTCTTTCTCCTCCCCCTCAGGGATCCCTATAATTCTGACTCTGGAGGTTTCATGGAGTCATTTATTTCCCTAATTCTGTTTTCATGGTTTCTAAGCTGTTCCAGGCCTCCTCCTGATCCTTTTCCTCTATCAGTTTGTCTTCTAGATCACTAATTCTATGTTATGCCTGGGTTACCCTAGCTGTTAGAGAATTGAGATTAGGTTGGATCTCATTGATAGCATTTTTAACTTCTTCCTGGGTGGCTTTCACTTCTGCCCTAATCGATTCCATGTTGTTAATGGTTTTCTCCAACCTAGCCATTGCCTGGATAATTGTTACCTTGAATTCCCTTTCCAACATACTGTTTATGTGCATATCTAATAACTCTGATGGAGAGGGCACAGTTTCTGTATTTTTCCTCTGTCGGGCATTCCTCCTCCTAGTCACTTTGGTGAGAGGTGGTTGAGGGGATGTGTAGCTGAATACATCAACCAGGATCCAGGCAAGGTGCACCCTGGCATGCTTCCGAACAATTGGAAGTCACCACCAAAAAGAAAGAAAAAAGAAAAAAAAGAGAGAGAGGGAGGGAGAGAAGGCTCAGCCAGAATGGGCCCCAAAGATAAGATTTATAAGGTATACAAACAAAAACAGACAAACAGAAAGACTGACAAAAGTAAATGACAAGAAAAAAAAAAGAACCCAGGCAAAATGAACCACAAATATAAAATTTATATAATACCAAAACAAAAACAAATACACAGAAACACTGACAGAAGAAAAAGATGGGAGGGTGTTTATAAGTCCTCAATGTGGGCGAGGAAGGTTATTTTGATTCCTACTGGGTGTATCTTGATATCTTTGTTAAAGGACTCAACTTTCCAGAGATAACGGGAGATTAAAACTGGTTTATATATAGAAGTAGTATTCATTAGGGAAAGAAGATTACCTTGAAGCTATATGTATATTTAAAAAATAGAAAAGCAAAAGGAAAACCCAGGTATATGTATGAAAAAAGTTCAAGTTAAAAGGTTATTATGGAATTTGTTGCATTGAGTCTCTCATTGTAATTGTAAATAGGTTTAAAAAATTTAAAAAGAACGAGAATAGAGAGAATGAATTGAAAATAAAAGTTGTATCTATGAAATATACAAGTTTTGGGGCAATACCAGGAGCTTAATATCTTCTTTTCACCTGATACTGGGGGTTTACAGTTTTATGGGGACCCTGTGATGGTTGTCCTCTCTTCTTTGGCTGGCTTCCTGGGGGAGGGGCCTGCTGCATTGTTTTTCAGGCAGTCTTGCTTGGGTTGAGTCCTCTTGCTCCCTATCAAGGGGCTGGGCTCTGTGGAAACCAGTTTTTCAGGCTTTTGTTATCTGGAGGTTTTTGTTCTTTGGTGGCTTTTTGCAGCTTTTCTGAGGTTTAGTGGAAAGCAAACTGCACCCAGAACTCAGAGAGAAGCCTCAGTCTGCTCCCCTCTGGGTGGTCCAGAACACACAGACCCCCCCCCTACAAACTCCTCTAAGCCTTGCAACCTCCCACAGGCAGTGCATGTCCCCAGCCACTGTCTCAGGGATTGCTCAACGCGCTCGCTTGTCTCTGCACCCCCATGCCAAAACCACCAGCTATATTGCTCCAGGGAGCCCGCTTCCAGTGGCTGCCTCTGCCGGGACTGTCTGGAGTCCAGACTGCCTGAGAGAGCCCAACCAGAGATAGTGCGCTGAGATTTTCAAGCCTGGGCTGGGAGTGTTCAGATTCTCAGCAGGTTTTAGAGACCACTGGCTAATGCCCTCATGGATCTCTCTCAGGGGAGGGTGGGGAGCACAGTTCAGGCCCCGGTCACACAGTGCACGTGCTGAGTGCAAAAGGCTGTGGTTCTAGAGAGCACCAGCTGGTGTCCACACCAGACTCTTTCACGTGGCTGGCGGGAAGTGCACCTAGCAGTGTGACAAGAAGCAGAAAGCCCCAGGGGCTCAGGGACCATGGCCTGGAGGCTGCGCTGCACTCTCTCTGGCACAGGTGGTCACCGGTGGTGGCCGTTCTGGGTCCATGGGCTTAGGCCCATGCCCGTAACCACCCAATTCCACCAGTTGCCCCTTAAGATCTTTTGCTCTTTCTGAGTGCTTTTAACCAGACTCCAAGTTAATGCTGGTCCCCAATCACAGGGCACTCTTGTATTGGGCTATTATTTTCCAATGGGTCCCTTCTGGTGGTTCCCTCCCCCTTCTGTTTATCCTCTGATATCAGTTCAATTCTCACTCCTCTTTACCTCTCACTGGAGTCTTCTGCCCTCGTAGAGATCCAGAAGTGTATAATCCTACATCCTGGCTGATTTCATGGGTGTTCAGAGTGTTGGTAGATAAAGAGCTCACTTTAGGGGACCGGTTGAAACAGGGTCTCCTAATTCTCCGCCATCTTCCCCTCCCCCTACTTTATATTTTTAATTTGTCTGCTCATTTGTTTTGTGTTTTAGATTCCACAGGAAAGTGAAATCCTATGGTATTTGTGTTTCTCTGTCTGAATTACCTCACTTAGCATAATACCCTCTATGTCCATCCATGTTGCTGTAAATGTCAAGATCTCATCCTTTTTAATGGCTGAATAATATTCTGTTGCATACGTATACCACATCATCTTTATCAATTCATCTATCGATAGACAGTGGGTTGCTTCCATGGTTTGGCTATTGTAAATAATCCTGAAGTAAGCATAGGATTGCATATATATCTTTGAATTTGTGTTTTCATTTTTTTTCAGGTAAATACCCAGAAGTGGAATTACTGAATGATATGGGTTTCTATCTTTAATTTTTTGAGGAAACTCCATACTCTCTTTCACAGTGGCCACACTAATTTACATTTCCACCAAAGAGTGCATAAGGATTCCTTACTCTCCACATCCTCACTGACACTTGTTATTTCTTGTTTTTTGATACTGACTGGTATGAAGTGGTATCTCATTATGGTTTTGATTTTGTTTCCCTGATGACTAATGATATGGAGAATATTTTGACTGGGTCTGCGGCCATCTGTATGTCCTCTTTGGAAAACTGTCTATTCAGGTCCTCTGCCTATTTTTTCGGTGTTGAGTTGTGTAAGTTCTTTATATATTTTGGATATTAATCCCTTAACACATATAATTTGCATTCAGCAGATTGTCTTTTCATTTTGTTGATGGTTTCTTTTGCTGTACAAATGCTTTTAATTTTGATGTGATCTCAATAGTTTGCTTTTTTTGTTTGTTTGTTTCCCTTGCCTGAAAAGACCTATCTAGAAAAATGTTGCTAAGGCTGATGCCCACGATGTTACTGTTTTTTTTTTTTTTTTTTTTAAGGAGTTTTATTGTTTCAGGTCTTACATTTAGGTCTTTACTCCATTTCAAATTTATTTTTGTGTGTGATGCAAGAATGTGATATTTCATTCTTTTGCATGTAGCTGTCTGTCCAGGTTTTCCAACACCATTTATTGAAGGGATTGCGGTTCCCCCCATTGTATATTCTTGCTTCCTTTGTCATAGATTAATTGACCATATAAGTGTGGGTTTATTTCTGGGCTTCTTATCTAGTTCTGTTGACCTATGTGTTTGTTTTTGTGTCAGTACCATGATTACTGTAGATTACTGTAGCTTTGCAGTGTATCTTGAAATGTGGGATTGCAATACTTTAATTTTGTTTTTCTTTCTCAATATTGCTTTGGCTATTTGGGGTCTTTGTAGTTCCATATAAATTTTAGCATTATTTGTTTTAGTTCTGTGAAAAATACTATTGGTATTTTGATAGGAATTACATTGATCCTATAGATTGCTTTGGGTAGGGTGGACATTTTAACAGTATTAATTCTTTCAATCTATGAGTATGGTATATCTTTCCATTTGTTTCCATTGTCTTCAATTTCTTTCATCAATTTTTACCTTTTTTCAGAGTACAGCTCTTTCACCTCCTTGGTTAAGTTAATTCTTAGATAGTTTGGTCTTTTTGATGCAATTATAAATGGGATTGTTTTTCTTAATTTCTCTATCCACTACTCTGTTATTAGTATATAGAAAGTAACAGATTCCTGTATATTAATTTTGTATACTGCAAATTTACTAAATTCATTTATTATTCTAATAGGTTTTTTTTTTTTTTTTGCTGGATTCTTTAGGATTTTCTATGTATTGTATCATTTCATTTGCAGATAGTGACAGTTTTACTTCTTTCCTACCAATCTGGATGTCTTTTATTTCTTGGAAGCTTGTATGTTTCTAGGGATTTAGCCATTTCTTCTAGGTAGTCCAATTTGTTGGCACATAATTTTTTGTAGTAGTCTCTTATAATTCTTGTATTTTTATGGTGTCAGTTGTAACATCTACATTTCATTTCTGATTTTATTTTATTTCTCTCTTTTTTCTTTAGTTTAGCTAAAGGTTTATCAGGGGTTGTTTTTTTTTCCATTCTGTTCCTTATTTTTTCCTTCCTTCTATTAACTTTGGACTTTATATATATATTTTTTTCTATTTCCTTTAGGGGTACACTTATATTGTTTACTTGAAATTTTTCTTGTTTCTTGAGTTAGGCCTATATTTGCTTTTACTCATGAAATTTTTTCCTTTCATAATTTTTTTTTTTTTTTACTTCTAGTTATGATCTTCTTTTTCCACTTGAAGATGTACTTTATAAAATGTAAGCTGCTTTAATGGCATCGAATTCCTTTACCTTTCATATATCTGGGAAACTCTTTATCTCTCTTTCAATTCTGAATGATAGCCTTGCCAAGTAGAGTATTCTTGGTTATAGGATTCTTCTTTTCATCACTTTTAATATATTATAAGCACTGCTTTCTGGCTTGCAAAGTTTCTGTTGAAGAATCAGGTATAGCCATATGGGCTTTCCCTGTTTGCTTTGCTCTTGCTGCTTTTAAGTTTCTTACTTTGTCTTTAAACTTTGCTGATTTAATTGTTATATATCCTGTGCACCTCCTTGGGTTCATCTTGTGTTGGGCTTCTTGTGCTTCCTGGATCTGGACATCTGTTTCCTTCTCTAAGTAAGGGAGGTTTTAGCTATTATTTCTTCACATAAGTTATCTGTCTCTTTTTCTCTCTCTTCTCCTTATGGGACTTCTATCATGTGACTGTTAGTATGCTTGACATTGCTCTAGATTTCACTTAACTTAGCCTCATTTTTTGGTATTCTTTTTTCTTTGCTGTTCAGTTTGGTCTTCTACTGTTCTGTGCATTGTTCTGTCTTCCAGATCACTGATTTGTTGTTCTGCATTCTCTAATTGCTATTGATTCCCTTTAGTGAACTGTTCATTTCAGTTAGTATATTCTTCAGCTCTGATGGGTTCTTTTTTATATTTTCTATCTCTTTGTGGAATATCTCACTGAGTTTATCCACTCTTCTCTCAAGCCTGGTTTGTATCTTTATGAATATTACTTTGAACTCTTTATCAGGTAGATTGTTTATCTCTGTTTTTTTGAGTTCTTTTTCTGGGGGTTGTCTTGTTCTTTCACTTGAAACACATTCTTCTGTCTTTACATTTTGTCTCACTGTCTGTGTTTGTTTCTATGTATTAGGCAAGTCTACCTTTCATACTCTTAAAAGTAGTGGCCTTATGTAGAAGGTGTCTTGGGGTGCCCTGTTGCATTATGCCCTCCTGGTCACCAGAATCAGGGACTCCAGGTGTGCCCCTCTGTGGACTGTATGTGCCCTTCTGTCCTGACTAGCATATAGCTGCTGCTGGTATTTTGGTTGTTTGGGCTGCCTCTCAGTCTGTTTCTCAATAATCACTGGCCACAACTGCTGTGAGTGCGCTGGTGGGCCCACCAGTGGGTGCCTGAGAGGCCCAGCTGTACCTATAGCAGGCATGCTGGTGGGTGGGGTTGATTCTCAGTTCAGCTGGCTGAAAGTGAATTTCATGATTGCCATGAGTACACTGGTGGACAGGGCTTTTCTGTCATGTAGCTGTCTGAGAGGTTGGACTATAACAACTGAGGCTGCATTGTTGGGTGGGGCTGGTTCCTCCTTCCCCACGGCAGGAGTTGCTCTGCAGGGACATTGGTCCTGGCAGGGGCTGTCCACTAGGTATGGTGGGGTGGGAGCAACTTGGGAGGGGTGCCTGCCTAGGCAGTTGGATCCACAGGAGATTGCTGGGGTGGGGCAAGTGGTCCTAGCAAGTTTGATGGAGAGTTTCAGAATTGGCTCCCACAAGCATCTAGCTAGCTAGGTTGAAGGAGGGCAAGAGCAATTGGTATCCACCAGCACTTCTGTTCCCAGAGAAAGTTCCTGCAGATCTCTGAGCCTGTGGCATATGTCCTAAAATTAGTCCATAAATCTTTTTAAATATTACCTAGGTACTTCTCAAATGGCTCCTTCTGGTCTGGGTCTCAGACTGAGTGATCTAGTGCTGCCTCTTGGAGAGCACAGATTCAGTTTCTTATAGATCTCTGGCTCTTCCTGAGTGAACCCCTGCTGATTTTTAAACTTCCAGAAGTTTAGCCCTGCTGATTTTCAAAGCCAGTCATTATGGGTTTTCCAGGGCCAGGGATGCCTGGTGTGAGGTTTGATCCCTTCACTGTCCCGTGTGTTTGTGATGTCCTTCTTGTGTGTGGGTAGCCCTGGTGAGGGTTTTGTTCCCAACAGTGTCTCTACACCTTCGACCCTTTCAGTGTGGCCTACTCTTTATGATTTCAGCTATTGATGATCTATTCTGCTAGCCTTCACGTTTTCAGAGTGAGCTGCAATACATGCAGTTGTAACCTTAGTGTGTCCATGGGAGGTGTAAACTCAGAATCATCCTACTCTACCATCTTCTGAGTGATGCCCTTGTTTCGATTTTTTTGCATTTCATCTCAATCCTATCTACTTGTTTATATATTAGTAACAATAACGTGGGAATAAAAGCTTTGAATAAGAGACTTGAGTGAATAAGGTAATGATTAAAAGGAGATTAAGATTTTGAATTATTATAGTGAAAGAAAAAAAAAGATTCTGAAATGTTGGAGAATGGCATTTAAATCCCCATGTTCCAAATAGTTTAATCTAAATTTTACCTAAAGGTAAATAAGAGAAACTAAGTGGCAATTAGAGTACTTTGTTAAAATAATTTTTGGTTTTGGGTGACAGCTGAGATTAAGAAATGGAATTGAATATAAAAAAAACCCTTGATTAGTAGAATGGAATTTAAGGATGGTGTCTTTGAATCAGAATGAAAATCTCTCATTCTTTATTCTATTTATTTCTTATATTGTAAGGAAGTTTTCCAAACTAAATTTTAGGCTGTAATTTTTATTGAATTAAGTACTTCGTAGCAACTTCAGAATACCTTCTCTGTGAGCAAGGCTCTAAGATTTGCTGTGCCAGCTGCAAATTTTGAGGGGCCTGTAGGAAAATTCTCTTGGGCAGCTCAGGACTCTGGCTCAGTGATGGGAATGTGACTGTGTAAATAGCAGGTACAGGATTAGCTTACCCTCCTGGGATGTGCAGAACTAAGCAGCCTACTTCTGTAAACATGGAAACCAGTTTAAAAAGAACCAAAGGGATATGGAGTCTTTTACTGGAACTAAAATAAGGTCTACTTTAAGTCTCTGCTTTTGGGGATGCAGATTTTTGCTTAAATTTAACTTTAGGCTTACTTTTCCTTCAGATATTGACTATGACCAAATAATTTAGATTTTTCAGCCTTCCTTTGTTGAGCTACAGAAATTTACAGTTATTATAAAGAAGAAAAAGTTGTGTTTGTGGGGAAGGGTGTGTCAGTGAGTATGCATGTAGGTATGTGGAATATGCAGTGTAGAGAATTTGAAAGGAAAGTGTAAAAAAGAAGAGAATAATGGAGGAATTCAAAAATTATGACTTTAATTTATTTAATCTCTTGGAACTTAATACAAATTAAATTTAGCTAGGGAGATACATTTTTATGGAAAATTGTGCTCATCTATTTCCCAATACTCCACCCCAGTCCTCAGGTTTTTAAATTTCAACTTTTAATCTTCATTTTTCATGAAGATAAACTCTTTGCCTTGTTTAATTGGGGGAGGTATAAGTTAGTCAGATAATATTATGGCATATGAATGACTCTGCTGCAAAATGCATAGAGCTATGCCTGTAGGAGGGAAGCAGGGGCTTGTTGGTGGGCTGTTTTATACCCATATTTCAAGAGGAGTCCACAATGTCTTCTTCTGAACTCTCTAAACTAAGAACTGCATTTCTGCCTTCTTTGCTGGTGAGATAATAAATTACATTTACAAGATTAGGGCTAATTCCTTTGAAACACTTCTAACATTTTTAGGCCCTAATTTTTCATTATCAGAGTACCTGCCTTTTATTATACCAGTACTTTTGTGCCAGTAACATATAAACCAAAGCCAAAAAGCAAAAAATAACAACAACACAACCATCTGAAAATAAACTCCTGACGTGTATTGGAAAACAAAAGAGACATGTCTTTCATCGTGCTTGAGCCTCTGGAAACACTTGGTTATCTGTTTTTGGCTCTTCAAATGGCCTATTACACATCTATTTGTTATCTCTTGCTGCATTACAAATTACCCTGAAACCCTCCTCTGAGATGACCCTCAGAAGCTTAAAAGAATAAACACTTCTTATATTACACTGAGTGGCTTAGCTGGGTGGTTCTGACTCAGGGTCTCCCATGAGGTTGCAGTCAGGATGTTGGGTGCACTGAAAGCTATTCTGGGGCTATAGGATTTGCTTCCACAGGATGTCAAGTTGGTTCTGGCTCTTGGTAAGTGTCCTTGCCATGAGGACTTCCACATAGGGCTAATAGAGTACCCCCATTACACAGCAGCTGACTGCCCTCAAAGTGAGTGATCCAAGAAAGAGCAGGTTAGAATTCATAATGTTTATGACCTAACTTTGGAAGTCACACACTGTCACTTTCACAATATTCTCTGATTACACAGATCGGGCCTATTATAAGTGGAAGGGTATGAAAACCAGGAGATGGAGGGCATTGGGGGCCATCATGGAGACTGACTACTGTGACGTGCATTTCCAAAAGTCATGAAGAAAAATGAGACTAGGACTGTGGATTTGGAATCTTTTAATTAACTATAACAATTGATATTCTTTTTTAAAAGAAAGACTTTATTTATTTGACAGAGAGAGAGAGATCACAAGTAGGCAGAGAGGCAGGCAGAGAGAGAGGGGGAAGCAGGCCCCCTGCCGAGCAGAGAACCTGATGCGGGGCTCAATGCGGGGCTCGATCCCAGGATCCCAGGATTGTGACTTGAGCTGAAGGCAGCTGCTTAATGACTCAGCCACCCAGGCGCCCCTGTGAATTTCTTATTGCGTTATATAGTAGGGGGCAGTCCACTCCAGCTGGGTGGATACCATTGCTTGCTATCTTCGTTGGTGAATACAGGGCACCTTGCAGGCAGATAGTAGGCAACTGATAAATTATTTTTTGAATAAGTGAAATTAACTAATACATGTATATACTGAAATTACTACCTGAAAGATAGATTTTGATCCTCCGAGGTGAAGATCTAGTGATGGTGGTCTCAGGGATCCCTGAACTTTTAATTGGTGTGAGGAGTGAGGGCAGCCTTGGGGACTTCTCTAACTTCAGCACCTGCTCACCTAGTTGCATGGGGAGCAAAACTTGAATACCTTATAATGGCCTTGGGGGTCCTAAATGGTAACCTCTGCCTATGTGTCCAGTCTTATTTTGTACCACTCTCTGCCTCACGCATTATCTACAGTCACATTTTTCATCACTTTGTTTCTCAAATATGGCCATAGCATCTTTGTATGCACAATTTTTTTCTGTTATATCATGATTCCAGATACTCGCAGGGCTGATTATTTTACTAAGGTCTCACTTAAACTTGTTATCCCTTCCAAGAGGCCTTCTCTGATTATTCACACTAAAGTAGATTAATCTACCCACTACCCCAGGCATTTATCACTTTTTGCCATGATCTTATTCACTTATTTGACTATTTGCTTATCTGTTTTCTTCTATGGAAAACAAAAACCTTGTCTATTTTGTCATTGCTGTGTTAAGTGCCTAGAATAGTAATGAGTGCATTTGGGCATTTATTAAAAATTTATTAAATAGGGTCATAAAATTTATTTCCTTTTAAAAAGTAGAATAAGTAAGATGGAAGATCAGAATACTATTATAAACCATAGTATATTTTATATTGAAAGATATTTAAGAAACAAATATTGAAAAATATTTAGCAAACAAACAAAATTCAATATGCTTGGATCCAAGCATAGCTAGTTGAGAATTGATGAATAAATCTTTTTTCAATTGGTGGTGTAAATTAAAGTTTTCTTTAGCATTTTAATTAATGAACTAACAAGATATGTGTATCTCTGTGTGTGTATATATATGTAATTATGTATAGTTATATATTATGTATATAGAATTTTCAGATTAGACAAGCTTGAGATTCAGACAACTAAAATTTGAAAAGATCAGAACAGGTAGGAAACTTGAACAGAGACTTTAAAACATGAGATTGAATTAGGATAAATTTAAATCATTGTCCTCAGTTTAAAAATAGGGTTAAGGAAAGATCTTATAAGCCCTCATTCTGTAAGAAATAGCTAAGGAAACTAGAACTATTAACCTTGAAAAAGAGAATATTTAAGGAGATGTGACAGTTTGTCTTCCAGTATCTAAAGACTATCATGACCAGCAGGGATTAGATTTATTCTGTATAATCCTATAGCTACAAATGAAATCAGGACTTGGAATGTTCAAGCAAAGGTAGATTATGGCAAGGAAAAATATTCTAGGGGCCCCTGGGTGGTTCAGTCAGTTAAGTGTCTGCTTTGGCTCAGGTCATGATCCCGGGGTCCTGGGATTGAACCCCACATTGGAGTTCCTGCTCAGTGGGGACCCTGTTTCTCCCGCTACCCCTGTGTGACACCCCCCTTGCAAATAAAGAAATAAAATTATATTAAAAAAAAGAAAAATATTTTAGCAGAGCTGTTCACAGTGAAAATGGGCAGCTTGAGAAGTGTTGACCTACCTTGTTGCCATTTAAAGCATTTAAACCTGATCCAGGTGACCATCTGCCAGGTAGTTTGATGAGAAGTGGAACTACATACTTTTTAAAGAGCTTCACAGGTCCTCAGATCTCTCATGGTTTAGAAAATCTAGGGACTATTTTCTGGGAGCTTTGAGAATCCAAGGACCAGATTTTTAGGACAAGATGATATGGCAGGGTCAATGATGGCAAGTTCATCAAGGGGTAGACATTTTGTCCACAAATTCTTTCACACTTCTTTCATCAAAATAGAGGCCAGCCTTCATGACTCACTTTAATGGTTACAATGCAGTAGAAATGATGCTGAATGACTTATGAGGCTAGGTTAGAAAAGATGATACAGCTTTCAGTTGACACTCCTTTGGGATGCTCATCTTTGGAACCCAGTCTATGCTCACATCCAGAATTACACTTACTAAGTGACTTACCTAAAATATTTAACCCTCCCACATCTAGCAGTCACATGGCAAATCCACATGAAAACATTCCAGGCACATCTCCAGCCAAGGTCCTAGCTGAAAGCCAGCATCAACTATCAGACATGTGAATGAGTAAGTGAACCTTCAGATTGTCTATCACCCAGCCTTTGAGCACCCTGGATGGTGCTGCATGGAACAGAGATGAGATGCCCCCATTGAACCCTGCCCAAATTGCAGGATTGTTTAGTGTTTTAGCCATTTTACCTTTGGTGAGGCACAGTGGGGTGAAGCCAGAGGCAGATCAGGAGAGAAACCAGAGTTTTACATTTTTGTTAAACTCACAGTTCCCTGGGAGAGAGCGTGACATGCTATGCAGAATTACTCAGGGAAGCTCCAGGGTTCATCGTAAGTCAGAGGGAGGGGAGAGTTGTGGGAAGGAAAGGGCAAGGCAGGACAGGCAGGCTGAGGATTGGAATAATACTAACAGGTTATGGCGCATAGGGCTGTCCCTGCTTGTCTGACAGCTGGACCTGAGGTGATTATGGCAGATTCACAATGGCCCAGAGTGGGAGATCCAGATGAGGAGGTACTTGGAGTACGGATTTAATCAGCTGTTCAAGACGGGGAACTGACCAGCCTCTAGCTAGAGCCTCAAAACTGGGTCAAGACAGAATTTATAAAACCTGTAAGCAAAATGTATGTTGACATTACTTTAAGCCACTAGGTTTGGGGTAGTTTGTTATATAAAAACAGAAAACTGAACTACTTTGATGACTATCGGTAATTGCAAAAGCCCATTATATGGAAAGTTAGTTGAGTTCTTCTGGATTCAGGGAGAGTGTAATATCTTCCTTGGCTTCTAGGGTCCTTTATAGAATCCAGAAGGATCTCTCTGATCTAGAGTTCAGATTTACTGAGTTACTGGGTCAGAACATGGGTCACAAAACCTGGTCCCAGACTTATTTCTGTGGCTCTTGTGAAGCCTGGAAGATGTTTCTACAGGCATTCTCGGAGCAGCATTGAGAGAGGGACTCTCTGAGTCTCAGGAGGAAAGATGGTCTATCTTGATTTACTCTGAGGATGAAGGTACCTGTCACAGTTTGGATTCCCCTCAATGTAAAGACTGAGACAAGAATTGGGTGCTTTATTTGGGAAGTGATCCAGAAAGCAAGAGTGAGGGAATGTGAGAGTTACAAAAATTTAATATAAGGGGAGTGATTTCAAGGTTGTTGTACGACACAGTGATTTTTCTAGGACCTCCTGTAAAGCATACCTCTCAAAGATATCCTCCCATAGAATAGGAGGCAGAGATAACAACCTTTGTCATTTCCCCTTGGGTTGAGGGCTGTACTTGCACATGGGCCAAACAAACTTCTGTGGCATCAGAAAAGGCCTTTTGGCAGAAAGCAGAAAGATGAATGACACATCTTGACTTGGGGGCACTGTCACCCTGAGGGTAGTCTAAGTCCACGTGGATTTCAGCTGAAATTCAACATGTCCAGGGCAATATGCTATGGAACACCAGAGATGTCCGACACAAAATCAGAAGTGGAAACTACACTGGAATTGGAGTTCCAGCCCACAATTATACTAACTCCCAGCATTTAACTCCAAGCTTTAGTTTTCTCATGTAGAAGATGGAGATAATATCAAGGCATACTGTGTGGAAGATTTGAAACCAAGGGCAGTGTGCCAGTAAGTAAAGTGAACAGGCTGGCAGCCAATGGATCTCAGGAGGAATTCTCTATCACCCATGGAGACTAGGGTTTTCCCTGTCCTGATAGTGGTGTCTTCTTCCAAGGCAAGGTTTGCTAACCAAATTAATGAAGACTGATGTATAAACCAGCATCGAAATTTATTGATTTGAGTGAGAAAGCTGAAGATCATGGTATTCTTTGGTAAGGCATATTGTCTTTGTAGGCAAAATATTTTGGAATTTTGTCAAAGTCAGAATGTTAAGTGGGAATAGGATTCAGATAAAAGTAAGGGGTCTTATGGTTTGAATTTTGAAGCACCAGGGAAAGGGTAGTTTTATGTATCTTTTTCTGTAGTAGGGATACTAACTTCTCTTACTTTTCATTATGAATGACCCAGTCATTGGCAGCTATCTTCAGACTTGCCTTATGGATGTCTGGGATTCAGTTGGCTTTTATAAATCAGCATTGCCAGGACGCGTGGGTGGCTCAGTGGGTTAAAGCCTCTGCCTTCATCTCAGGTCCTGATCCCAGGGTCCTGGGATCGAGCCCCGCATCGGGCTCTCTGCTCAGCAGGGAGCCTGCTTCCTCCTCTCTCTGCCTGCCTCTCTGCCTACTTGTGATCTCTGTCTGTCAAATAAATGAATAAAGTCTTTTATTAAAAATAAGTAAATAAATAAATCAGCATTGCCTATCTCCATCACTATGCATTTTATTGTTTTTGCAGTGCAACTCTCAGAAGGCAACTTTTTTTTTTTTTTTTTTTTTCCAAACCAAACCCTTCGGGGGACAATTCATCCTCTACACTGCCTGACAGGGTTGTTGTACAGTTTAAATGACATTGTTAAACTGATAAACATTGTGTGTATTACTCTTCACATTATTAAATCATGGGACCCAGTGAGCAATAATGGGCTCTGGCAAGTGGAAGAAAGTGTTCAGTAATCAATGAAATAGAAAAGTACTTTCAAACATTCCTACTTTGTTAGGGGCTTAAAGGACTTTTTAAATCATGAATAGAAGAGCTGATGCTATTTCGGCTTTTCATTAGCCAAATGCTGTACTTAAACCCAGACTACTGTTGATCAAATTAAAAATTGATCTTAAAAGCATTGTGAAAAATTTTATAAGGAATTGTCAAATCTAGTAAAAGGGGAAAAGAAAACATTTATAAGTTTGGGCTTTTTGAACATAAAATATAATTTTTAAAAGCTACATTTGAAAGAAATAGTGCTAATCTGGACATTGGAAGCCTGGAGCCCTTGCCTTGTTCTGCCAAGCAAAAAGCTCAGACTTTGGCCAATTACTTCTCTCGGATTCAGAGAGAGGACCAGATTAGTTAATTCTAATTATATTTCAGCTCTAAAATATTTCTGATACAGGTAATTATGGAGTCTTGGGAGGTGGGGCAGTAGGAGTCAGATAACTTTTAAGAGTGAATATTTTGGGGGAACCTGGGTGGCTCAGTGGGTTAAAGCCTCTGCTTTCGGCTCAGGTCATGATCCCAGGGTCCTGGGATCGAGTCTCGCATCGGGCTCTCTGCTCAGCAGGGAGCCTGCTTCCTCCTCTCTCTCTGCCTGCCTCTCTGCCTACTTGTGATCTCTGTCTGTCAAATAAATAAATAAAATCTTTTAAAAAAGAAGTGAATATTTTGGAGGGAATGGGGAGATGAATGCTTCAATTTTTTGTAGATGGGAAATCGCTAACACTCCAGAAAGTTACAATCTAGTTGCTGGCACTCAATTGTAGGGAAAATACTTGAGGAGGTGTCCAAAGGAAGTCCCTCATAATACTGAGCAGCCACCCCACTTTTCTTGGGAATGAGTTTATCAGAAAACAGGACTTTCATTGTTAAATAGGGGAAAGACTTGTGCAATGTGGAATGAGCTGGTCTCCTTATTCCTAATGTGTAATCTGTACTTGTCCTAGTTTGTCTGGTCTGCTGTAACAAAAATACCATAGACTGAGTGGTTTAAACAACAGACATTTACTTCTCATGGTTCCAGAGGCTGAGAAGTCCAAGGTCAAGGTGCCTGCAGATAAACTGTCTGGTGAGCATCTGTTCCTTAGTCAATAGATGGCTGTCTTCTGGCTGTGTCTTCACAGGATGGAAGGGTGAGGGAGCTCTCTTGGGTCTCTTTTATAAGGATACTAATCCCATTCACAGAAGGGGTTCATCCTGATGACCTCATCATCTCCCGAAGACGGCACTTCCTCATGCCATGACACTGGGACATAGGTTTTAATTATGAAGTTTTGGTGGGGTGGGGGTGGGGGAACACAAACATTCAGTCCGCAGCAGTATTATTTCAGTATAGGCTTCAGTTCTACCAGTTGCAATAGCTGACACTAATATACTTCAAACCCTATAAATGGTGCTTCTAAAAGACACCACTGAGGTGATGAATACAGTTTGAAAGTCACAGGCTGGGGCATGCAGAAGGGGAGACAATTTAAGAGATAAGAGGACATGGGGTGCCTGGGTGGCTCAGTGGGTTAAGCCTCTGCCTTCAGCTCAGGTCATGATCTCAGGGTCCTGGGATCGAGTCCCGCATCGGGCTCTCTGCTCAGCAGGAAGCCTGCTTCTCCCTCTCTCTCTGCCTGCCTCTCTGCCTACTTGTGATTTCTCTCTTTCTGTTAAATAAATAAAAAAGAATAAAAAAATCTTAAAAAAAAAAAGACATCTGTTAAAAAAAAAAGAGAGAGATAAGAGGACAGAAACTCTCCCCCCTCCCCCCAGTATTGTATATCCAATTATTTGTTCATTCATATTTGGTCTTACTGAGTGCCTCTTTGGTATTATTGAGTGCCTTCTTTGAAGCATGGTGCCAGTTTCTGGGCACTGAAACAAATGAATGGAAAAACAGATAATAGAGCAGGAACACCTCTCTCATGAAATTTATTTTAATCTGCCTTTTTGTTATTAAACTTGTCTTCCCATTCCTCTCCAGAGTGCTGTCCTATAAGCACCTCGCTCATCTTGGTACTGAGCCCAGGGCCTACTACTTGGTAGGCACTCAACAAATATTTGTTGAATTGAATTTCTATTATCCCCTTTGCTCTTTCTGCCTTAAAAAAAAAAAAAACAACAACCCAACAACAGACCTCTTTTCCCATTTTTGTCTCAAAGGAGTCCACTAATATTTTTTCTCTAGGACTTGAAGCACTTGGCAAACATTTTCCAAGATCTTTACAGCCTGTCTCTGAAATAGATAAGAAGTACCCTGATAGCAATTGTACTCATCATTGGCTATGGTCTCTCTTGGTTCTCTTATATCCTATTACTGATGGTTCATTTGAGCTTCCACAGCAGGTCAAGACACAGTTTAATAGTTCTCATGGCTCATTTTGGACTTCTGCAGGGCAGTCGTCTCAGGAAATATGTGGGCTTCAAAGGTGCTTATTGGAGGCAAATTCAGATCAAAGCAAACAGCACAGTAAATTTGCCAAGTGTAGGCCTCGTGTTCCATAGCACAGGGGCCTATAAAGGTCTCCCGAGGACATCAGCCAGCAAGAGCCACCTGGAGTTGTAATTTTCCAGTCCTTCTGGAGATTTAGGTGAGGTCACTGCTGTTGATTCCATTTTGGAGTTTGGCAGCAGGAAGGGATCTTGGGATTTAACTTTGTCCGAGTGTCACTACATTGAAAATAGGACAAAATAAGAAGACATTTATGACAAGGCTATTTGCCTTTTGCATAATGTCTGGAATTGAAGAACTAAAAATATTACTAAGCTAAAACGATCCTCAATTAATTCCTATCACATTCCAGCGAAATGGATGAGGAATATGTTAATTTTTTTTTCTTTATAGAAAGGACAACTAAACCCCTTAGTAATTATGAGGGTCACACATCAAATTAACAATAGCAATATTCACACATAGACATCTAATATAACACCACAAAACACTTCTTGTTCTCAACAACTAGTGCTCATTTGAAACTATCTAAACTGTGGGACTTTGCTCAGATTATAGGGTCACAAAACATTGAGTAGGTTCACTGTTTTATCTAATTTACTTATCATCCATCAGTGTCACCTGATATTAGCATTGTTAAATGATTACTCTTTAGTTCAGATTTGTCTAAATGATTCCTCCTTTTTAAGCAGGAAATGTCCTTGGAAGAGCAGTTGGGAAATTAATTGATAACAAAGCAGTTAAGCCAGCTTGTCCTTCCTTATGTATATGTGTCTGTGTGTGTGTGCACACATCATCAGAGTATATGTGGGCCTGTGTGTTAGTTATGAGATTTTATTATGAGTCATCAGCATCTTTTAAGAAAAAATAGAACTGTTTACAATTCTGCAGGTTCTTGAGAGGAGGATGTATTTAGGAAGAAATTAGCTAAGGTAGTAATCTTTTCTAGACAGTACTTCAGAGATGTGCATGCTTAAAAAAAAGTCTGTCTATCTTAGAGTTAACATATGTACATCATTAAAAAAAATCACAAAAATGTAAAAAAGTTCATAGTTATAAGCTTCCCTCCTGTTCCTTGTCCTCCATCTGCCAAAGCCCCTCAGCCATAGATAATCGCTCTTCTTAATTTCTGACACATCCAGATTTTCAGGGTTTCAAGAAATGTATATAAAAGCCAATTAAATTTTGATTTCTCTCCTCCTCCCATTTACACAAAAGATAACATATTACAGGCAACCTTTCATAGCTTCTTTTCATCACCCAACAAAGAATATTGGTGGAGGAGGGCGAGATGCGCCAACCACGATTGCCACGCCGAGCCAAGCGTCTGTCTGCCCATGGGGGCTCTGCATGCCAGGTGCGGCTCTAAAGAATGCTGGGATAGCACTCTTTTTAACTTTTTGAGGAACCTCCACAATATTTTCCAAAGTAGCTGCACCAACTTGCATTCCTACAAACAGTAGAAGCTGGTTCCCCTTTCTCCACATCCTCTCTAGCATTTGTTGTTTCTTGCCTTGTCAATTTTTGCCATTCTAACTGATGTAAGATGGTATCTCGGTGTTGTTTTGATTTGAATCTCCCTGATGTCTAATTACGTTGAACATTTTTTTATGTGCCTGTTAGCCATTCGTATGTCTTCTTTGGAGAAGTGTCTGTTCATGTCTTCTGCCCCCTTTTTGACTTGATTATTTGTTTTTTGGGTGTTGAGTTGGAGAAGTTCTTTTTAGATCTCAGATACCAGACCTTTATCTGTAGTGTCATTTGAAAATATCTTCTTCCATTCCATGCGTTGCCTCTTCGTTTTGTTGACTTTGCTGTGTGAAAGATTTTGATCTTGATGAAGTCCCAAAAGTTCATCTTCGCTTTTGTTTCCCTTGCCTTTGGAGACATGTCTTGAAAGAAGTTGCTGTGGCCGATGTCAAAGAGGTTATTGCCTGTGTTCTCCTCTAGGACTTTGATGGATTCCTGTCTCACACTGAAGTCTTTAATCCATTTTGAGTCTATCTTTGTGTATGGTGTAAGAGAATGGTAGAGTTTCATTCTTCTGTATATAATTGTCCAATGTTCCCAGCATCATTTTTTGAAGAGACTGTCTTCTTTCCATTGGATATTTTTTCTTGCTTTGTTGAAGATTAGTTGACGATAGAGTTGAGGGTCCATATCTGGGCTCTCAGCTCTGTTCCATTGGTCTATGTGTCTGTTTTTGTGCCAGTACCATGCTGTCTTGATGATCACAGTTTTGTAATATAGCTTGAAATCAGGCAATGTGATGCCCCAGTTTTGCTTTTCTTTTTCAACCTTTCCTTGACAATTCGGGGTCTTTTCTGGTTCCATACAAGTTTTAGGATTGTTTATTCCAGCACTTTGAAAAAAGCCAGTCGTATTTTGATCGGGATGACGTTGATAGTACAGATTGCTCTGGGCAGCATAGACATTTTAACAGTTTATTCTTCTGATCCATGAGCATGGATCCATCTTTTTTGTGTATTCTTTAATTTCTTTCATAAGTGTTCAATAGTTTCTAGAGTGTAGATCCTTTATCTCTTTGGTTAGGTTTGTTCCAAGGTATCTTATGGTTTTTGGTGCTATTGTAAATGGAATAAATTCCCTAATTTCTCTTTCTACAGTTACATTGTTAGTATATAGGAAAGCAACTGATTTCTGTGAACTGATTTTGTATCCTGCCACATCACTGAATTGCTGTATGAGTTCTAGTAGTTTGGGGGTGGAGTCTTTTGGGTTTTCCACATAAAGCGTCATGTCATCTGCAAAGAGAGAGAGTTTGACTTCTTCTTTGCCAATCTGAATACGTTTTATTTCTTTTTGTTGTCTGATTGCTGATGCAATAACCTGTGTTTTAGAAAAGAAATGATGGCTTTGAGCCTATGTTGGAGAGCATTTGCACCTTTTCCCATGAACCCCTGTGGGGTCTTTCTGAAAGCTGTGAGAAGTAATGGTCTTTCCTTGTTTCCCTGGGGCCACGCCCCTAGGAGAGGAACTGAAAGCTTTCTGGAGCCTGAGATGAAAGTTCTCCTAGAGGAGAACACTGAAGACACCAGCAGTGGCAGCCTCACCCCTGAAATCCAGCTGTGGCTTTTGACGCCCAGGTGCAAGTCCTGGTGGCAAAAAGCTGACGTGTGGCCCTACAGCAAATCTTACTGGGGAATCCACTGGCCAGGAGGCCAAGCCCTGTGTAGGTACTGCCCTAACTGAAATGGGAAGCTTTAAGGCCCGTACAGGTCCTTTCTGTTTCCTGCAGGTTCTTTTGTCAGCCTTTTTCAATTCTGCATTCTCCCTGCTCCTCACAAAAAAACCAGAGTGAAACCCCCAAATTCTTGTTTTCTGAATTTGGAGCAGTTTAAGCATACTCTGGGCTTATCAGGATATTCCCCCAAATACAGTTCTCCAAGAGAAACCCGAGGACCAGCTGTCAGGACCCTAAATGGCTATTCCTAGTTTAATCTCATAAATGTTTCTCCTCGAGACTCACACTCCCTTCCTCCCCGGAGCCTCGCTTGTCTCAGTCTCCTGAAGAACAAGGAATGTGAGTGAGTGGGCCACACAAGGATTCCCTCTTCTCTAGTGGCTTACTGACATCGCAGGTGAACTCTGGACATGAATCTGCATTTTTTTTTTTTTTTAAAGTAAGCTCTGTGCCCATCATGGGGCTTGAACTCAGTCCTGAAACCAAGAGTCATTGTGTACTGATGAGCCAGCGAGGTGCCCAGAATCTGCATTTTTAAGGTCTCCTTTTCCATCCTCCCCACCCCCATACTGCAAAAGTATTCTTTAGGACCTTCTCTCACACATTCACACTATGCTTTTTATTAAAACACAGCTGCTGAGACAAAGGCAAGAAAAAAAAATCAAATGAAACAAACAAAAAAACAAAGGATATTGGTGATCTTCCTTTAGCGGGATATGGAGAGGCCCCTTGCAGTGACATGGAGTTCATTGTTTCGGTCAGTACTTTTCAAATTTTGACATGTGTCAGAATCACCTACAGGACTTGTTAAAGTACAGATTACTGAGTTCTGTCCCCAAGTCTGATTCAAGAGGTCTGGTGTGGGATCTGATAATTTGCATTTCTGGTAAATTCCCAGAAGATACTGAGGTTGTTGTCTGGGGACCATACTTTCAAAATCAGTGTTCTAGACATACCATAATATATATAATCTGTGGGCAGAAAAGGATTTTTCCAACCTTTTACTGTTGCAAACTATGCAGCGATGAATATTCTTGTTCATGTATCATTTCATAAAGGTGTAGGTATTTCTGTAAGATGAATTTCTAAAAGTGAATTTTCTGGGTTGAGGGTTATATAAATTTCTAATTTTGATATGTAGTGCCAAATTGGTGGTGGTTCCAATTTATGTACTAGCAGTATATGAAAGTGTTTATTACACCGTACCAAAAAAGTCTGTTATAAAATTTGTTTGTTTTTGCCAGTCTGATAGGTGAAAACAGTTTTAACTTACGTTTATCTTTCCAAAACATAGGACTATATGTATTTCTTTTCTGAAATTTACTTTCTTGAGTAAGTCATCTAATCATTCGATAAAGTAGGAATATTAGTATTTCTTAGGAATTACACAGCCCAAAAACTTTATTTTTGATCCTAAGTAATCAATTAAATTCCATGTTATTCCATCACCAAGTTTCACTCATTTGCCCATTTATTTATTCATGGAATAATTATTTAGCATCCACAATATGCTAAATACAGGGCATGAAGAGGTGAAAACTTTATCTTCAAGGAATTCACTGTATACCGGGGAAGATCAGCATGTAAAGGATTATTTTACAACAAAACAATGACTGTACTGAAGGTCCTTACAAAACCGAAGAGGCACATTGTGGCAAGAAACCCTAATGGTCCTTGGGGGAATCAGGGAAAGCTTTGTGTATAAGGTGCATTGAACTGACACTTGAAGAAGAGTTTGTCAGATGGATGAGTGAGAGGGTGTCCCAACAGAAGAACAGCCTATGCAAAACCAAAGAAGTATGAGGAAATATAGATATTAGTGAACCGTAGTGTTAATGTTTAAAGAGTAGGAATGCAAGAGGGAACACTCTGATTTTCTAGTTTACCTCTGTGTTGGGAGAAGGACCTCACGCCCTTTAAATTGGCTCATTTTTGAACACCAGACTCTCATATGAAGGTTTTCCTCATATTTCTGGTAGCCAACTTTCTATTAGTTCTCTCATCTGGTCCTCTTTTGACCATGGCATTTATGGTTTGGATTCTTCTTTGTTTCAAAGGAAGATTTATCTGAGGCCTTGCTGCATGAACTTGCCAGTTTAATGTTCCATCCATTTCCACATAATTCTTAATGAGAGTGTCAGAGGTTAATAGAAAAATAGCATAGAGGGAATATGTCCTAGGCTAAAACTTTAAGACTATATGTTCTCAAGGACTGTTTGTGGAAATGGGGAGGTGCTCGAACATATTACTGAGTAAACAGAGGATGTGGAATGTCTTAAGGATATAACAAGTGTTACCTCTGTTCTTTTTCGTACATAAACTTATCCATCCACACACATCCATCCATCCATCCATCCACCCATCCACCCATCCAGTTTATTTGGCTATGCAACTTTGTCTTTTTAAAAGGTAATGTATTTTGATATATTTCTACATCACTAAAACTCTCCATAGACACCAGTTACAGGCTGACGTTGGCTACCATCCGTGGTACCATTGGGTGGATGGACCACAGTTTGGCTGTTTATTCTATTATTAGACATTTGGGTTTGTGCATTTTTCCCCTTATAAGCAGTGATAAATGAAATAAACTAAATTATTAATTATTAAACTAAATTATTAATAGAGTTTATCTTGTGTAGCAGGACAATGGGCAAAGAAGATTTTTATATAAAAAATGTTTTTAAGGAGCACCTGGGTGGCTCAGTGGGTTAAGTCTCTGCCTTCGGCTCAGGTCATGATCTCAGGGTCCTGGGATCGAGCCCCGCATTGGGCTTTCTGCTCAGCAGGGAGCCTGCTTCCCTTCCTCTCTCTCTGCCTGCCTCTCTGCCTGCCTCTCTGCCTACTTGTGACCTCTGTCTGTCAAATGAATAAATAAAATCTTTTAAAAAAATGTTTTTAAAAAAGCCAGGTGTAAGAAAGATATTTTGGCTGCCATACCAATAATAGTAATGGCAATACTAAGTGGTCATATCGGTTTAATGTTATTGGACCTGGCATTGTGTGAAGATTGAGAGTCTGGCATGTTTTGTATTTTGGGCAACTTAGTTCTCCAAAGACAATACAATGATACCTGTGTTGTTATTAACCCTCCTGGACACAAACAAAGAGGTTTTATGTTTTAATAGAAAACTATAGCATACCTTTTTGGGTTATCAGATTCTGATGGTTCCTTATCTTTGAGCTATTTTGTATCTCTTTGTGAGTTGCAGATAGTTGCAAGCTCTGTCTTCTCCAGTACAGATTTAACTAACTTCTGTCACGGTTACCTACCTGTAAAGTGGACTAATATCTTGTCATTTTTCATAAAATGTCAACCCTTGCCAAATTTTTAGTTCTTCTAGTTTCCTTTAATATTTGACTACAACCCTCTAAACTGATGTTTCTCATTTCCCCTTCTCCCTTCTGACACATACAAGGCCTAAAACCGACTGCCCAGATTCTTATCAGCTGAGTAGCCTGGGCTTTCCCCCAGGATCCAAAGAAGCCTGACGATTTGATATATACCTTGAAGGACTCATCCCTTCAGCAGACCATGCATGGGCTGCATTTCCCCCTGGATGAGCTGCTGTGGATGGCTACTAAGGAAGGGCCACTAAGGAAGTCTGGCTAAACACTCAGGTCATGAACACCCTTATATGTGAGTAGCCAAGACTCTGGTCACTACTGTCAAGAGCAGTGAAATATTAACTTCAAGAAACTCAATGAGTAGTGCTATGAAATTGAAATAATTCCATGTATCAAGCTCTTGGAAACCACTGGGCAAGATACCCTCAGGGGTCAGCTCTTTACTCTAATAGAACACTTTATACTAATACTTCTCTTTTCCTTTCCAGTCATCCCTCTTTTAAGATGCCTATAAGAGAATCCTAAAATAGCTGGCCTTTGCCACCACCTCGCAATAGATGGCTCAACCATTTTTGCAGGAATGATGCAAATAACAGCCTTTAGGAGGCAAATGCTTAGATCCTGCTTCATTCCACTCAAGAGGTTTATGACTGCCTTTGTGTCGTTCAGCTACAAATGATACTCATTCACCTTGAACAAAAGGGCAGACTGTCAGTGTTGAACTTTAACTGAGCCCTGTGCTCCTGGAAAATAGTGAGGCTAAGAAATCTCCCTACCATTTTGTGTTCTGGGAAATGGCTTAGTGCAAAGAAGCGGTCTTCCCCAAATTACTTAGATGAGACTCAAGGATGAACCATGTGTTTACCCAGGCCAGGCACAGATCCTTCAAATCCTCATTCTTTATCTCATGCATGATTAACTAAAATCTTGTCCCCATTGACCAAATTGAAGAAAATGCCCAGTCACTTGACTTGATCCACCTTTAGTGAGGGTTCTCTCGTCTTTTAGGCTCCTGAACTCTGGCCCTTCCTTGAGCATTGGAATGTGGAATAACTCTCCTTCCTTAATAGACCCTCCCCCAAATTAGCTGACCTCAGGGTTATTCCGTGGTTAACTGTACAATCAGGTTACCCACTCATCTTACTTTCCCACCACCCCTTTCTTAAGCATTATTTACTCCTCCCTCTAAAAGGAAAGCCCTTTCTGCCAGACTTTTGAGATGCTTGCAGATATGAGAGTCACAACACGAAAGTTTTCAGCTCCTTTGGGGAAATACCAAAGAGCAGGATTGCTAGATCATATGTTAAGGGTATGTTTGGTTTTGTAAGAAAATGCTAAAATGTTTTCCAAAGTGTCCGTATCATTTTAACTCCCACCGCTGTGAATGAGAATTCCTGCTGCTCCACATCCTCAACAGTGTTTGGTGTTGTCAGGGTTTTGGAATTTGGCCAATTTAGTATGTGTGTACTGGTATCTCATGGTTGTTTTATTTTGCATTTCCCTGAAAATGTATGATGTGGAACATCTTTTCTTACACTTGTTTGCCATCTGTATATCCTCTTTGGTGAGGTGTCTGTTGAGGTGTTTGGCCCATTTTTAAAATAGGGTTGTTTGTTTTTTGTTGTTGGGTTTTAAGGGTTCTTTGTGTATTTTGGATAGCAGCTCTTTAGCAGATAGGTCTCTTGAAAATATTTTTTCTCCAATCTGTCACTTGTCTTTTCATTCACTTGGTGGAGTTTTTACTTGGCAGACATTTTCAGAAAAAAATTGTGAAAGATTTAAAAATTTTTTAACCCCCATCTATTCTAAAAACAATTACCAAATATTCTGTTAGTGTACTTTTCTGAGTTATCCATGTCTTTCACTGGCTTTGCATTAATTTATAATTAATTTGCATTAAACTTCAGAAAACTGATAATAATCATGATTCTTCTTAGAAATGCACATAAATTATGGCCAAAATGTAACTGGTTATTGCTCCCATCTCTTGGCCTCTTTTTATAAATTTAGTTCAGCATTTCTTCCTGTTTGTGTAGGTGTAGTTCTTTAAATTTTCCTTTGGACTGGTTGTAACATATTACTGGTTTCCTCATTAACTAATGTATTACATAAAATCTTTGACACATGTTCATTTTTTATTCATTTGTATGAGAGTCTTGATTGTACCATTTCAAAAAAAAAATATCCTTTAACAGATAGAGAAGTTGGTATAATGTAGGTTACATAGCTAGTGGGGACTTTCACACAAGACTTGAACCACAGAGCACATGCTCTTTTTCCCATGTTATGCTTAGAAGCTAAAAGATAAAATAGAGAAGTAAAAGCATGTTGCCTATTGAAACCAATATGCTAATGGTTAAAGCCATTGTTTCCTATGGGGAACTCAAATTGAACAGACAAATTCATTTAGGAAGACTTGGAAAACCTACATTTTGCCTAGAATAGGTTCCACCAAAAGGCATCTCCTAGCATTTGGGAATCAGAGCAATTAGCAGAGAAATCAGGCTGCTCTGCTGGGCTTAAGGACATTTCCTAAGAAAGCCTACTCTGAGTATGGAATTTATAATTAACATTTTGAGAGAGTGGTCACATGGGGTAGTGTGCGCAGGGTGCTGTGGCTGTTGCTTTGTTTGAATGAAGTCCCTTAGTATTAACAGTTGGATATCTGCAGATTAAGCGCAGACAATACTTGGACAGACGATCGAAAAAGTAATTTTTTGATGCTTTCCCCAGCTGCTGCTGAGAGATTAGCTGGGATGTTATCCAGGTTCTTTCACTGTAACCGATAAAACTTTATGAGAGCAGCATGTGAGTTTCTACACTATTGTTGATTTAGCTGGGGAAAGAATCTGGAGACACTGTTGCACTCCTTTTATGGGTTGTGAGTCAAGTAGTCTAGCCTTTGCTTGCTGGACAGTGCTCCTTTTGGGAGGAAACATGTTACTAAAGATAGACAAATCTATACAAAACAGTTACTCTAGTCCCTCTGACATTCATTCCTATTTCCTATTTCATCCCATTTTGTGGCCATCACATCCTCGTCTGCTGTACTGTGGGCTGTGGGATAGGTAATGCCATTAACGGTTATTTGTGTTTCCTTGCTACAAAGAGTGGTCAAGGTGGGAATTACTGACCCAGGCAGAAGGCGGTCAGTAGATGATATTCCCTTGGCTAAAGTGATTGTTCAGAAATGTCCAGTTAGAGCTAAGTTTAAAGTTTTTGTTCAATTGTTGTGGAAAACTATAATCTCATAGTGTGGGTATGTTTGAGAAAGAAACTGTAGTTCCACTTTCTGCTACCAGTACTCTTATGTCCATAAGAAAAGCCATCCTAAAGATCAAGTGGATACAGAGAGGAATGCCTAAAGAATCACAGAAAAACAAAACTAAAGCCTTAGTGAAATTGCACTCAACCTCTGGACTTCTCAGTGGCTTGAACCTGTAAATTCCCCTAATTCTTTGAATAAATCTAATTTGGGTTTGCTGTCACTCACAATGAAGGATTCCTACCACCAAATATGGGATCTTTTTGTGGTCCCTGCTGCTTCCTGCTCTTCCCACAGCACTGTATGAAGTGTGCAGAGGGGATTTTGGATCATGACTTTGGCTTGAGTCTCGTCTTTGGTGGAGGAGCTGGGATTGTGCTCACTAACATCCTCCGGGAGCTCTAAGAATCTCTTCCAGGGGCACCTGGGTGGCTCAGTCATTAGGCATCTGCCTTCAGCTCAGGTCGTGATCCCGGTGTCCCGGGATCGAGCCCCGGAGGAGCCCCTGCTCAGCAGGCAGCCTGTTTCTCCCTCTCCAGCTCCTGCATGCTTGTATTACCTCTCTCACTATCTCTCTCTGTCATAAACAAATAAAATCTTTAAAAAAAGAAAAAAAAAAAAGAATCTCTTCCACCTTGCCAGCTCTTCTTCTATCCCAGGCCTAGCAGTTAGAGGCACAATTCTTCACTGGCTTTCTGTGATCTTCCGAGGAAGGGAAAATTCTAAGGAGAGAATGCAGTTGACCCCAATTAGGAAAAGCTGTACAACTCTGGACAGATGGTGTGTCAGGGGATTTTCTCTGGGAAACACAATTTTTATATTTGTGTATTTTTTTTTAAATTTTATTTATTTATTTGTCAGAGAGAGAGTACACATAAGCAGGCAGAGTGGCAGGCAGAGGCAGCGAGAGAAGCAGGCTCCTTGCTAAGCAAGGAGCCCGATGTGGGACTCGATCCCAGGACACCGGGATCATGACCTGAGCCGAAGGCAGTGGCTTAACCAACTGAGCCACCCAGGCGTCCCATATTTGTGTATCTTTAAGACTAGGGGAATCTTAATGCCTGACTCTCCTACCAGCTCTATAAGCTTCCTAAAGAGCAGGAACCATGTTTGTTTTATACACTATCCCCGGTGCCTAACATGGTGGCTGGCCCCTAAGAAACATTTAAGAACTATTGGTTAAATTAGGACAAGCAGATGAACAGGAGTCAAGTCCTATAGAGGTTTTGGTAGGTTTCTTTTCATACTCTACCAGTAAGGGATTTTCATTTCAGAGCTCATGAATATAATTACAGGTTTCAGGGTTTACCTAAAATAAGCTCCCTGAAAATTTTACCCCCTTACCCAATTGTTTTTTTAGGCTTCTCTTCTAAATTCAAAAGAAACCCATAATCTAAATTTCTCTAAGAAGAAAGTTGTTGCATTTATAACCTTTGAACAAGAGTTAGGTTGATGAAATATCTATAGGCCATGTGTAAATAAATGAATAACATGTATATACCTGAAGAACAATGTCACCTTGATTTTTTTTTTTAAGATTTTATTTATTTATTTGACAGACAGAGATCACAAGCAGGCAGAGAGGCAGGCAGAGAGAGAGGGGGAAGCAGGCTCCCCGCTGAGCAGAGAGCCCGATGCAGGGCTTCATCCCAGGACCCTGAGATCATGACCCGAGCCGACGGCAGTGACCTAACCCACTGAGCCACCCAGGTGCCCTGTCACCTTGATTTTTTAAAATCATGAAATAACTTGTTGAGTCAAGGTCCATGTACTCGAACTGCCTACATGCTTTTGGTATTACTACTTCAGTTACAAATAGCTAAACATGGTAAAGATAGAAAAAAAGAAGAATGCCACTGCTAGTTCCTTTTCTTTGTTAGAAGACATTATTTGAAATATTAACCTTTTCCTTACCTAAAAGGACGAACCATGAATCCAATTCTGTTAACTTCCAAGGAAGACTAGATAAGAACCGTTCAATTACAGGTTGTTTATTTATCTAATTCTCTTGGCAGGATTTGCTTTTGGTGAAACAAATCACCTGTTGAAGGGGGAAAAAAGCCATTTAAGTGATTAAAATCTACTTCAGCTAATTTCCTCTTTAACCTATTTGTAAGCCAGCAAGAGCTGATAATTGTAATGAATAGTTCTAATGGGAAGCTTTAGTTGACATTTGGATCTCATTAGACTTTGAAAAACTTCTGCCATCTTGTTCTTTTTGAGCTCTTTTGCTGGGAGTACAGTTTTCAAAGGTAGGTTTCAATGCATGGAGTTCAGTACATAAGCTTTAGCTTCAGAATTTTGGACCCAGCTTTGCCATTACCAGTTGTGTTAATCTGGACTATTCTTGATTTTTTTGAAACTCAGTGCTTACAGTTATGAAATGATTTGTATGATAGATTGTGATGATAATTGAATGAGCTAATATAAAGTTCGGAGTTTACACATGCAAAGTGCTTAGCAATGTCTGGTATATGGTAAGCGTATATTAACAGGTAGGGCTCCTTATTAGTAAGAAGCTCTGAAATGAGAAAGCTAATTGGATAAAGAGAGGGTGCTAGAAAAACAAAGATCAGTTTCCTCTGTATAATTAACTTATCAGTTGCTAGGAACATTAGCACACAAGTAATAGACATTTGCTCTATTATCAAGAAAATACTAGAAACAGACATCTTTCCAAGTTCTGGTACCAAACAACTTCTGTATTCCATGTACCATCCCTTTGGATTTGTTCTTTTAAAGAACATCTTAGGGGTCAGAGTGTGTAATATTTCTTGAATAGGAACATCTCAGTCCCAGTGGAGAATTAAAATCAGTTAATGTGAATGCCAACCTTTCCTCTTGGTGTTTCCTCTTGGTATATATCATTTAGAGGTGAAGAAAGTGTAAAATGGAGAAAGGTGACTGCAGGACCTAGTGAATGTAGATGGTGGAACAAAATGTATGAGAATGAAAAGGGAAAGAAAGATTAGGAGCTTCTTGATACAGAGCATATATATGTATATATAAGGAGGGAATCATATATCATGGCTATTTTGTTGGCAAGTCAACCACAATTTTTACCCTTTTTTGTGGCTGTAGAATATGAATAATTGTCTTACACAAATACATCAACTCTTGATTTTCTGTGCAGGGGAGATAGCAGGGTTTGTAAGCTGACTTAGGTATGTCTTAGAAATTTTTGTTGTGTGTATGTGAGGGCAACAGTTCAAATTTTGGCCTCAAAACGCTTTGTTCAGGCTAACCTTAAAATTAATTTGCATTTTGAACATGATCACACCAATTGTTTCTGCCTCTAGGAAGACCATTTAAGGCCAATTTAGATGAATTTAAAAGTATGCAAGTAATTCATAGTGTAGTCTATATGCAAAGAGAAGTAATAGGGAGTACCTGTTTTTATTTCTTCAGTACTGTGCTTTGGTTTTAGATTTAATCTCTTGTTTATAGTGGAAAGCTGAGGAATTTTTCCCTAGTCCAGAAGTGGTTTAGCCTGGAGATAAAAATAACCACATGCCACTTGAAAGATCAGAGTTTGGTATCTCTGCTCGCTAAAAATGTTTCTTAATTTCCTAATAATGTGCTGATTAGACCTAACAGAATCCTGTTGTAGAAAGTGAAGAAACATCCTGATCAGAAGTAAAACTCGGAGCAGTCGAGGCAAGAGGTGGGGCCTCAGAACTTGACACTTGGCGTATTTCTCGTACTCTGTAATTTCTCTTTATATCACTTACATTGTGCTTTAAGCTATCATTTCTGTCTCAATAGCGAACCTTGTCTTTATCAACCTTTCTTTTTCCAGGCTGTGTCAGGACCAGTTTCTAAAATAGCCTCCTGAATACCATCACTTTATTTCCCTGGGTGAGGGGGGTTGGAGCAAGAGCAGAAGAAAGTCCAAAGCCTCCTGTTGTTTTCTTTGTTGAACTAGAGTTAAAACTGAGAAGTCATTTACTTTCATAAACCAAATTTCTGGGTCTTCAGTCCACTCAAATAGGTGTGTTTCCATTTGGGAGAGTCCCCTCTTACCATCTTCCTCCTGGGAAATGAAATCATTTAGCTCCTGCTGAATCTATATTGTCAAAGAGTTTGCAAAATGTAGGTATATACTGGAGGTTGTTTTTGTTTTTTGTGCTTGTGTTCAGTGTATTCTACTGGAAGGTATTATGAGGAGTAGAGAGAGAGAGAGCGGGATTCAGTGGTATCTGTAGTTTTCATAAAAAGCTGGGGCTATGAGCAGAAATTCTTTAAATTGCACATTCAAAAGTAGCATCTGGCGTAGTGGGAACAACAGAGCTCCAGGGACCCTGGAAGAGGTAAAGTAGGAGAGGTTGTCAGGTTTCTTGTAGTTTTAACTCCAGACCTTAAGAAGAGAATTAACCAATGGAGAGTAATGAGATTTGCTTTAATGTCTTAGAAAACACAGCTAATAGGATTTCAGCCTGAGTGGAAAGTAGGTAGATGGTGATTGAAGAAGCAGGGTTTGGAGATGACATAAATGAGCTTGAGAGTAGTTTTTCAAAGTGTGGTCTTCAGACCATCAGTATCAGAATTTCCTGGGAATTTGTTAGAAATGCAAATTCTTGGTCCCCAACCCGAACCTACTGGATTAGAAACTTGGTGTGGGGCCCAGAAATCTGTGGTTCAAGGAGTCTTCCAGGTGGTTCTGATGCACATTAAAATTTAAGAACCATTATTTTAGGGCACTGGGGTCACTGCGCTGAGTTACATTAGTGAGGAGGTGGCTTTCGTCCGCTTGGCCCCACAACTGATTACTCTAGGGCTACAAACAAATAAATGTGTGGATAGCAGATCCAAAAAGTGATGATAGAACTTGGAAGGGCTTTGCATTTCATTTTTCTAAGACCTGAAGTGGCCCCTTTTTAGGTGCTCCTGTTTCTTCCCAAGCCTTAGCTACGTCAGTCTCTATGACTCTTGGCAGACGTCCTTGCTTGTTATTTCACTGTGGAACTGAGCTGTCCAAAATGGTAGCCACTGGTCACATATGGCTATTTCAATTAAAATGAAATAAAATTTTAAATTTAATTCCTCAGTCACAATAGCCATATTTCAACTGTTTAGTAGCCACATGTGGCTGGGAGCTACTGTATTGGACAATATAGATATTGAACACCTTCATTTCTCTAATACTAAACTTGTAAACCTATGAGTAGTTTGCCAGTTTCTGTGGTGTTGTAAATACTATTGTCATGACTACTTTCAAGCTACTGACGTGTCACTGAACATGGAGTTAGTTGCAAAAAGATACATACAATTAAAGGGCGAGGCAAAGTGAATAGGTTCCATGTCACCAGTTTTATGGGAGAAATTTGTCTCTGATGGCAAAAAATGCTGATTCTCTACATTCTAATTTCATTTTACAATGAGACTGGCTCTCCAAGGACACAGTATTAAGAACATACTAAGAACATACTAAAATATTAAGAACATACTATTAGCACAATACTAAATATTAAGAACATACAATATTAAGAACATACTAAAAGTGGTCAATAACTCGGACACCTTAACTCTATTTTAGGTATAAGGAGGAAAGATACAATATACAACTTAACTTAAAACATCTTTTCCATGTTAATAGGGAAAACTGCTCAAAGTGGATTGGGACCAGTGTCTTATAGTGCCTGTGCACTCAAAACTAAATTATACCCCAAAACCCCCCAAAAGTGAAAAATCCCCAAACCATACAAGATGTTAAGGTGCATATGTCCTAGTCTGAATTTTATAATGAGTCAACAGTGGTGCCTCTTTGATTATTCTATTAAGTGGAGGTGCTTATAGTCCTATCTGGTTGTGGATAGTAAGCCTAATACTAATGACTTGTTTGTTAATAGAAATGGAAGGATTATCTTTGATCTCTGAGATCACAAATGACTTGCAAATATGCTGTTAATGTACTTACTTACCTTTTAAAATACTTTCCATTTTTAAAGGGCTTAGAAATTCTTTTGAAAGATGGAAAATTATTCTTTTAAATACAAGTTAAATAAACCCAATTGATATCATACAGGGCTAGTTTTTAAGTATCGAAGTCATAGTCAGATTTAGCAAAGACCTTTTTTTTTTTAACCAGGGAATTATCTAATCTGTGTGTGTGTCTGTGTGTGTGGTGACGGTGAAGGTTTTTGGTCTTGAATGATGCTCTTGCATCACTAAACTAGCAGTTCATCTACAGATAGAGGTAGATTTTAGTCCATGGATTTCACACCCCAAATACTTGGAAATGAGAAAGCAAAATGATTCGTATCCTCTTTCCTTAATTGAAAAGGAAAATTCCTTAACTCTGAATGCCTCTGTTACTAAAACTGTTTGTTAATTGTGATAATCATAATTGGTTGAGAATTATTAGGTAAACTGATAACCTCATTCAATCCATTTGTTTCTGTAGAAAGAATATACACATTTATGTCAGATTGGGTCATTTCTAGGCCCTTGGGAGTCTGCTATTCTAATGCTGGTCCAGCTAAACCTGGGTGTCCTTGAATGACAGCTGCTAAAAATTCAATCAATAAGTGGTGTCCAAATGTCAGAGAGAGTGGTGCGAAGCAGGGACAGGTTGAGACAGTGTGCAGGATTTGATTCTGGGCAGTCAGAGTTTAAGTTTGACTTAGAAAAGAAATAAGTCAGCATCTTTAATCCCCAAACATTATACACCATCTAGTCAGTAGACTTAGTAAAGGTCAAGCAATCAATATGGTTGGCATTAGCAGAGATAGGTTATGGGAGACGGTTTTACTCCTTGAAATTGTTTTTTACATTCCAGTATACAAAAAGGTGGGCAGACTGTCAGGTGGAGTAAAAAAGAACTTGTATGACAGTAAGATGAGCAGATCATTGGTCAAAGGGCTAAATTAAGAGATTCAGTGAAATTGGGAAGTAATGGAGAGATCCCAAATGGCTTCCTCATTTGTCTCTGTTAAGCGTTTAATATTTTGAATGTGCACCTATCCTTTGGGAAAAATTGGGCTGCCTGATATGCCATCAATCCAGCAGGATGGAAATACCAGGAGAAACATAGTGTGGTTCATCATGTTGTTACTCTAATCTTGTCTTAAACTAGAAAAAAAAATCCAAAAAACAAGAGTAAGGTTTTGCCCTTGATGCAAGATGACTTGTAGAATAGCAAAGGAAAGATAATCGGTGAAAATATTAGATTCTCCTGTTAAATTACATTTATAGATTTGCAAACTGAGGGGAGAAGGGTCATATATTTTCCATTTATATATTCTCTTCAGACAGGTAGCTGAACAGTTATGGAATGAAAAAGATGAATAAGAAACCGAGAAGGAAGAAAAAATGACTTGGTTAAAAACCTGCTCATTTGAGAACAGAATAGTCATTATATGAACATATTCAAATAAGAGAATTCATCAAGGCCATTCAAAAGTCAAAAGCCAGGTGCCAAAAAAAAAAAAAGAGAGAGAGAGAGAGAGTTCTTAGATCCTTCTTATAAGCAAAAAAATTTTCAGGGAGTATGTGCATTTTGATTTGCCTCCAGAAAGAGTCCTATTGATCAAGAAATTAACCTATGACACCCTAATTTTTAAAATCTCACTTCATCACACATTCCTAAAATTTAAAAAAAATTAGATTTTTTTTTTTTTACTAGAGATTGTGACATAGTAGGAGACAAAATCAGAGAATTTTCCTGCTTTTTCTTAAGTTCTAGACTGCTCTAGAATGAAGTTGGGACCAGGTATCAATGAGAAATTGTTGGCCTTAAATGGTAATTTATGTCAGATCCAAAGGATCTGATACAATATCTTCAGTTAGCTGGGGTGTTCCAGATCTCACAGGTAGAAAAGTTACCCCCAAGGTTTAGGAATTTACTTTTTATTCAATCTTACCAGGACAATCTGGAGAGCACTGTTTGTAGTTCACCCACTGAGAAGAGTATATGTGAAGAAAGAGTATGCTGGGAATGTGGAGAGTTACCCAGTAAATTTTACTGATTTTCTGGGTCTGTGGTAGTTTCCGGTCATGGTTCCAAGTCTTCAACCCATCCCTGTACCTACACCTTTTCCCCTGAGGCTGCATTTCTTCCAATGCAAAGAGTCTACTTTCCTTGAATCTGGACGAGTCCTGTGAATTGCTTTGCCCAATGGAATTCAGCAAAAGTGGCGACAGTGTGCTCTATCTGAGCCTGGGTCTAAAAAGGCACCGTGTTTCTGTAATTAGAAAAGTACTGGCCTAGCTGGCTGGGTGATGAGAGACACAGTCTCATCAGCCCCAGACTTATGAGAGAGCCCAGGTGATACCAACAGCAAGGCTGTTCTGGTTGACAGCCCCAGACACCAGGCCAATAAATGCTCAATTCTGGAGGCCATTTATGTCTTGTGGTGGTTATGCCCCACTATTGTGGCAAGGGATAACTAATATAGGGCACAAATTTCCAAATAGACTAAAACTAGGGAGTTCTGATTAATCCTTCATGGAACCCTGGATGCTTTATTAAAATAAACAAGAAGACCTTGAAGTAACAAGATTGCTTAGCCTAATCACCTCTCCGGAGGTGATCAACTGAGTTGATTTGACCTGGGGTCCAGGGTTTCAGCCCTCTCTCTAGTAATATTAGTATGCAGATGTATATGTGTCCCTCCAAACCTGACAGATAGACAGGTGTCTAGAAGTTATCAAGTTAATGCTCACACAGGACCTCCTTGCGTCAGCATTCTCAAAATTCTATCAAGGAGCTTAGAAGTGGTTTTATAATGGCCACTGACTTATCTGTACTTGCCATCAAGGCAGAATGAGCAAATTTTCTAGTAGAATATAGTTTGGGAATTTAAATATATGTTCTTTTTTTTTTTTTTCCTGGCATATATGGAATCAATCAGTCTGCCATCCTTTAGAGACTGCCATTCCATTGTGTTCTGGCTTTTACTTCCACTTCTTTGCCTTACTAGAGAAAACAATGGAATTTTGTGAAAGCCCCAAGGGTTTTTGCAGCTCAGAGGGACAGGCTTTTACCTCTGAAGAGAAGGGGAATTTGATTGAAAATAGAGGCTACTTATGATTCATTCAGAGGAATTTTTCCTCTGCATCCTCTTATTTGCCTAGTGATTTGATCCTATGTGGCTCTTCAGAGCCCACTGTGAGATGATTTGCTTCAGCTGCACTGGATCTTTTTCAAATATTTTCCAAGGACAAAACCCTCCCTACAGGTTTCCTCGGCTGCAGTGATTGTCTTGTCTGGGGATTGTATTCTGATTAATTTAACTTTAGCTTCCTTACTGCTTCAGTGGATTCCAAATTTGTCATGGTTTAAAAAAAATTCTCTAGGGAAGTTTCATAAAGGAAGTTGGTGAGAACAGGCTTTAGGATTTATTCTGCTGAGCCACCTTTAGAATGTGGCGAGGGGCTGAGAGGCACAGAGAAGAAGAATGGAAGGAATGCCAGATTCTTCCTGATGCATGTTCATAGGTCAGGCATAATTCAGTTCTGCAGAAATTTCAGTGATCGTTGTTCTGCATAGCAGTGCTCCATCCCACTGAGGAGAAAGCGGTGAAAAGCATGCAATGTCCGAATGCAGCCAGCAGGGGGCGGGAGCGCCTCAGCCATAAGCCACAATCCCACCGGCAATTGCTTGGCCCAAGTATTGCACTGCTGTTCTGGAGGCCAGCTTGCTCTGAACTCCATGCAAGCCTTTGTCTTTGTAAGATTTATGCTTTCGCTAAGTCTTTTCTGCTGATGGTGTAGGCAGTAGAGTCAGTATGTCTGGATTTGAAACCTGGCTACTCCACGTGTTAGCTCTGTCCTATGTACCTCAGTCTTTCTTGTCTGAAAAATGGGAAAAGAACAGTTGTGGAGATGTGAGGGATGATTGGGCTAACTTACATAATGCATTTGGAGCAGTGCCTGGCACTTATTAAGTACAAGATCAATATTAGCTAATAATAGTGGAGCCTTTCCCTTTGCTCTCCACCTTCCTTCCTCCCAGGTCTGATGTAAAAGTAAATTAAATGTAGCAATAGGTTATGCAGGCTGATTTCTCTTCATTCTTCAACACTCATCTCAAAAGCACAAAATCAACTGCCAAAAATGCTTATGCTAAATCTAATAATGAGAAAAATATCAGACAAAACCAAATTGAGGGACGTTCTATTCAATAACATAAAAAATGACAAGGTCAGGAAAGACAAAGAAACTGTTCCAGACTGTATGACACGAAACAGATGCGACACCGGAATGCAGTGCGTGAGCTAGGAATTTATTTTGCTATAAAGTATATATTGGGACAGTCATGAAATTTGAATAAGTTCTGTAGATAAGACAGTAATATTGGATCAGCATTAATTTCCTGATTTTGCTAATTGTAGGCTATGGAAGAGAATGCCCTTGCTTTTAGGAAACACACGTAAAGGGGACATAATTTCTGTAAGTTACTCTCAAATGGCTTTAAAAATGTGTATTTGTATATACATGTATTACATACATGAGACAGAGCGTATTTGGTGTAACATTTGGCATATCCCGATGAAGGCTCTATGAGAATCATTTGTGCCATTCCGGCAAATTTTTGGAAGCCTGAAACCACATACAAATACAAAAATAAGAAAAAATAAAAACCAAAATTAAAAATGAAATCCCTCATTTTAGATGCTTACTTCCCCAAGAGACTTTTCTGATGTTCCCCTGCCCTGACATGCTTAGCGGAGGTAGACGCTCTTGCCCTGTGCGCCCCGACCTGTGGCATCTCTCTCTGTCACAGCAGCCATTACACTGTTAACTGCCTGTTTATAACACTCAACTGGGAGCCCCACCCAGGAAGGCAAGGACCTGGTTTTAGCATTCACCTTTGTATCACCTGAGCCTCGCTAATACCCTGCAGTGAGAGGAAACTCATTATGGGCTTTCTGAGTAATAAGGTGGTGTAACTTAGCCTTAGATCCAGGGTTTGATTTTCTGGGGGCTTGTTGTGGATTTTAGGCTTGCTTTTGAGGTTTTGTAGTAGGGATGTAGCACTGGTTTGGGACTTAGCAAGTCTAGTCAGGAAGCTGAGTTCTGTCGTAGTGTGCATGAGGGAGAGTTTCTTCAGTTTATTTATACCTTAGCTGTGATTTCCTAGCTTGGAGATACGGCAAAGATAGAATTGGAACTCTTTGAAAGAAAGCCAAATAATCAGTGGACTGTCTTTGTCTAGGCATTTAGTTTGAGGGAATACCACTGAATACGGTCAAAGCCAAGTGTGTTTAGTATTTTTTTTTAAAGACTCTGTTTATTTATTTGACAGAGAGAGAAAGAGAGAGCATGCACAAGTAGGGGGAGCAGCAGGCAGAGGGAGAAGCAGTCTCCCTGCTGAGCAGGGAGCCCAATGTGGGACTCGATCCCAGGACCCTGAGATCTTGACCTGAACTGAAGGCAGAGGCTTAACCAACAAAGCCACCCAGGCGCCCCTACGTGTGTTTAGTATTAAAAAACATATTTTTCTCTTAAAATGTAACCCCTAAATGCAAACCACGATTTCATGTGGTGTGCAATAAGTAAACAGAATCTGAGCTGCATGTAGAACTGACCGTAAGGGTACTAGTGAGAAGTGTGTGTGTGTGTGTGTGTGTGTGCATGTGCCTGCACATGTGTGTTTCCTACTTGTTCCCCTTTTGTGGGTAATGTTTGCGGTTTTTAAAGGGCAGGTTCATCTATATATAATGAGCTGATGTTAAAATATAATGTCATAAGATGCACCTCACTCCTTTATTTGATTTCCATATTAATTTACTCTCTTAAGAGTGTCATTGTGGTCACTGTTTCAGCACTATTCTTATCTAATATTAACTTTCAAGCTAGGTATTTTGCTATTTGACAAAGGTAACAGTGCAATAGATAATCAGCATTTTTATCTATACTAGAAGCTGTAGAAGCCTACCTAGAATAAGTCTGAAAGTCTGCACATGATTCTAGAAAAGAAACTCAACCAGAGAGTAAGAAATGTAAAGACAAGCCAGGTTTCATGCTGAGGTTCTTTATCTATTACCTGGTGAACTGGGGCTATAGCATGCATCATCTTTAGAAATCTCTATGAGGAAGAAAAATTAGATGTAGGGGCTCTGGCCAGTATGAATCAATGAGGCAAAACTCTAACTCCGCACACTGCAAAAATAATTCCCTCCTGCATCCCACCAATCGGAGATGATTTGGAATAATGGGTTCGTCTAAAAACTTTGATGTAAGTTAAGGCACCTACCACCTATACTTGAGTGTGAATTGCTTTAATCAGGCATTATGATTGCCTTTCCTCTAACACGTAGCTGAGAAGATGGAATGGTTAATGGTCTTGGTTGGAGAGAATTGGAGGAAGAGGAAAGAGCAATTTTAGAGGAAGAGATATTTTGGAAAAGGTGCTGACCAGAGGAAAGTGCTGAAGTCGGTGGCTTAGGAGAGCTGCAAACACTATCTTAGCTCTCGAAGTTTGGGGAACAGAGGCAGGAAGAGAAGTGGTCAAGGCTCCTGAAAGGGGAGGACGAAGTAGCCAACACAGACATTGACCATGCAGCGACGGTGGCAGGAATCCTGCTTAGCATGTTACCAAATAACATGTAAGTCATGGTTCTATAATTGTCTGCTTTGAAGAATTACCTGGCTCCTTTCTCTTGAAGAATGAACTGCCGTGCACATCAGTGTTTATCTTAGGATGAAGTATACCCATGTTACTGACCAATGAACACTTAATTAAATGTACAGCATTCCTGGTGCTTTTCCATACCTGTTGAAACTTATCTGGGATCTTACCACCTGGAACTTAATTTCTCAACAAAGTTTGAAGAGTACTTGGACAAAACTAAATTCTACCAAACTTTAAAAATAAAATGAACAAATTCCAGAGCAACCAACTGGATAATTCTGTTATATGAGCCGTCACTATAAATGGCTCATTTATCTAAATGGCATCCAATCTCACATGGGCATTCAGGATTTCTAAGAAAGACAATGGCTATTTCTCCAAGCCCTAAAAATCCCATAAGATAGGGGCAGCAGGTAGAAAGCTTTCATTCTTGTCAAAATCAGTCTTGACTTCAGTGTAGCACAGTGTTACGTCCTTGTCCACTCAGGCAGATACCCTTGGTCCACTTAGTCATTGTTCTCGAACTAGGAGCCTTTATGATATAAAATCAACAGCTGAAGAGTAATAAAGGTCAGAGCTCAAAATTAGGAAGAGGGGCATCTTGTTGGTTTAGTTGTTAGAACATGTGACTCTTGATCTCAGGGTTGTGAGTTTGAGCCCACCCTGGGTGTAGAGATGACTCAAAAATTAAAGAAAAAAAAAAAAGCAAATTAGGAAGAAAGAAGCCAAGAAATGGCTGGGAGGAACTTGAACTTGCTGAAGGATTTGTGGGGAGGGAGAGAAAGGGAGAAAATCGGTTGGGAATGAATAATAGGGCACAGAGCAGGTCACATACTCTTACGAATTTCCTAGTTATTTGTCATCTGCTCGCAGATTTTCCCTGATAGTCTCCCAGGATAACTTGGTAGAGTAAATATACTCTTTTGGGGGCAGAAATAAAGATTTAAATAAGGCTAGTAAGTACATTTATGGGCCAGTCCAATCACCAGTGCTGTCACCTTTATTCGGGGGCGCGTTGTCTTTGGACAACGATGATCAGCCGGGAGCTGCTCCCGTTGCCTTACCCCAGCCTTCGGAGTCCTCCTGTTCTACTACAGGGGAATTTTTCTAAAATGCAAGCATTATTGTTTGACAGCCCTGCTTAAAAGCTTTTGGCGACTTTATATTTTCTGCGGAATATACCTCCAGGTTTATGGCATTAAGAAGCTTCGCGTTCTATTCCTCCAACCTTATCTCTTATGACTTCCCTTTATTAATTCTAGCTTCACAGAGTTTTTATAATTTATATCTGAGCTTTCTTATACGTGCCTGACAAACTGCTACTCTACCTTTCAGAGACAGAATCAGGAATTTTTTTCATCTTTGGAAGCACCCTCCTCATAGTCCCACCTCCTAACTCCAAGAAGTCGAAGTAAGTATATATTCATTAATGTTGTCACTCTACCTCGCATACATATCTAACTGCATTTTTTTCCCTCCAACCTATTGCAATTGCTTTTGCACTTAACTCCCATGCTAGACTTTGACTATCTTCAAGGTTGCTATCTAATTTATTTATTTTTGTACATGTAACACATGACACATAATAGGTGCTTCACAATTGTCTGTTGGATCAATGAATGATGTATTCATGCTTAAATCCCGGTATTTAGTTAGTAGCTCAGTAAGTGAAACCAAAGGCTGTTTGCCCAGAGTCAGCCCAGCCTGGGGGTGGGTCCCCTGTGGGGGATGGGAAGTGAGGGAACACTGGTTGGAGAGAAGGGTTTGGGCCCATGCAGATGTGGGTTCATTTTTTAGGAGGAAAAAAGTAATAGCTGGTGGGAGTATCATTATTCCTGAGTAGGGAGATATTCACGATATTATGGAAAAGTAATTATTGTTCGGTTAGGTAATATGAGTGAGAAATATACCATAGTAGAGGCGGCCATGGACAAGTGTTTGGAGGGGGATGAAAAACATGGAAATAGAACTAGATAAATACGAACTGTCCATGGGGTGCCTGGGTGGCTCAGTGGGTTAAGCCTCTGCCTTCAGCTCAGGTCATGATCCCAGGGTCCTGGGATCGAGCCCCGCATCGGGCTCTCTGCTCAGTGGGGAGACTGCTTCCTCCCCTCTCTCTCTCTTCCTGCCTCTCTGCCTGCTTGTGATCTCTGTCTGTCAAATAAATAAATAACATCTTTAAAAAAAAAAAAATACGAACTGTCCATAAGAAAGTGCCTGCTGTGGTCAGGAGGTATTTGAAACTGCAGATGTGGTGAAGAGCAGGGGTTCTATGGTTCTGATCATTCTCTCGGCTGTATTGAGAGGGAGTTGGGTGGCATCTGGGATATGTTTGTGCAGAGAGCGAAGACTGCGATCCTATTTTTCTTTTTTAAATGTCTGATCTTATTTGTAACTCTAGAAAACCTCATTGTTGACTGGCCTCAGACTTAGAGGTAGAAGCTCTCAGGGAAGACAGCCTCTGTCTCTGGACAGTCTGTCGCGGGCGTTTTCCTTCGGTCTCCTTCCTTCTCTTGGCCGGAAGTTTAGCCCGTCCTGCGGCCTCTTGCTTGTTTTACTTCGTGCGCTGTTTCTTCAGAGCCATACGCCGACGTCTCTGTCGGAGGGCACATGGGGTAACAAGGTGCTGAGTCTTGGGCGCTTTGGTTTAGGTTTTTTAGCTTCTTTATTCAGGGACTTTCTCACAACATGCAGGTGGACATCGTCTTCTTGAGAGAGACTGAAAAGCCTGTGGATCCTGGTAGCTCCTTTGCATGCCAAGTGACGAGGCACAGCGGTAAGCCCAGGAATGTCCTTCTCCCCCTTTCTTTTACAATGACCAAGCTGGGAATACTGAGGTTGTATCCACAATGCGACCCCAAGCAGGTTTGCACTTTCTCTCTCCAGTCCTCCTTGGTCTGTAGCACAAATGCCCCTCACTCAGCAGCAGGTGGACACAGCCATGGGTCAGGCCAGCCTGCTTCATGGGGAAGTCTTGTTTATCATCGCCACCACGGATTCAGACCACGTCACCCTTCCCTTCTTCACCCACAGCAGCGACAGCATACCTCTCATAAAAGGTATGAAGTTTGCATTCATCGTCCACTTCAGTGAATTTCTGGCAGCCAGTGGCTGGGAAGGAGATGTTCAGCTCCATCCTGAAGCAGGCTACTGCCTCCCATGAGCCACAAAAAAGAGCGAATGTGATCCTGTGTTTTACTGCATCAGGATTCTCCTCCCCCAAATATGAGGAACCTTCCCAATCTATGCAGCAATGCCTCAGTGATGATGAGCAATAAAGGTTCATGAATTTTCTATTTATTGGTGCTGTAGCAGCTGCTACAGTTTGAAGCTCACAGCTTGGTACCTCGCTGTATACAACTTTCTGACCCAGTGTGTAGCTCTTCTAAAAAATATTTTATAATGAAAATTTTCAAACACACAAGATAGAGAGATTTTACCCATGTATCCATGACCTAGTTTTAACAAATATAAACCTTTTGTGGTCCTTTAATAATATATTTTAAAACAAAATTCTAGGGGCTCCCGGATGGCTCAGTGGGTTAAGCCTCTGCCTTCGGCTCAGGTTATGATCTCAGGGTCCTGGGATGGAGCCTCGTATCAGGCTCTCTGCTTGGCGGGAAGCCTGCTTCTCCCTCTCTGCCTGCCTCTCTGCCTATTTGTAATCTTTCTCTCTGTCAAATAAATAAATAAAATCTTTAAAAATATATATATTTAAAAAAATTCTAGACTCCTATTGCTTCAGACATCAGTATATCATTATGCATCTCTAACTGATAAGGTTTTTAAAAATAATACAGCCCCCATGCCATTATCACATCCAGGGCTGCTTTTAATATGGGCAAGGGACTGGCTCCCTTCCTTTCAGCTCATCCCACTATCCCACTCCTCTGTCAGCTGTGCGTACAGTTCCCCCTTATCCCTGAGCCATTGTCTTTCTGAGAGAAGAACCAGCCATTGTAGCCATCTCCTTGTTCCAGCAGAGTCTCCCATTTGCAAAATATTATCTGTGAAGAATGGAGTTTCCTGGCCTTTGCCTTTGTCCAGCTCACACCTGCTACTTTAGCCAAAAGATGTATTTAATCTGTAGACTAATCTAGCACTATTTCAAGTCTCACCTCTTCCTGATATGTCAAAGCGTTCTTTGCAAAAATCATATAGTCCATTTAAAGGTCTTTGGAGAGGAAAGAACCTGGATAGATGGTAGAGAAGTTTAATTGATCAGAAATTCTGTTTTGATTTTTAGTTCAGAAGCCAGAGTCTTAAGATTTATATCTTAAGCCATGCCAGGATGCTTTCAGAAGTTTTGTAAGTGATGTTTAGGGTAATAATAATAATCACTTTTGCAATTTATTTTTTCTTAGGAAAGCCATTGGGAAGGAATCCCTTGGTACTTGAAAATTATTGAAAATGTAGTATGGAATTTCTAGACTAGTCCGCAAGCTCCATCAGAGCGGATATCTAATTACCTAGTACACTGCAATGTTGATTGCACCTGGTATATAGTGAGTTCCAAGCATAGTAAGTTCTCAGTGAATATATGCTGAATGGACAAATAGAGATAATGTGCAGTTTTTCCTCCTTTTAAGCTGTCCTGTTGGTGAGGCTGAGGTCTAGCAAGATCTATGAATTATTCCTTTACCTCCAGCAGAAGCCACAGATGTTGACTCTTTCCTGAGCTCCTGACTCATCTCCCCAGTCTTTGGTTTGGATTGCATCTCTCTTTCACAGCTTCTTGGGGATGCTGCTGCCATCGGTTATTAGCACATGACTGCCCCAGCATCTGTTCTTTCTTACTGCATACAGAGATGGGAGAGAAAGGCAGGAACTTTACTACTTCTACCACACCACAGGCTTACCTCTAGGGAGCCATAACATGGGTACCAAGAGGGAGAAAGAGAATGAAGTGGGTGGAGATTTTTGAGTTGTTTGTATTAAGATTAAGATTGAGATTAAGCAGTGATCACAAGTGAGAGTAATGGTTATGTGCCACCGTGTCCTCCTGAGTTTTAAGATTAGAGGGTACCATTTACTATAATATCAAAAATGAAGTGTTCCTCACATGGGGACTTTTCTCTTTTTTAGAGAAAAATTGCTCTCATTTGTGGATAACATGTAGGGCAGAAATGAAGAAGTCTGTTCGTTTCAGTGATTTCATCTAGTTTCCTTTCTCTTGCATTCCTAGGATTGTAGCCTTTGTTAGTAAAACCTGCACAAAGATGTTTACCCAATGAGCGCCTGCCAGTTCAGATCATTTGGCTTTTTTTCTGGAGGTGTGAGAAGAGGGGTTGAAGGGTGACTGGGTAGGAATGGCTTTTATTTTTTTTATTTTTTTTTAAAGATTTTATTTATTTATTTGACAGAGATCACAAGTAGGCAGAGAGGCAGACAGAGAGGGAAGGGGAAGCAGTCTCCTTGCTGAGAGCCGGATGGCAGGGGGTGGAGGGGGGTGGGGCTCTATCCCAAGATCCTGGGATCCCAAGACCCTGGGATCCCAGGACCCTGGGATCATGACCTGAGCGGAAGGCAGAGGCTTTAACCCACTGAGCCACCCAGGCACCCCAGGAATGGCTTTTAAAGTAGACTTATTAACTGTAAATTTTGGAGAAGTGAATCATGACTCTGTTGTTTTACTTCATTTACATAAATTTACAAATAAATTACAGTTTCAGGCAAGCAGGCAAAAAAAAAAAAAAAAAAAAAGAAAGAAAAGAAAAGAAAAAAGAAAAGAAAAAAGAGGAACATGTGATTCCCAGCCTTTGCATCACACCTTTTTTGGAATCTTGACCTTTACTGATTGTAGTTACTGGTTTACTAACTTTAACAATTACTGGTTTAAGTCTGTTAACTAGGGGGTATTCTGATTACAATGAACCAATAGTGGTTCAAACATAACAGAAATTTATTTTTTTTTTTGTTCATGTGATAATAGTGGGAATGTGTACAAGTCCCTATTACTCAGGGGCTCAGGCTAACAGAGGCTCTGCCATGTAGAAGCTTCCAAATGTCCAAATATCCAAAGTTTTTCTTTTTTCTTTTTCCTTTTTAGTTAGTTTGTATAGAAACAGAGCAGATTTGTATGTATCAAGCTTGGAAGTAGGATACATAATTTCTCCTTGTAGTCCATTGTTTAGAATTCAGTTACATGATCACATCTAACTTCAAAGGAGTCTAAATAAAGTAGTTGTTTAACCTAGGTTCTCGAGAAAATAGAATCTGAGGCAAGGACTAAGCGCTGATGTTTGTTTGAGAGATACAAGATACAAGATACAAGAGATACAAGTTCAGGGCTGGGGGCACCTGGGTGGCTCAGTGGGTTAAATCCTCTGCCTTCGGCTCAGGGTCCTGGGATCGAGGCCTGCCTGCGTCGGGCTCTCTGCTCAGCAGGGAGCCTGCTTCCCTTCCTCTCTCTCTGCCTGGCTCTCTGCCTACTTGTGATCTCTGTCTTTCAAATAAATAAATAAAATCTTAAAAAAAAAAAAAGTTCAGGGCTGGAAGAGTGGGGGAAAAAGGAAGTAAGGTGGAGAAGGAGGGTAAGCCCTGCAAGGTAACATGCAGGCTATTGCTTTATATGAAGCTGAAGAGATAGTAGGTCAATTAGCAGGTTAACTGGCTTGGCCGGGCTGCATGGTGAAATCATGCTTCAGAACATTCCGTTGGAGGGAGAAAAGGAAAGATTTTATCTGTCTGATTCTTTTCCATCTCTTACCTCTTACTGGTCAAAATTTGCCCCATAGTCTGCTCCTCAGCACTACTGGGTTTGCACCATCCAACATTCCAGCAGCTTCTCAGAAGCCAAAACAAATGCTCTTGGGTGTGGCATTTCATCTGAATCTGAATCTGAGTTAGAAAGAGGCAGGAGGAGACAGGGACGTGAGGGTGGCTGGTTGGCCTCAAGTAGCAAAAATTCTGAGTATGTTGGTTGTGGTGGCAGCTGTCTGGAGGATAAGTGAGGCTAATACAATTTGTAAATTGCAAAAAGATGTCTTACAGTCTGCCCCTTGCACCACTATGATCCATTTATGTCCTCCAATTATATCTGGTTCACGAACTAAAATATGGGAACACCATTTTTTTATTATTGTTGTTAGAACAAGAGGACATCTTCCTGGAGAGTAGAGGTACAAGTTCAACCAGTCAGAGTCATTTTCAAGGTGCATTTTCCCAGAAGAGATAAGGTGGGACGGTCAGTGAAAAGCCACTCCAGTCCCTGCTTTTGCAATTGGTCCTGAGACTGTAATCAAGATCTGTCATTTCTCTCCTCCACCATCCATTGTAGATTTCCTCGCCCTCTGCAAGTACTTCCACTGGTATGCTTGCCTAGTGGGGTGTCCCAGACCTTCATTCTGAAGATTTTAAGCCCTTTGTTACTCTGTGTTACTGGGTAATGGTTGTTACAACTGGCCAGTGATGGTTAGTACTGGGTGTGGAAATACTGAGATGTCTTAGTGAGTATCTGCGGTCTTAGACATCGTGTAGAAGCAACCCTAAGTTATTTGTTTATTTATTTTTAAACATATAATGTACTATTTGTTTCAGGACAGGTCTGTGAATCATCAGTCTTACATAATTCACAGCACTCACATTAGCACATACTCTCCCCAATGCCCATTACCCAGATACTCCATCCCTACCTCCCTACCCCCCAGCAGCCTTCAGTTTGTTTCCTGAAATTAAGAGTGTCTTATGGTTTGTTTCTGTTCCCTGTCCCATCTTGTTTCATTTTTCCTTCACTTTCCCCTACGAACCCCTGCCCTGCCTCTCAAATTCCTCATATCAGAGAGATCATGTGATAATTGTCTTTCTCTGATTGACTTCTTTCGCTTAGCATAATAACCCTCTGGTTACATCCACGTCATTGCCAATGGCAAGATTTCACTTTTTTGATGGCTGCATAGTATTCCATAATATGTATGTGTGTGTGTGTGTGTGTGTGTGTGTGTGTGTGTGTGTGTATTTACCCCCTTTTCTTTATCCATTCATCTGTTGATGGACATCTAGCTTCTTTCTATAGTTTGGCTATTGTGGACATTGCTGCTATAAACATTCACCAACCCTAAATTCTTATGGTAATCAAGGCTCATTGCCTCAGCAAGTACAGTAACTCCTTTCTGTGACTGCCATGCCATGAAGAGTTCAAACTCTACTGACGGTAGATACAGCTTCTAGTTCAGTGGAACCACTGTTGTATCCCGTGGCAAGTGTTCCTCTTTCAGGAATTGGAACCTGTAACCCAACAGAGCTTCAGGTTGCAGGACTGAAAGCACAAATGCTACAAGTAGGCTCTTGAGTGTGCTGATAGAGGGGACACTTGCATTCCTCTTTGTTCTTGGACTTTTGTGTTTGAGTTATTGGAATAATAGTACCACATGTCAACTAGCAACTACACTGCATCTTGGAGGTCACAGTGTCAAATCTTCAGTGTAGGGCAATCCTCTTGGGTCCCCTCCCTCTTCAGGAGCATAGTACTATCACTTTACTATTGCTCAATGATCTTGCTTTGCTGCCCCCTCCCCCACAAAAAAAAAAAATCTTCAGTGTATGGCTCCTGAGCTGGTACCTTAGCCAAGCTTTTAACAGATCATTCCACTATTCTTTTGCTTGGCTGCTTCTGAGTGATAAACTCAATTGTTAAAATGGCATGGATGATCTTAAAAATACACTCCTTTAGTCAAAAACAAAATGAAAACACAAAACAGGGTGTGTCAATAATTCCATAAGCCTAAGCTTTATGTGAAGAATCTGAATACCGTATTCTTAGCAGAGAAAAATATACTTCTATTTTTGGATAGACACTTAATAGATCAACTAATGTACCTGTCCTATTTTGTGAAAGAAAAATGGAGGTCTAGATGGAAAGAGTGACTTAAGAGGGACAACAGCTAATTAATGGATGAAATTGTGTTGAATTCAGGTTTTCTGATTTTTAGATCCTGAGAATTCCATTCTATAAAATTAGTTTTTTGAAAATATTTTATTTATTTATTTATTTATTTGAGAGAGAGAGAGTGCACATGAGTCGGGGATGAGGTCGGGGGGGAGGGCAGAGGCAGAGGGAGAAGCAGACTCCCTGAGGAGCAGGGAGCCTGTCAAGGGGCTCAATCCCAGGACCCTGAGATCATGACCTGAGCCAAAGGCAGACATTTAACCAACTGAGCCACCCAGGAACCCCTAACATCATCCTTTAAACAAACAAACAAAAAAAGCAAACATGGGCTCATCTTTTGAAAATTCAGAGTGGATTTTTAGATGCTAATTAGATTAGTTTCAAGGTTGCAATCAGCTTTGTTTATCCTCTGCCACAATATATAGTAGAATTGTATTTTTTCTTCCTGGAAGTAGTACAATTTTCCATGGAGAAGCAAGGAAAACACTCATCTTCAGGCAATAATTACTTTCTGCTCCTTCAGGGCCCTGTTCAAACCTCACCTCCTCCAGGAAGCCTTCCCTAAATTCTTTAGTTTATGGCCAACTTGTCTTTTAATTGCACAGAAACTATTTGCCACCTTTTTGTTATTTTTACTGCAAAACAAGTTTTACAAGATCTCAATAAAATAAATGAAAGGGGAAAAAAACCCTCCTGAAATCTTGTCATTTCAACAAATTAAGCCATTTTCATTTTCAAAATTATATTCAGCATTTTTATGCATATATAAGTTGTATGACATTGGATATTTTTGTAATCGTGGCATAGATAGATATTCGTGATTATTTCCTCATTTGGCAAAGCATGATCACTTTTTCAAGTTGCTACATGATTTTCATAATTTTATTTTAAATAGCATTATTCATTACCTTTTGGATATTTCATAGGAATATTTCAATTAACATGTCTGAGTGGACTCAGCTTTTCCATTCAACATCATGCAATTTTAGGCAGAAAAAGTCCTCAACATCTTCCTGTCATTGCTCTCCACTACTTCCAATCAATTGAAAAGTCTGGTTTTTCTGCTTAAATATTTCAAAATGATAAACTCTTTTTTCCTACTTCATCACTGGCTTAGGCTTCTTGAGGCTTACCAGTCCAATTGCAGTAGGCTAGGACTGGTTACTACTAGTATGTGCCAGTAGTCTTTTAGTCAGTCCTCCTTATGGATGCACAAGTGATCTTTCTAAAATAAAAATGTGATACTATTCTTCTCTGTTTAAAAACATTCAGTGATTTTCCTTTGTTAGTACTTTAAACTTGGGTTATTTTGCACAAAAATGTAGATTTCTGGTGCCTCTTGGTGGGTTGGCTATCTGGCCGAGGCGACTCTTCCTTCCAGCCTGGCACCAGAAGGCTGAAGCTTGGTGGAGGCTGTTTCTACAGGCAGGGCAAGGGCTGTCCAATCTGACACGGAGGTCCCCTCAATCGTCCTGGCTCTTAGGGGCTTTTGAGTGTAAGACCCTTAACTGTCCAGGCTAAAGGCTAAATTCCTTTGAATGGCACATGAAGTTCTTTAGCATAGGCCCTGCTGAGTTCTTTCATCTCAATCATTGCATTAATTGAGAAATAGAGAGTGGCCCCCAAATGTGCCTTGGAATGTCTTCTTTCTTTCCTCACCATCCTCATGTCTAGGGGAAGCTCTTTTTCTCCCTTTCCAGACTTGGCTGCCTTGTTACCTTCTCTACAAAAAAGACCATCCTGATTTCTAAAACTTATCAGGTGGCAGAATGATCTGGAAAGGAATTTTACATCTCATCCTATCCTACAATTAGTTTTTCCCTGTTCAGGCTGGGAGACAGGGCAGGAAGCTTTCTCTTGCTGCTGCCTCCCAGCTCCTTCTCCTTCCCCTTTTTGTCTGGCTCTCCCCGCTGCTTTCTAATTCAGCAGACATTTATAGGAGAGCTGTTGAAGGCACTAGCCGCTTGAGGGGGTGAGCGAAGGTTCCTGCAATGGTAGGGCTTCCATCCCTGTGAGACCCATGCACGTGTCACGGTGGCACCATGAGCTTGTGGTTTAGGGCAGGTCCAGCAATGTGCTGCAAACGCGCAAAGCAGGGAGTGTTTGCCAGCCCTTTTTGCCAAGGGCAGTGAAAGGTGATTGCTTACATTTTAAAAGATTCTTAACAGGATGGTGGAACCATGGGTTCCTCGTAACTCTGTCTTATACCTTCTTCTCATCTTTACATTCCCTTCTTTGCCTCTCTAATGTTTCATTTCATTTTATTTTATTAAAAGATTTTATTTATTTATTTGACAGAGAGAGAGATCACAAGTAGGCAGAGAGGCAGGCAGAGATAGAGGGGGAAGCAGTCTCCCTGCTGAGCAGGGACCCCAATGTAGGGCTCAATCCCAGGACCCTGAGATTATGACCTGAGCTGAAGGCAGAGGCTTAACCCACTGAGCCACTCAGACACCCTAATGTTTCATTTTAGAATGTGACATCCAGGCTGTCTGGTTTTGAATCTGACACCATTACTTATCTCTGTGACATTGGTCAGTACCACTTATGTTCTCCATGTCTGTTTCTTCATCTTCACATTTAGAGAAATAATAGCACCTACATCATAAGACTGTTGATAAAATCCAACTGTTGTGATATCTGTGTAAAATATTTAGCATATTGCCTTACAAAGAATAGGCACTCCATAAAAATTAGCTATTATTAGTATAATTATTTAGTTACTCACCTGCTCCCACATCACTTTCTGGGGACTTCAAAGGCTATAATTACAATAATTTTAGCTAACATTAAGAGAAAGTCCAGGGCAGTGGTTAAGAGTACATGCTCTGAAGTCAGACTACTTGGATTCGGTTTCATCACATCCTGATTTATAAGTATTATAAGCTACTAACCTTTTCTGCCTTTGTTCCCCCATCTTTAAAGTGAAGAAAATAATATTGTCTATGATACAGGATTATTGTGAAGATTAAATGGGCATATATATCTAAGATGCTTAGAGTGGTGTCTGAGACATAGGAATTGCTGAAAAAATATCTTTGAATTACTTATTTTTATTGAGCTGTGCTAAAAGTTTCATACATGTTATCCATGGTATCTTAAGATCTCTTCTTAACATAGAAGTAGAATAGTAAACCTTATTGTACAGATGACGAGATAGAAGCATGGAGAATTCCAGTAGTTTGCTCAAGGCACACACCGGTTAAATGAGGGAGCTAGAACTTGGAGACAGTTTCTTCTGACTCCAAAGCCTGTGCCCTTACTGTCACTGTCCTGAGTGCCAAACTCACACATGTACCTTTCTAGGAGGCATCTCTCAGAGGTTGTCTCATGGGCACTTCACATCCAACATCTCCAAAACCAACCTCATTACATTCCCCTCTGAGACGGCTCCCTCCTCAGGCTGACTGTCTTTGTCAGGAGGGCCCCTACTCTTCAGCTGCACAAGCCAGAGAACTAGAGAGGACAATTAGACTAGATTGTTCCTCTTCCTCCTTGCCTCTTCAATCAACCACCAATACCTGTGGCTTCATACCCATACAGGTGTCTTGTGTTTGTCCATTTCTTTCTGTTCTCACTGCTGCCACTCTAGTCCAGGTTACTATCATTTCTTTCTGAGTAAATGCAATTATCTTCTGATTGAGCTATATAATTGCTTAATGAGACACAATATTATTTTTACCTGGTTTCCTTTTAAAGTGTACTCTATCTTCATTGGAAGAAATGATTGGAACAGAAGACCCCCCAACACACTCTCCACACTTGAATCATATCACAGATTAGGGTATTGGGTGATACCAAGTTATGATAGGGCAAAGGAAAAGTAATATTTTTTTATGCACATAAGGAAAGAATTTGTGGTTGAGTACCCAGTAGAGAAGAAGAAAGGATAGAAAGAGGAAAGAGAAGGGAGGAAGAGTAAGGATGAGTAACCAGAAGATGATATGAAGATGAGGCCAGTGAAAATTCATAGCATGGAGAGCCAACAAATATTTTTTTAATGCTATAGCTTATGTCTCCAGGGCTTAAAAAAAATAAAATGCAAAAAAAAAAAAAAAGGTAAAAAAAAAATGCTATAGCTTAATTGTGACTCTCATTTGCTTTGCTGTAAAGTAAATCCTTTTTCTTCTTATAAAATTTTTCAAAATCTTTTAACAATTTCTGAGGGTGTATCTGTTTTGGGGCAAGTGAGCCTTGTATTATGACTAGGTTAATGTTGTATGTCACAGAGAAACCATGAGCCCAGCAGGCAGAGCTGACCATGAGCAATAGACCCATGGGAAGTTCCAGAAGCTGGAGCAGAACTTTGGCCTTCTGTTAGGTCATGGAATTGTTGAGAATTCAAGACAATTATTCCTAGATCTCCAAAGAGACAAGCGGTCTCCAGTTGACATCTGATGTACATTTGCACCTACATAAAATCGGTGCTTCCTGCATGACAAACTGATATTCTGAGAGAAGCATGTAATCTAGTGTTTCTTTTTTTCTCTGTGGAAATACAGCCAAATAATTAACTGTTTTAATTTTAGGACTGAACAAATCAGAAACTGATTTGGAAATGTCATTCCAACAAGTGGCATTTTATTTGCAGCTCTGCCTCTTAACTGAGTTCCAAGGGACTTGCCAATGGGAGTAATTGAACTTCTCAGTGATTTCATGTTTCTCATCAGTAAAATAAGGAATTTAGGTCAATTGTTGTATTCTAAGCTTTGATCCATATATCCATGTAACAGTAGCTGTGGGAATTTCCACATTTCTGTCCATAGGTGGAATGACTATATGTCTGATTTATTTTACATAGGCCTAGTTTATCCCTGTTTCCTGGTGTAATTATTAATAGTGCCCCATTTCCCTCTCAAAGCTGTCCAGATGTGGATAATAACACTATAATTAAACCTTATCAATAGGAGTTCCTTGAATAGAAAATTTTAGGTTAAATAATTTTGAACAGGTGTCTTAACTGCAAACCTTTGCAGATTCTTTAATATGCTAACATGTCTTATGATTCTTGAGAAGAGAGGGGGTATGGTTTCCAGGGTTTTGGCTTTAGAATCCTTATTTTGCTTCTTCTGGGAATAAGTTAATGGAACTTATTTGGGAAAGAGTATTAAATCATCTTAATTCAATAAATACGTATCAACTACTATGTGCCAAGTCCTGGAAGGACAATGGAGTAATAGTGATGGATAGAACCTAACTTGGGCCCCAAGTAGTTTATAGTCAGAGCCATAAATGAGGTGAATGGCAGTGGGAATTAAGATAGCACACAAAGAATTGCAATTCAAGGTCACATTCTAGTTTTAATATTTTACCATAATGCCATGTAATTAGAAACCAAGATAAAACAGAAAAAAAAGTCCAAATCCTGAATGAGTAGTATAATCTGTTAGCATTATGTCAAGTGAAGATTTCTTTCTCTCTTTTAAAAAAATTATTATTATTATTTTCTTGCCCTTGGGTCCATATTTATTAGAACCCAGAAGCCCACCCAGCGGCCCTCCTCCTGCTTCTAGAGGTGTGGCCCCAAGGGCCAGTAACCTCTCTAGAGCAAACAGTCCAGAGGTTCTACTTGGGTTGAAGCAAACGGAACAGTCAGAAAAGTTTTCTGGCAGGTAGATGGCTCCTCCCAAGCCTATGGATGTCAGCTCTGGTCTGAGCACATATTCTCCCTAGGGCTTCCACCACCAGCTCCATTCCAACACCACCTACTGCCTACCTACCCCTCCCCCTCAACCAAGCCCAAGGGCTACCTTATGCCAGGCCAGCAGCTTGGCAGGGTCCTGGGGCCAGCAGAGGCTGTGAGGTCAGAGGAGGGGCTTGGCTCTGAATGCCTTTCCTATTGTATTGTCCCAGGAGCCTAGATGCTGAAGTATTCCTGCTGGAACTTCTGGAAATCTTCCTCTGTGCCACCTTCTTCTTAGTCTTGGGCATAGGCTGGTCACAGGCCTTGTGGCCAACTCAGCCACCATGCTTCCACACTGGTCATAAACTTCAGGTTTACTCTGAGGTAGACTTGACACTCTCACTTCAGGAACTCAGCAAGTACCAGCTCAGGCACCCTTCCCTTGGCTGAGTTCCATTGTTTCTGGGCTTAGGTCACATTCTGGTGCATTTCACAGAGCCCTGCTGGGCTTGGCCTTGCCTGGTTTCCAGGGCCTCAGCGGCCCTCTGCAGCTCCTTGTCCTGCTGCGCCAAGGCCAGCACCATGGCTGCACTGAGCTCTGTCCACACGCCTCCAAATTATTATTCTTAATTCCAGTTGGTTAACCTATGGTTATATTGTAAGGGCCTGGTTAGCCAGAGGGAGCCATTTGGTTGTGAACTTAGATTGACCCTGCCGCTCCCAGAGGAACTTACTTGCAAAGCCCAGATACAAGGGTGGGCCAGGCCAGGTGGAGACATCCAATCAGTAGGGTGCACATATATTTACTATGGTAAATTGAAATTTAATTGGCCACCTGTATTGCCAACCTAGCATGACTGTGCAGTTTTCCCTGTGTATTGCAATCTCATTGGCCACCTGTGTATAAACCAGGCTCAACCACCTCTATAAAAGTCAGTCTGTGAGGCTGGGAAGGGTCGTCGCGTCTTTGTAAGAGACAGCCCTGGCCGGTCTGTTTGATTCTTGATGCTTGGCGCGAAATAAAGCTTTGCTTGACCTTCTCTTTGCATCAGTCTTGCTCCTTTGATCACAGACCCTAACAATATTAGTTTCAGGTGTACAGTTTAGTGATTCAACACTTCTGAACATCACCTGGTGCTCCTCACAAGTGCACTCCTTTATCCCCATTCCCTAGTTAATCCACACCCCCCATCAGTTTGTTCTCTACAGTTAAGGGCCTGTTCCTTGGTTTGTCTCTCTTCTCTTTTTCCTTTGCTCATTTGTTTTGTTTCTTAAATTCCACATATGAGTGAAATCAGTGGTATTTGTCTTTCTCTGATTTATTTTGCTTAGCATGTTGCAAATGACAATACTTCTTTTTTATGGCTGGATAATATTCCTTTGTGTGTGTGTGTATATATATATATTCATATATATATTTGTATATATATTCATATATATTCATATATATATATATATATATTTCACTTCTTTATCCATTCATCTACTGATGGATACTTGGCTGCTTCCATAACTTGGCTATTGTAAATAATGCTACAATAAATACAGGGGTGCATATAGCTCTGTGAATTAGTACTTTTGTAGTTTTTGGATAAATACCCAGTAGTGGGATTATTGGATCATAAGGTAGTTCTATTTTCCACTTTTCGAGGAACCTGCATACTGTTTTCCACAGTGGCTACACCAGTCTGCATTCCCACCGACAGGGCAAGAGGGTTCCTTTTCCTCCATATCCTCACCAGAACTTGAAGTGAAAGTTTCTTAGACTTAATACTTAATGAATAGATTTGCTAAACATTTCAGAATATTCATATAGTGGTCCAGAGAATCAGTATTTCCATCACTATGCAGACCATCTTATTTTAAGATTCAGAGTCTTAACAGTGTCCAGGAGGAGATGACTGGTAGCAGTATTTGTAAAAAGATGTTGGAAATACTACTTTATGCAAGGACCTTGTGAGTAAAGACTGTGGTTAGGAACTTGCCCAGAGATTAATTTTCAATAGAATTGTTATGGCTAACAACAATAGCACTGAGTGATAAACATTCACATATTAATTTTTCACATATTAATTTATTTATTCCTTACAACAATCAGATTTTATTATTCTTCTCTCTTTAGAAAAGAAAAAGTGAAGCCCAGACAGGTTGAGTAACTTACCAAAGTTTGCACAACAGACCCGGGATTTACACCCAGCCTGCATCCTCCTTCACCACTCAGTGGCAGCAGGTATGTGTGTGGTTGACTGTGTGTGGGTTTCAGTGACCTCACTATAGTAGCCTAAAATCAGTTATGGTGAGAGTATTTACACCACAGAAATCTGTAAATGCTACAAATTGTAGCTTCTCTCTCCAACCCCTTCCCCCCATTGTTAAACATTTACTAGCCTCCATCAGAAAGGATGAATACCCAACTTTTGTATCAACATGGATGGGACTGGAAGAGATTATGCTGAGTGAAATAAGTCAAGCAGAGAGAGTCAATTATCATATGGTTTCACTTATTTGTGGAGCATAACAAATAACGTGGAGTGCATGGGGAGATGGAGAGGAGAAGGGAGTTGAGGGAAATTGGAAGGGGAGATGAACCATGAGAGACTGTGGACTCTGAAAAACAATCTGAGGGTTTTGAAGGGGGGGGTGTGGGAGGTTGGGGGAGCCAGGTGGTGGGTATTACAGAGCTCACGTATTGCATGGAGCACTGGGTGTGGTGCATAAACAATGAATTGTTACACTGAAAAGAAATAAAAATAAATAAATAAAAATAAAAATAAACATTTACTAGCACACTAGTGGTTGCAGACACATTTGGAAAGTTGGGACTAAGTTTTGCAGGGGTTCATTTGGGGAATTATTAGTGCTGTTTGAATGTTGTCTTGGTGTGTTCATCAAATGAGGATGCATTTTAGTCTGAATTGGAAGAGGATATACAAAATGAGAGTTCTCATGATCATTAAATATTGGGATCTGGGAGTTTTTTCAGAAAATCAAGTGCTCTCTGCAGGTATCTCATTTTGAGAAACTCCGGGAAGGAGGTGTGTTCCAACCACAATTCTGCTTATGCTTCTGAATTTCTGAAACCCATTATTTCATATTTATCATGGTAATTACACTTTGAATTCATATTCTAGTTATTTGTGTATGTGTATTTTCTCCCTATTAGACTACAAGATTCACACTAGAATCCATGTCAGATCAGCACTACAATCCTGGAGAATGCCTAGCAATGTTTTCAAAGTGAGTTAAATGTTGACTGAATTAATGACTTTTTTTTTTTTTTTTCTGTTTCAAACACTACTTGATGATCTTAGGTAGAATGGTAAAGGAAACAATTTGAGAAAACACTTTCTGAACCATATTTCTGAATATTTCAGAATCATAATTCTGAATCATAAAGATTTTCTCACAACAGACAATCCAGTCTATTAGTCTATTGAAATCATGGGTGCTTTCATGATGTTTACTATTCTATCCTCGAAGATGTAACTTATTTGTAATTTATTTTTTCTTGTTATGAACAGGATTAAAAGACTGACTTTTTGTTGGAGACCTATACCAAACTACTGGTTTGTGTTTATACATCTAGCTTTAAACCAGGTTTTTTTCTTTTTTTTCTGCTCTTTCCTCTTGTGGATTCTGATTTCACTAGTAGATTGTAAACCATTTTTCCCCCTAGGTAGCTAGCCCTTTTACATTTATTTATTTATTTATTTTTAAAGATTTTATTTATTTATTTGTCAGAGAATGGGAGAGAGAGAGAGAGCACAAGAAGGGGGAGTGGCAGGTAGAGGGAGAAGCAGGCTCCCTACAGAGCAAGAAGCCCAATGTGGCACTCGATTCCAGGACCCTGGGATCATGAGCTGAGCTGAAGACAGATGCTTAACTGACTGAGCCACCCAGGCATAGCAGCCCTTTTAAATTAGATTACAGATTCTATTTTTAAAGTTTCTTTTTTTGACATCTTGATGACTTATATTTATTAAAAAATATTTAGACTCAAAAAATTTGTTTTAGTTTTTAAAAAATCCCTTTGATGGGGCACCTGGGTGGCTCAATCAGTTAAGTGTGCCACGCTTGATTTTGGCTCAGGTCATGATCACTGGGTCTTGAGATTGAGCCCTGCTTTGGCTCCCCAGTGGGCTTGGAGCCTGCTCAAGATTCTCTCTCTCCCTCTCCCTCTGCCCCACCTCGCCCCCCCAAATTCCTTTGATAATTAAATGTATTTGGAATATTGTCTAAAATGCATATTCTTTAGAATGGATGAAGGGGCAGATTTTGTCTTTTCCCCTTGCCAATAATCAGTCAGCTTGCTACTCAGCTATGTATCAACAACTTCAGTATAACCTGGGTGTTCCATAGAAATGTAATGTCTTGGGCCCCACCCCAGACTTACCGAATCATAATCTACATTTTAACAACATCCCCAAGGATTTGTATGCACATTAACATTTGAGAAAAGCCAATCAATTGGATCTTTTTCTGAAATTCACCCTGCTGCAAAAGCAGCTGACTATAATGTATTCTTCAATGCAAACCACATTTTGGAATTCTGATTTATTTGATGGCTTAATGTTTATTGACTGCACCTGGTGTGCTAGATGCTGCAAAGAAAATTTGAACCACCCAGCCATTGTAATACAGTTACTTAACTCTAAAATAAGATACAGGCAATTTACTGTTGTTGTTGTTGTTTTTTTCCTTTTGTGCTTTAAAAAAAAACATACATTTGAAGAAGAAAAGAAGTTAGGTGGAGGAAACAGATTAGAGCCCCTCTACAGGGGGTGGGGTCCATTGTTAAAATAAGAGTAGATGAGGGATGTTCATATTACACAAATAGAAATGAAAGGAATTCTGTCACTCTTCTATGTTTGGTTGGGGGAAAACAAACATCTGGATAGCTGAATTTTGTGTAGACGAGGTATCTGGATAATTGCTTGTATTTTCCACTTCTCCAGATGTTTGAGCATTGTGTTGGTGTAGCTCAAGCCCATTGCTTTCAGACATTTCATGAATTTTTAGTAGAAAAAATTCTGAAAGCATTGATTTTATGTCTGTATTTTATTCTTTATGAAAACTGAAGTATTTTAAACCTAGTCTTTGGTTGGGTTTTGCCCCCTTGTGTAAAATGACCACTTTATATAGTGGATATAGGAGACATTCTTAGTCACTGTCATTAAGTTATGTTGAAATAAAAATAAAAATTTTGAAGGAACTCAGAATAGGTCACCCCCAAAGACACCACTTTGGCATAAGGATTATTTTGAACTGAAGGCAATTGAGAATCAAGAGATCAGAAAGATAGATAGATTGATTGCCTTCTGCTGATCTGCCTAAAAGCAGGGCATGAATTACTCTGTGAAGTTGTCTCCCTCCCCTGTACCAGGAAGAAGAGAACAACCCTTAACAGCAGTCACATTGAGCTGAATCTGCACAAACCTTACTAAGATAACCCTTCTACTCCTTTAGTTTTCCTCAGACATTTTTTAATCACTTTCCTACAATTTATTGTTCCTCAAAACCTAACCCCCTTTCCTTTGTTAAAATGGTATACAAATCCCATCGTCTCACTGCTTGAGTTTCACTTTTTTTCTGTGAACTCCTAGGGAGCAAAATACAAGTAAGTTTGTGTTCTTTTTCCTGTTGATGGGTCTTTTGTCGGTTAAATTTGCATGTCCTCAGTCACTGAATCTAAGAGGGTACAGAAAAAGTTTTTCTGCGTAAGAATTTTAATTCTACTAAATCGTCCTTTTCAAAACTTTTTAAAATCATTTTAGAAGAGGAGAGGAGGAAATAAGGAAGGATTGAAAGGTAGGACACATGTGGAAAAGCTGAGACACCAATAGAAAAGGAAAGAGAGTTTTTAGGAATTAGCTATTTAATCATGTGTTTCATCTAATCGTTACTCAGGCTGTCAATGACTGCAGGCCCACTGTATGGAGAGATTATTATTGTCCCACCCTAAGCCTGAAGAGAGGTCAACTGTTAGATCAATAACAACTCTGCTCCATCAGATAACGAATCTAAATGAGAATTGCCACTGTTAATCAGGTATCTTGAAATCCTTGAAACAGGGCACTGTGATAAATGATTGCTGACTATTCTCCCTTTAACCTCAGTGGACTTTGCTCACCCATATTTTTAATTAACTAATTTAGCTCAGGACATTTAAGATGCTGAAATCCTTTCAAAATTCTCCCCAGGGAGGTTATTCCAAGAGTAGACATCAGTAAGAATGTCCTTCCTTTCTTTGTAGAGATATATTTGGCATATTTTAATTTTTTCTCAGAGACATACAATTCCAAGGAAGACTATGGTTTCACATTTCACTTAGCACTTAGCTCTTTACCTCCCAGAATGGTAGCATTTTAAAATTCAGCAAAAATATGTTCTTTACAGTGTATTAAATGAAAGTCAAAGCTATGGAAAATTACAACCTTTGGTGCAAAAGGAGATATCTTCTGCTTTTTTGAAGGTTAATTAGTAATGAAACATCTTTTAGAAAAAAATGTTGAGTTAAATTGGGGTTATGAGGAAGTCTTAACAAAAGATATTTTGTACATTAAAAAGACTAAGATTTTGGCAGTTATAAATATTATTTAATTTTATATTTTTGTAGTCTTGATCTTTTAACATGGATTAAGATCTGAAATTTCAAACTTAAGTTTGCATCTTCTCTACAACATTGAGAAAAGCCCATGAGATTATTTCTGTTAACTAATTTTGTAACATTAGGGGTGATATATTTAACAGGAAGAAGCCCATTCACCTGCAGTTTTGCTCTCTAATTTATTCCTCCTGTATCTAGAGAGAATGAGACTGAAGAGACAGGACAATAAAAACAATGATATATATATATGTATATCATATGATATCAAGATATATATATGTTTTATATATAACATGTATATGTTTTGTGGGGTGTTTTTTGTTTGTTTGTTTGTTTGTTTTTTGGTCTCTCCAACGTGACTGGTAAGTTAGCAAATACAGTTAAACGCTGTGAGTTGTGCAGTGCCTTGCCCACCTGTGACTCCCGAGTCTAGGCCGGGAGGCCCAGATGGGGGAACCCAGGGCTGGGGCCCCTCTGGACGATGACAGTGGCTGGATAGGAAGTGAGGAGGGCACAGTAGACAATGAAGGGCTTGGGGAAGATGGGGCTCAGACACAGAATTTGTGTGGAGTCTGGACATTAAGCAGAGCTTCCAGAGGACCTTGGCCATCTGTCAAGTGGCTGGCAGAAAATGATCCTGTCTGATGAAGGCAGGGTGCATGGTTGGAATGAACTGATTGCTTGCTACATCAAGCTGAGAACAGGGAAGACCCAAACTTGCAAACAGGTCTCTAGTCACATTCAGGTTCTGGCCCAAAGAAGATCGAGGGAAAACCAGTCCAAGCACAAGGCCTTGAATGTAGACCAGTTTTCCAAGGACAAGGGTTTCCAAGGATGAGGCAGCACCACATTTACTGCCTGGTCAGGGATTGAAAGGGGACCTCAAAAGTGGCTCACCCCCGAGATGCCCTCCTCCCAGAAAGGACCTCTAGCTATCTTCATGCTCATTTGCAGAGGGGGCTGCTCCCTGTTAGAGGGGACCTTAAAAGCTGGGTAGTGAGCTGAAGAGATGGATCCTGGTTTGGGGACCTCACAGTGGTATCTGAAGAGACAGATCACCCCAGAGCATCAGGGACAAGGGATAAGAGTGGGACAATCTTGGGGTATAGCACTAGTTTCTCAGTTTCTAACAGGTACCCTCCCCCAAATTGCTTCTAGATTTTCTGGAGGGCCTTAGATATGTTGATTTGTCCCTCTTTTTTTTTTTTGTTGTTGTTTTTTGTTTGTTTTTTTTAGCACACCCACCTCCCTTTCCCAATCTGCTTCTCATTACCACCCCACCCTGAGACCTTGAGACAAATATTGAAGGTTAATGCAAGAACAGAGCCAGATGGGCCCTGGAAATATATATTTTTTTAATATAACAAGAGATATTTATAAGTGGGAATTAGGATTTTTTTTTTTTTCTCAGCTGGGCAAGCAGTGGGGTGAGGCTTTTAAATCTCATCTTTTCTTCTATAAAGAACAGGCTATATATACTATGTGGCTTTCCCTTACCCCAGCACTGTGTTGATTTACGTTTTGACACAGGATAAAACTGTTTTACCAAAAAACAAAACAAAAACCCACTATGAGTTGTCCCAGAATCTCACTGAAAACTTTTCTCAGTATTGAGTTCAGCTTTCCATGTCCAGAAACCTTTTCTTCTGTTCAGATGAGCTCTGTGTAGCTTCCAGAGTAGAAAAAGCACATTCATCTCTTTCGGTTATCTTAATGCTAGATATTTTAATTGTTCCCATTGATAGCATTATGAACCACCATATCCAGTTATTTAGTGTAGCAAAACAAAGTATCCTAAAATGTGGTAGTGTAAAATAACAACGGTAGGTCAGAAATTCAGAATATATAATGGAGATGGTTTGTCTGTGCTGTACAATGTCTGGGGCCTCAGCTGGGAAGACACACATGGCTGAGCAATGGCTCAGATGAATGGGGCTGGAATTATTTGGAAACTTCTTACTCACATGTCTGATATGTGGGCCAGGACGATGTAAGGGCTGGGCTCAGCTGGAGCTGTTGACAGGATCACGTACACGTGGCCTCTCCATGTGGATTGCACTTCTCACAGCAAGGTGGCTGGGTTCGGACTGGGGACATCCCAGAAGGGAGCATCAGGAGAGTGAGAGTTCTGAGACCCAGGTAGAGCTTCATGGCCTTTTGTGAAGTGACCTTGGAAATCACAAAATGTCACTTCTACTCTCTTTGATCAAAGCTGTCACAGGTCTACCATATTTAAAAGGAGGTAATAGAGATTGAACAGTATCAAAAAATTTGTGATCATTTTTAAAACCACCACAACGTCCAATTCATAGTGTTGTTTTTTTTTTCCCCTAAGAGATTTTCCCCTACTAATTATCTTAAAAAGCAGTAGAAGGTATCTGACACTTTATGGGGGAAACCAGAGGTCAGTGCTGTTTGATGATAAAGCACCGGAATCTTATCAATGAGTTCCTTTTTCTCTCCCAATATTACCCAATTTATCAGTCTACACACTGGGTTCCAGAAACATGTTAGGGGGGAAAATTAGTTGCTAAGAGAATTTTATGTGAATTATGTTTCTTCTTCATCCCCTCACAGTCTCTCAGGCTAGTGCATTAGTGTTCTCTCTGATGTAGCTGTCAGTAACTGTAGCTCTATTAGCTGTTCATTTGTGGCATACAATAGACCCAAAACAGAGGATTGCTTTTGAACCGAGCCATTGTTTCATGAATATTAGAACACAAATCAATGCATATTGACTAGGGTTGTGTAGATGAACGTGATAGCATTGCCTTCAACAAAATATCAAAAAGATGCATAAGGCTAGAACAAAAATAAGAAGCACTTAAGTTTTTCAAGATATTGAATTTTAGGTACTGAGCTAATAAGTTCATTTCTTCAGATGCTTGAAGCTATCTGAACAGATACTAAACTTTCTAAAGTACTTGCTTCTGTGTGGATGGTGGTGGGCAAGAGGCCAGAGAAGGGTAATAAGACTAATATAACTATAGGTAACGTTCCCATGACACTTTAACAAGCATATATCATTGTTATTGACATTCAAAACAAGCATGTGAGGTAAGTTTTAACATCCCAGATTTGCAGACAGGCAAATTGATGTCAGGGATTTTCTGCAGCATGTCTAAGGTCATTTGTTTCAGTGGTGTAAAGATTTAAACTCCTCAGACATAATCGCTTTTGGAAAGTCGTACCTGATCCTCCTTAACCAAATTAAAATACTCCTCCTCTTTGTTCTTATAATACCTTGAAACCTCTCCATATCCACCACTTTGTGTTGTAACTATCTTCTGTGTTTGTTTCTCCTCACTTGACTCAAAGGGAAGGACCTTGTCTCATCTATCTGTACCCACTAAGGATTTGAGCTAAAGTGACCAGTGAATGTTTGTAGAATGAATATGTGATTGAGGGTCTTTTAACATTAAAATTCTCTACCAACCCATAGTGCCTTTCAAGGAAGAAGAGTTCTGTTAGAGTATGGTGAAGAAAAGCTGGTGTTCGTGGATAGGATAGAAGGAAGCCATAGACATAAAGACCTGTGGGCCATTGGTGGCATTACTTTAGCTCATTCTCTGGAATACACCAGGAGTAGCAAGGGGACCTGTGTACCTGAACAGACTGACTTAGGCGGAAATATTAGGAATATTAGGAAGTGAAGCTGTTGAGTGATCCTTTTAAAACCTATGATGAGTGTATGGAGTGGGGCTGGATGAGTAGAAGCAGGGAGACCTTTCGTGACTGACTCCCTGTAGTGATCGAGAGGCTATGGTTGCTTGGACAGAAGTGAGAAGTAGTTGGATTTGGGGTATTTTCTGAAAGTAGAGCCAACAGGATTCGTTAGAAGGAAAGAAAGAGGAGTAAAGATGAAGCCAAGCTTTGGGCTGGAACAACTAAAGCGATGAAATCATCATCAGTTAAGACGTGGAAATGTATAGATGATGTAGGTGTAGGAGTGCTGACAACACTGACTCCGTCTTTCGCCTTTCCTCTGGTTCATGCCAGTGCAATAACTACCCTCGGGCCCTGTGGCGGTTAGTGTGTGCCCGGCCAGAATGTGAGATAGTTTGTTCTGATCGTCCCTAAAGAGACATACAGAAGGCCCTACTTCAGGTAACTAGCAGAGATGATGCACACAGAAAGCCCCATCTTAGATAACGACCCTGTGACATCACCACCATGCCTCTCACTCTATAAAAGCTGGGGATTGAAGTCTAGACTTGGCAGAGAATAGTTGCATTTTGCCAGGATTGTTTGTCTGCCCAAGTCCCTGCCACCCCACCCCCCCGAATAAAACGGTTTGTGAATGATGTGGAGTGGCTTGCTTCGTTTTTCAGTCTTAAAGTGCCTTCTCAGTCTGGAGGATACATTACTGACTTCACTCCATCTTCTAACACATAGGTTTTGAGAAGGAAGATTAAGAGTTTAGCTGTGGACCGTGTAAGGCCTGAGGTGAATAGTAGACACATAAATGGATAATTTAAGTAAGCAGTATGTTTGGAGTTTATGATTAAGTTGAGAGAGATGATTCTCGAGTTTAGGAGAGAGAGGTCATGTGGGAAAAATAGTGTAGAGATGGTAGTAAAAGCCAGGGGACAGAATGATATCACCAAGGAAGTATGTGCATACAATAAGAAGAGACCCAAAGATTGAGGCTTGAAGCATTCCAGGTAACAGGTCCAGGAAAGATAAGGAGTCTGAAAAAGAGACTAATAACGAACTACCGGTGAGAGAGGAATATGATGTTTGAGCCCAAGAGAAGCAAGGTCATCAAGGAGAAGGTGTGGTCAGACATCGGTGCCACATCAAGTGTGCTGTGGACTGAGACTTGATCATTGTTTTAGCAATGTGGAGGATATTGTGACTATATTAAGGATAGTTTGGGTGGCATGTTGGGGTATAAAAGTCTCACTATAAGTACTTCAGGGGAAGATTAGAAGGGAGGAATTGACATGAGCAATTATATATGATGTTTTAAGTTTTGTTGCAAAAAAGATCAGAGAACAAAGTGGAAGGTGAAGTTTAGAAAAAGTAGGTTTTCGGGTTTTTTGTTTGTTTTGTTTTGTTTTTAAGAGTAACCCATGGGCAGTAGATGACACACAATGAAGGGTAGAGGGTAATTTACTGTGATAACAAAATTCAAAGGCAAGAATATTTTAAGGGAAGTATGAGAAAGAATGGTCCAGGAATGATTATGAGGAATAAGAAGGACACCTTTTTACCTCCGGGTGCAGTGAAATGGGCTATAAGAAAGCTATTTCATTAGGGGAGAGGCAAATTTCTAAAACAATTTTCCAGCCATTTGATTACAATATGCTTTGGTATAGGTTTCTTCATATTACTTGTACTTGGAGATTTTTGAGCTTGAATTTGTGGGCTTATCATTTTCATTGAATTTGGAAAATTTGGGGCCAGATATTTTTTCTGTCTCCACCCCTTCCACTCCTTCTGGAACTCCAGTGACATATATTAGGCCTTTTGAAAGTTTCCCAGAGCTCATTGATGCTCTATCCTTTGTCTTTTCTCATTCATGTTTATTATTATTATTTTGGATAGTTTCTATTGCTCTGTCTTCAAGTGTACTGACTTTTTTCTTCTGTAATATGCAATCTTCTATTGAGCCCATCCAGCTTATCTTTCATCACTTGCAGTTTCATCTCTAGAATTTCAATTTGAATCTTTTTTTTTTTTAATCTTTGGAATCTCTTCTACCACATATTCTAGCTCCCTGAATATGTGGCATACCATTATCATAACTGTTTTAGTGTCCTTGCCTACTTATTCTATCATCTGTGTCTTTTCTGAGTCATTTTGGATTGACTGACCTTCCTTTTCACCAGGTGTCCTATTTATCTGACTTTTTAAAAAAATATTTTATTTATTTATTTGAGAGAGAGAGAGGGACAGTGAAAGAGAGAGAGCACGAGAGGAGAGAGGTCAGCGGGAGCAGCAAACTCCCTGCTGAGCAGGGAGCCAGATGCGGGACTCGATCCCAGGACTCCAGAATCATGACCTGAGCTGAAGGCAGTTGCTAAACCAACTGAGCCACCCAGGTGCCCCTATTTATCTGATTTTTGCACATCTGGTAAGTTTTGATCGTATACCAGACACTGAATTTTACCTTGTCGAGTGCCAGGTATTTTTCTGTTCCTATAAATATTCTTGAGTTCTGTTCTGGAACATGGTTATGTTACTTTTAAACAGTTTGATCTTATTGGGTCTTGCTTTTAGGGTTTGTTAGGTGGGAACAGATGGTATTTAGCACGGGATAAATTCCTTCTGAATACTCTACAAAATGCCTGGTCAGTTATGAAGTTTTCTAGTCTGGCTGAAGGAGATGGGTGAAGGGATCGGGCACTCTTCCTGGCACTAAATACTGGGCACATTTACTTTTTATCCCTTTGGGTAATTCTTTCCCTGTCTTTGGATAGTTTCCCCACATGCATATGCTGATTGAGTACTTAGCTAAAGATGAGGAGGAACCATTTGCAGAGCTCCACAGTTCTCTCTCTGTGTCAGAGAGCCCAATGTGGGGCTCGATCCCAGGACTCTGAGATCACGACTTAAGCCAAAGGCAGAGGCTTTAACCCACTGAGCCACCCAGGCGCCCTGACCACTGTCTTGAAAACTAGTTTCGTGTATTTTATCCGTTTTTGTTTTTTTTTTTAAATTGTTTCAGGCAGGAGAATAAATCCAGTCCCTGATAACTCCATCTCAGCCAGGGTAGAAGCCCAAGTAAAGCTGTTATGAGTCATCTATTGGTGGTGGTGGTGGTGGTGGAGTAGTATGTTAACATGATATCGATTAGCTGATCGGCTTATCTGAGAGCAAGCTGGACTGTGAGTGAGTAGGACTTGGAAGAGTTATTTCTGGGGAGGAGACTGAGGCTAAGACTGAGGGAGTCTGTAGTTTAGGTCAGTGCAGGAGCGTCAGCAGTTAGGAGAGGGCTAAAATTACCAATCTCTACACTGATAAGGCAGCCTGAAGAAGAGCATTTACTTCTAAATCTTTAATCATTTGAAAAGATGAAATTATTATTGTAGTAAATTAGGTTGTTTCTTTTAAGATGTTCGTGTATCTTTCCTTTGCCCACCTCAAATCTGGACGAAGATGAATCGCTTTCGTTTTGCTTTAGTAGTAGCCTCTCTGCAGTAAGGTGAAGAGAAAGCCTTGCAATCAATATAATACTTTCATGGTCTATGTCCATCTGCAAGAAGCAATTTTCATAACAAGAAATAAATGAAGTCTTTAAAAGAGTAACAGGAGGTTAGATTTGTAGAGGTAGACTCTTAGTATCTTAAGAGAAAAATAATTACTGGTAGTTCTTACGAAGGAAAACTCGATGACAAATTTACATGAAGTGTTTCTAATTAATTTTTTCTGTTGGGATAAAGGACCCTCCCCCCCAAACCCCATCCTTACACCGCTCTCGTTACTATCAAGCAATGACCTTAGAAAGATTAAATCAATTATAAAAACACATAAAGTAGCTAGATTTTCTTTGCAAACCTGAGTATTGCGCAAAAGGATCTGGGATCCTGTTATATTCACATAACCAGAAGGCTACCTACTCAGGGACTATAGGATGTGCATTCTCTTGATTCTTCCCTGCCCACATTCCCTTAAAAACAAAGCATCTGACTCACATGTTATGGTTCATAAGTGAGAGCTGGGAACTGGTATCTTCCTTCTGTGACATAATGAGCTATTCAATTTACCTTTTTGGTAGAGAAATAGGAGAAGGAAACAGAAACTAGGAGATGGAATTGAGTATAACAGAATTTTATCCATGCATTGGTACGTTAAAAATAAAAGTAAAAAAAGTGAAGTTAAAAATTTAAGCAGGTTTCCTAGCTCATGGTCTCCACCTTGTAGGGTCCAAAGTACTTGGGCCAGGCGGATTGCCAGACAGCAAGTGGGCTGAATAGCCCCCACCCCTACTCAGCAATGTAGGTCTCATTGAAGTACGTAAAACTCTTGATGAAGCCGGACACCTCCTTTAAATCTGGGGATATTGTAGCCAGGTGTGCTACTGAAACAAACAAATGAACGAACTTGCTAGGGGGATTTTCCAATGCAGAGTCTGTATAACTAGCATCCTCCACAACATAGACAAAGGGCTTTTGTATATCAGATGGGCACAGTGAGGCCTCCATCTCTATTCATATACAGCCTAGGAGGTGGCATTCCATGAAACAGAAGGCTGGGTTTGAACATTATAAAAGTTGTGTACTATGGCCTTTCTGGCCTGCCATTGACATTATTCATTTCATCTTCATAAGAGTAGTAAAGTTTCAAGCGTGAAATCCTTGTACTTGTTAGGGACTTGAGTTCTAAGCTGACCTGCTGGCTAGTATTATTATAATACCGCACAGACAGTGGCTGTAGTGGTATGAACTCCTTTGCCAAGGTCTGTATATTTTGACACTCTTTGCAGGGAGAGAAAGTCAGGCACGAGAAGCTGAAGCATGCTGGAGTAAGCAATATGACTAATGTTTCCTCCCCTATGAGTGTTTCAAATGTACCTGATGAAAATTCTTGATTCTGATAAAATATTTCTTATGTTTGTAATAAATGCTCACACAAGTTCTATGAGAAATGAAGTTCAATCTTGGATAGACTTCAAATGTCTAATTATTCTGAAAAATTGCTCAGGATATACTTTTGGTAGCATATCATACTCACATCCACTACACATGCACACACACATACACACAAACACACACACACACATGCATATATATAAATATATAGAGATTTTCATTTAGTTACTCATTCAGTGGTTATTTATTGAGCTTCTGTTTTTGTATGGTCCTAAATACCTGGGATGAAAGGATGAATAAGATACTCTCTAACTTTAAGGTTCTTATATATGGTAAGATATGATTGGAGTGTAATTTTTATTTGTTGTATGGATTTTGAAATTACATTAGCTGCATTGATCAGAGTCATATAAAAGAAAAGTAGAGAGTATGAATTATGAAGTGAGCTTCAGACTGTCTTTGGAGGACCAATACTAACATAGATGTGAGAAAAGGGTTAGAAGTCATCTGTTTTTTTAAGAAATTGAATTCTGACTTATTTTGTGCCTTCAGGGGCACAAGTCATTTGCCTTCCAGCAGTGGGAACAGGTCCATGTTCTACTCTCCTGATTTTTTTTCCAGGCAGTTCCACTCATTTTAAAGTTATAGCCGATGCATTAGCTCGACCTTCATATCCCTGATGCCACCGGAGATCACACCTTCCCTACGAGAGAGGCTGGGCCAGTAGTGGTTTTATTTCCAAGTTACAGATTGATATCCAAGCCGAGGAAGCCACCCCGTCCAAGGTCACACAGCTACCCACTGTTGGAGCCAGGACTAGTCGGCTTCTGTGCCCAAAGTCCACTAACCATATTAAACAAGCTGAAGTCTGCTCAGGTAGACAATTTCCCAGAGTTGCCTCTGCCAATTTTAAGAGCCTCAAAAAAGTGTTCCTCCGACAAAACCTTGCCACCTTCTTTCCCCTCTACAGAAGGCGGAGGATGGGCAGGATGGACAACAGAGAGTGTGTAGGACATACCGAGGATTCTTGGCTCTTCCTTCAGAATTTTGGGTTTGAAATTCTGAAAATTCGAAATTCCCTGAGCTATACATACCATCGAGGTCCCTGTCCCCATCATCTGACAACAGAGAGGTAGTTCTCCACCTACCACTGGGAAACAGGGTCTCAGAGGCTTGAAATTACGGGCTCGTAGTTACACAGTTTTTAATCGCTCGTGTTTATTCAGGTCACATCGGTCTTCCACTGTTCTTTATCCTCAGATACTCCAGACCCTTAAGCTAGGAGTGTAGAAGAAAAAAAGAAGGGGATAGCTAAGTTGTCAAAGGAAGTGAGAAGAGCTGGGTAAATTAGCAGTGATCTAGGACAGCAGGAGGGTGGCAGGAGGTGGAGATGAGGGAGAGAAGTGGGCTTGTGCACAGTGTCTTTGGTGTGTGTGACTATTTAACACCCTGGCTTCTCCATGTAGAGCGATTTTCTCTTTATGCTCTTCCTTCACCTTAGAGGGTATATAATTCTGTCTGTTCTTTCCATGGGTATAATTACAGGAAACCTCTTAAAAATACAATTTACTTTACTTGAAGAGAAATTATTTTAAAATTGTATATTTATAAAACATATTATCTTAGTGTTTTAAGTCCTAAAATTAAAATTCCAGTGAAGGCTTTTTATTCACAATTATGGCAGGGCTTTTCACATGGTTGATAATGTTTTGGACCCATATAGTATCTTTTTAATAAGAGCTCAAATTATTCTAGTGGGTGGCTGCTTGGCACAGAGGTTAGGAGCAGACAGATTGCTTTTGAATCCTGGCGCTAGCACAGCTGTGTGACCTTGGGCAAGGTTCTTAACCTCTTTTAACTCATGTACTTGTCTACAAAATGGGGGTAATTTCTGCCACATCAGGATGTCATGAAGATTCAATGACACATGTAATATGGGGTCTAATGCAGGGCCATGTGTAAAAGAAGAGGTCAGAAACTTAGTTTTCTTCCTCTTTCCTCCCCACAGGATGGAGGATTGACTTCTATCTTGTTTGCCTCATTGTACAGAGGGAGAAATGGAGACAGAAGTGAAGGATTTACCAAATTTCCCAGCAGAATCCAGTCCTATTAACTTTCAATTTGCAGTTCTAGCTACTGACTGTTAAACTTGGATCTATAGTCAGGGAGGAAACCCTGTAGGAGGGAATAATCCTATTTGGGGGTTGTTGAAAGATGCTGATTCTGGGTCATTTTGACACTTTCTGAGGTTCTGTGGGAAAAGCAGTAGCTGGGCATCTAGCTCTCTCCCTGAGAGGCTTGGTCAAGTAATTTGACCACTGTGGGCTTGGAAGCTTTTATGACAGTACAACTTCATCCCTCTTTTGGGATTTACATTTTTTTCCTTCTACTTTGGTTACATATGTACTTGTACTTCTACTTTGGTTACATATGTTACATATGTACTTCTACTTGGTTACAAGTACATATGTACTTAGACACTAAGTGTGTGGAGGACAGAGATATATCCTGCTTCCCTGGTATCCCACACTGTCTCTTGCAGTGCCTGATATATGGCTAATCAGAAACCTGGAGGAGATTTTGTATGAGATGGTGTGATGGTGTCACAACTCACAGCAAAGTAATGAATCTATTATAATAACTGAAGACACACATGCATGTACTCGCACTCACATCCATGTACCCACTCAAAATACATCCATTCAAAGAGCATAGTATGATCAGTATGGTTGACTGTGTCCTTCACAAATAAGCTTTAAGGTGAAATCTTCCAAGTTTCCTTTTCTGAGCATATTGAAAATAGCCCTTGTCAAATTTATTCATTTCCTTGTTCATTACTTGTTTATCTCTCCTGCTGGCACATGAGCACTACAAGAAGAAGAACCTGTTTGTCTTGTTCTTCACTGCATCCACTGTACTAGAATAGTGCCTACAACGGTAAGACTTCAACATATGCTCGTTGAATGAATTATAGTGAATAAAGAAAAAGCCATCACTTCTTCAGACTGTTTGCCTACAGGGCAAGAGTACCAGGAAGATGACCATATCCTAGCCATGGATACAACCAGATCATTTGTACAGGGAAGTTACTAGATGCCTATGAGGAGAGGGGTTTGTTGGGACTATTATAGGTATTGGGATTCGCAACACTTGTAAGTGGCCCCCTGTATGAACCTAGCAGTTGATAGAAATAGGAAATTGTAATAACTCTAAATGAGGATGACAGGAGTTACACTTAATAGCTCTAAACCAAGTTTATAGAAGAAGGTAATAAAGTTTTATTTTTCTTTTAATTTTGTCTTCAATTTATCTTCCACCCTGATTGAACCTAGATGTTGTCTTCCTCCTGTCCTAAGATTTTCTAGCCTCACACTATTGTCACTCATGTCATCTCTCATATCTTTTTTTTTTACTTTTTACTCATTGGTCCAATATTTTTTTTTCTTTTCACCCCAGGCCACATTCCTTGCTCTTCTATTCATCCTGTGGATAGGAGGGGCCTGACATCTAGGATGATGCCTTTTTCTACCCCCAACTGTGTAAGCTCAGCTGGCACACACTAAGTCTGCAGGATAAACTCCTTCCCTATTTCCTCTGCCTAAGGCCCTGGGTATTTTGTGTAAGTTTCTCCTGCTTGGCATTTAATTTCATATTACTGATAAAATCATTTATTTCAAAGACTACAAGTTCCAGATGGATGCAAGTCCACAGAGGAGCCAAGACTTGTCTACACTGCTATCCTGGAAGATTTCACCCACTGTGCAAAAGAAAGTGTTTGCAGTTCTCCTGACTTTCTCCCATTTTTCTTTTTTCCTCCCCATTTGCAAAGTAGCTCCCACATTCCTTGTAGCTTCTAGAAATGAATCAATTTAAGCACATATGTATGTCAAAGGGGTGACTGGAGCCGTCATGTAATTTGACCTGCTCTGGTGAGAGATGTTTTCAAATAATTCACTCTTGTCTCACAGGACACTCGATTTTGCACCTTTTGGGATTCATGACTTTGAAATTTTTAAGAAGTTCCTATTTAATTAAAAACTTTGGGGGAGAAGTAATAATTAAGATATTAAACAATGGGGCATAAAAACAATATTTATGCTTTCATGCTTCTATAAATAAACTTTACCTGTAATTTTTACTCACATTGTTTTGCTTAACATTATAATATAAACATCTTCCATGCTGTTACATAGAAATTCATAATGATCATTTTTGGGGCCTAGAGGTGGCTCAGTCATTTAAGAGGTTGCCCTTGGTTCAGGTCATGATTCCAGGGTCCTGGGATGGAGTCCTGCATCAGGCTCCCTGCTCATGCTCTCTCTTGCTCACTCTATCTCAAATAAATAAATAAATAATCTTTTTTTTTTTTTTTAAGATTTTATTTAATTTGACAGACAGAGATCACAGGCAGGCAGAGAGGCAGGCAGAGAGAGAGGAAGGGAAGCAGGCTCGCCGCTGAGCAGAGAGCCCGACGTGGGACTCGATCCCAGGACCCCAGGATCAGGACCCAAGCTGAAGGCAGAGGCTTTAACCCACTGAGCCACCCAGGCGCCCCAATAAATAAAAAATCTTAAAAAAAGAAATTAATAATGATCATTTTTAATGGATATATAATACTCCATTGATTGGATATGCCATTGTTGATTTAACTGTTGATTCCCTTGTTATTGATTGCCTTCAACCTTTCCTTAATCACTGTTTTGATGATCTTTCTGAATGTGCCCTTCTTTTTTATTTTCTAAATGATAAATTTTAATTAGGAAAGGAACAAGCAACGTTGAAAAGTAAGACAAGAGCAAAAATATCCCTTCCAAATTTCACTATCCTCAAAGAGCAATAATTAATATTAGGTGAATATAATTCTAGATATCTTTCTATGCTAATATGGAGATTAGTGGAGATTCTATTTTATAAATATTAGATGTCTACTTACCCTCTTGAAATGTATTTCCATGTCGCTCTCTACCTCTAGATCCAGGAGGCTTCTGTCTCAGGGAAAGAAGGCCTGTGCTTAATGAGAGTCAACTGTGGCCCCTTGTTGGAATCACCTCTTGAAGTTAAAAAAAAAAAAAAAAATACAGATGCTGAAGCACCTTTTTTCAGAAATTTTTAAAGGTTTCAAGATAAATCCTTCAGTGTTGAGTTTCAATGTTGACATTTCGTTTAAAACCTTCATAGCAAAACAATAGTTTTGAAAGCTAGATGGTGTTGAGAAAGGAGTTTTCTAACATGTCAAAATCCAAGCCAAATGGACTTGATTATTTGGGTGAATTATGGGGAGAGAAACAGTGGGTGAGTGAGAATAAAAAAGTAAGTGTATTTGTCATCTTTGATGTAATTCTTTGAGATTGATCTCAACATGACAAGGTAGTTTTAGAAACATCCAGAGAAGCAGTGAACTTCTGAGGACATAAGGTCTAGTGTGCCAGTTTCTTGGGAAATGTCAGAGGAAGCTGTCTTTTTCTGTGAGAACTTTAGCTTTCCACTCACTGTTACTTGTCGTGAGACTGGGGAGCAATGGTACAGAGGCAGAAGGCAGAAAAATGGATGCGTTTGGACAGAGTTCCCTGTTCCCCATGTTATATGCTTGAAGGCAGAGAACCATGAATATTCCTGAATACCCTGGGGATGGGCTGCAACAGAACCAAGAGAGCTAAGGGTCTTTCAGGGGTAAGAGGCTGCAAGACTAGAGAGAGAAATGGTGAGAACCATGGACTCCATCCAGGATGTATGCGTGAGTGTTAGCTCATCCCCTGTCCAAAGCCAGTTGCAACTGGCTTGGTGTCAGTCCGGGGAAAGACAGAGATCAGCTCTTTATAGGTAGAGTCTTCAGAGACGCTGGAAATTTGAGGACTTCATTTTCCTTCCCTTACACTGCCACAAGACCATATAAGCCATAATTCTTATACACCCAGGTGCCATTTTGGGGAACAACAAGGGAGAATACATCCTTAAATATTTGAGCATTCAGCTGGATCATTCGAGCTGGGACTAGGTATAGACTAGCATGGCTTTCATTATGGAATCTCACTGAGTAGGCTGGGTTTTGGCAATGGAACTTTAGGAGACACCTGTTCACTACCCCACAGGCTGGTAAACTCCTTGCACATGAAGAAAGTTCATTCTGTCCCATAGCAATCATTTTAACCATCAGCAAGATGACTTCTGGGGCTAGCTTCAAATCAGTATATGTAAAGGTCAAAGATTTTTATAAATGATAATATTGTGACTCTTTCCTTGGGCCAATCTGTTGCTGTTTATTTATAACCTTTTTAATGTTTAAAAATGTCTAAAATATTTACTAGAGATGAGAAGAGTAGATGTTTTTGGCATTCGACCTCTGTAAAAGCCACAATTTTCCTTAAAATCTTTCTCTATGCCTAAATCTGTCACTTTGGGGTCCAGTTTCTGATGTGCTAATCCTTCAAGTGGTTTTACTTTTTAAAAAACACCAACCACAGAACTGTCAAAATATATTAGCTTAATGTCTAAATGACACTTTTGTTTTGCTATAACTATTTTAACTATTGAGAGTGAGGGTTATTGTCTCAGCTACTCTGGGAAATTTCAAAGATTGAAAGACCTTGGACTTTGGAGAAATTCTTCCTCTTCTTAATCCTTCACTGGTTACAAATGTCTGTGGGCCATAGTTGTTTCTGGACAATGCCTGGTAGATCAATATGATGCTTTTGTGCCCTTTAGATTAGAAACTTCTGGCCTTAAATCCCCTAACCCACCCTTTAGGATTAGCACTAAACTTTAACACGCAGTCCGTGACCATTCAGTGCTGGGTCACACTTCACAGGTCACATCAGTGATTACTCAGGTGCAGTAGGAACCTGGCAAACTTAAAGGGTAAGCCACGGGACCTCCCCATTATTTCAGTGGTGTCTGTCTTCCCTCCTTCACCGAATCACGTATAAAGTGTCGGTGTAACAGTGGCATGGCAGACAAAAGGCTGTCAGGCAGGCATTAAATTTAAACTTTCAGGGTGAATGGAGGAGAACAGTGCCCTGACAGCCAAAGCTGTGATGTTCTTTCCTTGCAAGATTCTGTTTGTGTGTGAAAGAATACAGACCGGTTATGTATGAATCGTCCCATCCGGTGCAGAGCTCAGTGTGAACTGTGGCTACTTGTGTGATTATTGCTTTTGGTCTCCTATGGTAAAGCTATCCAAGAACCTTTTGTGATAATGTTCCGATCAGTTCAGTTAATGAGTCTGTGGATTGCAGAAGGGGACAATTTGTCAACACGTTCATCAGAGAAAAGACAGGAAGGCTGAGCAACTAGACCTTGAGATGACAGTATTTCCTGGTCATAGACTTAGAATATTGGACCCCAGGTTATCGTTGCTTTGTTTTATCATAACACGTTTTAGAACATGCTGGGCACATTATTCTTTAGAGTTTTTAAAAACTCAAATCTCTAAAGGATATTTTTTGATGGGGTCATGAAAGATAGCATTTGTATTTATAGATAGAGCATGTGTGTTTCAAGACACAGAGACAAGACATTTGGCTTAGCCATGAGTTTCATACCTAATGTACTTTGCCACCTAGATATGTTTGCTAATATTTTCCATTCTATTATTTTGATATGTTGAATGGCACATTTGGATATTCCAAAATTCTCTTTATATTAGTAATCTCAATGTGACCTATTTTTTCAAAGATGGCTGTACAAGTATATATGTACATATGTATATATATGTCCCATGCCACATATTATTTTTATAATATGACTAATATTCCTTATGCCAAAAAGGGAAACTGTGTTTCCCTTGAATCTGGGCAGGGAGCTTGTGACTGCTCTGACAAATCGTGTGTGCCAGAGGTGATGCTCTGTGACTGCCAAAGCTAGGGGATTAAAGGAATATAACATCTGCCTGACTCTGTCCTGGTGGGATGTTTGCCCGGGGATACCCAGCTGCCATGCTGGAAGCCCAAACCATCCCAGGCAGAGTGATCACATAGTGAGGTCTGCATGGAGTGGAAGCAATGTCCCCAACTAACACTGAGCAGCAACGGCTGTATGTGAATGAATGATCCTTCACGAGTCCACCCACAGCCTTGCAGTCTTCCAACTGAGACCCCAGACAGACATTTGGTAGCAAAGACAAGCCTTTCTTGACCCACAGAAACCATGAAAGAATAAAATAATTATCATTATTTAAACCAGTGTGTTTTAGGGTGAGCTATTATACAGTATAGTAATTGGAACACTGGACCTTTTTTGAGATTTTTGTTTATTTGCTTTTATTTGTTTGTTGTTTGTTTTTTGGTATGCTACCTGGAAAACTGTGGGATACTCCTGACATCTGATTTGCATAACTGTCCCTGTTCATATGGGGTAAATATATTGATAAGTCCTCTGGCCATCTGCCTTCCTACATACCTAAGAGGTAAATTCTTTTTCATGCTTCTACATTATTCACAGACAGGGCCTTTTCTAAAAAACTTTCCTTAAAACTCCCGGGTTGATTTAGATATCATTTTTCTGGGATCCCTTAATGGGCTGTCAATGGTGATCACACTGTGCTGTAATGACCAGTTTACTGCCTTTTCTTCCTGTTAGACCCTAAGTCCCAGACAGTGAGGGTTCTTTGTCCCCATTTTTGTCTTGATAACACTTAACACCATTTTTTTGGCACATGGTAGGTGCCTAATAAATTCTCCCTAAAGAATTATGCAGTTAGGACTTAGTTTGTCTAGATCTTGACTCAGAGACCAATGGAAGAGAGGTAAAAGAGTTTCCAGAAGTGGGATACCATGAAATAATATTTCTAAGTGAAATTCTAGAAGGGAGATTTTTAATAATGTCTCAAAGAGAAGTTTTCCTTCTCAGAAAATGTGCAAAACTCTATGTAGCTGCCTCCAGAGAACAAATGTGTCATGGTTATGAGTTGGTATCTAGAGGAAAAGTGATCTGTTCAACTCTTGGCTCTTCCAGAAACACTGGATATCTTATAAGATAGCATCACTGGGAGCAAGAGACAGAAGATAGGTTAGAGTCCCTTTTCTAGAGATTAGAGTCCTTCTCTTTCTTTCTTGAATCTGGGGTCAAATGTAGGGAAAGCCTCTAATCTTCACTTCTTCATCTCAATAGTTCATGAACTCATTATCCCTCAGTATCCCTCAGATCCTGCAGATCTTGTCCTGAGCGCATTTCCCAGACTCCAGGTGGAGAACTCAGAGGCATTAGATCTTGGTTGAGCATGGAAGGTGCATTTTTAATAAGCTTACCAGTTGAATTCAGATACTAAAGTATGAGGACCATACTTTGAAAAAAAATTCTCCCCAAACAACATGGTAAACTGAAGAATAAAATTTTCTTTCAGATACTTGTGGAAACTGGGGCTCAAAAACTTTGGAAGGTACTAGCAACAATTATGGAAACCATATACAGAAACTTTATCCTTGAATTTCTAACTGGGAGTATGTCAAAGATTATCCTAGAAATTACTATAAATAAGTGACATTTCTGGGTTGAGTTTAGGATTTCGTTTCATGTCTTGGTCATGTGTGCCATATTAAGGTTTGCAGTGAGAAAAAAGATGGATCCTGGATACCTTTCCTCTCTCGAGTGCTGAGTATTGATCTCCCAGCTCTCCTTTTGCATCCCTCTAACCCTGTGTAACTATTTCTCTATTATCTCATGACCTCCCACCCCTGCCAGTGGCACCTTCTGTTTCCTCCCAACCTTATGTTCCCTTTATGTATTAAGTCCAACCTGACAATTTCCAAGGCAAATTTATCACCAGAAAGATGTCACTGTGGTTTCCAAGATTTCAACCCCATTCCGGGAGACGTAAATAGATTCCTGAGGTAAAGGACTATGACATTTACCACAGCTGCTTTTATAACATTTGGCTTTTAACCTCAAACACTGAAAGTGTAGTTAAAAAAAAAAAAGCAACTTATCCAAGTCAACTATAATTAAATCATACTTTAGCTCTGTTTTGTAACTTCCACAGAACTGGCCTTCTGCTTTGATGGTCAATGTACTCATCAAATGTCACAGTTTCAAATGGCTTGATTCCTAAGTGGCTGCATTCCCCTCAATATGGTTTCTTGTTTTTATTTAATGTAATGAGTGATTCCCGCCCCCCCCCCCAGGCTTATCTGACAAATGTTTTGGAAGCAGCATCTGTCCCATCTGTCTGTCCTGGCTCCACTACACTACCTGCCTTGACCAGCCTGTCCACCAGCAGGAGATCGTATTATTACATCGAAGAGGTCTGGAACCCACATTTAACTCCGCATTTACCTAAGATTCCTGTACATGAAAGATATAGAGAGATGTTTTTCCCCTAAAACAAAACAAAACAAAACAAAACAAAACAAAAAGCGAGAAAGGTGAAGAGAAAAAGAAAAAATTGTATTTGTTTTTAAATGCAGAACAGTCTGAGGGCATGTAGATGTGTGGAGATAAGGCAGAAAGACTGGTTCTTCCCTGGACCCTGGGAAAAGCTGGTGTGCAGTCATCAGATGGGTGGGGGAGAGCTGGGGAAGCAATAACAGACAGGGCAACGAGACTGTACAAGACCAGCCAACAGATGAGAGTTTGTCGTTGCATTCACATCAAGGTATTTTAGAATGGGTGCAATATCATAAAAATGCAACTTTATTTTTGTCCCCCACTCTCTTAGTTAGGGGTCTCTTAAAAGCAGAGCCTGCATTGTAGATTCCTGTGCAAGTGACACACTGAGGTGGTATTGCTAGAAAGGGAGTGAAGGAAGCCAGGTAGGGCAGGGGAATAGAACCCAGGAAAGTCATCTTGACTGAAGTTTGCCTGAAGCCTTCTCTGTGGGGATCTGTGGTGCACAGATTGTACCATGGAATCAAGTCCCCTTTGATGTCCCACCTTTTGTACTCCGGAATCTGCCGTTGGCCACCATCTATCTGAGGGTGGTGGGACACATGATGTAATCTGGGTGAGGAGGCTTCTATTCTGCTGAAGGCAGTTCTCCAGAGCAGGAGATTGTTATGAGCCATGAAGAGTCGACCCTCGCAGCAGAGTGTGTGCAGAGACCTGGTGAAGGGGATCTGGGTGGGACACTAAAGGCATCCAGTATACTTCTTGTCATTTAAAATTTATTTAGTGTGGGACTCTTTCCCCCACCATCATGATCTGTAGTTTTTCTGGTCACTCCTGGACAACTGATAGTTCTATAATTTCTGGTTTTGGCTGATACGAATAAAGTGAAGCCTCTGTCTTGGTTTGAGATGAAGAGGGGAGCTAGTTTGCCTGCTCTCCACTGTTGGAAGGATAAATTGGGCATGAGCATTGCAGTAAGGGAACAGTGCTCTCCAAAGAAATTTATTTACTAATCCTCTCTCTATAACCTCTAATACTCTCTTGATCCTTTTAAGTTTTCATTGGCGCTCTCTCATTAGATTAGTTTATGTTGTCTACTTTGAAAATCGGTGTTCTGTTTGACAGCGTATTTTGGTATCTGATACCTATGGTATTTTGATGCCTGAGTTGAAACTTCCAGTATAGCAAACTGTGGGCACTCATTATTCTTTGAGTTTCAGCAGAGAGAAGGAGCTGTTTTGGTGGAGAGGGACTAATGAGGCTCTATAAGCTGAATAGTTCAGAGAAGTTGAAGGGGAGGAATTTGCTCACAAATGGCTGTGGCTGTCAAGTAGTGCTCCAGGCATGAGTTGCTCCCACAACATCAAATAACGAAGCCAACTGCGAGGCTGCTCTTATTCCTAGTGTCTTGCTGAAGGAGGCTCTTGAACTTCTGGCATTATGAGGTAGTTGATGAGAATGACCAGTCACCAGTCACTACTAGTGAAGATAGCCAAGAGCACAAGGTAATGGATTTCATGACCAGCTTTGGCCTTGTGACAGACATGACATTGGTGTCTTTGCGGCACCTTGCGTTGTTACTAGCAACACTGCTGCTATAGAGATGAAAATCCACAGAGGCAATGAGAGGAGGCATCCCTCAGTGGTGAGCCACACTGCTGTGGCCATGCTGTGAGAAAGGGTAGTTCTCCAAGTTATTGTCTCATTTTAGGTAAGAACAAGTAATAAATTAATGAGAATCTTGAAGTAAAGTGGATTCTGCTTTCTTTTAGCATATAAATTTTCAAAGAATCTCAGTTAACCTTCTAAATTTGGTTCACTAATCCCAAAATATTAGGATTGTTAGCAAAAGTATATTGGATCTAGAGAAATGGAAGAGAACGTTCATATTTATATATGCAACAAAACGTAGAGATGGAGAAACTGAAAGACAGCTAATAAAATTATACCTCTTCTGTGAGAGGATGTAGACAATGAAATGAGACTCCAGTCCTCTTAAAGATGGGAAAGGAGATTTAAGTGTTATAAATATTCAATACATGCTTGTTATTGATGAAGAGGAGCGTGGTTCTCTTTAATGCCCAGTTAGTATCAAGGAAATAACTCAGTAATATCTCCGTATCTTATTCCCAAATTTAATCTTGAGAACGGTTTATCAAAGCTTGGCTTAAAGTTCCTCAATCACTGTGGAATAAGATGGAACAATTTATTTTTACAAATATATCATTTAATCAAAGTATACTTAATTTATTGGGAAAATAATGGCTCTTTCCAACTTTTGTTTCTTTTTTTTTTTTTAAGATTTTATTTATTTATTTGAGAGAGAGAGAGGGAGAGAGAGCATAAGCAGGGAAGGGGCAGAGGGAGAAACAGATGCCCCATAGAGCAGGGAACCTGGCATGGAGCTTGATCCCTGAACCCCAGGATCATGACCTGAGCTGAAGGCAGACACTTAACCAACTGAACCCCCCAGAAGCCCCCGAGCTTTTGTTTCTTTTAGGGATAAACAATAATAAGGTTCTAAATATTCCCAGAGTAATCTCTTATCATCTTGAAAATCTTTGGAGAATTTCTCATTCATTCTTGCTATTGATGGATGTTTGCCTGGGCTTAAATGAAGTATTCAGTTCCCAGTCAGGTATTTGGGTTATAGGATATCATAGAAAAGGTATTATGGGGCTCAGTGGGTTAAGCCTCTGCCTTCAGCTCAGATCATGATCTCAGGGTCCTGGGATCGAGCCCCACATTGGACACTCTGCTCAGCTGGGAGCCTGCTTCCCCCTCTCTCTCTGCCTACTTGTGATCTCTCTCTCTCTCTCTGTCAAATAAATAAATAAATAAAATCTTAGAAAAAAAAAAAAAAGAAAAGGTATCATGGTGCCTAAGAAAATGCTATATTAAATAGTAGATGCTCAGTTAACTGAATTGAATTGTAGCATCCTTCCCCCCAAAATGGATTGTCATAATGCTGTATAACAGCTGAAAGTAACTAATCAAGGAAAACATAACACCAAAAATAAACATATAAACAAAGGTAAAGATAAAAAGTAAAAATAGGTAAAAGGTAAAGGTAAAAATAGAAGTGTAAAAAAGGTAAAGCTGGGGGTAAAATTAAAATGCAGGGCATGGGGGCACATGGGTGGCTCAGTGGGTTAAGCCTCTGCCTTTGGCTCAGGTCATGATCTTGGGGTCCTGGGATTGAACCCTGCATCGGGCTCCCTGCTTGGTGGGGGGCCTGCTTCCCCCTCCCCCTCTACCTACCTCTCTACCTACTTGTGATCTCTCTCTCTGTGTCAAATAAATACATAAATAAAATGTTTTAAAAAAATGCAGGATATGTAGTGTAAGATCCTGGGAGAATGGTCTCAGTATTTGCCTCTGAACTTTCTGGCAATCAACAAAAGAGGAAAGCAATCAAGACACACAGTTCACACATCTGTAAGATTAAACAAACCAGTTGTACAAAGGAAATAATTCTATTAATTGTTGAGAGAAATTTTTATCTATAGTGCATTCCTAGGATGACACAGGGTATGAATAATGTTCTCAACAATATTCCTATAGTAACGTTCTTCAGTGTGTGGGGATGGTATAATACCAGTGTGATTTAGTAGAAGTAGTTTTAAATTTTTCCTTAGGGAAAAAGTGCAGAGAAGGTGCTGCATTTATATATAGCTATGTAGTGGTATGGTTCAGTCTGAGAATAAATAGTCTTGAATGTTAAGGGAGTGGATAGACTACTTGTTCTTTAAGGCAATTTTCCAGAAATATTATTTCCCTTGACCAAAATTTTGGTAAGTCCTGAGTGTCAGTGAATTTGAGGTTATACTTTCTGACAATCACTTGCACTGAAAGTATTCTCTCATACTTATTACGGCTTTAGTGTTTTGCTGTTTTTTGAATAATGTTGACATCCTCTCACAAAATTCAAGAAGCTTGAGAAAAACCTTACTTTATCAGGAAGATTAGTTGAGAAGAAACCCAAGGGCAGTGACATGATTTTCCTTGGAAAGGAAAATGGAATTTGTTCCAAATCATGAATAAGTGGTCACCAGGGACCTTTTAATTTGACATCACAGAGCATAACCCTTGTAATTTTAATCTGGATAATATTTCCAAATGCCTACTTCAGCCATAGAGGAGTCTCTGAAAGTTTAAAATATTAAAAAAAATTTTAAAATAAAAAATATTTAAAATATTATAAAATATTTATAAAATAAAATAAAATATTTAAAATAAAAATATTTAAAATATTTAAATTTTAACAGCAAATGTTTCAGTTGAATTCTTCAAGATAAAGTAATCTGCAAAAGTTAGTAACAGAATGGGTTGATTTGCTGTATGGAATTACTAGCTTTCATTGTTAGGGATGATTACCTTGTTTTCTAAAAAGCTTTGGAGAAGTTGACAACATGACCTTTTGCACAACAGCTATTACAAACCAGGCATAAGGTCTATAAAAGTCATGCCTACTACTAGATGTTTACCCAAAGGATATAGAAATAATAATTTGAAGGATACATGTACCCCAATGTTTACAGAAGCATTATCAATAGTAACCAAATTATGGAAAGAGCCCAAATGTCTACTGACTGATGAAAGGATAAGAGAAGTGGTATGTAAACAGTGGAATATTACTCAGCCATAAAGAAGAATGAAATCTTGCCGTTTGCAATGACATGGATGGAGCTAGAGAGTATTATGCTAAGTGAAATAAGTTCATCAGAGAAAGACAAATACTATATGATTTCACTCATATGTGGAATTTAAGAAACAACACAAATGAACATGGAGGTGGGGAGAGGAAAACTAAGAAACAGACTCTTAACTATAGAGAATAAACTGATGGTTACCAGAAGGGGAGTGTGTGGGGGGATGGATGAAATAGGTGATGGGGATTAATGAGTGCACTTGCTCTAATGAGCACTGAGTGTTGTATGGAAGTGTTGAATCACTAAATTGTACACCTGAAACTAATATTACACTGTATGTTAATGAACTGGAATTTAAATAAAAACTGAAAAAAGAAAAATAAACTTGGTTAGATTGGGACTTGTCTTGTATATATTCAAAACTTTTCCACTAAAGAAAACATTTATATTTTCTTTGATATAACAAGATAGCAGGTAAGGTATGTTTGTTACAGATGGATCTGCTGAGGGTGAAATTTTAAAAGCTGCCTTTCTCTGAGACAGACATAGTGATATTCACATTTAGAGCAAGTCCTTCTGATCGGCCTTAATCTTGCTACAGGACTCAGAAACATTCAGAGTAATTAGCCAGTTAAATAATCAATCAGCTAACTAGTTCTGCATATCTTGGTTTCACTTTTCAGTGGTTTCCATATATATGATATATGGGCAATCCTGCTACTATTCTTTTTAAATGAAGTTAAATACAGAAAAATGATATTAGACTCCTATTTTACATCACTCACAAAAATTAATTTGAAATGAATTAAAGACTTAAACATAAGACCTGAAGCCATAAAACTCCTAGAAGAAAACATAGAGAAAAGTTCCTTGACATTGGTCCTGGCAATGATTTTTTGGCTATGACACCAAAAATGCAAGAAACAAAAGTAAAAAATCAACTAGTGGGATTACATCAGAGCTTTTGCACAGCAAAAGAAACCAAGAATAGAATGAAAAGGCAACCAACTGAAAGGGAAAAGGTATTTGCAAATGATATATCCAATGAGGGGTTAATACCCAGAATGTACAAAGAACTCGTACAACTCAGTAAGAGAAAAACCCAGAGTCAGATTAAAAATGGGCTGAGGTTGGGGTGCCTAGGTGGCTCAGTGGGTTGGGCCTCTGCCTTCGGCTCAGGTCATGATCTCAGGGTCCTGGGATGGAGTCCCACATCGGACTCTCTGCTCGGCGGGGAGCCTGCTTCTCTCTCTGCCTGCCTCTCTGCCTACTTGTGATCTCTCTCTGTCAAATAAATAAAATCTTTAAAAAAAAAATGGGCTGAGGAGCTGAATACACATTTTTTCAAGGAAGACAGACAGATGGCCAAGAGACACATGAAAAGATGTTCAATGTCACTAATCATCAGGGAAATACAAATCAAAACCACAATGAGACATCACCTCACACCTGTCAGAATGACTAGTATCAAAAAAACCCAAAAACCAAAAAACAACAAATGTTGCTAAGAATGTGGAGAAAAGGCAACACAACCCTCATGCACTGTTGGTGGGAATGTGAGTTAGTTCAGCCACTACAGATAAGAGCATGGCAGTTCCTCAAAAAACTAAAAATAGAACGACCACATGATCTAGTAATTCCACTTCTGAGATTATATACAAAGGAAATGAAAACAGGATATTGCTAAACAGAACAGAAATAAAGAGAGAAAGAAAGAAATGAAAGAAAAAAGAAAGAAAGAAAAGAAAGAAAGGAATGAATCATGATATTGCAAAGATACCTGAGGGCGCCTGGGTGGCTCAGTGGGTTAAGCCTCTGCCTTCGGCTCAAGTCATGATCTCAGGGTCCTGGGATCGAGTCCCACATCGGGCTCTCTGTTCAGCAGGGAGCCTGCTTCCCCCTCTCTCTCTGCGTGCCTCCTGCCTACTTGTGATCTCTCTCTCTCTCTCTCAAATAAATAAATAAAATCTTTAAAAAAAAGATACCTGTACTTTCATGATTACTGCAGCATTATTTATAAATAACCTGAGTACCAGCAGATGAATAGAGAAAGTGTGTGTGTGTGTGTGTGTGTGTGTGTGTGTGTGTGTGTATAGTGTATATACATACAATTATTCAACTAGGAGAATGAAGGAAATCCTGTCATTAGTGATAACATGGATGGACCTTGAGGGCATTATGCTAAGTGAGGAAGTCAGAGAAAGACAAATACTGCATAATATCACTTATATGTGGAATCTGAAAAAGCTAAATTCACAGGAACAAATTGCAGAGTGGTGGTTACCAGGGGCTTGGGAGTGGGGAAATTGGGGAGATGTTGGTCAAAGTATTCAAACTTATAATTGGAAGATGAATAGGTTCTGGGAATCTAATGCACAGTATTGTGATTATAGTTAACAATACTGTATTATGTACTTGAAAGTTGCTAGGAGACTAGAACTCAAATGTTCTCACCAGAAAAAAGAAATGATAATTATGTGATGTGATGGAGGTGTTAGGTAGTATGTGGTAGTAATCGAATTGCAATATATAAGTGTATGAAACCAACACATTGTACACCTTAAACTTACAAATGTTTGATACCAGTTATATTTCAATAATGAAAAGAAATTAAAGTTTATTTGTGAAGCATATCTATTTTATCCTATCTTCACTTGACAACTCTACCAGCTTATATTTATTAATATAAATTGGTATAACAAGGATTGACATTAGAGAAAACCCAAAATGTTTTCTTCCATTTTCTTACTCTCTTCCCAAATGAGTCAGGCATTAGTCTAGCCTCTTAGCCACACCTGGGTCTGTAACCAAGGAAATTTTAGCCTAGAAAGAATTTCGGAATATCTCACTGGAAGGGTTGGTTGGAAATAAAATTATTTTTCCTTGCCCTGTGCTCAAGTGATGCTGCTACATGGTACTAAAAGAATGATTTGGCTGAAAGATCAGCTGAGACTTGCTGTGATGAGGATATCAACCTCCTGTCAAAAGCCAACTGACTTGGGCTGGCTATGTCTACTTCCCCTTTGGGTCCTTTCATCCTTCTGTTCCTATATTCAGCCTTCTTTGCTTCAGATGAAAGGCCAAGCTAATAGTGGTGCTCTGCACCTGCCCATCTAACAGTCTGCCTCTATCCTGGTTTGATGGTGTACCCCTTAGGACTGGACTTCTCTCAGATGGGAAGACCCAGTGTCAAGGAGTTATAGCAGTGTGCTTTGAACGGGAAGCACATACATTCACATGTATATGTGTATTTACCAAAATAAGGTCCACAAAGATGTGGTAGCTGGGGAAATAGGAATCTTATGTGTAGACATCGATAGTTATTGGTAGAAAATTAACCCTCAAAAAATAGGATCTCTGATATTCTTAGATAACAGAAGCTAAAGATAAATCAGTCAAAAAGCAAATTCTAGGGCCCCTGAGTGGCTCAGTTGGTTGAGCGACTGCCTTCGGCTCAGGTCATGATCCCGGACTTCCAGGATTGAGTCCCGCATTGGGCTCCCAGCTCCTTGGGGAGTCTGCTTCTCCCTCTGACCTTCTCCTCTCTCATGCTCTCTCTCACTCATTCTCTCTCAAATAAATAAATAAAATCTTTAAAAAAAAAAAAAAAGCAAATTCTACTCATGGGGCACCTGGGTGGCTCAGCTGGTTAGGTGTCTGATTTTTTTATCTGGCTCAGGTTTTGATGTCACTGTTGTGAATTTGAGCCCCGATTTGGGCTCCAGGCTGAGTGTGGAGCCTACTTTAAAAAAAAAAAAAGGCAAATTACACACTGGAGTTGAATATCATATCTCTCTTCTGTTGCTGTATGTTGGTGTGAAACCCATCCCACTGCTTTCTATCCAGGAGCAGAAATTAATATTGGAAAAATAATCTGGGACATAAAGTCCTCACTGCGCTCCTGAAAATTTCCATGACCCAGAGGAGACTGGAACTTGTTAACTTCTCGGGGAAGAATTAGCAGTTGGGAAAGTTTGGAAACAAGCATTTCGGAGGGGGAGACAGGAAGATAGAAGCTACTCGTTAAAGAGCCGCAGGCATCTGTGTGGACGTGCTTCTGTAGCCTGGGGAATGATGAGTTCTGTGTAGTGAGACATCGAACCTTTCTCCAGGGCACAAGCACCAGTGAGCCACACCAGGGCTCGCATTGCCTGGTTTTCCACTTCCCCCAAATTTCTCTGCTTGAAATTTGTCCCATATATCCACCTAGGGAGAACACCCAGCAGGAGAAACAAATAGGTTTATTTGGTAGGACTATCACCTGACCTCCAAAATAAAAGAAACTCAGTAACACTCCCTTGAGAAAAAGGGCCAAGTGCCAGACTATCTAAACACTGGGACATGGCAAGGATCATTCCCACCCTGCTATCTGCATTTCCCATCAATAGCTGTTATTGAAAGTGTTTTTTTCCACTAATGCTGATTTACGAAATTGGCTTGACTTTTCCAGACAGTCTCCAAATGAACAGTCACTCTGCAATAATAGGACTTCTAGTAGTCAGGCATCCCTGGGCATTTCATCTCTTTTACCTGGCTCTGCCATCTGTCACTGTAATACCTGTGTCACTGAGTTTTGAACCATAATACTTATACCTCATCAGCTTCCAAATGGTTCCATGATCTGTCAGCAGTGATCAGGGCAGTGCAATGAGACATGACAGGGCATTTCCAAGTAATTTTTAAGGAGGCCCAAGAAGGAAAAAGTTGAAGCCTGGGGACATTTGAGTCATTCCACCTTGAGTTGCTTTTGCAAGGTCTCCAAAGTTCTTGACATGTTTTGTGTGTGTGTACGTGTGTGTGTGTTTTGGTTTTTGTTTTCAAATATCCTAAAGCAAAAGTTCATATATCTGACTTTAACTTGGCCTGATAGGCAGATAGAAGCATACTGCTGTACTTCCATACAGCTAGGGGGTTGTCTGTGTCATCAGATAAAGAAAAAGAAAGTGGCATGTGAGGTGGGGGATGGAAGTGTCATATGTGTCTGTGAAGGGGAGGGGCTAGGGAGGTAGTTCACCTTGAATGGCAGAAAACTTCACAGGTGTGGGTAGAGGAAGGTCACTAATATTGATTTACTTAGAATCTGCTTTCTTCTAGGCATTGGTCTATGCTCACATACACATTGTCTTATTTAACCCTTAAAAGAGCTCCATAGAATTAAGCAGCAGGAGTCCAGTAGCAGGATTTGTATTGGTTTTTAAAACAGATGAAGACATAAGCATTTTTTATAGACAAAAAAATTGGACCTTGACCAAGGTCATGCATGCAATCAGTGTACCAGTGATATGAACTTGAACAACTTAAGACATGTCAGATTCTAGATTATCATTTATTTCCATAATGAATGCAGGGTATGGGCATCAAGATTTTTCAACTGTCTCTTTGAACCCCCTTATCCACCAGAACAATTTTGGGATGGCTCCAATTCTCAGAAACTATTACGTAAATCTCTCCAGCAAGATCTTTTCCAGCCTTATTTCCTATCATTTGAAAAACATTTATTCTCCCTTTACCACTGTGGCAGTCTGCCTGGAAATAGGTGCAATGTATCATTTTCCACAATAATGGAAGGTGGGCTAGGAATTACCTATAATTTGTTTCTCCATCCAGGCACGTCAAACTAAGTTATGATGAAAGTGGAGCGGCAACCTTGATCACCCACCATTTTATAGCTGATGTGATTGTTTTTATGAAGCCTGTAACGTTTTTAACGTTATGGTTGTGATGATCCTGATTCCTGTCTCAGCAGAACAATATTACAAGAGTTGAGTCAATTCTGATTGCAGATGATGGGAGTATGGTTTCCTAGTGATAACGTTGGAGAGAAAATTGCACGAGGCCCGTTCTGGTTGCCCCCCACAGACAAACTATGCAGGAACCTTTGGCCAGCATTCTGCTGCATCCATGAATCATTCAGTTTTCTGTTTGGCAGGCGAGAAATGAGTTGTAACCATGTCATTCTCAGATAACTAAGAATTTAAGATGAAATTTTCTCTAGACCATTCTATTCAAAGAGAAGACATGGGTCAAGGATATTAGTGAACCACTCTCATGTTTTGGGGAAATTTTGGAACAAGGTACTTAGCTGTTTTCCCTTCACCAAATATGTATAGTGGAAGGAAGAGGCATCTGGGGAAGTATGGAAGAGCATTAGCATCCCAGTCATGGTCCTTGGGATCCAATTTTATTGAACACATTTCTATAGAAGATCCACTATTGGCCATACTTATGCTAGATTCCATGGAGAAAATAAAGATGATGTCATCCCCATTGAAACTGAGGGATCCTGACCCTTAACATTTTTAATCCATCTTGGTAAGTGCTATAATAATGTTATGAAAACACTAATGATGAGACTTCTAGGAGAAATAATCAAGGAATATCATGAAGAGGTGGTATCATTTGAGCTGATCCACACTGACTAATGGATTTTACAAGGCAAGTCAAGAATACAGAGGATACTCTGAGCATAAAAGCCAGCCTGATGATAGGCATAGAAACATGGCATGAGGCAGAGGAGGACGTGTGGTGGCAGGTGTTTATGGAAGGGGCATGGCTAGAAATTAGGCCTGGCATGTTTAATCTGAGCAGTATTGTGAAGGGCTAGGAAAGCCACCATAAAAAATCTAGATTTGATATTGTAGGTCGTAGGTCACAGACTTAATTGTCTACAGAGGCTAGGAATGTAATATAAATGAGTGATACTGACCAATTAGTACTCTGGTAAGTCAGGAAGTAAGGCCCCTTCTAAGGAAGGCAGCTGAGATTCCATTCTTTTTTTTTTTTTTTTAAGATTTTATTTATTTATTTGACAGACAGAGATCACAAGTAGGCAGAGAGGCAGGCAGAGAGAGAGCAGGAAGCAGGCCCCCTGCTGAGCAGAGAGCCCGATATGGGGCTTGATCCCAGAACCCTGGGATCATGACCCGAGCCGAAGGCGGAGGCTTCAACCCACCGAGCCACCCAGGCGCCCCTGAGATTCCATTCTTACCAATAATGATTTTTCTAGTGTATGGAACATGTATTGCTGATCCCCAATTTTCTAAGAGAAGCCTGAAATCACATTTTTTTAATGTGAGTTCTCATGATACCTAAATGCTGAGAGCTAATAATTTTCATTTTTGAAACATTTGAGGGCCAAGCGAAGCCAATCTTAAAGGTTTGTGTCTGTCCAATGCCAGTGGCTTGTGAGCTGGAGACAAATGGAAATCCATGAATATTTATACTCAAAGAGCTGACTCAGTCATATGGAAGATGGCGCTTGAGGCAAGGAGACAGTTGGACAGCTGGAGTCTGAGAGATGATAAAGGCTTGACCTCAGGCAGTTGGCGTGGGGGGCGGGGGTCAGGAGGGGAGGGAAGAATGGAGACAAGGGCCTTGAAACACCTGGTGACTACTGGCTGTGGGAATGAGGATGTGATGCCTTCATAGATGACACCTGAGAGGTTATGAGGCTGTTAATGGAACTGAGGAGTCCGTAACAGGAGCTACTGTCATGTGCCTACCGGGTAATGATTCTGTTTTGCTTTTTACAATATATTTTATACCTGTACTTGTCCACCTACTCTACATTTCTGGAATACATTATTTGCAGTAAAGAGAATAGATTTTTTTTTTCCCTTAAACCAAATACATCATCCTTTTCCCTTTTCCCCATTAGTACTCCAAGATGAACCATTGGCACTAGCTGCTAGATTTCAGACTCTTTCCCTGTATAGCATTAAACACGTGGATGTGGTTGAAGCAATGAGCTGCGAGTATTTTAATCCTGGATGGGTAGCAGAAGAAGAGGGATTTATGAGTCCAATTCTTTTCAAGTTTGAAGATAATGATTTTTGCCTTTTCTGCCTCTGCTTTTTTCTTCTGCATTTTACATTTTGCAACAGTGAGTCAGACACTATTCTATTATTCTGTTCAGCAGCCTTGACATTCACAGCAAATTTGCATGAATGAAGAAAGGGTTGCTTCTTTATCATTTCTTTCATTCTAAGTGGTATTTTATTGCAGTGGAGATTTTAGGTGGTCTCTCCATTAGAACTTCTCATTTATAGGAACCTTCTATATTGTCTGTTGATTTGCTTATAGGACTATTGGAATAGAAGAGAGCCTGGTTTCTTGGATGGTGAGTGTGACACAGGTGAAGGCATTAATTTAACACTGTTCAGTTACGTAGAAGCTGAATCTACCGTAGAATCCCACCTAACATGTTGAATTTACTGGAGAAGCTTCTCACATGTCTCCTGTGCAGAATGCCTTTTTGTTATCTACCAAAGTTAAGACCCCTGCCTATACCTGACAGTGTCCAAAGTCATGCCTATTTTTCTTTTCCTATTGCTCCACTCTCAGGCTTTTATTATTGCTCCAAGCAAATTGGGTAAATTCTCATTAGATTGGACACATCTTTTTATGCTAAGAAGTGGTGAACTCAGTAGAGTTTGTAGTTAACTTGCAACACCACGTGCAAGTAGAGACTTCAATCATCTTCAGATTTTCTTAGATGGCCTCCAAGAGGCAAAGATTCTGTTCCATCTCGATTTCTCTGAAGCAGTCTACCAGAGATCCATGGGATATGAAGGAATCTCCATAATCTGTCCCAGCACTCTCCTCCTTGTACCTCAGTAGTTATACAGGAACTGTGTGCTTAAAATTTAATAGGGTCTGCACTCACCCGAAAAGATTGTCAAATAGCTGGGTGGCTGATGTGTTGGCAAAGAACTGGTAGCAGAGTCCATTTCTTCTCTCTCATGAGACTGCATGTTCCCTTAACATCCTTTCATTTTTTTTTTTAATTTAAAAATATGTCAAAATTAAGATTTTTTGATCAGGTAATATATGCACATGGTAAAAAATTCAAATAGCATAAATTATTCTTTAGTATTTCTTAGATAGAAAAGAAGAACAAAAGGGAGATTTTACTTCCGGATCTGCCACAGACTTCATTCATAGCACTGGGTCAATGATACTTTATGTGTCTCAGTTTCTTCACCTGAAACCTAGGAGTGGCAATCTTTGCCTAATAATTCTTTAGGATTGTCATGAGATCTTAATAAATCTGCTGTGTGAATGGTTTCATGCATAGGCACTAAACAGTTTTGTTATGGTTTCCTCTTGTCTCAGTTGAGTACCAGCCAGTATCTACTGTGTGCTTCGTATAAGCTGGGCGATGAGGTAGAGCTCTAAATTATTAACGCGGGCCCCAAAATAGTTCTATCAGTTGAATCCTATTATTATCTCAATTTTACAGCAGGAAAATGGAGGCACAGAGAAGCTAAATAACTTGTCAATGTTCACATAGCCAGCAATTAGTACAAAGTTGGATTTAAAGCTAGTCTCTTTTTCCCTTGTCCTCCCTCACTTGCCCTTTTTCTTTATATATACATATATACCACATATACATATGTTTATATTTGTATAAATTTATCTAATCTATTCATGATGTAACCACTGGCTCTTTCACTTAATGTTTTTTTGATGAACACTATGTTTATGTCATTAAATATTCCTTTAAAACATATTTTCTGGTGATTTCAAAATACATCATATGTCTGCAGAAGAGTTACTCAACCAATTTGTACCTGCTAGGCACCTTCCTTCCTTAATCCCTTCCTTCCTTCCTTCCTTGTCATTATGCATAAGGTATATTTCCTGGTTCACAAATCTGTGGGCATTTGTGATTATTTCCTTGGGGGAGGGGAAACAGATGGAATTTCTGTATCAAAGAGTATGGGCATTTTTAAGGCTCTTGATATATATTGCCAAGTTGCCCTCCAGAAAGGTTGTGTCAATTTATTCATCCTCCAGAACTCTATATTCCATTTTCGTGAGGATGACAGAGCAATTATCAGAGGCTAGATTAGGACAAGACCTTACAGAACAGCACCTGCATCTGTGTGTGCTCTTAATCACATCACATGTCCTGCAGACAAGGAAACAGAAGGTGGATACCTTGTCCAAGGGCACAAGGCAAATTAATAACTGAATCCGAGTGATACTGGTTAATGATAAGCAGTAGATAAGGTGGGCAATGCCTACGTGGGAGTGAGAATATTATCTTTCAGTCATTTTACAGTCTCATTACCAAATGTCACCCTTCCATTTTCTGGTTGCTTTATTTGGATGACCTCAGAAGCTACCCATGGTTTTTTTTTTTTTTTTTTTTTTTAATTGTGTTATGTTAGTCACCATATAGTACATCATTAGTTTTTGATGTAGTATTCCATGATTCATTGTTTGTATATAACACCCATTGCTCCAAGCAATCCATGCCCTCCTTAATACCCATCACCAGTTTTTAGAATAAAACCTATCTTGTGCCAAACAGCAATTTCCAATGGTGATGGGAAACCTGGGAGGAGGGAAATGGAGAGGGAGCTCAGCTGCATCTGCAAAGCTCCCTGCAACTGTTTTGGGGCTGCATATCCACAGGGTGAACACCAGCTGTTTACAAATGAAAAATTGTTACACAAACCTAATGAGAGCATGAAAGAAAATAAAAATTTAAAAAATTTTTAAAAATATTTATTTATTTTATTTTAGAGAGAGAAAGACAGAGAAAGAGTGAGAGCTGGTGGGGGAGAGGCAGATGGAGAGAATCTTAAGTAAACTCCAGGCAGTGTGCGGAGCTGGACACGGGCTCGATCTCATGACCCTGAGATCATGACCTGAGCTGAAACCAAGAGTTGGATGTTCAACCAACTAAACCACCCAGGTATCCACCCAGGTACCCCACCCCCATTTTTTTTTTTTTAACTTGAAAAAAGCAAAATTTATTACTCACAGGTCTTGGAGGGTACATGGCATACCTGCCCAATGGCTATTCTGGGAGGTCTTGGGGGGAGAGAGAGAGAGGTTGAGAGGGGGAGAGAGAGTGCTGCTGAGGGTTCTGCCTTTATTAGGGTCCATGGGCAGAGTGACTAGGGGTTTGCAGGTTCACTTTTTATTGGCAAATTTATAACATAGAGTAGAGTTTGGGGGTGCAAAATGGGCAAAGGCAGTGGAAGACCTAAGCTTCCAATTATGGAATGAATAAGTCTTGGGAATGAAAGACTCAGCATAGGGAATATAGTCAATGATCTTGTAATAGTGTTGTGGCAGATGGTAGCTACACTTGTAGTGAATGGAACATAATTCATAGAGAAGTTGAATCACCATGGTACAACTGAAACCAAGGCAACACTGTGTGTCAACTCTACTCAAAAAAAAATAAAAGAAAACAATAAAGTGTTTTCCTGTAGTACTTAAAAATAGCAACAAAAAAACCACACAGAAAGCATAGTAATGAAATTTGGACTTAGAAAGGGAAGAGCAGAGTTATTCATGGTCAATTATCTAGATTACCCAGGGCTTTCTAAAGGGATATTTCATGGTTGGGGCTGACCTCGTGCCTATATAGTAATTGTGTCATACAACTAACATTATGTTTAGTTGAATGGTGGTCTTTTTTTAAAAAAAATCTTATTATAAATTCTTATTTTATTCTATTTTAATCCCCATATAGTTAACATACAGTGTCACATTAGTTTCAGGTGTACAAAACAGTGACACAATAACTCCACACATCACCCATGCTCACTACAACAAGTATATTCTTTAATCCCCACTGCCCACTTCACCTGTCTTCCCACCCACCTCCCCTCTGATAACCATTAGTTTGTTCTCTATAGTTAAGATTCTGTTTCTTGGTTTCTGTCTCTTTTTTTTTCCTTTGCTCGTTTGTTTCATTTCTTCCATTCTACATATGAGTGAAATCATATGGTATTTGTCTTTCTCTGATTAACTTATTTTGCTTGGCATAATACTCTCTAGCTCTATCCATGTCCTTGCAAATGGCAAGATTTCATTCTTTTTCATTACTGAATGATATTTCATTGTGTATGTATATGTGTATGTATATATATATGTACAGACACGCACACACACACTCACACACCACATTTTCTTTATCCATTCATCTATTGATGAACAGTTGGGCTGCCTCCATAATTTGGCTATTGTAAACAATGCTACTGTAAACATATGGTGCATATATCCCTTTGAATTAGTGTTTTTTTATTTTTGGGGTAAATACCCAGTAGTGTGATTACTGGATAGTAGGGTAGTTCTATTTTTAACTTTTTGAGGAGACATCCCATTGTTTTCCATGGTAGCTTCACCAGTTTTCATTCCCACCAACAATGCAAGACGGCTCCTTTTTCTCCGCATCCTCACCAACATTGTTGTTTCTTGTGTTTTTGATTTTAGCCATTCAGACAGGTGTGAGGTGATATCTCATTGTAGTTTTGATTTGCATTTCCTGATGATGGTTGGTGTTGAGCATCTTTTCATGTGTCTGTTGGCCATCTGTAGGTCTTTGGAGAAATGTCTGTTCATGTCTTCTGCCCATTTTTAAATTGTCACTTGCAAATATCTCCTCCCACTCAGGGGGTTGCCTTTTAGTTAAAAATTAAATTTTAAAAACACCTACAATTCTGCCACTAAAAGATGTTTTTCATACTTTTCACATGAAGTATACTCTTTTTGTAGTTTTAATCATGTCATAGTTATAATTTTGTATTTTAGTTTTTTCACCTCTCAAATCATATTTTTAAAAAACATTTTGCTAACTCTGCCTGTGCAGTGATGATGATTATTTTTAAAAATAGCTTCCCAGCAAGTATCTTGTATTACTTAAGTAATTCCCCATTTGTTAGCTGTCTAAGTTATTTCCTAATCCTTAGTATCATTAACTGATGTGGCCAAGATGCCTAAATGGTATCTATATATTTTCCCTTTTAGTTACATCATTTGTAACTTCTTAGAAGGAGATTAACTAGCTTAAAAAATCTGAACATTTTTATGGGTTTTAATACATGCTGCAAAATGCTTTCCAGAATGGTTGGGTAACTAGATTATGTCAATACACAATACAAAGCATTTTTAGATTCAATGCAGTATTCACTGATTTGCTTTAAATTTTTTTAATTCATATAAGCCAACTCTTGCTTCTGCCTTGGGAGCTATGGCTGCCAGCCTCATAGATGGTTTGCTTGTAACATTCTTGATCAGGTGACTGTCAGTTTGGCCCGGCTTGGGAGAGAATGCTACAAGATGAATGGCCATTTAACTGATTGCATTTTAAATCTGGCTGTCTCTTAGCTGACCTCTGTAGGCTTTCTTTTCTCTCTATCTCTCTCTCTTTTTTTTCTTTTTATTTTTTTTTCCTTTTAGTTTATTTCTTTTCAGTGTTCCAGCATTCATTGTTTATGCACCACACCCAGTGCTCCATGCAATACGTGCCCTTCATAATACCCACCACCAGGCTCACCTAACTGCCACCCCCCTCCCCTCCCAAATCCTCAGTTTGTTTCTCAGAGTCCATGGTCTCTCATGCCCTCTGCACGTTTTGGCGTAGGCTTGTACTGCCTGGGGCTTCCTGATTTGTAGAGGTTGGGGGCAGAACTGCTCAGTTTATATACTTATTCATCCTCCCTCATTCTGGGCATAGTTTGAAGTCCCCTGTTTGAACTGGAATTAGTTCAGTGTTTTCTAGAGCCATCCTGAATTCAATAAACAGCCAACAACTAGCTCATTGGCTAGAGCACCATTCCAAATATTTCCCTCATAATAGTTGAGTAGTTTTGTTGAGACCCTTTCTTCATGATAAAAGAACACAATAGTTTCCCAGGCATATTTTACCAGACTGGTTCATTGGGTAAATACTATTAACAGAAATTGGGATGTAGGGAGATTTCGGAGAGAAAATGCGCTCAATTTTGTTATTTAGTTTGAGTGCTTTGGACATCTAATGGAGATGCTGAGTGTGTAAAAACCTGGACAAGTTTGATACCCTAGAAAGCTGTGGTAGGAGAAAATGAGATTTGGAATTCAGAGAGGTGGTAGTAAAAGAGTTTTGATACTTGAAAAGAGTGGGGCAAAAAGGCATTATAGGATAGAAGTTAAGTATGTGAAGTGTGATAGACTTGGTTTAAAATTGATTCTGTTTCTTACTTTCTGTCTTTGCACATGTTATTTAATCTTCAGGGATCCGTTTCCATATCTACATAATGGGGGTAAAAACACCTACCTCATAGAGAGGATGTGAGGACTGAATAAGATAATAGAGGGTTTTTTTTTTTAAGATTTTATTTATTTATTTGACAGACAGAGATCACAACTAGGCAGAGAGGCAGGCAGAGAGAGAGAGAGAGAGAGAGAGGAGGAGGAAGCAAGCTCCCTGCTGAGCAGAGAGCCCGATGCGGGCTCGATCCCAGGACCTTGGGATCATGACCCGAGCGGAAGGCAGAGGCTTTAACTCACTGAGCCACCCAGGCGCCCAAGATAATAGAGTTTTTAGAAGTCAGTGAATATTAGTTATTATTATTGCTACGACTGATGGCAGAACATGTGTAGGTTGTCATAGGAGAAGTCAGTAGAAGACAAAGAATAAGTGGTCAGAAAGAAAAAGAAAATCAGTACTATCTGGGAAGTCAGGAAAGGAGGGAAGCTGAGGAAGGAAGAAATGAGCAACTGGGTTAAATATGAGACAGATGCCAGCAAATTCAAGATCAGGAAAGGCTTTTGAATTTAGGGATCACTAGGTCTCCTATGACTTTCAAGAGAATGGTTTTGGTAGAAAAATTGGGCAGAAGGCACATTGTAGGACATTAGCCAACAGAATGGAATGTTTCCTAGGACCTACTGAACTCAAAACAGGTAAGATGTATTTCCAAAGATAGATGAAATTTATTGGCTGTGAATGTCATTGGATTATCCATGGACTTAGATTTTACATATGCTCCCTTGTTCTAGGTACATCCAATGAGAGTGACTTCCATGGTCATATGAAAATGAAATACGCTACGGTTGCAAACTTCCTTGCAGCCTCACTTATATGTCAGCTTCTGATTTAGCAGCAGATATAATTTCTGTCTTTGGCCACATTTCAGCTGCTTATGGGAAAATATGGAAAATATACAGGGTCAGGTTATAGGTTTGGGTTCAGCCCATTTACAAAAAATTGATGGCATTTCACTGTTAGATGCCTACCACATAACACTTCTCTTCAAATCAATTCACCTGTGATTAAAAGATGGAATGTTAAGTTAGATCTACCCAGTCCCTCCATTCTGTGGACCTGTTATAAAAGTTATTTGTTGGGAGTAGCTTTTTGCCTTTCATTTCATTTCTTCTCTGTCAGTCGCAAAGATGAATGTCTTTCTGCCATTTTGCTGAAAATTCCGGTAGGATGGACTTATTCAAGTCTAAGTGGAAATGAAAGCTGAAAGGAAACTGCAGGTTTTCCCAGTGACACAGAACTATCGCATACGTACCATCTTTTATAATTTCAGAGAGCTTGCTCTCACCACAAACAAGTAAGAAACTAACCAGAAACATTTCAGTTTTGGGAAAACAATCGATATCAATCTCTTTCTCTCTTTCTCTTTTCTTCCTCCCTTCTCTTTTTGTCTCTATTTTTTTTCTCTCACCTTTGTCTTCATTATTGCAACCTCATTCTGGGTTCAAAATATTTCAGGCTTTGAGCACTTGTTTGTGCTAATATCAGATATGTCCCTACCCTTAGGTTCCCCCTAAAGCTGGTTCATCATTTTGCTGCTGGTAACTTGAGACATCTCAGAAACTTCAGTGAAGTGGTTTGATACAAAATGAAGATATAATTAGACATCTATCCTTGGGAAAGGATGCTATCCACATGTTCTTCACAAGCTGATTGGCATTTGGGATGGAAGTTGTAGTTCCTTTAAAATACAAGAAAGAGAATTGAGGTGTCTTGAGCACAGCCTTCTCCCTGTTGCTGACAAAAGGTATGCAGTTGTAGGCTGAGTTCTACTATTTATTAGTCTAATGAAAAGCTACCCTGCTAATTTTCTAGTCACATAGAGAAGTGTAATCTCAAAGCTGCTATCATAGAATAATTTACTGGAGAACCTACAATTCTCTTTCCAGAGAGAGAGACTTAAGTAGTTACAGTAGACATTGATTAAAGAATGACTCTTTTAAAGGTTGATTGGAAAGGTATCGTAATAGCTCAAAGAAGGAACTAAACAAATGTTTATAGAATCTACTTTATGTGCCAGGTACTGTTTGATATTTTGTGATCTCTCTTGTTTCTCATTAGAACTAGGAATGTAGGTGTTGTTTGAAATTCGTAACAGGAACCATTTCAATAGTCATGATTTCGGCAGTTTCACTTAGTGAAAGAAGCAGTTATGCTTACAGCATATGAGAAATTAATTCCCCTCACAGTGCACACAGACATCCCCTCATTCCCAGCTCAGGGAAATAATCCTTCACGACAATTGATATCAAAGATTGGAACAAACAATGTTAGGCTGAATCTGGTTTGCTGACGTAAGTATTTGGTTTTCACAGTATTTTAAAAATCGTTTTAGATGTCTGCCAGTATTTTGAAAACTTGGAGACTTTGCATATCAATTTTGATTTGTGACTCTTTAAAAAATGGGATGATCTGACATCAGGCTTAGATCCCTTAGGTCACTAATAATGGGAGTTGAATAGCAGCTGTTCCCATCAGATGGCACGAATGCCTTCCACATAGCATTAGTGTTGGAACTCCTCGTTCATGTACAACAAATCTCTCCTTGTATATTCCCTCCTAATTCATCTTCCAATAGTCATGTTATCTCATATCTCATCACAATGGGAACGATTAGTAAGAGGGGGAAAAGGGTAAATAATCTAGTTATTGTTTTTAGGGTTTCTTTCAGAATCTCATCTTCAGGGCCTTGAGAGAATTGCATATTTGCCTTATCCTATCTGCACATTAAGTAATTTCCTCTTTGGATCAAGGTCCTCGTTTTATCCTTGCTCCAGGGCTAATATTCAGTGCAGTAGTGTCTCCTCTAACATTGAGTATCAATATGTCAAAGATAAAGGTAATGTAAAATCACATTGCTCCTACAGACCCAGTACTTGGATGACAAACCATATCCTAAGCATGAAAGTCCATAAAACATCCCGAGATAGTACGGGAGGTAGGGTGTCACACAGTGTGCAGACCAAACTTGTGGGCCAGGTTTCAGGTAGCCAAGGGAGCTAAGGTAGTTTGCTATGACTAAACTCCAAATATCTTCATTTTAAGCCCTCTTAATATCATCATTACCATAGTTCCATTGTACAGACTTGGAAGTTTAGGAAGTGCATGTAATCTGACCTTGAAACTGACAGTTGGATTTGAACCCTGACAATGTATATCTGTGTCTAGCTCTGTATTTATATCAGTCCATGGATATCCACATAATGTATGTATTCTCTATATAATATAATATATACACACATAGAGCTTTGTCAATTTAAAATTACATTCATTGGGGCACCTTGGTGGCTCAGTGGGTTAAAGCCTCTGCCTTCGGTTCAGGTCATGATCCCAGGGTCCTGGGATTGAGCCCCACATCGGGCTCTCTGCTCCGCGGAGAGCCTGCTTCCTCCTCTCTCTGCCTGCCTCCCTGCCTATTTGTGATCTCTCTCTCTCTCTGTTAAATACATAAATAAAATCTTTAAAAAAAAATTGTTAGCGTTAGACTTAAAAGTAATATTACCTCTAGCAACATTTTCACTTACTGAAGTAGCTGTAGTCTCCTATAGGACATTGTGAGAGTAGATGAATTTGATGCCTGAGTGACAGCTCAAAGAAGAAAACTTGAACAAGTTGCCAGAAATGAGCCAGCAAATGGGGCTCTCCCTCCATCCCCTTCACTGCATAAGAATTATTAACAGATATATCACTGAGCCATCTCATGAGGCCTTGACATCCACTGGCCCATCAACATTTTAAAATCCCATCTGGAGTCAGGGTTTCTGTTCAGATTCTCCCCTGTCTATAGACTAATAGGCAAGATAAAGAATTCCAGCTTTGTTTACTATATCCTAAAGTTAAAAAGAATCTAAGATAAAAGGGATACAGGGCCCAAGGATAATCAGAGAACCATCTAGAGTAATTAAGGGAATTAATTGGTGTATACCCTTAGTCCTCAAGCTAGATGTCCAATAGATTTTACTTTAATTGTTAGAATAGCTTTTGAAAATAAGCCTTCACAATACCTAGGACATCAGACTCTGTCTGCAAAGAAGACTATTTTTGTTAAAGGATGGATTCTGAGTATTAATATTGCCTCTATTATTAATATAACTTTGGGCCATTGCTTTAGCTTCTTTTTTACTGAGTTTTCTTATCTACAAGATGAGGGTAATAATGACCCTGTAAGACATATAATTATAGTCCCTCCTTGATAGGGTTATTGACAGATTTAAATAAGGCACAAAGCTTGTAAAGCAATTAGTACTGTGCTTTTCACTTGCTAAGAATTCATTAAATCTGGTTGATATCATTTTTATTACCCTAAGGATAGGAGAAAAGGACCGAACACTAGATATAGCACCTCAGGGCTTCCATTACTGACTTTTACATCTTCCTTTTCTCAGAGAACTCTAGTGTCTCCTTATAATAGCAGCCATCAGGTGGGACACCTACATGGCCAGTCTGTGGTCCAGAAGGAGCCATCATCACTATATGTGCCACTATCCATATCTGTCACCTTGAAGGATGCTGCACCTTGAAGGATTCGCCTTAGCTTCTTTGGGTCCAGGGGCAGAATCTGTGTCCTTCTTCATCCCAAGTGGCTCAAGTAAATTTGCTTCTGCTTTAGAAGCTTGGGTGTGAGTAATTAATTTGACTTTGTGGGAGAGTAAGAGAGGAGAGTGAATGAGTCAGGTCCACTACTGTGATGGATTGTTCTTCATAAAAGCCTGGTTTCCTGTTCAAGACTTTTAAGTTCTGGAACCCAATACCATAGTACCTTAAACTTGCTTAATAACAGGTGACCAAAGTGACTCTTGGGATTATACTGTTGTTGTACAGGAACATTTATTCTGAAATAAGAATATAGAAAATTTGGCCAAAAGAAAAACGTCCTGAATGTCCCATGTATCAGGGTGGTTCCTGAAGAGGTGGACTCTGCCGTCCAGTGCTTGAATGAATTTCTCATTCTATGAGCCTGGGATTCCTTCTCTTGTTTGTCTAGTTGGAATACTTGATATTAAATAAATAAAAAGAGATAACACAATGAAATCTATGTGGTAATACCAGTGAGGTGGAAGGGAGAGGGGATAGAAAAGTGTGTCAAATAATAGATTATTGAAATCTGTTATTAAGTCTATGAATATTAGACCTCAAATATCTGTAGGTCAACCCTTCAGTTTAATGATGATGTTACCAAGGCATAGAGACATTTTGTGCATAGCTCAAGGTTATTTCATGAATTAGTCTTTAACATAGATTTATTACCTTGTTTCTGCAAAAATGGACTCCCTTTACAATTTCATAGCCTTCTGTTGGTAGAGACTCAGTCCATCTCACAAAAGTTAGACAAAAATATGAAAATATGTTTTGTGTCATCTGGGTTCATAGTAGGTAATGACAAAATGTCCCTCCATCTTTCTTCCTTCCCTCCTTCCAGCTAGTTAGGAAGGCACTAGATGCTAAGTGTTAAGTCAGTCAGGCTATTCATTCTCTGGCAGTTACTGGAAATTGGAGTTTCTCATTTCTGCAAACTTCAATTGGTCTTAGCAATATTAGTAAGATATTTTTATTTTGTTTTTAAGGAGCTTTGATAAACTTCCTAGTCCACTGATTTCCTTTGCTCTTTCTCCACTTTAACCAGCTCAGGAATTTTATGCACTGGTCTCCTAACATTTCCTGAATATGGAAGAGAAGGGGTAATATATTTGGACTTACATAGTCTGAGATGTTCTCTAAGTAATTGAGTCTGTTTTGTCTTGAATAGTGAGGAACAAAAATACTTTCTCATGGACCTACTGCAAATGTCTTAAAAAATGGTTTATAGATGTGCAAGAATTCTAAGCCTTTGAAAGAAAAATGGACCTGACTGCTTCTTGCTTCTAAATGGTTTCTAGAAAGGTTGGGTATCAGTTTATTTTATTTTATTTTAAAGATTTATTTATTTGACAGAGAGAAATCATAGGAAGGCAGAGAGAGAGATAGGGAAGCAGGCTCCCAGCTGAGCAGAGAGCCCGATGCGGGGCTCAATCCCAGGACCCTGAGACCATGACCTGAGCTGAAGGCAGAGATGTCACCCACTGAGCCACCCAGGTGCCCCTGGGTATCAGTTTATTAAGAGAAATCACTGATTTACTTCATCAAGATCATTGATGGACCTGTTTCCCAGCAGGATTCAGAGACATTTCCTCCCCCTCTATCCCTTTCCTTTTTATTTATATTGAAGCTTTGATCTATTTAGGGAATACAGGAGCAAAAGAAAGACATCTGGTAATGTCATTTTCCAGCAAAAATTGAGAATTTTTTCCAAGAAATCTTACTAGTCTAGTTTTGAGCTGCTTGTATCTTTTCACTAGGAGTGGACATTCTCCAGGGGGATGGAGCCAGATGTGAACACTTTGGTCCATATTTTATTCCTCCATGGGATATCCTTTTATCTTAAATCCAGACTCAATTTAAGGATTTCTTGTGCACAGAATAAGCCAATAAGGTGAATGAACAAGACTACAAATCCTCACTTGTGCCCTGCTCATGTAAGATTCTATAATTATGTTGAAAAACTAACTCTAGAGTACTATATTATTTGTTGGGAAACTATCATTTCTTATTCAAACCTAATTTCTTAGGAATTGGATTAATATGTCAATTGATGAAAAGAAACTTCTTTGTGGGGCTGGAAAGGAGGGACTTAGGAGAGTAATAGAGGAAGAATATGAGACTAAGAAAGCAAGATGGACATTTTCATTTGGGGCTTAAAATATGCCCTATGTTTGGTTGTAAGCCCCATTATTGTATGAAGGATATAGAAAAGATAATTAGAGTGGATTCATTGGTTGAGCTTATAAAGGAGATAAGAACATGGGTCCTTATCAAATATTACTCAGAAAAAATATGTCATGAATGTCAAAAGGTTGGTCTCCGGAAGGTCTGAAATTAGGCAGACTCAAAACAGCAAAGTGCAAAACAGCACTTTGCTAAGAAAAACTTAGTAGGTATAGGAAATATGTATGCTGGATATGAGCATTTTCTTTTTTTTTATTATGTTCAATTGGATATGAGCATTTTCTTCTTTTAGGTTATAGTACTTTCTGTTAATGAGCTACACCGGAGCTATTCTCTGGGGAACTATTTGGTAAATTGTTCGTGATCGTGACTGTGATTTTGTGTGCTATATTCTCAGTCCTCCTGCTTAGTCCAGGCATTGCCAGATGACCAGGTCCAAGTAGGATCTGACTGGTTCCATGTCAGAAGCAAGTATCTTGCTTTGCATCCATGCTATATACCTCTTGTTTCCTCCCCTATAAGATCTTTTTTTTTTTTTAAGATTTTATTTATTTATTTGACAGAGATAGATCACAAGTAGACAGAGAGGCAGGCAGAGAGAGAGAGAGAGAGGGAAGCAGGCTCCCTGCTGAGCAGAGAGCCCGATGTGGGACTCGATCCCAAGACCCTGAGATCATGACCTGAGCCGAAGGCAGTGGCTTAACCCACTGAGCCACCCAGGTGCCCCTCCCCTATAAGATCTTTGATATTAAGAAGAACATCTGCTCTCAGCATTCACTTATGTAGAACATGGAGTGTAGCTCAATTAATGCCCATAGGGTTACCCATGAACAGTGAAGGGCAGAAATCCATGGATAAATGCTTCTCCTTTATACTTCCACTGGACAGATTGGAATATATTTCATAAATGTTCTCAGAAGTTTCCAGAGAATTGAGCACCAATTAGCTATAGTGGTAACTCAATAACACATTCTTACATTTGTTTTCTTTGGATTCTGAGGGTGTTAGTCTATAACCCCATGGGTTCTATGACAGAAGCTAGTATAGAATATAATGGAGAATGAGAAGCAGAGTGGTCATTAGTTGAAGAGTCCTGGAGGGGTGGATGGAAGCCCTGCCCATCTATGCTCTTGTTTATAGAAATATTTAATTTGTAGTGCCGCATTGTAAGATCTCTGAATACAGGAACTGCATCTTATGCCTATTTTAACTTTACCTAACAGGGTCTTAGGCAGGAGGTGGGTTGTTCAAATCAACCAAAATCAGGTAGCTTGTCAGTCTGCATTAAGAAGGAATCTACTCACTTGGTGGACACCAAGAAAAGAGACTAGGAATGTCAATATGAGTCATTTGGTTCAATTTTTAAAATATAGAAAAATGAGACTGATATTACAAATACTGTCCAGATAATTATTTTTAATGAACACTTGTAGTTCTCTTTAAAATTCAGCCTTAATATGACAGTGAAAAAATTAGCTAAGAAGAACTGCATCCATTGTAATAAAGTGCGTATTTTTTAAGCAGCTAAAATAAGAATAATATTAATATGACCAATTCAGTCATCCATACTATCTACTTTCATTTCAGAAGGTATATGAATGCATTATAAAGCGTTCATGAACCAGAATGCCCAGTGTAGAGTGTTCTTACTAGGTTATGGACGAAAAGCTGACAGGTGGCTCATGAAATATCTGGGTGGAACCCTTTTCATCTTGATGATTTAAGATCCCTTACTCTTACGTTTCATACTGACACTCTCTGCCCTTTATTGAATGATTTTTTTTTTTTTTCGCTGTCAAACCTGTTAGACTATTGCAGTGCATCCTGGTCTGTTTTTATGCAACCACACTAAGTTTGTAATTAAAGTTCAGCGATGCGGGTGCCTGCGTGGCTCAGTTGGTTAAGCCACTGCCTTCCGCTCAGGTCATGATCACAGGGTCCTGGGACTGAGTCCCACATCTGGTTCCCTGCTCAGCGGGGAGTCTGCTTCTCCCTCTCCCTCTGAGACCTCCCCCCTGCTCATGTGCACTGTCTCTCATGCTCTCGCAAATAAATAAAATCTTAAAAAAAAAAAAAAGTTCACTGATGGGTCTTACTACATGGAGCTAACCAATGGACACCTTTAGTTGTTGCTTTTTTCCCTATTTTTATCCCTTTTGATTATGGTACAGAATTGTCTAATGTAGACTTGAGACTTCTTGAATGGAAATAATTTGTAACCTGTGATTGCCTTCTACAAAATACCTTCTGCAGTAATAGGCTTGGGCTTATAGACTCCTGAATGCCTTAACCCTCCCTGTTTCCCAAAGTTAGGCAGAGGAAATGTGCTCTCTGGGATGAATGCAGCCTGGAACACATTTTCCCATTGCTCAACTGTTTCTTTCCCTCTAGTTCTTTCTTGCCTTCCTCAATTAAGAATTTTTCCTCAATTGCTAAAGCAGAGTTTAGAAACTTTCCATTTCTGAGAGTTTGCCCATATTACTATTTCAAATCCATTACATGTTGGGGACTGTACTCCTTCCAAGTCTGTACTTAACTATGTTTTCACTTATGCGAACTGAATGAAGTAAAATAAAGCATGAGAAAGTCACTTGCAAAAAATTGCTATGCAAATACAAATAGTAGTTTTTTTTTTTTTTTTTTTTTTTTTTTTTTTTTTTTTAATTTTTTATTTATTTTCAGCGTAACAGTATTCATTGTTTTTTCACCACACCCAGTGCTCCATGCAATCTGTGCCCTCCCTAATACCCACCACCTGGTTCCCCCACCCTCCCACCCCGCCCCTTCAAAACCCTCAGGTTGTTTTTCAGAGTCCATAGTCTCTCATGGTTCACCTCCCCTTCCAATTTCCCTCAACTCCCTTCTCCTCTCCATCTACCCTTGTCCTCTATATTATTTGATATGCTCCACCAATAAGTGAAACCATATGATACTTGACTTTCTCTGTTTGACTTATTTCACTCAGCATAATCTCTTCCAGTCCTGTCCATGTTGCTACAAAAGTTGGGTATTCGTCCTTTCTGATGGAGGCATAATACTCCATAGTGTATATGGACCACATCTTCCTTATCCATTCATCCGTTGAAGGGCACCTTGGTTCTTTCCACAGTTTGGCGACCGTGGCCATTGCTGCTATAAACATTGGGGTACAGATGGCCCTTCTTTTCACTACATCTGTATCTTTGGGGTAAATACCCAGCAGTGCAATTGCAGGGTCATAGGGAAGCTCTATTTTTAATTTCCTGAGGAATCTCCACACTGTTCTCCAAAGTGGCTGCACCAGTTTGCATTCCCACCAACAGTGTAAGAGGGTTCCCCTTTCTCCACATCCTCTCCAACACACGTTGTTTCCTGTCTTGCTAATTTTGGCCATTCTAACTGGTGTAAGGTGGTATCTCAATGTGGTTTTGATTTGAATCTCCCTGATGGCTAGTGATGATGAACATTTTTTCATGTGTCTGGTAGCCATTTGTATGTCTTCATTGGAGAAGTGTCTGTTCATATCTTCTGCCCATTTTTTAATATGATTATCTGTTTTGTGTGTGTTGAGTTTGAGGAGTTCTTTATAGATCCTGGATATCAACCTTTTATCTGTACTTTCATTTGCAAATATCTTCTCCCATTCCGTGGGTTGCCTCTTTGTTTTGATGACTGTTTCTTTTGCTGTGCAGAAGCTTTTTATCTTGATGAAGTCCCAGAAGTTCATCTTTGCCTTTATTTCCTTCACCTTTGGAGACATATCTTGAAAGAAGTTGCTATGGCTGATATCAAAGAGGTTACTCCCTATGTTCTCCTCGAGGATTCTGATGGATTCCTGTCTCACGTTGAGGTCTTTTATCCATTTCGAGTTTATCTTTGTGTACGGTGTAAGAGAATGGTCAAGTTTCATTCTTCTACATATAGCTGTCCAGTTTTCCCAGCACCATTTATTGAAGAGACTGTCTTTTTTCCACTGGATATTTTTTCCTGTTTTGTCAAAGATTATTTGACCATAGAGTTGAGGGTCCATATCTGGGCTCTCTACTCTGTTCCACTGGTCCATGTGTCTGTTTTTATGCCAGTACCATGCTGTCTTGGTGATCACAGCTTTGTAGTAAAGCTTGAAATCAGGTAACGTGATGCCTCCAGTTTTATTTTTGTTTTTCAACATTTCCTTAGCAATTCGGGGTCTCTTCTGATTCCATACAAATTTTAGTATTATTTGCTCCAGCTCTTTGAAAAATACTGGTGGAATTTTGATTGGAATGGCATTAAAAGTATAGATTGCTCTGGGCAGTATAGACATTTTAACGATGTTTATTCTTCCCATCCAAGAGCATGGAATGGTCTTCCATCTTTTTGTGTCTTCTTCAATTTCTTTTAGGAGTGTTCTGTAGTTCCTCGAGTACAGATCTTTAACCTCTTTGGTTAGGTTTATTCCGAGGTATCTTATGGTTTTTGGTGCTATAGTAAATGGAATCGATTCTCTAATTTGCCTTTCTGAATTTTCATTGTTAGTGTATAAGAAAGCCACTGATTTCTGGACATTGACTTTGTATCCTGCTACATTACTGAATTGCTGTATGAGTTCTAGTAGTTTGGAGGTGGAGTCTTTTGGGTTTTCCATATAAAGAATCATGTCATCTGCGAAGAGAGAGAGTTTGACTTCTTCCTTGCCAATTTGGATACCTTTTATTTCTCTTTGTTGTCTGATTGCTGTTGCTAGGACTTCTAATACTATGTTGAACAAGAGTGGTGAGAGTGGGCATCCTTGTCGTGTTCCTGATCTCAATGGGAAGGCTGCAAGCTTTTTCCCATTGAGGATGATATTTGCTGTGGGTTTTTCATAGATAGATTTGATGAAGTTCAGGAATGTTCCCTCTATCCCTATACTTTGAAGCGTTTTAATCAGGAACGGATGCTGGATTTTGTCAAAAGCTTTTTCTGCATCAATGGAGAGGATCATGTGGTTCTTCTCTCTTCTCTTATTGATTTGTTCTATCACATTGATTGATTTGCGAATGTTGAACCATCCTTGTAACCCAGGGATGAATCCTACCTGGTCATGGTGGATAATCTTTTTAATGTGCTGTTGGATCCTGTTTGCTAGGATCTTGTTGAGAATCTTAGCATCCATATTCATCAGTGATATCGGTCTGAAATTCTCCTTTTTGGTAGGGTCTTTGCCTGGTTTGGGGATCAGGGTGATGGTGGCTTCATAAAAAGAGTCTGGAAGTTTTCCTTCTGCTTCAATTTTTTGAAACAGCTTCAGGAGAATAGGTATTATTTCTTCTTTGAAAGTTTGATAGAATTCCCCAGGGAATCCGTCAGGTCCTGGGCTCTTGTTTTTTGGGAGGTTTTTGATCACTGCTTCAATCTCGTTACTAGATATCGGTCTATTCAGGTTGTCAATTTCTTCCTGGTTCAATTTTGGGAGTTTATAGTTTTCCAGGAATGCATCCATTTCATCTAGGTTGCTTAGCTTATTGGCATATAACTGTTGATAATAGCTTCTGATGATTGTTTCTACTTCCTTGGTGTTAGTTGTGATCTCTCCCTTTTCATTCATAATTTTATTAATTTGGGCTTTCTCTCTTTTCTTTTGGATTAGTGTGGCCAATGGTTTATCGATCTTATTGATTCTTTCAAAAAACCAGCTTCTAGTTTCGTTGATACGTTCTACTGTATCTCTGGTTTCTACCTCGTTGATCTCTGCTCTAATCTTGATTATTTCCCTTCTTACGTGTGGAGTTGGTTTGATTTGTTGTTGATTCTCCAGTTCTTTAAGGTGTAGAGACAGCTGGTGTATTCTGGATTTTTCAATTTTTTTGAGGGAGGCTTGGATGGCTATGAATTTCCCCCTTAGGACCGCCTTTGCTGTATCCCATAGGTTTTGGAGTGAAGTGTCTTCGTTCTCATTGGTTTCCATAAATTGTTTAAGTTCTTCTTTGATCTCCTGGTTGATCCAAGCATTCTTAAGCAAGGTGGTCTTTAGCTTCCAGGTATTTGAGTTCCTTCTGAACTTTTCCTTGTGATTGAGCTCCAGTTTCAAAGCATTGTGATCTGAGAATATGCAGGGAATCATCTCAGTCTTTTGGTATCGGTTGAGCCCTGATTTGTGACCCAGTATGTGGTCTATTCTGGAGAAGGTTCCATGTGCACTTGAGAAGAATGAGTATTCTGTTGTTTTAGGGTGGAATGTTCTGTATATATCTATGAGGTCCATCTGGTCCAATGTGTCATTCAATGCTCTTATTTCTTTATTGATTTTCTGCTTCGATGATCTGTCTATTTCTGAGAGAGGCGTGTTAAGATCTCCTACTATTAATGTATTCATATCAATATGACTCTTTATCTTGATTAATAGTTTTCTTATGTAATTGGCTGCTCCCATATTGGGGGCATAGATATTTACAATTGTTAGATCATCTTGGTGGATAGTCCCTTTAAGAATGATGTAGTGTCCTTCTGTATCCCTGACTACCGTCTTTAGTTTAAAATCTAATTTATCTGATATGAGAATCGCTACCCCGGCCTTCTTTTGAGGCCCATTGGCGTGAAAGATGCTTCTCCATCCCTTCACTTTCAGTCTAGGTGTATCTTTAGGTTCAAAATGGGTCTCTTGTAGACAACATATGGATGGGTCCTGTCGTTTTATCCAATCTGCAACCCTGTGTCGTTTTATGGGTGCATTTAGGCCATTCACATTGAGAGTGATTATTGAGAGATACGTTTTTATTGACATTGTGTTATCTTTGAAGTCTTTCTTTCTGTCGATTGTCTCTATATTTCTGTTCAATGCTATTCTTAGGATTTTTCCTCTTTTATAGAACCCCCTTTAATATTTCCTGCAGTGTCGGCTTGGTGGTTGCATAGACTTTCAAGCCTTGCCGGTCTTGGAAACTCTTTATCTCTCCATCCATTTTGAATGTCAGTCTTGCTGGATAAAGTATTCTTGGCTGCATGTTCTTCTCATTTAGTGCCCTGAATATATCTTGCCAGCCCTTTCTGGCTTGCCAGGTCTCTGTGGACAGGTCTGACGTTATTCTGATGGGCTTTCCTCTGTATGTAAGGAGGTTCTTTGTCCTAGCGGCTTTCAAGAGATTGTATCTACAATTATGATTCCTCAATTTTACTATGAGGTGCCTGGATGTTTTTTTTGAATTTATAATCTTGGGGGGGGACCTTTCTACTTCTAGTACATGAACACTTGTTCCATTCGCAAGGTTGGGAAAATTTTCATGAAAAATTTGTTCCACTATATCTTCTAGACTTCTTTCTTTCTCCTCCCCTTCAGGGATTCCAATAATTCTGACGTTGGAACGTTTCATGGCATCATTTATTTCCCTGATTCTGTTTTCGTGGCTTCTAAGCTGTTTGTTCCAGGCTTCCTCCTGATCCTTTCTCTCTATTTGTTTGTCCTCCAGATCACTAATTCTATCTTCTGTCTCAGTTACCCTAGCTTTTAGAGAATTTAGATTAGATTGGAACTCATTGAGAGCGTTGTGAACCTCATCCCTGGTGGCCTTCAGCTCTGCCCTAACATTATGAACCTCCTCTCTGGTCGCTTTCAATTCTGCCCTAATCAATTCTGTTTGGTCATCCATAGCTTTCTCCAACCTAGCTATTGCCTGGATAATTGTTAGCCTGAATTCTCTTTCTGACATATTGTCTATGTTGATAGCCGTTAGCTCTGTTGCAGAAGGCCCATCCTCTGTATTTTTCTTCTGTTGGGGATTCCTCCTCCTAGTCATTTTGGTGAGAGATGACTGGACAGATGTAGCTGGGTGTATTGACCGTGGTGCAGTCAAGGTGCACCCTGGAACGCTTCTGAGCACTCAGGATTCCCCACCCAAATGAGAGAAAAAAGAAAAGAAAAAGAAAAAAGAGGGAGAGAGAGAGACAGGAAAAAAAGGGAAGATAAAAGTGAAGGTTCAGCCCAAATGGGCCCCAGGGTAAGGTTTATGACGTATACAAACAAAAACAGACAAACAAAAAGACTGATAAAAGTATATGACGAGAGAAAATATATATATATATAAGCAAAAAAAAGGAGGAGCCTCGTCAAGAAGAACCCCAAGTATAAGATTTATATACTATCCAGACAAACATAAATACACAGAGACACTGGCTGAAGAAAAAGATGGGAGCATGGTTATAGATTCTCGGTGTGGGCGAGGAAGGTTATTTTGATTCTTCCTGGATGTATCTTGATATCTTTGTTAAAGGACTCAACTTTCCTAAGAAAAAGGGGGATTAAAAATTGGTTCACCTATAGGGGTAGCATTGCTTGGAGAAAGGGGGTTACCTTGAAGTTTAACTCTATATGACTATTAGAAAATAAAAATAAAAAAGGAATAAACTGGACTAAACTAAATTAAAAAATTTTTTAAAAATTAAGAAAATAGAAAAGCAAAAGAAAAACACATGTGTATGTATCAAAAAAATTCAGGTTAGAAGTTTATCATGGAATTTGATGTACTGGACATCTCACTGTGATGGTAAATAGGTTAAAAAATTATCTATATAAAAAAAGAAAAAAAAATGAACCAGAATAGTGGGAAAGAATTAAAAATAAAAGTTGTATCTATGAAGTAGTGGTGGTTGTTCTCTTGTAGTCTTTTTTTTTTTTTTCCTGATTTGTTTTCTGGGGGAGGGGGCTGCCACGTGGGTTTTCAGTCAATGATGTTCCCTGAGTTAAGTCCTCCCGACCCCCTCAAGGGGGTGGGCTCTGAGAAAAACGTTTTTTTCAGGTTTTTGTTCTCTGGAGGTTTTTATGTTTGTTCACTTCTTTTCTCTCGCCTTGACAGCTTTTGATGGTTTTGGGAGGTTTAGAGGAAAGAAAACTGCACCCCAACCTCCCTCTCAGAGAGAAGCCTCAGTCTGCTCCCCTGCAGGTGCTGCAGCCGCTGGGCCGCTGGCAGAGCAGGTTCTGAGTCGCGGTCCCTGGGGACGCAGGATCTCCTGCTTGTACGCAAAACCAAGGCAGCTGTGGCTGTCTGGGCAGCTCCAGACCGCCAGAGAGGTTCCAAGCAGCAATCGCACACTGAGATTTTCCCGCTGGCTGGGGCTGAGAGCTCAGGGCTTGCGCGCACCTCTCCCAGGGGATTTTTTGGGGCGCGGCGCCTCCAGCTCTATCGGCTCTATCGCCGCGTGGGTCTATCACCGCGTGGGTCCCAGAACACCAGGCTGGGCGTTCGTGCACCTCTCTCAGGGGAGGTTGAGGCACGCACGCATCTCCAGTAAGGTGCGCGTTCTGCCGTCTGGTGTGGCTCCCAGTCCCTCACGGGAGCCGGACTCCACCCGTTCTCGGGCGCACTGGCGGCTCCGGGACAAAGACCAGGTTTCTCCGCCGCACTCTCCGGCTCAGCGCCAGGGGATGCTGCCCTGGGTCTGGGGACTTAAGCCCCTATCCCTATCCGCCCCGATTCCCACAATTTCCCCGCGCGAGTCTTTGCTCTTTTGAGTGCTTTCAACAAGACTCCAAGTTAATGCTGGTCCCCAGATGCCGGGCACTCTCGTATTGGGGTATTATTTTCCAGTCGGTCGCCTCTGGTGGCTCCCTCCCCCTTTTGTTTATCTTCCGATATCAGTCCGACGTTCCCACTCCACTTTACCTGCCCACTGGCGTCTTCTGGCCCCCGTAGAGATCCAGACGTGTATAATTCTGATCTCAGGCTGATTTCATGGGTGATCGGAGTTCTTTGGTAGGTAATCAGCTCACTTTAGGGTGCAGGTTGAAAAGGCGCCTCCTCCTACTTCCCCGCCATCTTGTCTCCCCACAAATAGTAGTTTTAATGGCAGTAGTAATCACTGATGTAAAATGGGATTTAGTATATATTTAAAAATCACTTTTTGTTTTCAGTCGGCCCACTCTCTAGGTAGTATTTTTGGTATTTACATTCCAAAGTCTCAAATGTTTCAGTGTTAATAGAACGAGTAAAAATAATGGTTATTATTATCATCATGATAGGTTAATGAATATCCACAGGATGCACAACAGAGCCTTTCACAATTACAAAGGTGGTAATTTGAAGCCAGAAATATCAGTGTTGACAGCTCTGTCTCTTTAACAACGCACAGAACTTGTATAACAGTTGTTTATTTATCCTCTTTTGAACTGGCAGGTTTAGAGATGATGATATATAAATATCCCTGCTCTTGTCTTATTTTGGAGACTTTAACAGAATATCAAAAACAGCTGACATGAAGAAATGAGGAATCAAAGGGAAGCAGAGGAGACAACAGAAGTGAAAGCAGCTTCTTTAACCACATGTGGATGACTTCTGGTGATTCCCAGCAAGGTTTCCAGGGCGAACAGACCCCACTTGCGCCGGGTCAGAAAAGTGGAGGCCTATCCTTGTATTTCTATGTAACTCATAGAAGTAGAGGGTTCGGGCAAAAAGAATAAAGATTTTGCAGTCCGACGCCCTGCATTGAAATCCTGACTCCACCAGCAATTACTAGTTAGCTTTCTAAATCCCTCATTCTTGAGCCACTGGAATCTCTAGCTCTTCTAGTCCCTCTTTCTTCTTCAAGTTTATTATCACTTTCAGGGTTGTTGTTGTTTTTCTTTCATTTGCAGTGTGCTCAGGACCTCTTGGTAGGTCACTTCAGCCCCTCTTAACCCCCTTAGCATCTGTACCTACTTGACCTTCTTCTGCGTTTACCCTGCAAACCTAGGCCCATCCAAACAACCACTTTCTCGTTCCTGGGACTCTCACTGCAGCCGGGGGGAAGAACCCTGGAGCACCACACTGTCACAGAGGTAGCTGTTTTCTCTTCTCTGCTCCCTGCCTTCAGTGGGGCTCCTAGGATCACTCAAAAAAAAAAAAAAAAAAAAAATTCTCCTTCCTGCTTCAGGGATTTCCTGCTCCCATTACCCACAGTGGGTTGCTATCCGAAATGTTCACCACTCACCTGAATTCCCCACTAGTGCTGCTTCCCTTTCCGTAGTTGATCTTACTTCTTAATGCATAGAGAGTATGGAGTTCAGGCACAAGTCTTGAGCCTTCTGTGTAAACTGGAAAATTATATCTGAACCACCTTGTCTCCCTCCATTCTGCCCCGGGGGAAGAAGTAGGCTAAGCCTTCTGTGTTCCTTATATGATCTCCTTTTTTCTTCCAGAATTGTGCTCCTTATGCCTCTCTCCCACATTTCTACCCTGTTTCTGTAGACACTTCCTTCATAGCTTGAAACATATTCAGAGGAAGGATTCCTTTACAGCTCTCCTCCACTTTAGCCATTGTCTTCCTTTTTTCCATTCAGTCCTTGCTCAGTTTCTTTAGAGCAGAGTTGCTTCCGAGGGTCACAGTTTCAAATGTCTGTTGGAAACCAAAGAGGCAGTAATGACAATGAGCGAAGAAGGCTGAACATAAGCTAATTCTGGGCTCACCTTTGTCTGAAACTGACACTATTCTGCCCTGTGGGAGTTGGGGTCCAGTTTGGCTAAAGCATCTGATTTTATTTCCCAAGAAAAACAGGAAATCTGGATTTCCACTTGAACTATCTCAATGTTTAAAACACTGTACAGTCCTAACAAAGTACACATGTGGGCTGGATTTGGATTATGTATCCCAGTTTTTAATTCTTGGCCTGCACTATCTTAATTTCTTATTTAATCAAACTACTGCAATCTGTTTCCTGCTCGAACACTCCTCAGAAATTGCTTTAAACTAGCACTTTTCAAAGGTTTATGTGACCAAGAATCTTCTGGAGATTCTGTTGAAATGTAAGAATGACTTGTGGTTCAGTAGATCTGTGGTAAGGCCTGAGTTTTGCATTTCCAGCAAGCTCCAACATGATGTTGCTGGTCTGTAGACCAAATTGAATAGCAAGCATTGAGAGGACTCGCTCATCTTTAGAGATTTATCTCAAGATCATTGGGGCGCCTGGGTGGCTCCGTGAGTTAAAGCCTCCGCCTTCAGCTCAGGTCATGATCCCCAGGGTCCAGGGATCGAGCCCCACATCAGGTTCTCTGCTCCGCGGGGAGCCTGCTTCCCTCTCTCTCTCTGCCTGCCTCTCTGCCTACTTGTGATCTCTCTTTGTCAAATAAATAAATAGTGTCTTAAGAAAAAAAAAAGACCAAGCATTTAAGCTTCTCCCTCCCCTAATTGCTAGTCGAACTGACCCTTTTCTTTTTCTGTGTACCTGCTGTATTGTGATCCAATATCTATAAAGATGCCCATAATTCTTCATTTCATTTACAGGTTTACCTGCCTGCCTTCTGGTGTATAAGCTCCTCCATGACACGGACCATGTCTTACCTTTTTGCCTCCAAGCAGTACCGCAGGGGTAGGAATGTAGTTAATACAAAACAACTTTGTCCATCTGCTCTCACTTCACATCAGGCAGTCTCTAGGCGCATGTGTGCATGTGTTTCTTCTCTGAGGAGTTAGGCTGAAATGTGGAGGGTTCATTATGTTGAAGGGTAGAGTCTCTTTTCACAAAAACTTCTGGCTTATCATGGTTTTCCAAAGAAGGATGCAGTGCCATATTTTGATAGAGTTTTCTGTTCCGTGTTCAAATTGGTCTCAGAACGTCATCTTTTCAATCTGTGTTGCCAATTTGGGAGAAATGCTAAATTCCTTTAGTTTTTATCTTTTGAGTGTTTTCAACACTTCCGTTTGCCAATACAAGGGACATCTGGAAGTTGTGTGTTATCTCTTATTATGGCTTGGTAAATATCATCCAGGGTTTTTCTGTTTCAGAGGCAGCCTGCCAGGTACTTCAAGAGATCTAATCGTGTTTAGAAGAAGGAAAGCCGAGAGTGGAGGATAGCAGTTTAGGTATGGGGTGTGAATTTGACTGCATTCACAGGCATTTTCTTTCAGTGGCAATAGGCTTCTAAGCATTGTGCTTCTCACTCAAATGCTTTAATACAGTGTGGTGAGGTTCAAAGGACTGGGTTCTTTAACCCAGCCTCACTCTAACTTAGCACACCCATCAATCGATCAATCATGGGGGATTTATAAATAGCCTAACATGTGTCCAACACTGTGGCAAAGACCAAAAATGGTAAGATATGTCCTTACATGACTTCCTGCCTTTTAAGCATAGATACAGTATCTGAAAGAAACCAGCACTGATCTAAGGAAAGGGGATTAATATTTGTTGAGCATTTACTATTTGCTATTCAAGGAGCTGGACATTATATTATTTAACATAGACTTTATATTATTTAATTCACACTCTAAAACATTGACACATAGGTATCTCTAGCCTTATTCTGTAGCTGAAGGAATTGAAATTTGAAGAAGTTAAGTAACTTGTTCAAGATGTCGAATTAGTAACTACTACAACAAGAATTTCAACAGTTCTAGCTCCAGAATCCGAAGACTTTCAGTCACAACCCTCGGCAGGGATCCTAATAAAGTCTGACAAGGGAAATTCAGTGAAGTCTTCCTTGCCTTTCCACTTCTCTCCGTGTTTGGTTTCTAGGGTAATCTGGGTGTAATGGGAACTAGGACTTTGCTGTTGAGAGAGTCTTCCATAGTTCACTCTGGTGGTACAGATGGAAGTAGAAAAACATTGTTAAAAGTAAAATGAAGTTGAGGAGCCCCTGGGTGGCTCAGTTGGTTAAGTGTCGGATTCCTGATTTCGGCTCAGGTCATGATCTCAGGGTCGTGAGATTAAGCTGCATATGGACTCAGTGCTGGACCTGGCGCCTGCCTGAGACTCTCTTTCTCCCTGTTCCTCTGCCCCTCCCAAATACACACACTCTCTCTAACCTCCAAAAAGAATAAATAAATAAAAGTAAAATGAAGCCGAGAGATTTTGATTTTTGAAGACTGCACAGTATTCTAACCTAGGGCTTCACTTTTGTCTATATTAGAATCACCTAGAGGGCTTATTGAAATAGTTTTCTTGGCCCCCAGAGTTATGAATTAATAGGTCTGGGCTGGGAACCCCAAATGTGCATTTTTAACAAGCTCCTGAGTGACATTGCTGTTGCCAGTCTGTGGACCTCAGTTTGAATAGCACTGGTTTTTAAAATGAACATTCACTTATATATTTCATTAGTCAACAAATATTTCTTTTTTGTTTTTGCGATATGCCAGATATTGTGCTGGAGAGTCAGCTCTAGTGCCTACCCTGCACAATCGACTCTTGTTGGTGATGTCTCATTTCCCAGGGATCTAGCAATGATATAGTCAAAACTTGCAGAGATTGCACATCAGCATTTTTATCTATGCCTGCAATTTTTTCACCTTTGTTTGGGTAAACTTTTAGATATGAAACTGCTTTATCATAGGATAAAACATTTGTAAGAATGTTGCTATGAAGTTACCAAAAAATTATTTTTTCAGAATAATTGTGCTAATTTACTAAGAGCAATGTGTGAAAATTTCTGTTTTAATAAACCTGCAATGCCGCAGGGTATTATGACTTCTGTTTAGGTGTTTGTCTCTTCCTTATTGATTTGTAAGAGTTCTTATCTATTAAGGATGTGGACTTTTAAAAAAGTCAAATCTTTGAAAATTATATCTAACTTGGTGCTAAGTGACCTTGAAAAAATTGCTCTGTGACTTCCTGGATCACAAAGCAAAGAGAGTCTCGGCAGAACTAATTTCCCTTCTTTGATAAATAAGTCACTACATCGTTTCTAAAACATGAATTCCTTGCGAATGGACTAACCAATACTAAATAGCCTTCAATGGGAGTTCTGATAGTTAGGTGCTTCCTTTGTATCTGCAGTGCTTTGAATGGAAGATGTAAAACACCTTTACACAGGGCAGAATGAAATACCAATGGGATCTCACTGACAAATCTAAACAAGAGAAGGGCTCTTTTCTGCTTATATTCAGTAATGCAAGCAAACTGAAAGAGACAGCAAGCAATGACACTAATACATCATTGAGCTGTTTTGTATTCATAACTTTTCAGTGATAGCACCTTTCTTTAATGCAGTATTGATTCAGCCAAGAAATGTTACTCTATAATTTTCTTGAGCCGTTAAATTAGGTTAAAGGACACTGTTACGGTTTTTAACTGGAGATTGAGAATTTTTATAAACTAGTATCCCTTCAAATTGTCCAAAGGTCACTGGCAAGAAAGTTGATTATTAGGTTTATGACAAACTGGGGAGATGAGTTAGTTATAAGGTACACTGTATTTTAGAATGCAGGGAGGAGAAATCCTTGGGAAGTGGGGAGCCTGTTGGTCTCTGAAATGAAAGAAGACCTGTGTCAATTCTGTTCATTCAGAAGTTTGTCTTATTTTCTCATAGTCATGACAAGTATTGGACAAGGATAGACCACAGAACTCAATATCCAACAGGAGGGAATTATGACTTCTCCTTTTTCCTCTAAGTTTATTTTTCTGGAGGTGTCAGAGATGAATGAAAAGTCTACATTAATATGATAATGGATGCTCAAAGGAAAATTGTACTGGTTTGGGTAAATGCAAATCCACAAAATGATAGCAAATATTTATACAGAGTTTTATATATATAGTCAATGTAGTTATTAAATGCAATTTTTGATGGCTAAACCACACTTTTGGATACTTCCTTTGGCTAACTAACAAAATTATGGATCTGACTGAACACTACCCTTTTTAGGGGAGGCCTCCTCCTCAACCCAAAGATTGTTTTCATTTATTTACTCTTAAAAAGCAAGAACTACTTCCTTTTTTTTTTTTTTAAGAAAGCAATATCCAAAAACTCAGGAAGCTTGTTGTGCTATGATTCAATGCCATACTTCATTGTTACGGTAATAACTTGTGAGGTTTGTAAGTTATTTTCACAGCTTGACCCACCAGCATTCCCTGTGGGCTGCAAACCACATTCTCTTTCCTCTCAATTTCTCTAGCATTACTTTGTCTCCTATATTGATAGGACAATAGAGTGTAAATATATTTCTGGAGTAATTTTCCACAAATGTGGATGGTCATGAATAGAAGGCCCCCCATGTGCCCGTGTTTTCAGACTCTTCAGGAAAATGTTTCTTTACCAAAACATGTCTTGTTGATGTTTTCATTTAGAGTATCATTCCTCTGTTTTAAATCTTGAAATCAGGTAACTCAGAATGAAATTATTCATCAAAATGTTATCAGGCATTTGTACCTTAGCAAAAATCAGTTTTCAGGGCTTTGGAAGGATGAGAAAAGACTTTAAGACACTGTGATGTGGAGCGAGAGGAAGGAGCTAGGGTGACGGTGTTAATGGTGGAGGGAATTAGGAAGAACGTGAAAGTGGTAGAACTTGGGCACAAATTTCACAAACTTTAATTCTGACTGAGATAATTCCTGGAGGGAATGGCACAGATTAATAGAAATGTGCAAGGTCATTGTTTAACCGTCTTGATGTTTGCTTCTTGCTCTATTGTCCATGAGGCTTGAGGCATGTCACTGAAACTCTATCAATTCACTCAGTTGAAAAATTGAGTGATTTGTACATGACTAGCCCTTCTCTCTGCCTCAAGTGCTCCCTTTTCTACTTGTATGCTGTTTCCAGATGGAGTGTTCTAGAACTGCTTCAACTATGGGATTTTTCCTCACTAAAACCTTCAGTAGGTTTCACAGTGAGATACCACCTTACTCTTGTCAGAGTAGCTAAAATTTCCTAACCACTCAGGAAAGGACAGATGTTGGTAAGGATGTGGAGAAACGGGAACCCTCTTACACTTTTGGTGGAAATGAAGGCTAGTGCAGCCACTCTGGAAAACAGTATGGAGGTTCCTTAAAATGTTTATAGCAGCAATGGCCACAGTCGCCAAACTGTGGAAAGAACCAAGATGCCCTTCAACGGATGAATGGATAAGGAAGATGTGGTCTATATACACTATGGAGTATTATGCCTCCATCAGAAAGGACGAATACCCAACTTTTGTAGCAACATGGACAGGACTGAAAGAGATTATGCTGAGTGAAATAAGTCAAGCAGAGAGAGTCAAGTATCATATGGTTTCACTTATTTGTAGAGCATAACAAATAATATAGAGGACAAGGGTAGATGGAGAGGAGAAGGGAGTTGAGGGAAATTGGAAGGGGAGGTGAACCATGAGAGACTATGGACTCTGAAAAACAACCTGAGGGTTTTGAAGGGGCGGGGGGTGGGAGGGTGGGGGAACCAGGTGGTGGGTATTAGGGAGGGCACAGATTGCATGGAGCACTGGGCGTGGTGAAAAAACAATGAATACTGTTACGCTGAAAATAAATAAAAAATTTAATAAAAATTTAGAAATAGAACTACCTTAGTTAGGACCCAGCAATTGCGCTACTAGGTGTCTACCCCAAAGGTACGAATGTAGTGATCTGAAGGGGCACCTGTACCCTAATGTTTAGAGCAGCAATGTCCACAATAGCCAAACTATGGAAAGAGACCAGATGTCCACTGACAGCTGAATGGATAAAGAAGATGTGCTATATATATATACAATGGAATACTACTCAGCCATCAAACATGGAATCTTGCCATTTGTAATGACATGGGTGGCATTAGATGGTATTAGGCTAAGTGAAATAACTCAGTCAAAGAAAGAGAATTATTAGATGATCTTACTCATATGAGGAATTTAAGAAACAAAACAGAGGCTCTTGGGGGAAGGCAGGGAAAAATAAAACAAGACAGAATCAGAGAGGGAGAAAAACCATAAGATCTTCTTAATCATAGGAAACAAGCTGAGGTGTGCTGGAGGGGAGGGGAGGGGAGGGGAGGATAGGTTAACTGGGTGATAGGCATTAAGGAGGGCATAAGATGTAATGAGCACTGGATATTATGTAAGACTGGTGGATCACTGACTCTACCTCTGAAACTAATAATATACTACATGCTAATTAATTAAATTTAAATTAAAAACCATTTAGTAGATTTCTTTTGCTTAGAGATCAGAGTCTAGATATTTAAAGAAACATTTAGAATTCCTCACTCACAGCTGAGCCTATTGCCAAATTTGCCTCAATTTGCTTTTCCAGACAAATCTCCCACTACTAGCACAGAAACCTGAATTCCAAGCCCTAGTTAAATGGATTGCTCTGTGTCTCATCAATAAGCTTATGTTTTCTAACTTTCACATTGTTCTTCCTATACTACCCTGACTCAAAATGCCCCCTCCCTATCTACAGTATTTTTACTTCAGGGTCTCATCACTTCCCCCTCTTACCTGAATACTCTAACTTGAAATGACCTTTTCCCACTCCAACTCTAAATGCATTCCAAAATCATGTATTTGATACCCTGACTTACTGCCCTATGTGGAGAGTTCTTTTGTTGTGGCTTGGTCTTAACATGTTATCTAGGCTCTAGGTTCCTCAGACAAGGGAGACATTCTCTATTTCAGTGTAACTCTTTCTTATCTAGCAATCGATAGATGGTTACACTGTAGGTCCCTAATGTTAGGAGGATGCTATTTTTGAAAATATTAAACCAACATATATTTTATACTTCCCAAATCATGGTATAGAGGAAGATTCCTTCTCACATGAATAAGGAACATCCATATGGCTGCTAGGGATGAGGCTAAAGTGGAAAAAAGTAGACCCAGAGTGAACGAGACTCCAGTGAGGATGCTAAATGTAGAAGGAATGAAGTCCCATCTCCTTCCTTTTGAGAGTCCATGTGCTTGGAACAATCTGATCTATCAAGGTAATTTTCTCTGGGTCTGAAGGCAGGAAAAGAATATCAGCATGCTAATAATTTCTCTTGAATTGCCACCTTAGCTTCATCCAATAGCTATTGAGAAGTAGTGCTATCATTATCAAATTGCAAAGATTCCTAACTTCTAAAGGGATTTTCTTTTTAGTTCACAAAAGTTCACTCTCTATTCTGTTCCATTGATCAATGTGTCTGTTTCTGTGCCAGCACCATACTGTTTTGATGAGGACAGCTTTTAATTTAATCTTAAAATTAAATTGTGATACCTCTAGTTTTTGTTTTTCTTTTTCAAGATTGCTTTGGCTATTTGGGGTCTTTCATGTTTCCATACAAATTTTAGGATAAGTCTAATTCTGTGAAAAATGCTGTTGGTATTTTGATAGGGATAGCATTAAATCTGTAGATTGCTTTGGGTAGTATGGACATTTTAAGAGTATTTGTTTTTCCACTCCATGGGTATGGAATATCTTTCCATTTGTGTGTTGTTGTCTTCAATTATTTTCATCAGTATTTTATACTTTCAGAGTCTAGGTGTTTCATCTCCTTGGTTAACTTTATTCCTAGATATTTTATTATTTTGGTGCAATTCTAAATGGGATTACTTCCTTAATTTCTCATTTTGCTGTCATTATTAGTATATAGAAATGCAGTGTATATTGATTTTGTATCCTGCAGCTTCACTGAATTCATTTATCAGTTCTAGTAGTTTTTTGGTAGAGTCTTTCGGATGCTGTCTATATAGTATATGTCATGTGCAAAGAGTGACTGTTCTATTTCTTTCTTACCAATTTGGATGCTTTTTTTTCTTTTTGTTGTCTGATTGCTGTGGCTAGGACTTGCAGCACTATGTTGAATAAAAGTGGTGAGAATGGACATCCTTGTCTTGTTCCTGATCTTAGAGGAAAAGCTCTCAGTTTTTCACCACTGAATATGTTAGCTGTCAGTTTTTCACATAAGGCCTTTATTATGTTGAGGTATGTTCCCTCAAAACCTACTTTGTTGAGGGTTTGAACCATGAGCAGATGTTATACTTTGTCATATGCTTTTTCCACATCTATTGAAATGATCATCTGGTTTTTATCCTTTTTCTTGTTGATGTATCATGTTGATTGATTTGTGAATATTGAAACACCCTTGCATCCCAAGAATAAATCCTATTTAATTGTGGTGAATGATTTTTAAGTGTATTATTGTTTGCTAATATTTTGTTGAGAATTTTTCCATCTATGTTCATCAGAGTCGTTGGCCTATAGTTCTCTCTCTTTCTCTCTCTCTCTTTTTTCTTTTTTGTAGTGTCTTTATCTGATTTTGGTATCAGGGCAATGCTGGCCTCATAGAATGAATTTGGAAGCTTTCCCTCCTCTTTTTTTTTCCCTTCTTTTAAGAGGAATAGACATTAACTCTTCTTTAAATGTTTGGTCGAATTCACCTGTGAAGCCATCTAGTCCTGAACTTTTATTTGTTTGAGTTGTTTGACTACTGATTCAATTTCACTACTGTTAGTCAGTTCAAATTTTCTATTTCTTCCTTATTTAGTTTTGGTAGGTTGTATGTTTCTAGGAATTTATCCATTACTTCTAGGTTATTCAGTTTATTTGCTATGTTTTTGTAATTTCTTATAAGCCTTTGTGTTTCTGTAGTGATAGTTGTTATTTATCCTCTTTCATTTCTGGTTTTGTTTGAGTCTTCTCTCTCTTTTTTCTTTTTGATCAGTCTGGCTAAAGGTTTATCAATTTTGTTAATCTTTTCAAGACTAGTTCCTGGTTTCATCTGTTCTATTGCTCTTTTAGTTTCTACTTCATTTATTTCTGCTCTAGTCTTTATTATATCCTTCCTTCTACTGATTTTGGGTTATTCGTTCCTCTTTTTCTAGCTCCTTTAAGTAAGTGTAAGTTTAGGTTATTCATTTGAGATTTTTCTTGCTTCTTGAACTAGGCTTATATTGCTATAAACATCCTCCTCAGAGAAGACTTTGCTGCACCCTAAAGATTTTGTACTATTTTTTTACATTTTCATTTGTCTCCATGTATTTTTTTATTTTCTCTTCGGTTTCTTAGATGACTCATTCATTGTTCAGCATGTTATTTAACCTCCATATACTTGTATTCTTTCCAGATTTTTTTGTTGTGGTTGATTTTATAGTTTCATAGTGTTTTGGTCAGAAAAGATACATGGTGTGACAAGTCTTTTTGAATTTGTTGAAATTTGTTTTATGGCCTAATATGTAATCTATTTTAGAGAATGTTCCATGTGCACTTGAAAAGAATGTATATTCTGCTATTTTAAGATGGAATGTTCAGAATATATCTGTTAAATCCTTCTGATCCAATGTGTCATTCAAAGCCATAGTTTCCTTATTGGCTTTCTGTTTGGATGATCTATCCATTCATGAAAGTGAGGTGTTAAATTCCCCTACTATTATTGTATCACTGCTGGTTACTTCCTTTATGTTTGTTATTAGTTGCTTTATGTATTTGGGTGTGTGCATGTTGAGTGCCTAAGTATTTGTAATTGTTTATCTTTTAATTGGATTGTTCCCTTTATGATTATATAGTGTCCTCCTTTGTTTCTCATTACAGTCTTTTACTTAAATTCTGTTTTGCCCCATATAAGTATTGTTATCCCAGCTTTCTTTTCCCTTCCATTTGCATGATAAATGCTATCTCTTCACTTTCAATCTGCGTGTGTCTTTAGATCTGATATGATACTCTTTTTTTTTTTTAGGATTTATTTGTTTATTTGACAGACAGAGATCACAAGTAGGCAGAGAGGCAGGCAGAGAGAGAGAGAGGAGGAAGCAGGCTCTCTGCCGAGCAGAGAACCTGATGCTGGACTCGATCCCAGGACCCTGAGACCATGACCTGAGCCGAAGGCAGAGGCTTTAACCCACTGAGCCACCCAGGCGCCCTGATATGATACTCTTTTAGGCAGCATATAGATGGCTCTTGCTTTTTTATCCACTCTGTCACCCTATGTCTTTTGATTGGAGTATTTAGTTCATTTACATTCAGAGTAATTATTGGTAAGTGTGTACTTACTGCCATTTTGTTTCCTATTTTATGGCTGTTTTTGTAGTTCTTCTCTGGTCCTTTTTTCTCTTGTTCTCTTCTCTCATGGCTTGTTGGCTTTCTTTAGCTATATACTTAGATTCTTTTCTCTTTATTTTTTTGCATCTCTGTTGCTGGTTTTTGATTTGTGGTTACCATTAGGTTTATATATAACATCGTGTTGCTACTTGAATTTCTACCAGTGGTCATATTGGATTTTTTACAGATCAGTCACCAAGGCTTTTAGCTTGTATTTGAACTTGTTGATGGCTTTAAAAATTGTCTTTCTAAGATATATTATCTATTAATGCTATGTTCTTGGAGTAAAAAGTTTGCATCAACATGTGAATGTTCTGTCATCTTGAGCAGAATCTACCACTATCTAATTTGAACATGTTTGCTTGGTAGTGCTTGGAGAACAGTAAAAAGGCAAAGTAGCAAGTCTAAGACATATTAAAAAGGAGGCCAAATTCATTTCTCAGTGTCCTCCTCGAAGAACTTGAATATGAGTTGGGGGGTCATTCCATTGAAAAGAAAATGTGAATGGCCTGATTTGCTAGTGCTTAAGTGGATCATCTCATTGACAGGGAGAGTTTTTCTTTCTCTCCTTTTCATTCAGACTTTGTTTCTCTGTACCGCTGCTTTTAGCTATTTAAGGCTAGACTTGACCATTTTGAATAATCAGTACCACCATATTAATGGGATTTTCTACTTTGGTTACAATGAAAGCAATCAAGGGTAAGCCTTGAAGATCTCACATAATTAATCACCTCTTTATTGTTATCTCTTTTTAAAAGTGTTTTGTGAAATAATCATCTACGTTAATGGAACATCTTTGAAAAGAGAGGAAGTGAAAGACTATCAATTTATATTCTAATACTAAATATCAAGAAACATTTCACTATCTTATTCAGGGGACCATCTGAAACTATTGAAATTTATCTTTCAGTTCATACTTTTTGGGATGTTGTTATCTGTCGCCACACATAATAACAGAAATGTACTCATCCTAACAGCTACTGACTTCCATTTCAGCATCAGCAAATTTGACAGCAATCCCAGTGAAGGATTGTAATAAGAACACAGTTTGACCTTGCTTTATGAATTACATGTGCTCTGTATAATGAGGTGTAAAATGAATATTTGTATATTTAATCATGACGTTAATTTTATTATAACTTCAGAGATGTGTGCCTAAAAAATTGGCTCCAATGCTAATAAAACTCCACACATAAGAATCTGAATAATCAGGTCAAGGAGCAAGACACATTTGACAAAGTATTGCCTAAGACCATTTATTTCTCCTTTCCACACCTATAAGAAACTAGTCAGATGAATAATTAGGCCATATAATCTTGCACATTTGCTTATTTAAGAAGACACCTTAGTTAATGTTCTTTTCTGTTGGGAATTCTTAGAGGCTAATGGGACTTGGAAGTTTAAGCTTTACCCTGGTAAAATCTTTGATTTCAGGAAAACATTTTTAAAGGACTTTAAACCAACAAAGCAAAGCAAAAGAGCTGCTAATTCTCAAATTGAAATAATCCTGTTATTATTAAGAGTTTATAACCTCAAAAACTGAAAATCATGTCTAACAAAGACAACTTCTCCCCAGAGTTAATTTCAAAAGCTCAGAGAACTGTTCGGGTTGGTGACTAAGGACACATCTAAAAATAGTTCTGTGCTTCCTCCAGGGTATGTGTTTAACTTCTGGTCAGAGACCGTGCAGAGGAGAGAAAGAGAGCAAAGAGATTTGTCCTTCTCTAATTTTTTTTTTTAAAGTTATGTACTAGATTTAGCTGAAATATATAAAAGACCAGGAAAACATTACCCTTTTCAAGTCATCTTAATTTTCTGTATTTTCTGTGTGTGTTTTATGAGAAGGAATTAGTAGAAGGAGGATACTGGATAGAGGTTTGAGTTAACTGCCTCAAATCCTGGATTGAGACTTTATCTCAATTCATTATCTTACACTTAATTAATTGCTGTAATAGAGAAGGGGCTGTGGTTGGCTTTGGGATAATACCAATTGCACAAGACAAAGTCACTGGCTTCAGGCAAAACTGATCTCTTAAACTGGAGTAATTATGAAGAGCTTGGGGATGGGTAGTGAGAAGAAGGACCTACCGTGATCTTACAACACATAGAACATTGTTTTCCCTGTCCCCTATATTTAAGATCAATTATACATGTATATTGGGGCTTGGATTTCTTCAGTATTGGTCCCACCTATAAGGCATTATGAGAATAAGAATTGGAACATGAACAATGCTTATAGAATCATCACTAGTAAGAAAGTTGTCATTTGGGGGCATTGGTCAGTTCCCGCTAGTAACTTTCATTTTCTATGTCCAGGCTCTACTGACTTGACTATTTCTCTAGTTCTCTGTTCTTCTTCCCTATGTTTAGCTCCTTAGATCTCTGTTTCTTCTTACACTTTTCTGATACTCAGCTTGATCTTGGACTAAGGTTATTCTTTACTCAGTCTTTTCCAGGTATATTCAGCATACTCTTGCCCTCACTTCTTTTTCCCCACATTTCATGTCCATCTTTGACTTTTGAATCCACATTAGCAATACTTACTGACACATAGAAATACATAGAAAAATGATATGATGTCTTAATGAAGTTCTGAGTAATGACTCTATCAATTACTGCCTTGTAAGTTACCTGGTCTGGGTGGACCCTTATTTTTTAGGATAAAAATTTTGATGCCCAGTATGAGTAATTTCATCTAAATGGTGCCCTTTTCAGAATTGTCCAAGCAAGGCTTATACCATTTTTGCTGTTGTATGTTACAAATGGAATTCTTCTTTCTGGAGATATTTGAGGAGAAATTTGGCCTTTCATTGGGGATGCTATAGAAAAGACTTTAGCATAAATGAATATTTGGGTTAGATCACCTGTCACTGAACCATCTACAAACCATGTTCCCTTTTATCTTTGGCTTAGACTGCTACCTTTGAAACTATAGAGATCTATAATTAATTCATATTATGCTTAGTTAATAGAATACAACTATGGTGTTCTTTGTTGCTATTCCAAACCCTCCTACCCTAGAAGTTTTCTCTTTCAAGCCACTTAAATCTCTTACTGAGACTACTGTTCTAGCCTCAAACTGTGCTCCCTGCTTCTATTACTTTCATCCAGTCCCCCCATAGAAGGTAGAATGATCTTTGAAATAGATAAATCACCACTGTTCTCCAGCTGAAACCTTTAATGCCTTCTTCTGTATTTGGATTAAAATAGAAAACTCCTTACCATGGTCTAGAATAGGAGGCAATAAACTCTTTCTGTAAAGATCCAGAAGGTAGTAAATATTTTAGGATTTGAGAGTCATGAGGATATTATATAGAAATGTGTGTAACTATTTAAAATGTAATCCTTTAAAAATGTATGAGAAAATTGGGGCACCTGGATGGCTCAGTCAGTTAAGTGTCTGACTCTTGATTTTGGCTCAGATCATGATCTTGGGCTCATGGGAGCCAGCCCCTCTTTGTGCTGGGTGTGGAGCCTGCTTAAGATACTCTCTTTTCCTTTCCCACTACCCACCCCTAAAAAATATATATTAAAAAAGCATTCTTAACCACTGGGTCTATAAAACAGATAGCACTCCGATTTGGGCTGTGGGCAGTAGTTTTCTAGTCATTGATTAGAAGAACTGTACCTCTCAGACTTGATCTAATGTTTCCATCTTGCTTACCATCTCCACATATGCTAGAATTTTTTGTCTTACTCTCAAACACTCCAAGCTCATTCTCACCTCAGGACTTTTGCACCTACTGATGTTTATGCCAAGGATGCCCTTCCTTGATTTTTCCATGATTTTCCATAACTGGTTTGTTAACTGTGAGATGTCACCCATGGAGCCTTTTCTGATCTTGCTCACTCTCCCATCCCAACCCCAATTACTTTCTACCACATGATCCTGAGTTATAGACATATATACTTTACTACACTTATCACTCTCAGAAATGATCTTGTTTACTAATATATTTAGTAGTTTTTATCTTTTCTTACACTAGAATATGACCAACATGAAAATATAGGCCTTATTTCCCTTATTCTCTACTGTGACTTTATTGAATTTGTGGTTTTCAGCAATGGCTGCTAGAATATATTGTATCCTTAGGAAAACGAGGTAGTCTGCAATTTAAAATTTTGGATAGTATGGTTTTTGGTTTGGGAGTATTAATTTTGAAGTGGTATCTTCAAGGCTTAATCTTTATCATATTTTATATAATACCCTAATTGTTACTGTTTATATTTTGGATTGCCGTCCATCTGCCCTTTAGTTCTTAAATATGTTTTTCTGCTTTTCCTGAATCTAATGTGTGTGTGTGTGTGTGTGTGTGTGTGTGTTTGTGTGTGTGTCTGTATGTTCAATATAAAGCTCTAGCTGGGGTTTCTAAGAATTTATCCAAGTAGAGTTGTCAAATAAAGACTTGGAAAGCAGTGAAGGATATTATAGAAATACTGCCCTCTTCAATATTAGTGAGACACATATTTCATGTTTATTTCAACAGTGAAGAGGTACAGAACACTGAGACATATGGATAAGGATATTTGTGGACGCATTGGCTATGGTAGCAAAAATTTCTTTAAAAAATCTCAAATGTATATCATTAAGGGATTTGTTATATAATTATGGTATGGATATTTAATATAATACAGTCAAATGATGTTGATGTATATTATTACTCTTGATAACTATCCACTACATATTATTAAGGGAATAGACAAATTACATATAGTCTATCTACTATGAACCTGTTTTTATAAATATATAAACACAAAGGCTTATATATATACAGAAAGGGAAAAATGTCTTAAGGATTATATTCCTGGGGAAGGTAGAGGGTGGAGAAGTAGGGGACCTCAGTTTCATCTGGTTCCAGGAATTCAGCCAGATAGCTATCAAATAATTCTGAACACCTGTGAACTCGACTGGAGCTCAAAGAAAAGAATTGCTGCAAGTCTACAAATAGAAAAGTGACCACTTTTTGCAAGATAGGAGGTACAGAGAAACGAATCTGAATGGAGATCTTGGAAGATAAACTGCAGGGGAAGGGAGCCTCTTTAAGCCAGCTACAGAAAGTGTGAATGTGAAATTGGAACTTTTAGAAGTCTGTTCCCATGAAGGGTATCCTTGCCTGAAAGGTACTCAGGTAGTGAAGCATGGCAGAATCCTAGGTAGGACTCTAGGATTCTAGGATCTCCAGGGTCACAAAAAGAACAGAGGTGCCTGAGTGTGGCAGAGCTCCCAGGCATTGGAGTGGGGAAGCTGGCTGCAGTCAGTGAGTCCAGAAGTGGGCTTTCAGCTAAGTGTCACCATAAACCATGAAAAACTGCATGGTCAGGCAACCACTCTCCAAGCAGGGACCAGCAAGCATCAGAACACTGGCAAGATCCCCATTCCCTCCCTGGGAGGAGTGGTGTGGGTAGGTACCGCAGGAGTCTGCAGGGTTTGGAGACTTGAAATGACCCTGAAAGCAGCTCAGGACAAGAGGTCCTTAACCTACAAGTGTAAAAACAAAAGGCTGGCAGCAGACCTATCCACAGAGACCTGGCAGGCCAGAAGGGACTGATATGATATACTCAGGGTGCTAAATGAGAAAAATATGCAGCCACGAATAATTTATCCAGTAAGGCTGTCATTCAGAGTAGCAGGAGAGATAAAGAGCTTCTGGGATGAACAGAAACTAAAAGAATTTATAATCACTAAATGAGCATTTCAAGAAATATTAAAGGGGATCCTTTAAGGAAGAAAGAGCCCAAAGTAACATAGATCAGAAAGGAACGGAGACAATATACAGATACAGTGACTTTATAGGTAATATAATGGTACAAAATTAATATCTTTCAATAGTAACTCTGAATGTAAATGGGCTAAATGCTCCAATCAAAAGACACAGGGTATCAGATTAGATAAAACAGCAAGACCCATCATTATGGATATACAATATGGGTATACAGCAATATGTTGTATACAAGAGACTCATTTTTTTTTTTAAGATTTTATTTATTTGACAGACAGAAATCACAGGTAGGCAGAGAGGCAGGCAGAGAAAGAGGAGGAAGCAGGCTCCCTGCTGAGCTGAGAGCCTGATGCGGGGCTCGATCCTAGGACCCTGAGATCATGACCTGACCTGAAAGCAGAGGCTTTACCTCACCCAGGTGCCCAAGAGACTCATCTTAGACCCAAAGACACCTCCAGATTGAAAGTGAGGGGGTGGAGAATCATTTATCATCCTAATGGACATCAAAAGAAAGCTGGGGTAGCAATCCTTATATCAGAAAAATTAGATTTTATGGAAAAAAAAGAAAAATTAGATTTTAAACCAAAGACAGTAATAAGAGTTGAAAAAGAACACTATATCATAATTAAATTGTCTATCCAGAAAGAAGATCTAACAATTATAAATATTTATGCCCCTGACATGAGAACAGCCAGTTATATAAACCAATTAATAACAAAATTAAAGAAAGACATTGACAATGATACAATAATAGTAGGGGACTTTAGTACCCCACTTACAGCAGGGGACACATCTTCTAAGCAGAAGGTCAGCAGGGAAACAAAGGCATTGAATGACACACTGGATCAGATGGACTTCACAGACATATTCAGAGCATTCCATCCTAAAGCAACAGAATACACATTCTTTTCAAGTGCATATGGAACATTCTCCAGAATAGATCACATACTGGGTCACAAATCAGGTCTCAACTGGTACTAAAAGATGGGGACCTTTCCCTGCATATTTTCAGACCACAATGCTTTAAAACTTGAACTCAATCATAAGGGGAAATTTAGAAGGAACACAAATACATGGAAGTTAAAGAGCATCCTACTAAAGAATGAATGGGTCAACCAGGAAATTAAAGAAGAATTTTAAAATTTCATGGAAACAAATGAAAATAAAAATACAACTGTTCAAAATATTTGGGGTGCAACAAAGGTGGTCCTAAGAGAGAAATATATAGCAATACAAGCCCTTCTCAAGAAATAAGATAATTCTCAAAAAGATAGGCTAACCTGACACCTAAAGGAGCTGGAGAAAAAAGAGGAAATAAAGCCTAAACCTAGCAGGAGAAGAGAATTAATAAAGATTAGAGCAGAAGTCAATGAAATAGAAACCAAAAGAACAGTAGAACAGATCAATGAAACTAGGAGCTGATTCTTTGAAAGAATTAATAAGATTGATAAACCCTTGGCCAAACTTACCAAAAAGAAGAGAGAAAGGACCCAGATAAATGAGATCATGAATGAAAGACAGGATCACAACCAACACTGAAGAAATAGAAACAATTATAAGAACATATTATGAACAACTATATGCCAACAAATTGGAATCTGGAAGAAATGGATGCATTTCTAGAAACTACAAAAACTAAAACAGGAAGAAATAGAAAACCTGAATAGACTCATAACCAGCAAGGAAATTGAAGCAGTAATAAAAAATCTTCCAAAAAATAAGATCCCAGGGCCAGATGGCTTCTCAGGGGAATTCTACCAAACATTTAAAGAAGAATTAATACCTTTTCTTCTGAAGCTGTTTCAAAAAATAGAAATAGAGGGAAAATTTCCAAACTCTTTCTGTGAGACCAGCATACCTTACCTTAATTCCAAAACCAAACAAGGATCCTACCTAAAAGGAGAATTATAGACTAATATCCTGATGAATATGGATGCCAAAATTTTCACCAAGATACTAGCCAGTAGGATCCAACATTACATTAAAAGGATTATTCATGACCAAGTAGTTTTTATTCCTGGGCTGCAAAGTTTGTTCAATATCCACAAGTCAATCAATGTGATACACTACATTAATAAAAGAATGGAAAAGAGCTATATGATCTTCTCCATAGATACAGAAAAAGCTTTTGACAAAGTACAGCATCCTTTCTTGATTAAAACTCTTCACAGTTTGGGGATAAAGGGTATATACCTCAATATCATAAAAGCCATCTATGAAAAACCCACAGCAAATATCATTCTCAATAGGGAAAAACTGAGAGCTTTTCCCCTATGGTCAGGAACACAGCAGAGATGACCACTGTCGTCACTGCTATTCAACACAGTACTAGATGTCCTAGCCTCAGCAATCAGACAACAAAAGGAAATGAAAGGCATCCAAATTGGCTAAGAAGAATTCAAACTCTCACTTTTTGCAGATGATATGATACTTTATGTGGAAAACCCAAAAGACTCCACCCCAAAACTGCTAGAACTCATATAGGAATTCAGTAAAGTGTCAGGATATAAAATCAATGCACAGAAATCAGTTGTATCTCTGTACACCAACAACAAGACAGAAGAAAGAGAAATTAAGAGTTGATCCCATTTACAATTGCACTCAAAACCATAAGATACCTAGGAATAAACTTAACCAAAGAGGCAAAGAATCTGTACTCAGAAAACTATAGAACACTTATGAAAGGAATTGAAGAAGACCAAAGAAATGGAAAAACGTTCCATGCTCAGGATTGGAAGAACAAATATTGTTAAAATGTCTATGCTACCTAGAGCAATCTGCACATTTAATGCAATCCCTATCAAAATACCGTCAACTTTTTTCACAGAAATGGAACAAATAATCCTAAAATTTGTATGGAACTGGAAAAGACCCCAAATAGCCAGAGGAATGTTAAGAAAGAAAACCAAAGCTGGTGGCATCACACTGCCAGACTTCATGCTCTATTACAAAGATGTAATCATCAAGACAGTATGGTACTGGGACAAAAACAGACACATAGATCAATGGAAAAGAATAGAAAGCCCATAAATGGACCATCAACTCTATGGTCAACTAATCTTTGGCAAAGCATGAAAGAATGTCCAATGGAAAAAAGACATTCTATTCAACAAATGGTGTTGGAAAAATTGGACAGCCACATGCAGAAGAATGAAACTGGACCATTTTACTACACCACACACAGAAATAGACTCAAAATGGATGAAAGACCTCAGTGTGAGAGAGGAATCCATCAAAATCCTTGAGGAGAACACAGGCAGCAACCTCTTTGACCTCAGCCGTAGCAACTTCTTCCTAGACATGTAGCTAAAGGCAAAGGAAGCAAGGGCAAAAATGAACTGTTGGGACTTCATCAAGATCAAAAGCTTTTGCACAGCAAAGAAAAAAGTCAACAAAACCAAAAGACAACAGACAGAATTGGAGAAGATATTTGTAAATGACATATCAGATAAAGGGCTAGGATCTTAAAATCTATAAAGAACTTATCAAACTCAACACCCAAAGAACAAATAATCCAATCAAGAAATGGGAAGAAGACATGAACAGGTATTTCTGCAAAGAAGATATACAAATGGCCAACAGACACATGAAAAAGTGCTCCATATCACTCAACATCAGGGAAATACAAATCAAAACCAGTGAGATACCACCTCATGCCAATCAGAATGGCTAAAATTAACAAGTCAGGGAACAACAGGTGTTGGTGAGGATGCAGAGAAAGGGGAACCCTCCGCCACTGTTGGTGGGAATGCAAACTGGGGCAGCCACTCTGGAAAACAGAATGGAGTTTCCTTAAAAAGTTAAAAATCATGCTACCTGTGTTAAAAATAGGACTACCATGTGGCCCAGCAATTGAACTATTAGCTATATACCCCAAAGATACAAATATAGTGATCCAAAGTGGCACCTGCACCCTAATGTTTAGAGCAGCAATGTCTATAATAGCCAAACTATGGAAAGAGCCTGGATGTCCATTGACAGACGAATGGATAACGATATGGTATACACACACACACACACACACACACACACACACACACACACACACACAGAGGAAGACTACTAAGCCATCAAGAAAAATGAAATCTTACCATTTGCAATGATATGGATGGAGCTAGAGGGTATTACACCAACCAAAATAAGGCAATCAGAGAAAGGCAATTATCATATGATCTCACTCATGTGGAATTTAAGAAACAAAACAGAGGATCATAGGAGAAGGGAGGAAAGAATAAAACAAGACAAAATCAGAGAGGGAGACAAACCATAAGAGACTCTTTATCAAAGGAAACAAGCTGAGGGTTGCTGGGCAGGGGGATGTTGTAACTGGGTGACAGGCATTAAGGAGGGCACAGGATATAAGGAGCACTGGTTATTATATAGAACTGATGAATCACTGAACTCTACCTCTGAAACTAATAATGTACGCTGTGTTAAATAATTGAATGTAAATAAAATAAAACTAAATTAAAAAAACATTTAGGACACCATGAATACTAAAAAAAGTTTATATTCTTGATCTAGGATGTTTATAGCTATATTACTGGGCTTAGTGGTATGACTAGTTATCTTTAATATTTTTATAATGACCACTTATTTCTTTTATTAATAGAAATAGAAATGTAGAAATATATAACATAAATACATATATTTATACAAATATAAGAAGGAAATATTCTGTGAGTTAAGTAAATATTTCTGTTACTTGCTAGACCCCCAATTTTATTCTCTTTCCATTTGCAAGCTACATGATTGCCCTGCGGTTTGAGAAAGGATAAATTGAGGGAGTATATCTAGCCAATTTTACTAAACCCAATACTTAACATAAGTAGGAAAGGAAATTCATGTATTTTTTAAAAATTATGCTTGGCCCAGGGAAATACTCTAGTGGCTAAATGGAATTTCATTACTTATTTCTCCTATACTATAGCCTCTGTGTGCTTAAGAGTTATTCAGATTGTGGTTTTGTTCTATGTATTCCTTAGTATCATGTTGATTCACATCTACAAAAGTAGGTTACTGGATGAAGGTTCTCTTTTTGTCACCATAATTCACTCTTTCTTGAGCCTAACTACAATACCTTTCCAATACAGTATATTGAATTGTGTCTCAGGAGAGGAATCTTTCTCTGATTTATACACACATCCACTTTTGTTGTCACTCAAATGCTGAAATATCTATTGCTCCATTTCTGGCTTTATTAATCTTTTTTAAAAACTCCATTTCAGTGGAATTCTCTGCTACATGCGCATATAAATGGTATTGGATGTTTTATACTCTCAGGAAGCAACTTCAACAAGGTTATAAACCCTGAAGGGGATGAAGGAAGGAAGTAGTCAAATAGAAAAGAGGGAAGAGAGACAAAATTTGTGGTGACATGCTATATTCTTTCCTGATTCATTATTATGGTACATTATATTATATTACATTATACTCCGCCATATTATATTATAATATTTTATATTTTCTACTTTCATGGACTTGTAAGACTTTTATTCACTTTTCTTCACTATGTATTTCTATATAGATATTACATCTTGATGTGGAAGTTTCATTTATATTTTAGTTGAAAATCCCCTTTTTGGTTTCATCATTGTAGCAAAACTTTTAAATGCATATTACCCTATCAGATATTAGAACACTCTTTTCTTTCATTAAAAATATAAATTTGAAAAAAAATTGAATTAATTGATTTCCTTTTATGATCTTAATGAACAAAGTTAGTGAGTGCTGCTAATTTCTACAAGAATAAAGTTTATACCTTTCTAAAAATATCTTGAGCAACTGAAAATGGGTAGTTGCTTTTTAAGTTAAAAGACTGGTTTTATTGAGGAAAAAGGAAAGAGAGAAGGAGCAAGCCATAGGGAGAGAATATGCACATATCTAAGGAACAGGAGAGGGGGAGGAAGAAGGAGAGAGCATAGCATAGGTTAAAATGTGTTTTCTGTTAGAGACCAAGGTTGGTCTTAACTTCTTAAGAAGCCGAATTAATCTCTTCTGAGCCATCATTGGGTGGCTGTTAATTAAATGATACCACATCTTCTTATCTTCAGACTTTCATAGCTCTACAGCTAAGTGCTGAACTTGCTTTTTCAATAGATAAGATTTTCCTTTGGCAGCTACCTGTAACTTTCGATGAAAGCTTAAAGCTTCAACTGCTTCAAAGTTCTCTTTTTATTCACTTGCCAAGCAAATAAAAGTTGCTTAATTTTGCTGACTAAAATTAGTTAAGCAGTAATAGAAAAGATTAGGAGCTATCTTCCTACTCTCTAGTTTTCCCAGATTTAAAGGAGTAAGGTATTACAAGTTATATATTATTCTGCAGGAATTTCAAAGCCAGAACCCCTTGACACACTTTCTTGGTGATTAGACTTTTTTTTTTCCTATTTCTGTCTGATTGGCTTTTTATTTAATTTGGCCTTCTTTCCTACTTCTTCTCCTGTACTGGAACTGAGAATCATGAATTTAGAGAATGTGGTACTTTATAATATTTATGTGTAATTCACTAATAAGTCATTTGGTCACTTATGGACTTTAACTTGTCCAAGGCTAAGCCAGTACTGCTCCAAGTAAGCCCCACTGATTTCCTCTACGTGTCTACAATCCTATCGGGGGGCCCCAACAGTCATGACGGGCATTTAGTCACTTAGGAGCAGGAGGGAAGGGGAATACAAAATGGGGGCATTTGCTTCCTTTCTGTTTAGTTGAGAAATTGGAATCCATACTCAGGAATGAGAAACACGTGTAGTTTCAAAATAAAATGACCTTGAAGGATCTACAATATGTCCTTGTACTTGTCTCTGGATCTTCTTGGCTGAGGAACTGGTAGGACACTGTGTGAGGTTCACATCAGCCTGGATTCTCTGCTGGATTCACATCCTGCCCTGGGGAGTTTTATTTTGATTTCTTTTTCTTGTTTTTTGTTTTTTGTGTTTTTTTCCACATTCTCTAAAATTGTCTTTGTGGTTTTTCACCTGAATTTTTGTCTGTTTCCTCATGCTATTGTCTTGCCTGTTGCTTTAGTAAATTCCTCAGGCAGGATGCTTTTAGTTTAAGATATTTTGTTTCAGGGGGTCAGTTTAAGTCTAGCAGCTTTGTTGGACCCTACATACTAATGCCACTCCTTCCTGTTGTTCCGTGTCCTCTTTGAAATCAAAACTTTGTCTGGTACACACACACACACATACATGCATGTGCATGCACGTGCGCCCACATTTGCACACATCACTGTAATAAAGGCACATTGAAGTTAAAGGTATTCTAGGTATAGGGGCGCCTGGGTGGCTCAGTGGGTTAAAGCCTTTGTCTTCGGCTCACGTCATGATCTCAGGGTCCTGGGATCGAGCCCCACATCGGGCTCTCTGCTCAACAGGGAGCCTGCTTCCCCCTCTCTCTTTCTGCCTGCCTTTCTGCCTACTTGTGATCTGTCTGTCAAATAAATACAATCTTTAAAAAAAAAAAAGATATTCTAGGTATAATCTTGGGGCAAGGGACATTAGTTCAGACTGGGGAGAAGAAGAAAATCCACCAACTAATACTTTTTTTAGACTTTCATTCTAGGTAAGGCATTGGTGTTAAATCTGAAGAAACACTACATAGGTTTCCTCTTTTAGGGAGGTTATATTATGGGACACAGACACAGAAACCATCACAAATCATGGTAGGAAATAGCAAAGTCAAATTAATAGTGGAGGCAGGAAGGACTGGAAGATTTGGGAGGGGATGTAAGTCAAGAAAGCCTCCATATGAGATTGGGCTTTTAGGGAGGGGGAGGACAGGGGATGATTTAAACAAAGGTGAAAAGCATATGCGTTACTATGGATTGGTGAATAAATCAGTGAGAACAGAATATAACTTTACCCTGATTTAAAATTCCCTTAGACAAAATACAGGAGGAGTCTAAAAAAGCTTGCTTATCCTTCCAAAATGAAAAGCATATGAGAAATATGTTCTTTATGTCCCTTTTCGGGCTCCTTACCTGGGACTCTTTGTAAGAGAGTGGAGTCAGCTCAAATTCTGCACAAGAGAACAATCTACTTGCTAACTCTAGTCTATGGCACGAAGAACTCTTTTGCTGAGAGGCAGAAGGTATTTTCTGCATGGATTTGCTTTTTAGATTATAGCTTTTTGTCATGTAACCCCTAGTTCTCCTGAGGTTTGCCTCCCATATAGTTTGCAATAGTAAACCAATGGCATTCCATCTTACTGTCTGGGTCACACGGAGGGGTAGTGGAAGAATAGAACGGAGCGTGTGTTTTTGTAGGGTATCCACCATTTATGGCAGTACTGTGTGATTTAACAAGAGATTGTGTAGAAGAAATGGAGTAGCTCAGGTTAGGAAATAAAAGACCAAGTGTATATTCTAACATGGGAAAGAGTTAAAGAGCAAGAATACAGAAAGGAAATGTAGTTGGTAGAGACCTGACCACCTGGTGCCAAATAAGAGAATGGAAACTTATCCTTTGGGGGATAATATCTGTCATTGAACCTGACTTAGCCTAATTAATAATCATTGCCACAGGGCACAAATTCATTTCTAAGATGCCAACCATCCTGTATTACAGTGCACTGTTACATTGCTAAAAACACATTTGTTCAATCCAATGAGGCATGGTAAACCATAAGCAAGGGGAAATACAAAAGGAGGAGAAACCTATTTGCAGTAAAAACCAAATATTCAGCCCAGGAAAGAGATGCTGAATAAAGTCGAGTGCTAGCTCCATCACTGGAAGCAGCTATGGACTGTAGTAGGATAACATGTGTACATGTGTGGCTTAACATCTGCATTGCAGTACCTGTACCAGCTCTAATTTTCAACCATAACCCATGATGTTAGTAAAGGCTTGAGGTTTATTCAAGAGATTAGATTGTTTCCTATTTTACCAAAAAGGAATCTTTGGGAAATATTTAGGTAAAAGGTAACCAATCCACCAGTCTCTAAGTGTTGAATTCCCATGTCATAAGTTAATTTTTTTTTTTTTTTTTATTGAGCAAGCTCTCTGTGCCAGGAACTGTGAGTGTTAAGTGTCAGATCATACCATAGGTGGGAAGACAAGGTAAACATTGGCCACAGGGCAAAAATAGTGAAGAGAAAATGCCAAGACACATGTTAGAGAAAGTCCTTGCCAGGGAGTTAGTTATAAGGTGAGGAAGGGACCCCTCTGGGACAAACTCAATAGGGAAGACTTAGAACATGTTCTATATATACAAACAAAAGTATAGAAGGTGGGGAGAATGGCAGAAGATACCCAAGTGAGCTTTGTAAGATGAGAGGATTTACTGTCTTGAATAAGCACAGAGTTTGCTCTGAGAGGTAAGTGAGAGTTTGACTGGAGACATAAGTGAAATCCACATTGCAAAGGATTTTGCATATGAGGCTAAAGAGTGAGGACTTTTTTTTTTACTCTGAGTCTGAGGGACACCAACCAGATCTGAAGTGATGTGTTTCTAGAAGGTTTTTCTTATGTAGGGTGGAATGTAACAAACCTATGTAGAGCTCCAGCATCTATTCTAAAGTTCTTGAAGGAATTAAGACATGATATGATAGGATGTTGAAAGAAAGAAACAGATTTAAAGTAGCAGTGAGGATGACTTCACAGAACTTTTTGAATGTAGTGCAAAGTGAGTGAAAAGAAAGGCCAAGAAGATGCTTGTGAGCTAAGTGAAATTAAGTCAGACACAAAAGGAAAAATGTCTATTCCATTCATATGAGGTTCCTAGAATAGTCAAATTCATAGAGACAAAAGTAGAATAGTGTTTATCAGAAGTTGGGGGAGGAGGGAATGGGGAATTAGTGTTTAATAGATACAGGATTTCGGTTTGGAATGATGGAAAATTTCTGGAGATGGATAATGGTGATGGTTATACCACAATATAAATATACTTAATGCCACTGAATAGGCAAAAAATGGTGAATTTTTTTAAATAGGCAAAATGATGAATTTTGTGTTACGTATATTTTACCACAATAAGAAAAAAAATTCTAAAAAAAAAAAAAAGAGGAAGATCTTGTGGTTTGGGCATAGTGATTATGTGATTGTTGGGCTGAAGGGAGAAACCATGAGGATTAGCTACATTTGGGGGCTTGAATATGGCTTGTTTTAGTCATATTAATTTTAGGATTGGTAAGTTGTGAAGTTCTCAATGGTCAGAGTGGACTTAGAATAATGGCTGTGTTATGATGGAAACCTGTTAAAGTGGTTGCATTTCTAGCCAACTGTCTCCTACACAGCGGAGAGTTGCTAGTTCTGGATGCCTGTCTGAAAGTGAGATATTAATATTCTTCCCTAGACTTGTAAGAAACAGAAGAGAAATAGTTTGAAGGGAGCTTCATTATGCGTTTGAACTCTTTGCTAGGTTCAAATACGGGAGGAAGGAATTAAAGAGGCCATGTCAGGACAAGGAACAGGTATATGTAAGGATTTGTTTTCTTAGAATATTTACTTCAAAATATATTTTTGTGTGTGTATTGTGTATGTGCTGAATTTTAGTGCATGCATTTTAAAGCCCCCTTGGTATGTCATTTCTCCTTTGTAGGTGAGTGGTTGGCTTGTCATTTGAATGAGCTAGGATTGCTCCTCCAAGTGTAGTTAGAAGATTCCTCCAACCTTATTGAGAAGGGAAACACAGATCTACTAAGGGGCTCTTGGAATTAACTTCTGGGTTGATTCAGGAGATTCAGTCTTGGGTTTCCCAATAACTGGATTCTGAATGGCTGGTCGGGTGCTTGGTGGTCATAGAAAGAGATTTCAGGAAAAGAGATGATTGGCAATTTGTGAATTTTTATAATTTTGTTAATGTTTTGAAAAGTATCTCTTCTTTATAGAATATATTATTAGACATTGTGGCAATGAACCACCTTTGTTAATTGCTTTGTGTAAGTTCTTAAAGCACGTTGTTTTTAAATATATATGATTTGCATCACATGCATATTTGAATTTAAGCAATAAATATTTCTAGTCACTAGGAATCCGATGAACATACTATTCTATCCCTGTGAGACACATTCATTTTCAACTAAACTTTTTTTTACTCATCTATACATTTATCTTATTATTTTATTTTTGAATTGTTTTAATTTAAATTCAATTAGCCAACATACAGTACATCATTAGTTTCAGGTATAGTGCTCAATAACTCATCATTTGCATAAAACTCAATTGAATTTTAAATACATTTGGTAAGTTTCTTTATTTTGTTTAATATCTGTATTTTCACAATTTCAAAGTCATTACTTTTATATACAGGGACTTAAAACTTTAAGATTCAAAGGAATTATTTAAAAAAATAAGATCTTCTGATTGTTATTCTACAGCTATAGGCAATATTTAAAACTCTTACCAACCATACATTGCAGATGAATACCTTAAGGCTTTCACTTTAAATAACTTCCGCAATATTAGATAGTTCTAAATGGCAAATTCAAACACTGGCCCCTTACTTGAGCCCAGTGTTTTATCTGGTATGCTTTTTTTCCTTTGATGCAATTAACAATAGAGGAACTTGTAGAGTCATTTACATCTTTGTTGATGTGAAGGAAAGGTGGAAAACAGATGAGTCATGAGCTATAACTGACCCTTAAACATGTTTTTTTGGCTCACACTATTTCATTAAAATTAATTATAAATGTTTAAAATCTACACACATACATAGCAATCTAGAGTTTGAAATTCTCCAAAGGTCAAAATAGCTGACTATACATTTTTGTATGGTGATGTTTGATCGGAACTGAGTGTCTCCATCTCTGGTTTACTGGATTCTCCAGTACTTAACCATCCATGCTACCTGATATATTTTTGTGACCTCTTTGTTCCCATGAAAGCATCTTAATTTATGATCCTTGACATTAATAGTATAGAAATTAAAAATTAAGGAGTACTAGCTAAAGCATGGCCTCAGCATTTAGAAAAGAGGTTAAGACGTTCTTAACCCAAGTTGAACTCTATTCTATTCTCAATGGTAAAATGGACTGATGGCTCTCATGGCTTTGATTACTAGGATCATTTCTCACTGAGAAGAGAATGGGATTAAATGATTCACAGAGCTTTTATTTTATTTTGCTGTATCTTTAGAGCCAAACTGGAAAATTTGCAGGTGCTTTTGGGATGTACTAACAGTTAGTCCAGGAAATTCAGGCCAAAAGCTCATAGTTGGGTTTCATGTAGTTTATCACAGTGGCCTTCCACTAACAGTAATCCATTTAAGTGAGGTCCATGGGCTGTCTACACTGTGCTCCCTGAATGAGTAGATCTATTACAGAGGGCATTTCTGGATAAAAAGAGCAGTGATGCTTTAGGGGCACATCAGGATATGTCTTCCGAAGTCAATAAACAGTAAAGGTCATAGGACCAACTTGTATTCCATGGGGCACTGATCATTTGTGATAAATTAATGTTTCATCTATCACATAGTTTGGTCCAATCCTTTTGAAATCTGGAAATACTTTTTTAAAGAAAGAAGAAAAGGGGAAATGTGGAGGCTGGAAACATACAACTATTTGATTTGTTTAGACACTTTTCTCCCGAAAGGACAGTAAACATGCTCACCTTATTTTATGGCCAGAGTCTTTTTATGTTTGTGCAACTCCATTCTCCAGATCCCCCTTCACACCTAATTCCATCCATCCCATAGGAACCAGGTAGTGCTGCTGGGAATGATGTTGCTGCTTCAAACATGACGATTTGGCCACTGCATTTGTAGCACTGTCAGATGTTTTGCCCTCCAGAGGAGGGGATTATATGGAATCAGGCACCACTCCAACATTTTATCTGTCTTTGCATTTGGAAATATATCTCAGAATTTGGATCTCCATTTGAATGTGGGACAGAAACCTAAGTGAACACTTTCCTTTTACAGTTTCTTTCTGACTGATTAGACTTGCCAGGCTGCATTCTTTTATTTTATGGACTTCTTTGTGCCCCAGAAATTCCCCCAAGAAGCCATAACCTGGAGAAGAAACAATAAAACGAAGCATCACAGTTATGCCTCAAAACAAAAGATTATAGGATTATTTACATACCTTCCATCCAATTATGTTAGCACTGTACATTGTTTTGGAATTGCAAATATATTCTCAGTGTCACCTACATTGCCTGTGCATTTTTTAAAAGATGTTTTCATTTATTTTAGAGAGAGAGAGAGAGATAGAACACGGGGCAGAGGGAGAGGAAGAGGCAGAGAATCTCAAGCAGACGCCACACGCTAAGTGTGGAGCCAGATGTGAGGCTCGATCTCATGACCCTGAGGTCACAACCTAAGTGGAAACCAAGAATCCAGTGGTTAACCGACAGCATCCTCCAAGTGCCTCAGCCTTTGTGTTTTAATTTAAGGGTGATCTGTCCAAACTCTTTCAGAGCTCTGCCAAATGTTAGTCATCCCTTATACCATGACTGGAATTTTCATCGTCTGGTGTAGATAATAATGTCTTGGGTAGCTAGCATCTTTCCTCCGTATTTGGTTCCCACGCAACATAGGGAAAAATGTACCCTTTAGTGTGGCCCGTTGCCCTCCATTTGTAGGTACTTTTAATCTATGAAATAAAAAGATAAATTGTTAGAATCTAGAACTCACAAATAATATATTTTCAGGTTTCATAAAGCTGCTGATGGACCCACACTTTCCCAGTTGCATGCATGTTAACACGGATTATTCCGGGTCTCCAGAATGAGGGCAAGGGAGTATTATGGTGCCACTTCTTGCCTTCCATTTCTCCTTAAAATGGATCTATTACCATATCCTACCATTACATCATCAGATTTCCTCTTGGGCTTGAAGTCCTCTTTGTGAGAACTTTTCAGGGCTTTCTCCTTCATTTGATCTTTTAGTTTACCAGGAATCAGCCAATTATGGCTGGTGGGTCAGATCTGACCAACCACCTTTTTGTAAATAAAATTTTATTGAAACACGGCCGCATTTGTTTATATATTGACAATGGCTGCTTTTGTTCTGCCATGTCAGAGTTGAGTAGACTTGAGTAGACTACAGTGGCAGAATTTTTAGAGGATAAATGTCTCATAAAGCCTAAAATTTACTTTTTGGTCCTTTGCAGAGCAAGTTTGCTAACTGTTGAACTATGCATTCGTTTAAAACACATTTATTGAATGCATAATATTTTATTATGTGCTGGATGCTATAGATCTACCACAAACATAATAATAACATAAACCACAAAACATAATAAATACTCTAAAAGTGAGTTTAGTAGATACTTGATGAGTTTAGAATATGGAACGTGTAACTTCTGGGAGGGCAGGAAGAGGTAGTGTAGAAGAGGGCTTTATGAAGAGGCCATCTTTGAATTTTTGACTTGCAAGACAAAGAGATTATCCAGGGAGCAGATGAGAACTCTAGGCCACATTCTTTCAGAAAGAAAAATGTGAGCAAAGTCACAGATTAAGGAGAAAACAGGACTTCTTTGGGAAATAGCAAATAGTTCAGTTTTGCTGAAGCCAAAAGTGCTAAAGGGCAGTCACTAAAAACCTTGTACTATGGTGGAGTTATTGGAGTTTGTAAACTTGTGTAGTGGAGAACAGAGGGAAGGGCAGTAAGACTAGAAGCTGGTTTATCTTATAAACTTATAGTCCTTATAGGACTTCTCTATATACCACCTTTCTGTTCTCTACCTTCCTATCCTCTTATTTGCTTGGGAAGCTCTTTTCGGAGAAAGCAGCAGAAGAAAAATTTTCATTCAGGTGAAATCACTATCATCTCATTTCAACTTGTTATTTTAGAGGGGTGGTTTTTGGAGGAGGCGGAAGGGTTCTTGGATTGCCTTTGCTCACTCTTTGTTACAAGGAGAGGACATATTCATCTTGCGTTTACCCCAGGATAGACCTGTGCATTGTAGAGAATCCCAACAATTCACCATGATTATTACAAGACAGAAGGAGGCTATTCACTGGAAGTATTAAGTCAAGTGGCGAGACTGCTTACATACATTGCCCGTTTTCTTAGTGTCTGTTGGGTCTATCTGATACTTGAAATAAATTGCTCTTTACATGGCAGTGGGAATTAAGCAAGGAAAATGAAAAGAACAGGTTTCTCTTTGCTGTGTGAAAACAATTCTGACGCTGTTTAATTAAAATACATTATTAATTAGTAGATAACACTAATGGAGATTAACACAGTCAGTCAATTTATTTCCCTTCCACCAGAAACAATGTTTTTAAACTTCTTACTGTGGCATTTATCTTTGTTCAATTTTAAATCCCTCTCATCCCTCTTTGAAGTCTTAAAGAAAAGTGTTGCTATCATACATCAGAGTTCAGAAATATTCTCCAAAATCCCTGATCAATTGGGTTATCCAAAGGGTAACAATAACTAGCATTTACACAGAACTTTTAGCATAGAAAGTGCCTTTAACATGGATTATTTCATTTACCTTAAAAAACTTGTGAGGTAGATGCTATCCTTACATCTCAAAAGCTGGAAATGAAGGTTTTGTGACGTTAACTATTTCCCTCAAGATCTTATATTAAGTAAGTGCAGAGTTCAGAATCAAAATGCTGACTTCAGAGACTGTGTTGTTTAAATTCTCCTAGACAGATTTTTTTTTTCTTTTCTGAGGTAATGTCCAGATGTAACCAGCAATGCAGAGCAATGGCTCCTTGCCATCAGAACCAAAGAGGAAGAATAGGCTTCTCAGATGAAGTGATGTGGACCACCTTTGCTCACTCAGGCAGAAGACTCGCTGTTGAGATTTTACTCCTTTCTGGCTATAGTCAACTTTCACAGGCCAAGTGCAGTCCACAGCAGAGAGCACATAGTTCTAAACCAAGGTCAACATTCAAACTCACGTAATTCTCTTCCCCTCTCTCTTTTTGGATGCTGGGCCCTATCTCTATACCTAGAAGGTCCTGGATCCCCTTGTTTCCTTATCTAAAAGAGCTCTGTAGGCTTGCCTCATCAATTTGACAATTGTAATTAATACAAGTATTATTTTTTGAGCACCTACGATATGTTAAAAACTGCAAAGTGTCCCAGATAGAGAATTATATAAAAGAATAGGTTTATAATAGACTCTTGCTATTCAGAAAATTTTCATCTTGGCTGCCATTTTTGGTCCTTGATTCTTCTGGACAAGACTTTGGTTTTGTAGCACACGTTCCCATGTAATGATGTTCATGATACCCTTGGAAAGAATTGTGCAGGTTTGGTGCTGACAGTTGCCATCAAAACAAGGATTTTCAGATGGTTTATGGGTCAAATGTCTGTAAGAGTCTTAGAAATTACCTTCAAAGTCTAATAAGCATCCTTTGGGTTTGGAGAAGGAGGACAAGATTGTACAGAAGAGCTACAAATGAAAATGGTCTCTCTCTTTCTGTCTTTCCTCTTTGGTCTTTCTGACCTGACTTGCTAGCTCAAGGTGCTTCCAGGTGCTGCTTTATAGACCAATGTTGATCTGTGATCACATTTTCCAAGTTTTGACAAAATAAGGGAAAAGCGTTGATAAATTTTAGAAAATGGTAATAGTGATCAACAACAGTTTGAAAGGAAAAGAATTGCTTGACAAAATAAAGTTTTTCAATTTTTTTGTAGGTTTATTATAACTTTTAGGGCACTTTTCCTGCCCCATTAAATAAAACTGTCTAGGCACCACTGCTCTAGCTTGCCAGGTTTTGGACTTACTGAGTCAGATAGTTGTCTCTGCCCCAGCCAGATGCTAATGGCCATTTTCCAGCCTTGCAAACTTGAGTCTATTACTTTCAGACAGCATAATTATTGTCAGGGATACCATGAACAGCAGCACATGTTGTGGACTATAACTCCAGGTGGTGTCAGGTACCTGATATTCTTAGTCTATATAAATAATGTCCCTGGAATTGCATAGTGCCCAGCTTTCTCAACCTTATGTGGTAGTCTTGACACTATCTGTGGTCATTGTGACCACAATGTGACTTCTGTCTTTCCCCTGATTAGCCGATACTTGCCCTAGGCTCTGCTTGTTCCCCTTTCGTATTTTCTGATGCCTTCTACAGCCACTTGATTCCTATGGCTCATTTGTTCTCCATTAGAAGTTGATCTGAGGCTTTAAGAAGAGAAGATATTGGACTGCAGTTTTAGATGTGATAATCACAGTTTATTTTCTAAGTGTTTAAAGGAGGCAGTGTGAAGTTTGATAAGAACTTGGTCCCAGGATCGCTAACTGTGTGACCTTGGACCAGATACTTAATTTATCTAGTTTTAATTTACTTATATATAGAATGAGATAATAGTATGTATTTTATAATTACTTTTCTTTGGGTAAAGATTAAATGAGGTAATGGATGTAGAGTGTTTGAAACAGGGTCCTGGACGTATTAGCAGAGCATATATTACCTGCTCAAAAAAATAGAAGTTATCTTTTCCCCTTCATTGTTTTTCACCATGCTCTTAAATCTCTGTTATTTTGATACATTAAGGATCGTTGTCTCTTCTTGGTAGATTAACTTTTTTATCATTATGTTGTGTCCTCCTCTATATTTGATAATTTTCTTTTCTCTGAAGTTCACTTTGTCTGATAGTAGTAGAGCCATGCAGCTTTTCTTTCTTTCTTTCTTTTTTTTTTTTTTTTTTGGATTAGTGTTTTCATGGTATGTTTTTTTCCATCTCTTTGCTTCTAATCTGTATTAGTATATTTTAAATGAGTTTGTTGTATAGTTCGGTCATTTAAAGAATCTATTTAAATAATTTCTATTTTACTTGGTGTATTTAAGCCATTTGCATAAATGTAATTTTTGATATGTTGGGATCTAAGTCTGTCACTTTTCTATTAGTTTTGTTCATTCTCTTTGCTTTTTATTTCTCTCTTTCTCTTTTCCTACCTTACCAGGGGGTTGCTTGAATATTTTTTGTGTCACATTTGCCTTATCTGTAGTGCTTTTGCATATATGTTTGTACAGTTTTTGAAAATAGTTTTCTCAGTGGTTGCTCTAGAGATTACCTTACATTTCACTTTAAAGACATACTAATTTATATGCCTGAAGGTCAAGTAGGCATACTCCAGATCTGCTTTATATTCCCCTAACCTCCCATTGGGTTCTGGAGACAAAAGAGTACCCAGTCAGTGATAGTCATAAATCTTCCCCTCAAGTAACTGTGTAAATTATATACTTGAGAGTGCATTTTAAATCATAAAAAAAATGTTGTAAGAAAGTTGGACTTTTTTACCACTACTTTCCATTTATTTCTTTGTTTTTTTAAAATATTAATGGCACTTACTTAGGTCTCCCTAAACGAAATAGACCCGTTTGCCTGATTTTTGAACTTTATATAAATGGAAACATATTTATATTCTTTGGTATCCTGCTTTTCCTTAATATTATAGTTGTAAAATTCATTAATGTGGTTTGAGGTAGATATAAATCAATGGGAAAAACAAATAAAATCCGTTAAAAAATTGGAAAGACTTGAACAGAGACTTCAAAAGAGGGAATTTAAATGGCCCAAATTATATTAAAAATATGCAACCTCATTAGTAATCAGGCACGTGCAAATTAAAATCATTAAAAGATACCACGATACCCCTGCCAGATTGGAAAAGAATTAAGTGTGATGACACTATGTGTTGGTGAGAATGAAGAACAGTAAGAATTTTTAGACACAGCAGGTAGGAGCAAAATTTAGTACAACCATTTTGGAGAACGCTGTGACACAATGCTAGGCAATATAGTAACAATTCCTCTCTTAGCTATGTAATATTGAAGCACTGTGGCACATGTGAATCGGGATTCTTGTAAAGAATATTTATAGCAAGATGATTCACATTTCTCTAAACTGGAAGTAACCAAATAAATCAATGGTAATAGATTCATAAAATGGAGTACTATATGCAGCAACAAAAATGAGCACGGTGACATATTTCAATGAGTCAACTTTGTATTTTTCTTATTCATTTCAGCAGTTTTTGACTATGTCTACTGACATTTTGGGAGTTTCCTTGAACTAACATAATCTATAGAAATGTTTGATTTTGCATGTCGCAGATCTGACAGTTCACCGTATTCATGCTTACTTCTTATTCAAATATAATCTAAATGGTGTGTGGCTTTTTTTCTTTTTCTTTCTTTCTTTTTTTTTTTTTGTCCCAGCACAAAGAACAGAACAAAGTAGAAAAGTGTGGTGTTCTCAACAGGTCAGCCCAGTGTAATCCTAATTGTCAGGGACTATGACCCCTAAGTTTTAAAAAAGGTCATTTGGGAATTCCAGAAAACAAAATTCAGCAGAGATCAAGCTAGCAGAAAGAATTCAACTAGAAGGGAAAATATCATTTGATGTTTACTTTGAGAGTCTATGTCTGGGAACACTTGAAAATAAATGGTTTTTCAAAAAATTGTGATTGTGCATAAAAGCTGGTGAATGGATTTTGCAATTTTAGAATTTTGTCTTGTTTTGTTTTAACCCATGAAGAATTAAGGAGAAATGGGGCAAAGGTAGGGCTCCATCCTGAGCCCTTCAAAGTTCTGGTAGAGCATTAAGCATTCTACAGCTGCCTTAGACTTAGGAGATCTCATTCAAAGCCTATGGAAAGTAACCTGATGTTGTACCACAGCTCACTTTAGCATCAGTCTATAACTGCTCAGACAGCAGTAAGTCTTTTCCGGGATGATTTTATGTAACTAGGCACTGCAGGTCTGGCAAAGCCCTGACGCCATGCCTCCTCAAGTCAATTCTAACCTATCAGCAGTGAGATAGCAATAGCAGACATTTGCTCACCTGCTTTTGATAGCATTTGCTAAGTTTTCCAGGCATACGTGCCAGACTTAAATGGCAGCATACCAGGATTATAGGTACATTGGAGACTCTTAATTATATTTCCAAGGGAGAATTTGGCTTTCCAACCCAAGCCTCCTTTAACATTCAGGTATAAAACCGCTGCACTGCAAAGTGTATCCTAGTGTCTTCTGAAGGGGAGGAAACACAGACTATGAAAGGAAGATTCATAGAAGTTGTCTACTGGGAGATACCCCAAAGACTGTCTGCCTGGTCTCATCCCCTCTGCTTTGGTTGATCCAAGATCCACCCCACAGTCTGCTGTACTGAGGCGTCTGTAGCTAATCTGGCTTCACTTAGTGCTCTCCCTGTGGAGTAGAGAGTTTAACTTCAAAATTTGCTGAGTCTCATCCTGATCCCTGCGGATAAGCCTCTTGCCATCTGGACCAAGGTTCTATAGATCCTGAATGCTTGGCCAATATTGCATTTGTAGCCACTGTGCCCTGGTGAGCTGCTGGGTCTTCAGTTTTCTGTTCTATGAAATGAAGGAATTAGACTAGATAGCTCTTACATCTAGATTGATTAACTTTGGCCTGAGCTTGTCTTTGGACATGATGTCCTTCATCTTTTCCCTTGCCAAGACAAATTCTTGCATTCAGTCTGGAATCTGTTAGCTTAGCAAAATATCCTGAAGAGCAAACTACCCTAATATTCTGCCTAATCTTGGCTAAACATCGTCATTTCCTGAGGATCCAGCAAGCCCTGCACTAGAGTCTCTTCTGAATATTGATTGGCAGAGACAGCTAACATGGACAACAGTTTAAAATGTTATTTTAGGGGTGCCTGGGTGGCTCAGTCATTAAGCGTCTGCCTTCGGCTCAAGTCATGATCCCACCTGGGATCAGGCCTGGCATGGGACTCCCTGCTCAGTGGGAAGCCTGCTTCTTTCTCTCCTACTTCCCCTTCTTGTATCCCCTCTCTCACTGTCTCTCTCTGTGTCAAATAAATAAAATCTTTAAAAATATAAAATAAAATGTTATTTTATAATATTTTTAAGATCAAGAATTCATAAATATAGGCTCATAGGCTCTAGAAATATGTGTGTGTGCGTATATGCATACACATGCATCATTTTCTTTATGAAAAAGAGGGTCCAATGCTTTGATCAGTTTCTTCACTCAGAGACCTGAGAACCTCTGATTTGAGGTGTGAGTTAAGAAAATCATATTATGAGTTATGCATATTAGAAAAGCATACATTTAGCAAATTTTCTAAATGCAGTCAATGCAATATACATTGAGCATATGGACATATATGTTAAACAAGCAACTTCCCACTTCTTTCTTCTGAAACATCAATATCTGAATTTTAATGCAGGACATCACAAGCAGTTATCTCTATGATTGCATTTATTTCGCATCTATATTCCTTCTAACTCTACTCCTTTCCCGTTCCCTGCCTTCCTCATACCTTTCTTTCCCTCCTTCATTGTTTCTTTTGTCTTTTTCCCCCACTTCCCTCACTTTCTTCTCTCTTTTCTCCCTCTCCAGTTTTCTTCTCTATCTCTTTATCATGAAAGAACTTTAGAGTGGAAAGGATACTTTCTTCACCATTGTATTCTCAGCCCCCAGAATAGTTCCTGTCATATGGTAGTTACTAAAAAGAAGATTCACTTAATGAACATATAAATGAAGTATCCAGAACTGATACTGTTCTTATTCTATCAAACATGAGGCAGTCAGGTTGGATCTAGTGAATCGTGGAAGGTGCTCTTTGAGAAGAAGTTCTGGGTCATCTGTGCTTCAGAAAAGTAAGATTTACTAAAAGTGACTTATCTTCTAAATATGAGCAAGTCCCTGGGTTTTGAGGTGGTTGTATTGGTAGCCAGATTCCAAGATGGCCTCTAATGATCCCTGCCTGGTATTCATGCCCATTTGTAGTCTTCTCATTCTCCTGGAGTTGGGCTGTGTGACCAAGAGCACATAGTAGAAATGGTGGTATGTCCCTTCCAAGATTAAGTTATAAAACAGGGGTGTCTGGGTTACTTAGTTGGTTGAATGTCCGTCTCTTGATTTCAACTCAGGTCATGATCTTAGAGTCATGGAATCAAGCCCCACATCAAGCCCCGCATCAAGCTTAGTGTTCAGTAGGAAGTCTGCTTGGGATTCTGTCTCTCCCTCTCCCCACCCACCCAATGTGCATGCACACACTGTCTCCCTAGAGTAATAGATAAATAAATCTTTTCTAAAAAGATTAAGTTGTTAACAAGGCAGCTTCTGCATTGGGGTCTCTCTCTCTTTCTCTTTCTCTGTGTTGGATCACTGCTTGCTCTGGGGAAGTCCATGCCATGAGCAGCTCTGTAGAGACACACATGTCGAGGAACTGATAGGATCCTTCAGACCCAGTCAAGACTTCTCTGATGTAGCCCCAGTTGATCCTGGTTTGCAAACTTGTGAAGGACCCTGAGCCAGAACCATCCAGCTAAGCCCATTCCTAGATTGACCTACAGAAATTGTGAAATTATAAATGTTTGTTGTTCTAAGCTGTTAAGTATGGAGTAGTCTCTTATGTATTAATAGATAACTAATAAACTTGTAGATATGCACCTTTGGGTGGTGGTAGACAGAGTTGATGAGCTGCCATTAGCTAACTAAGAGCATTTACTTTTTGTTTTGCTGATTAATATGTAGGTTGGGGAAGACGCAGATCTGACAGCTAGGTTATGACCTTAAGGAAATAACTTTCTTCTTTGGAATTCCATTTTATCATATCTTAGTGAAGAAATTGACATTCTAGCACTATATAATTTTCCTGCATGAAATTGAACAAGTTCTGTAACTCCTAATAGTGCCAGAGTCAAATAGTTCCTTAAGGAGAACATTTCTTCTCCTCTAATTAACCACAGCCATATTAACTGTCCCACAAACATAGAATCTATTCACTTTAGTCTAAGACATTAAGATCCTCAAGGGCAGGAATGTCATATGTAGTCCTATAGCTCCTCTTCTAGTATAGTAATTGATATATGTGCAATTTAATAATTACATGCTGAAAACCAGAATCTCTGGAAAAGAGGAATATCTTCTTTAATGTGTATTGCATCCATGACACAGACTCTTAATCTTTTTTCCCCCTGATTTTGCTGATATTTTTGACAGGAAGAATCATCCTACTTAGAACAAAAGATAGAGAATAGAGCTGAGAAAAGAAGGGAAATTGGAACTGGGTTGATACGCCCTTTGTGAGTTTGATTTTTTAATTTATTTATGTCTGTATCTGTACCTGAGTCTATGTCTATATATGGAAATCTAGTCTATTTTTAGGTATCTCCATCTATTTATGATAGAATTATTACGATTGTGGGAAATTTTTTTCTAATCCTTATTTGGCAATCTTTGTTATGTGGATATCTGTTCATTTGCTACATTTTAGGACACCTCACCAGAGTGAAGCATCCATCCACTAGTTACAGATAAACAAATAAAAATGAACATCACAAGCAACATCATTTTTTAAAACTTGATAAACCTTATCAATAAATGATATTGTTGTCATAGAATGTGTGCAGCGTGGATGCGTTTTCTGCCAACTATACATTAGACTTTCACAAGGGCAAGGGAAATTGAAACTGTCTTTCTAATGGATCATAAATCTTGGAAATGATTTGAATTCATGGATTAAATGTCAGCTTTGAAAGCATTTGCTGATTTATCTTGGATCTTAAAAGAAAGAACATTTCTATGACAAATCAAATTAGTATATTTTCATATATATCCTGCATTGTAGTTTTCCAGAATAATATTCCTCAAAGAAATCGTATGGTAGGCAGATCATTTTTTTCCTATTAGAATATTATCATCATTATTATTATTATTATTATTAAACTTCTCTCTGCTAATTAGAAAACTCTTGGAGATGAAGAATAGAAAGATAAGTGTTGTATTAGAATGTAGAAATTATGATCGAAAAGAGTGGGTTGCTCAGAAATACCAAATTGAATCATTTAGTAAGTGGTTAACTGTATCAGTGCGACTGGGGTAAAATCCGAGTTCCTATATAATTTCCTTCATACTCCTCCCCACTATTTACTACTCCTGAGAAGGAAATTGCGACTGTTTTCCTGACTTGGGATAACTTTGGCAGATTTAACACGTCTCTCCTTGCCTAAATTCAAATTAAAAGCATTCTGTGGAGACAAGCAGCTGAAGTAGAGGGGGTTGGGAGATGGGGTGCCTGGGTGATGGACATTGGGGAGGGTATGTGCTATGGTGAGCGCTATGAGTTGTGTAAGACCGATGAATCACAGACCTGTATCCCTGAAGCAAATAATACATTATATGTTAGTAAAAGAAAATAATACCCTCCCCCCCCAAAAAAACAAGCAGGTTTCCTTTTGGTCCAGAGACCTGCTCCAGGCACTGCGTTCCATCTTTTAGTCAGAAATCTTTAAGTCTCTCTGAGTCCCTAGCTGCTTTTCTGTTGCTTCACAGATTCCGTCTCTTCCCTGAGTCTCCGCAGACTGACAACACTGTCAAGTGTGCTCCCTCAGCTTTCTTTTTCCCAAGGATTTCCTCAGATTTCACCCTCCTTGACGCCCACCTTGTAGCCTGAGGAAACATGACGCCGTGTCCATTCCTGGCCCCCAGACACTTTTGTCTGAGCCACAGCCCACTTCTCCTATCTCAGGCCAAAATGAGAGGACAGATGGAGCTGTCGGGGTTTGTTCGATGGCCTGATGACCATGTGCCATTTTCAGGAAGACTTGGGGCATGATACATATTTCCTCTTGTAGTTGAAATTTTAGTGGCAGTTCAAGTCTTTGTGATTACATATTGTCGGGTTGTTAGTTTTTATAGCATGGTCTTAGGCTCATGAAGTTAGATGCTCTGTAGGGTTTTAAAGCAAAGAGGTGGGTTGCGTCTAAAATTGGTTGTAAAATACCACGTTGAACTGTGTGATACTTGGCCCTTTGTTCAGACTTTCGTGGCTTATAGGGGAATAATAAGCTGTCTGTTCTTCAGTAGAATTCTCCAGCTCTGATGCTCCCAGAGAGAGTGGTTTCTGTTACTTTTTCAGTAACACTGTCTTAATTTGTCCAGTGCATTTTGATCCCTTGTTTTTATATTTCTACCTGTCTCCATATACAGGGGCATGACATTGATCTACATTTTCATCAATCCAGAATGGCATAGCTAGGTCAGGCTTATAATTGTCGGCTCTCATCTTTTCAGTGGGGGTGGGAGAGGATTGGGTTATATAGATAGACTTTACCATCCTTGATTCCTGAGTTCATTCCCTGATGTTTAGAAAATGGTGTGCATCATCTCATTGGCTCATTTGAAGATTAGACCATCATGACTAAATTTCCTTGTGTGCCTACATTGTTACAATATCTGTTATTTGATATTTTTTCAAGATTCTTTATTGACTAGCATTTATCCTCCACTGTGGTACAAAACTGATTTTCAAATCAAATTTCTTGCATCTGGCTTTTCTTTCCCACTATCTCTCTACCTCCATCACTACTGCTTTCATTCATTCAAGACTACTTTTTGAGCACCTACTCTTCCCCAGGCACTGTTCTAGGTTCTGAGATTACAGTAGTTAGCAAAATGGATGACTTCACCTGCCATCACGGATCTCACATTTCAGTGGCATCCATGACTCCTCAAGCCCCTTCATTGTAACACCTGCTTCTGCTTTCTCTTTTCTGTCTTGCTCCCCGTGTTTCAATCTTGTGAGATTCTCTTTCATTGACCTGGCTTCCACAGAGTAATTAAGTTCAGGTTCCTGTATCTGTCACCAGAGTGCAGAAGACATATTCCTGGTGTCTCATTTTCTTGATGGAAACATAATAATATGAAGATGACAGCGAGGGTCTTTAGTATTATTAGTACTTTCCTTAACTACATTATGGGTTAAAATTTTTATGTGGGATGCCCGGGGGCCCTAAGCACTATTTATTACAAAGGTACCTCTGGTTTCCGATCAGAAATTTAACAAGCAGTTTGTTGGAACCCAAGGTTGTCAGCTGGAAGTTTCTTGTGCAATGATTCCAGTTTATGATGACCTCAAAGCTCTTTAAGATGCAGGAATGGCCTCTGAATTAACCAAGAACGATTACCTTTTCTTTAATCTATTTTAGATTTATTTTTCCATATTCTATTTCTTTGAATAGTAGTAATCTACTGTACAGGGTAGATATAATAACTCAATTGATCTCTCCACTCCCTAATAAAACCTCTATCATTTGGCCAGATGAGATAACAAAAAGTTTACTATACTCAAGAGCCTCCTTTGGTAAAATAGAAACCTATGATTCTAGGTTATCTTTGAAGCCTGGGAAAAGTAACAGAGATGAATTGTTTCATCTCTCTGACCGAACAGCCTCTCAAGAAGAAAACACTTTTTGAAAAATGAGATAAAATGGTGTCTGGTGAGTCATGATTTCAGGTTAGTGTAAGCCCAAAGCACCCAGGAGGGTCTACTTTGTGTGTCTCAATTAGCAGTACCTATTCATGGGACTCCTTTAGTTCCCTGAGTGTGCCCCAATTATCTGTTACCTAATCTATCCCGTGGCCTTGTGGGGCCACACGGAGATGAAAGAGGGTATGGGAGTTATGCAGGAGGTACAGCCAGCCTAAGAGAAGCACCCTGGACATTATGGAAAGCTCCTACCTCCTGAGCTCAAAGCCACACATGTTTTCCCTCTGGCTCCCCATTTCTTTCTGTGCTTAGATCATGGGAATGTGTGCAGAGAATATTCTTTAGGGGATCACGGACTGGATGAATGAATACAGGTTGAACTTCAGGAGCTTCTTTGTATTTGCTAAGCTTTTCTTGGCAAAGGCTCTGAAGAGGGAGGGGCTAGAAGCCCTTCCACTTAGATTATTGCTTGTTGTATTTCAATGCAGGTGGCAGTAGGGTATAATCTGAAACAGAATTTCGTATCTTCCATCAGGGGGTCTTGGCGTTAGGTTAGGACTATAGGAGCTGTGTTTCTCGTGCAGAAGCATTAGATCTGGAGTCGGGTTCTGAGCAATTTCATTACTAAAAATTTACCTAAAGAAATAATGCTGATGAAAGTTAATACTTACCTGAGGAAATAAATCTGTGGAAAGACTGTCAGAGGCAGAAATAGAATGCAATGATGAGGTGTTTGCTCAGGCTTGAACCAGAATGTCCAAGTTCAAATCCTAGGTCTGCTATTTACTGGATATGTGACCTTGAGCAAATTATTTAACTTATTTTTGTCAGAGTTTCCTCAGTTTCTAAAGGGAGAATTGCCATTGTACCTGTTTTGTAGAACTGTTGTAAACACTAAATTAGTTAAGAGTTATAGATTGATTAGTTATTCTGTTATTATTATTATTAGGTGGTTTATCACAGCATTGTTTATAATAATGAATAATTGGAATGATATAAATATCCATTGGTAAAAAACTAATTTAAAGAAACCATTATGGTTCAATAAACTCTGAAACTATACAGCCATTAAAGATGATGTTTCAGAAGACTCACTAATGACATGGGAAGATATTACTCAATGTTAAAAACAAGTTACAAATATCATGCATGGGGCATTTCCCTCCAGTAAGTATATTGCATGGATATATACAGAGAAAGAGGATAGGAATTCACACACACTGTCAGCCGTAGGGTCACAGATGGTTTTCCTTTTTGCCCTTAGCTGTATATTCTATCATGAACAAGTGTTACCTTTGCAATCAGAGAAAAGCATGTGTGTTTTGTTAAAGCAACAACAGTTTGGTTTCAGAAATTTAATCATTCTGTTTATAAAAGGGCAGTCAAAGCAATACCCACATCAAAGGACTGTTGCCATTAGGTTTTTAGCACATGACCTCTTCCTCACCCTAGCCTGTCCAGACCACATGACAGAATCGACTCAATAGTCCTATTTTCTAGTGCATCCGCCTGACTATTTGCTTCATACCGTTTATGGCCCTCTGAAATTAGCTTGATTATTTATTTGTAGTTTTTCTTCTTTTCACCTTTTCTCTCTGGAATGAAAAATCTCTATCTGGGGATGTTGCTGGTTTTCTTCGCAGCTGAGGTGCTTAGAATGTTGCCTGGCATCTCAGGTATTCAGGAAATAATTGTTGAATGAATAACGACTGTCGATACAGTTTGCAAAGTGCTCCAGAAAATGTTGACTATTATTAGAGGCAGAGATGTAATTTCACTCCAAATGCCTGAAAAGTAAACTAAGTCAAAAGACTTGTCTCCAGTCAATAAACATGTAAAATGTCATATCAAGAACTAGCACTTCGATGGGTTTACTAAATGCCTGGTCTCGGTGTTCAGGTTTAATTAAAAGAGCTATCTAGCTAACTAGTTACCTTGTTGTCTTGTTTAATTTTCAAGCAATACTGTGAGGCTCATTACTTCCTTGTTTCACAAATTATTCTGGGATTTTGCAGATGAGGTAAATAAGGCCTAGAGGTTAAATAATTGCTTTAAGTTCACACAACTAATAGGGCACAAACATGGGGATTGACACCAAGAGTCTGCTTCTGCTTCTCCAGTCTGTGCTTATAACCTCTCCACTATGAAACTGACGCTAAGGAATCTGAAAATTACCTGTAAAAGGAATTGTGCATACATTTGTGTATGTAGAACAGATACTCAAGTGATTAGTGCTTAGATTAGAATTCAGTGTTAGGTAGACTTATTCAATCATATCAAAAGAGAAACAGGAATTGCACAAATCCAAAATCTGAGAAACTAAAAAATTAACAAAGCATATAATTCTCTAGTATTTTATGCTTAAAAGCAATTTTCACATTCATTATCTCCTATCAGTTAACCCCAAATATCTTGAATCTGAAGCTAATCCTGGCAGTATTTTATGTTCAAAGGTTAATAGCCTAACTACATAAAAGAAACTTAAAAATCAATAGAAACATTATGACATCAATATATTAATATTATTATATAATTTATGTTACTACATAAATATATTAATACTTTAAATAGAAAAATAAACTGGGCATAAAAATTCAAAACAAAAAATAAATGCAAATGACTTAAGTACATGAAGAAGTATTACATATTTGATGAGTCAAAAAATTAAAGCAAATTAGTACAACACTGCAATGCCATTTTTTGTCAAACAAATTGGTAAGCATTATAAAAGGTATGAATCTTCAGGTTGACAAGGAGTAAGGAAATGGTATTCTCGTAAATGTGTAGTACTATGAATTAGGATACCCTTTATAGCAACTAATTTGTTTGTTATTTTAAGAATCCTAAAACATCTATCTTTTGCTTCCTTAGTTCTTCTAGGAAATAATCAGAGATGCGGAAAGTATTTCTGCTCATTCTAGTGTTATTTATAATCATAAAAAAGAGAATTTTCAACCTATAAAATAATAGAAAAATGATTAAATAAATAAATGTATACATTTTAAGGATATTTTTAGTCTACTAGACTGGTGATCATGAATAAATGTGGTATGGAGAAAAATGTAGGGTCCTAAATACTAAAATCATATTAAAATGCATATGTATGCCTGAAAAAAAGTCTGCATCGATTTTTGGCAAAGTGACCATCTTAGTTTTTCTGAATATGAGATTGAATACTTTTATTTTTCTTCTTTACTTCTTCTCAATTTCCTATAGTTTTTTGTAAATTTTTTAATTTTTTATTAATACATAATGTATTTTTAGCCCCAGGGGTACAGGTCTGTGAGTCACCAGGTTTACACTTCACAGCACTCACCATAGCACATACCCTCCCCAAAGTCCATAACCTCACCACCCTCTCCCTACCCCCCTTCCCCCCGGCAACCCTCAGTTTGTTTTGTGAGATTAGGAGGGTCTTATGGTTTGTTTCCCTCCTGATCCCATCTTGAACAAAAATCAGGAAAAAAAAACAAAAACAAAAGAACTACAAGCATTCCTAGAAATAAACAGCTCCAGAAGAGAGTGTAAACTGATTTGCTTCATCACAAAGACTGTGTTGAAAGTATCACGGTGTCAAACAGTGGAACTTTTGCAGATAGAAATCTACAGTGGAAGTTTTGCAGATAGAAATCTGAGGACATCAGACCTTGAGATGCCCTTCTATTAAAACGTAATTTCAATTAAAACTTAATTCAGGCCTTAAAAATGGCAGTTAAATTCAAGTCTTCCAAATGAACTCTGAATTCTGTGTGTTTCAGGAGAAGTAAATGTCCATGAACAACAACAACAAAATAAAGTCCTTCTGGCATCTGCAGAGAGTTTTATCCTGCAGTCTTGTTAGATACCAGATAGCCCCTGTATTGGAGGGAAAAATGCTTTCCAGGCTATTATTAAATCTTTTTTCTGCCTCATTGCCTTTCTTTTTGAAGCTTCATTGCTTTTATGCTGATAGTTTTAACCAGTATTGTTACCTCCTTTCTGCCAAAAATGAATGTCCCATTTATACGTGGTTTTATCCTACGGCCTGCCATTCTTCTTAACTGTGCAGCTCACACGTGCTAGCACACGGCAGCCCAAACGCCTACACAGGTTTCCGCCCATCACCTCTTTCTTTCTGCTCTCTGAGTGTGGACTGCCCAGTCCTGCTTCCAAGGTACTGGGTTTTGATTTTCTGTTTTTCCCTTTTAAATCATTTGTGTTCATCCCTTCTTTTACTAGTTATTAGTATGCTGAAAACAATTTGGTGGTCAGGGTAGGGAGAACACAATCTCAATTTTCTCCATTATCCCATCTGTTAGGGTAGGTTAGGTTATACTGTGATAACGAACACCCACCAAATCTCAGTGGCTTGAAACAGCAAAGCTTCATTCTCACTGATGTCTCATGTCTCTTTTAGACTAGCAAAGGCTTCTGCTTACACCATCTTTAACCCCAGGTTCAGAGTAATAGAGCAGCCACCATCTGGGGTATTGTGGCTTGCTCTCGCAGTAGGAATAAAGTCCCGGATTATTTCACACAGCAGCTAAATGCTCTCACCTTGAAGTGACACTCACTCCCCACTTCTGCTCACACCTTATTGAACAGAACTAGTCCTATGTCTCCAACCCACCACTGGGGAGTACGCCAGGAAGAACCCAGCAGATAAGTAGCAGGGGTTCACGGGGAAGCAAAACCAATAACTACTATAATTCTCCGAAAAGAAATATTTTGGGGGCTTTGCTTTTGGTGGTTCTCGAGAGCCAGTTGTCCCTATTTAAATAAGCCTGTGCATATCAGTTTAACTAACCCAATATGTCTGATCATCCTCTGGGTGTCAGATACTGTGCTAGGTATGGGAGATGCACAAAGGAACATTTTGGGGGTCTCAGCTTCAAGGAGCAACCAGCCTAGCAGGGAAGAGGAAGCTAAGTAGTTATAAACTCATATATGTCAAGTGCTCTAAGAGATAAGAACCAGATGGTGTGGAAGCACGAAGTGCTGTGGAGCCCATATGTACCCCATTCAGTCAGGCATTATTATCAATCAAAAGATGGATACATCAGTGGACAAAACCCTTCGCCCACCACATTTGCGTTGTGCCCACCACATTCGCGTCGCTCCCACCATCCTACAAATGTTGCACACACATCTACAGGTCACCTGCAGATCAACTGGCATCCCCTTGAGAAGTAGGTAAGTGTGGCTCAAACCACAATTCCACGTCTAGTGGAAAGCCAAACCCCACTATGCGATTGCTGTGATTTTCCTAGAGGCCTGTATTCTTCTCGTCGTCTTTCTGTGGGTTTCTCTTTCCCACAATGTTCACCCCCAAACACCATCTAGATCCCATCGGATTTCCACAAAAGGAACAACTCACAGCAAATCTTGTTTGGCATAATAGGCTTCACAGAAGATTTGGTGGGAAGAATAGGGGAGAAGGAAGGGGACTGTATGTTGCAGCAACACGAGGAACTTCAGATAGAATGCTAAATCAATCTGGAAAGGCCCAGAAACCAATACACCAGAGAACCACTAGGAGATTTTCACCCCACGTGATCTCTGCTTCTCCCCATCTTGGGTTCTTTTTAAAATTTTTTCTCCTTTCTCTTCTTTCTTATTTCTTTATATTAATTAGGATAGGCTAGATTATGCTGTGGTAACAAGCAATTCCCTGAATCTCACTGAACCAAAACAATGAAGAGTTATTTCTTGCTCATGCTAGAGATCTACTGCAGATCACTGGGGGCTCAGTTTCCAACCAGATATCTCAGGAGCAAACCAAATTTTTCTACCTACATGGTATAATTTAGTGCTTGTCTTTTGATGCCTGGGGTTTAATAAACCTTGATCTTTATGGATTTACTTGATTCTGACTCTAATCTCATAGTATTTTTCCAACCAAAGAGAGTTAATCTCTGAGAGAACCTCTTCTTACATAAAATATTTTTTTCTTGTAGCAACTATCAATTTACAATATATACATACTTATTAATAGACTAATACAGTTCTCTCCTCTAGAAGTCTGGGAGGGAGATTTAAACTCTTCTAGCAAGTTTAGCAGGTTAGATCATGAAATATGCAGAGAGGGGCGCCTGGGTGGCTCAGTGGGTTAAAGCCTCTATCTTCAGCTTGAGTCATGATCCCAGGGTCCTGGGATCAAGCCCCACTCGGGCTCTCTGCTCAATGGGGAGACTGCTTCCCTTCCTCTCTCTCTGCCTGCCTCTCTGCCTACTTGTGATCTCTGTCTGTCAAATAAATAAATAAAATCTTAAAAAAAAAAAAGAAAGAAATATGCAGACAGATCCATTCAAGTATATGTCTTCTCAAGTATAAGGCCTTTTCTCTTGGAATGCCCTTCAACTTTATTGTTAATGAACTTTATTTTGGTAATAATTTCACAATATATACATATGTCAAATCATCACTTTGTACCCATTAAACTTACACAATGTTGTTTGTCAATTATAACTCAATAAGGTTGGAAAAACCTTGATTGTTCCTGTGATAGGCTGTTTCTTATCATTGAATTCAGCCTCAACTCAAACTTTCCTTGAATAGAGGAGATTTTCCTGACTCCTATGTCTGGAAAAAAACAACAACAACAACAACAACAAAAAAACCCACCAAACCCCAAAACCTCTTCCCTATACATATAATATTTCTATATTATTTTCATTAAGGCACTTCTTTCCTTTTTTAAAAAGTTTTTATTTAAATTCCAGTTAACATATGGTGTAATATTAGTTTCAGATGCACAATGTAGTGATTCAACACTTCCATGCATTACCCAGTGCTCATCACAATAAGTGCACTGCTAAATCCCTGTCACCTTTTTAAACCATTTCCCCCCTCAACAGCCCCACCTCCTCTGGTAACCATCAGTTTTTGGCTCTATAGTTAAGAGTCTATTTCTTGGTTTTCTTCTCTCTTTCTTTTTTCTACCTTTACTCATTTTTTAAAAATTTCTTAAATTCCACATGTAAGTGAAACCTTACAGTATTAGTCTTTCTCTGATTGATGTATTTCACTTAGTATAATACTCTCTAGCTCCATTCATGTCATTGCAAATGACAAGATTTCATTCTTTTTGGTGGCTGAATAATATTCCTTTGCACATCTTTTTTATTCATTCATCAATTGATGGGCGCTTGGGCTGTTTCCATAATTTGGCTATTGTAGATAATGTTACTATAAACATTGGGGTGCATGTATCCCTTTGAATTTATTTATATCTGAAATTGTCTTGTTTATTCATGTTTCACATATTAACTCTTTGTTTTTCCTACTAACATAAACTCCATGAGGATAAGAATCTTGTTTTACATACTCCTGTATCCTTAGCACTTTGAACAGTTCCTGGCACATAGTAAGCACACAATAAAATTTGTTGCATAAATTGGTGAGTTTGTAGACTCCTCTTGATAGCCTTCCCATCAAATGCTTGTGTCATGTCCTGTTGTTGCTTTTTTAAAATATAGGATTTTCTGAGTTTAGGTATCTGTGTGAATTTACAAGAAACATTAAAATGCTTAGACGACAGATTATAATCTGTGAGGGCTAAGCTACTCCATTCACTTCACAAAACCAAATCCCCAAAGTAAAGAAATCAGAGCAAAAATCTTTAAGAGAATTTTATACAAGACCAGCTTTAAGACAAATCTCTTCATCATGCCTTTGAGCTAGACTGTCTGCACTAGACTTATCCCTTCCTTCCCTTCTACCTTCCATTCTTTCTTTGTTGTCTTCATTTATTTCTCTCTGTGTATCTTCCTGTCTTTCTTCCTTCCTCTATCCTTTCCTCTTTCTCCCTTCTTTATCTACTTATCTATCATCTGTCTCTTCTGAAACCAAGTAATTTTTTTTAATCTAGGGAGAAAGAATTGGCTCCTTGTCATTACTAGAAAATTGATTCAAGGGAAGAACTATGATGTCGAAGATACCCTGTTGGACTGGGACCTGGAGGCAAATCACTCTCGGGGCCTCAATTTCCTCTTCTACCAAAGGATGAAAGGCCTTCAAGGTCTTCTTTCTTTATAAATCTGTAAGTCTGTGATTACTGTAAGTCTGTGATTACACAGACTTACAATGATTAATTGTAAATGATTAATTTTTAGATTTATGACTTCAGTATTTTAAAATATTTCACCTATATATAGTTCCAGTAGGATGCTGTTTGTGTTTTCTTTCTAAAATATGTAGACAATGACACAATGACACACCAATACAGAGTCTGCAAGACCCACATGGAATCAGTCTTTGTACAGCGTAATCTCCCCTCTAGAATCTTTCTACTCAGGAAAAACAGATGCAGGCCTTATTCTCACTGTCTGCAGATTTTGAGCCTGCAAGCTTTTCAGTGAGGTGGTGTGAGAAAGTCATTGATGGCTTAGAATAACCAAAAAGCTGTTTTTTGAAAAAGACTTTCCTAGTTATGTGAAATAGTCTTAGCAACAGAGATGATTTTGGTCATGGGAAAAATAAAATACAATGAAATTGCCATTGAGAACCATTCCACAGCAAACAGGGTGAATATAAGTGGGCTACTGTTTTGAAAGTAAAACACTTTTACTAAAAATCCCAACACCAGTCAGATATGCTTTCATGTGCATGAAAGGAGGAGCAGGGCAAATAGAGAGATGGAAGAACAAGCAAGTCAACAGCAGCGTTAATGTGGAAACAAATAAATTTCTGGCAGTTATGTAAGAAAGATGATCATTTTTCCTGGTAGGAACAAGTAAAGAGAATTCAATGTTATCAGAATGTTTTACAAAGGAAAACTCTCTTTTGGTTTTTAATATTTGTATCTTTATGTCTAAACTTGGAGCCCATGACTTGGTAACAATGGAAATGAAATGTCCTCTGTCAGGTAATTTGGATCCCCATGGACTGGACCATATTCCCCAGGGGGAGATTATACAGCTCTGCCTTCCTCCTGACACTCCCACCATCTCTCTAACCCAGCCAGTTTCTAGTCCTGCAGCAATATATGTTTTCCTGATAAACCTCCAAATTAAAATTACCCTACCTCAGGATAAAAGTGCACATGTGTTTTAAGAACAGAGTTAAAAAAAAAATCTCGAAAAGCATATTTTGAAATGCTGGTAGGAAAATTTAAAACTAAAGGATAATATTATTTACCTAGAATAACTTTGAGATTGCCCAGAAAATCTTCAACATAAGCTTTCTTTTTTTTTGAGGCAAAGTATTGTACAAATCATTTTTATGTTATAAAAAAATTTTATACAGTTAGAGTGATTTTTTCCTACTACTTTTTCAGCTAGAAAACAATGTAACAACAAAAAAAAGAAATAAATTTGTATACATATTTTTAGAAAAATACATATTATGTCTATATTGCAATGCCTTATAATCATTTTTAGATTATAAATTTGTTTCATTTTAATTGCTATAATATAAAATTTTATGTATTTAACAGTTTATGCCTCCCCAAAGAATGGAGGAAGGGAATCTCAGGGATCTGTTAAACTGTTTCATATAAATGAAGTATAAGATCTATCTTCATCTAAAGCAATTTTATTTTTTAAATTTAAATTTTTTTTTTTTTTTTTTTTTTTTTTTAGAAGAGGGAGCGGGAAGGGTCAGAGGGAGAGGGAGAGAGAGAATCTTAAGCAGGCTCCATGCCTAGCATTGAGTTCAATGCAGGGCTTGATCTCAAAATCCTGAGATTATGACCTGAGCCTAAATAGAGAATGGGCCACTTAACCAACTGAACCATCCAGGTACCCCCATCTAATGTAATTAAAAAAACCCATTATATTTGTGTCTGTAAAATTTTTCTGATATCACAAATATTTTTACAATGTAAATATCCCAAGTTTTTCATTAGCCATAAGGGAGATTCAAATCAAAACCACATTGAGATACCACCTTACACCAGTTAGAATGGCCAAAATCAACAAGACAGGAAACAACATGTGTTGGAGAGGATCTGGAGAAAGGGGAACCCTCTTACACTGTTGGTGGGAATGCAAGTTGGTGCAGTCACTTTGGAAAACAGTGTGGAGATTCCTTAAGAAATTGAAAATAGAGCTACCCTATGACCCTGCAATTGCGCTACTGGGTATTTACCCCAAAGATACAGATGTAGTGAAAAGAAGGGCCATCTGTACCCCAATGTTCATAACAGCAATGGCCACAATCACCAAACTGTGGAAAGAGCCAAGACGCTCTTCAACAGACGAATGGATAAAGAAGATGTGGTCCATATATACAATGGAGTATTATGCCTCCATCAGAAAGGATGAATACCCAACTTTTGTATCAACATGGATGGGACTGGAAGAGATTATGCTGAGTGAAATAAGTCAAGCAGAGAGAGTCAATTATCATATGGTTTCACTTACTTGTGGAGCATAAGGAATAACACAGAGGACATTGGGAGAAGGAGAGAAGTGAATTGGGGGAAGTCAGAGGGGAAGACGAACCATGAGAGACTGTGGACTCTGAGAAACAAACTGAGGGTTTTGGAAGGGAGGGCAGTGGGGGGGGGTTGGGTGAACCTGGTGGTGGATATTAAGGAGGACACGTATTGCATGGACTACTGGGTGTGGTGCATAAACAATGACTCTTGGAACACTGAAAAAAAATAAAATTAAATTAAAAAATAAAATAACATGTAATTTTACTTATTTGTTGTTGGTATAAATGAGTGCTTCTGATGGCCAAAATTGTGTGTATGCCTGTGTGTTTATGTGTATATATGTGTGTGAAGTTTTCATTTGTGGTAGTTTTAAAACATAGTTGTAAATTCTTTGACACTCCTGCCATTGAGAGGTAGTGGCTCGACAGGCCGAACGCCTTAACTAATAGAGTAACCTGGAAGTAAAGTCCTGTGATTTCTAAGGCTAGATAATAATAAGCCTTGCAGCTTCTCCTTGTTTGCTGGAACACTTAGAGCTCTGAGATGCCATCTAAGAACCACAACTACCCCAGATCTCCACATGCTGAAGAAGCCCAAGCAACATGGAACGTGTACTCTCAGGCTAACACCGTTGTTGGCTGAATCCTGCCTTCTGTACATCTCTTGCTCAGGCACCAGATGTGTGTGTAAAGAAGCCTACCTATTATTTTAGCTCCGAGTCATTCTTGTCATTCTCAGCCAGTGAACTCTTCCCAGGGGAGGCATCAGATGATGTGGAGCAGAGACAAGTCATCCATGCTGTGCCCTAGCCTAAATTCTTGCACGACAAAATTTGTGAGTATAATGAAATGATTGCTATTTTATGCCACTAGGTTTGGGTTGGTTCTTGATGCATCAAAATTTACTGTAATTTTTCTCATGCTGTGTACTTCCTCATTCTTTCATTATAGCATGTACTTCTAAAATTCTCAGACCAGCAAGCAAATTAAACACATACTCCAATTTGAAATAGCAGAGTGCTGCTAATTATGCAATATAAGCCATCTCCAAATCTACTTTCCCCTGTAGGTTTCTTAAAATATGTATTCCTAATATATCCAAGGTATAAAAAAATTTCATTAAAAATGTTAGTATCTCTCTAAATGTTTACATTAGGGATTTAGAAGAGCATGTTAGATACATGGATAAGTGGACAGTGGATGGAAAAGAATGTTCAAATTCAGTGGCACGTATTTGTGAAATGGTATAAAAATACAAAGTAACTGCTTGGGCTCATCATCAGTTCCATCCTCACACTTATATTGACTTTTGTGATAATCACATCCATTATTTTATGAACTTAGCCTTCAAGATAGAATAATGAATGGATCATTGACTGAACTGGTCAATAGGCTATTATAATTTCCCTTAATACAGCAATATTGAAGAATCCCAGTTTGTTTTGAAAGCTTACAGTTGCTGAATAACCATGAAAAATGATATGTATAATAATGAAGACACTGAGGAAATCAAAAAATTGGACTGAAAAGATAGTAAAAGGTCATGAAACCAGAAAACTATTTTTGAGGTTAAGTTATTTCAGAATTTGGCTAACTTTGTGCTACATATTTTTGAGGTATGAATTAGATTTTTAATTCAGCCAACCTTTATTTCATGTTTAATGTATGCCAGATAGATTGGATGTTTTCTCTCATATTATTTAACCTTTGCAGACTTGGATACTTGTAATCCCTCTTACCAGAAATCACTTGAATTGGGAAGATATATGTATTTTTAGAGAGAGGAAGAGAGAGAGTGAGTCAGGGGAAGGGCAGAGGGAGAGGGTGAAGGAGAATCTCAAGCGGACTCCATGCTTAGCACAGAGCCCAATGCGGGGCTCAACCTCATGACCCTGATCATGACCTAGCTGTAGTCCAGAGTCAGATGCTTAACTGACTGAGCCACCCAGGAGCCCCCTATTGGGAAGATACTTTTAAACAAATGAAGTGAGAAGGATGTAGTATATCTTGACAAAATCATGATGTGTAAGACAAGGGTCTGAAAACTGTGTCCCACTCATTTGTACATTTTTCTAAATAGTATATTGTAACACAGTTAATCTGTTTACACATTGTCTTGCTTTCTGTTGCAACAGTAGAGCTGAACAGCAACAACACAGGATGTATAGCCCTACAAAGTCCAAAGTATTTGCCACCTGGCCTTTATGTTGACCCCTGATTTAAGGGTTTACTAAACCTACTTTTTAAATTTCACTCAAATTTTCAAGAAGTCAGAGAAGAATCTTCCTTTTTTTTTAGTTTTTAGGTTTTTTTTTTTTTTTTTTTTTTTTTTAGTTTATTTGACAGACAGAGATCACAAGTAGGCAGAGAGGTAGGTGGTGGCAGTAGGGGGTGGGGAAGCAGGCTCCCCGCCAAGCAGAGATCCCGATGTGGGCCTTCATCCCAGGACCCTCAGATCATGACTAGAGCTGAAGGCAGAGGCTTTAACCCACTGATCCACCCAGGTGCCCTGAGCAGCATCTTCTTAAAGAGTGTCATTTCACAAGTTGAGTGGCTCAAGTCATTTGTAAAGGATATTAATACCTTTCATCTAGAAAGTGTTGCTTAAAACTTGTCATTGACTAGGTATTATCAACGCAGTTAAGCAAATTAGTATGTCATACTTGAAACAAATCAGGAAAAACCTGGAAAGAAAAGAAACTGTGGGATTATGAAATGGTTAATTTGCACTTTCTCCTCTCTGGGAGAACATCTTTGGTTTTTTCTCTTCTCATATGAAGTTCTTGGCTAGGGTTCCCTGGTCCGTGAGGCCCTGTGTGCCGGAGGTGAAAAATTCAGCATCAGTGGGCTGAATTGCCAGCACATAGAACATGTGGGCTGGCCTGGCGTGGTTTAAACAAGTGTGATTTGGACTGTGTGTCAAGAATTGAACCAAGGTGAGTATCAGAACAGTAGCGTCCTTCCTTGAATCACAAGATACATATTTACATAATGGAGGCAATATTAGAATCCAGAAGCAGAGAAAATAAGGGGAATCGTAAGAAATGGAGTGAGTGCATGGATGGTTGAAATGAAACCTCTCCAGATGACCCCGAACAGGGGCCCTGGTGGTTGTCCCCAGGGTGCATGGCAGAATGTCTTTGCCGTTTTGTTCTTTTGCCATTTTGTGTTCTTCCAAGTTGGGAAATCAGCCCGCCTCCCTTAGTTGTTGGTAATGGAGTTGTGCTGCAGCAGATCACACTTAAATGCCCGTACAACCCACCATCCCCATTGCTTCCTATCATAGATCACGGTGATGAAGGAAGAAGCCCTCCCAGTTGATGCCTGGAACAGAGCAGCTACTAAAAGTATGTTCACTAAATAAACACAAAAAGATTTAATGTTAGATAATCCATGTGAGGATAATTTAATCAGGTTTCCCACCAGTTATTGTTACAAAAAAAATAGAATCATATAAATGTAAAATACAAATACATGCAAACAAAATGTCCATCTAGATTTTCACCTACATTATTATTCCAGTTCAGGAATATTTAATTTCAGGCTGTTTTTATATCCTGGGGGTGGTCAAATTATATATTTTTTCTGAACAGGAAATTTACTGTAGCATTGGGATAACGATAAAGTTTAATACTCTTTAAAAAACCAGTCCTTGGGGCACCTGGGTGGGTCAGTGGGTTAAAGCCTCTGCCTTCGGCTCAGGTCATGATCCCAGGGTCCTGGGATCAAGCCCTGCATCGGGCTCTCTGCTCTGCGGGGAGCCTGCTTCCTCCTCTCTCTCTGCCTGCCTCTCTGCCTACTTGTGATCTCTGTCTGTCAAATAAATAAATAAATTCTTTAAAACAAAACAAAACAAAACAAAAACCAGTCCTTGCTGGGTGCCTAGGTGGCTCAGTAGGTTAAGTGTCAGACTCTTGATTTCGGCTGAGGTCATGACCCCATGGGTCTTGAGACAGAGCACCTTGCTTAGCAGGGAGTCTGCTTCTCTCCCCCGCTTTTCTCCCTCTGCCCCTCCCCCAGCTTGTGCATGTGCTTTCTCTCTCTAAAATAAAAAAATAAATATTTAAAACAAAACAAAACAGTCCTTGCGTTACTTTTTACTCCTTCTCGTTAGTCCACTTCCAGCACATAGAGCCATGTCTATTGCAAAGAAAACAAAAGTTTTTTTCTGACTGATATTTCTGTCTCATAAGAATTTTTCTGATCTAAGTGGACTATGTTTAGTCCTTTGCAGGGCAGACATGGAGAACTTCAAAGGGGCAGAAACTGCCCTGTGGTCCCTGAGGGGTGAAAACAGTCCGCTCTGATTCTGCTTGCTCTCATTCTGCTAGCCTGACCGCAAACACAGGCTTCCTCTATCGCTGAATGGAATGTCTTTCTTTCTTTTTTTCATTTTCAGCATTTGTTTATTTAGTTATCCAACACAGGTTTGTTGGGCACCTGCTCTGTGTTGTCTGTTGTGCTATGTGCTATTTTTTTTTTTAGTGTTCCAAGGTTTATTGTTTATGCACCACACCCAGTGCTCCATGCAATATGTGCCCTCCTTAATACCTACCTTTTAAGGCACAAAACACCTCCTAAGGAGAGGGAAGATCTTCCTTTCTCAAGACCAAAGCGGCTTACTCTCAGACCATGGAATTTACAGTCAGGAAACCCTACCTTGAAATTATTTCTGAATCATCTTCTTCTTTCTATCTTATTCACAGACATAGCCTTTAAGCAATGTATTTAAAATTCCACTAATCAGGGAGGAAAAGAATTATTTCAGGAGGGAGAGGTTAGTTTTGTCACTGATTGCTGAATAACTCTTGGGAAAACACTGCTGTTTTAAGTGAGTGGGTTTTAAAATTACAAAGATTAGTAAAGGGAAGGTGGCAGAGGACCAGGCAATTTTAAAATATGTCATGGACTATATATGGGATTTGTATCCCACTCTTTCATATTAATATTATACAAATGTCATTTGTTCTGAACTATGCTATTCCAAGTTTTAGAAGTTAGGTGTGATTATTATTATAAATGAATAGCTAATATTATGAAGTACTATAATTCTTTTAAATATTTCCTTATTGTATGTTTAAATCAATTCCAATTTTTTTCCTGTTATAAATAATGCAATGATGAACATCGTTCCACATTAATCTTTAATCGAATTTCTGTAGTTAGTCAAGATAAATTCCTAGAAGTAGAACTATACTGAGTCAAATGATATGAACATTTAAGAGGATCCTAATAATTTTACTGTGATGCCTCCAGTATTGAATATTATTATTTTTTAAATGATATATTACTTTTGTTTTGGTATTTCTTTGGTCACGTTGAAATCCTTTCATACATTTACAGGTTTATTTTTTCTCTCTTAGCATAATTTTAGTTGTACTTTTTTTTTTTTAACTTCTTTTACATTTACTACAACAAATCCCAGTCCATATTCAAATCACACTATACCACTTTACAGGTAGTGAATACCTTTAAAAACAAAATAATCCTAATTCCTTCCTCTTGTTGATTGTGTCATTGCTGTCATTCATTTCATTAAGCATATATAACTATACATAAAATATACTCATAAGCATACATAATTGCAGGCATTGTTGCTATAATTATTTTGAAAAAATTGTTATCTGTTAGATCAATAAAGAATATGAAAAATAAAAGTTTTATTTTACAGTCACTTATTCTTTCTTTGATGATCTTCATTTCCTCCTTTATGTGGATCTGAGTTTCTGACTTACATTATTTCCTTCTCTCTAGAGAACTTCTTTCAACATTTCTTGCAAGGCAGGTCTATTGGCAACAAATTCCCTCAATTTCTGTTTGACAAAGTCTTTATTTCTCCTTCACTTTGGAAGGATAATTTCACAGAGTACTGAATGCTAAATTGGTATTCTTTTCAGTCAGTACTTTAAATATTTCCCTCCACTCTCTTCTTGTTAGCTTTGTTTCTGAGAAGTTGGATGTAATTTTGATCTTTGTTTCTCTAAAGGTAAGGTGGTTTTCTCCTCTGGCTTCTTTCAGGATTTTTAAATTTTTTATTTTTTATTTTATGTAGTTTGAAGAAGATATGTAGAGGTGTAGTTTTGTTTTGTTTGTTTTGTTTTGTTTGGCATTCATCCTCCTTGGTGTTCTCTGAGTTTCTTAGATATATGTTGTGGCTTCTAACATTAATTTTGGGGAAACACAGTCATTATTGTTTCAAATATTTCTTCTGTTCCCTCTTCTCTTTCTTCTCCTTATGGTATTCCCATTACTCATATATGTTCTGAGTTGTCCACAGTCTTTGGATATTGTCCTGTATTTTTCAGTCTTTGTTTTCTTTGCTTTTGGTTTTTGAGGATTCTATCAATCCCAGCCTCTAGCTAAGAGACTCTGTTTTCAGCTGTGTCCAGTCTACTAATAAGCCCATCAAAAGCATTCTTCATTTCTGTTATTTTTTGTCTCGAATTTAGTTGTTTTTCCTTACGATTTCCATCTCTATGCTTACATTGCCGATTTGTTGTTGCATGTTGCCTGCTTTATCCATTAGAGCCCTTAGGATATTAATCATGGTTGTCTTAAATTCCTGGGATGATAATTCCGATATCTCTGCCATGTCTGGTTCTGATGCTTGCACTGTCTCTTCCAACTGTGTTTTTTGCCTTTTGGTATGTTTTGAAATTTTTTCTTGATATCCAGACACGGCTACTGGGTGAAAGAACTGCTGGAAAGGGGCCTTTAATAATGGTAATAATGTGGCGAGGTGTTGAGGGGAAAGGGAAGCCTTCTATAGTGCCGTGATTAGGTTTCAGGCTTTCAGTGGGCCTGTGCCTCCGGGCTGTGAATTTCATGAATGTTTCACAGTTTTGTTTTTGTTTTTGTTTTTGTGTTTTTTTCCCTTCCCCTTTCCTGGGTCTGAAGGCCAGAGTAGGCTGGAATTGTCTATTTCCCTTCCCCCAGGTCAGTTGGACTCATCCAGCAGGTGAGGCTCTGGGTAACTAGTTTCCGGCGAGGGCCGTCCTTGTTAAGAAGAACGGGTTCTGGGGCGCCTGGGTGGCTCAGTGGGTTAAAGCCTCTGCTTTCGGCTCAGGTCATGATCCCGGAGTCCTGGGATCGAGCCCCGCATCGGGCTTTCTGCTCAGCGGGGAGCCTGCTTCCTCCTCTCTCTCTGCCTGCCTCTCTGCCTACTTGTGATCTCTGTCAAATAAATAAATTAAAAAAAAAAAAAAGAAAAGAAAATAAAACTACCTTGTTTAAAAAAAAAAAAAAAAAAAAAAAGAAGAACGGGTTCTAGCATATATAAAAAGAGCTCTTTGCCCCTTGCCGGAAGCTGGGGAAGCTCTTCTGTTTAGTGCTGGGGAGTCTGGTAGAGTTCCTGGAGGTAAATCAATCTCGAAAGGGGCCCCCCTATGATTGGGCCCTCCTGGAGGCTTGAACTCCGAGCCCTGTCCACATGGCATATCCAGCAACTCGTCACCGTGCAGGTCGCCGGCCACGCGCTGATTCCTGACTTGGTTTCTGCTTTGGCGTTTCTGCTCCTGTAGGTAAGTCCTGAGAATTTGCTTTTATCTCCAACTTCGAGGCAGCTTTGCCTCGAAGCTGTGAGCGGTTTGCCCTGTGCGCGTGCCTCTGCTATGGACCTAAGGAGAGCTGTTGATTTTTTTGGTTTGCTCAGTGGTTTGCTTGTCAGAACTGCGTGGCAACTCCTAAGTTTCTCATGTGTGGAACCAGAAACCTTTCTTCTTCTTCTTTTTTTCTTTTCTTTTTTAAAATCTTTTCCCTTCCTATTTTGAATAACCTCAGAGTGGAGGCAAAAGTTGCTTAAACAGAACAAGGAAAACCTGTAATAACTTCACTCACATGCCCAGCATACTGACATGCACTCTGTTCTGTATTAGTATGCCTTTTAGGAATGTTTAAAAAAAGGCACAATGATACAGAAGTTTGCTGAAATAGGTTTGGTTTCCAGAGGACAGGTCAAATGTATCTTCTTCATTTGGCCTGTATTCATACTTCCTTTTTCTCTTTCTGCATCGTGACTTTTCCAGTTGGCTAGTGCCTTTTGGATAACGTGTGTGCAACCTTCTGACCTCCAACGGTCCCGTGCGTATTCTGTTTTACGTCCTCTTTTTTGAGGGTGCTATTACTTGGGTCAAAGAGGCAGTGTTTTTCCTTTCCTAACTCTAGCAGGAGTATACTGTGACACCCATTATGTAAATCTGGGCTGTGGTGATAGGGAGAAGAGATGAGGAAACTAACTTCTGCATGGAAAGTCCCAGGTAGTTATATTTGAAACCTGAAAACTTTCTTATGGATCTGTTTTCTTCTCACTATTACACTGAAAAATGCCTGATAGTGACTTTTCTCACTTGTGCTATAAAAAATTTTAAGTAACTTTGATATGCAGAGAACATGTATGGTTTTGAGTAAATATCACTAATGCCAGAAATCTGGAGGCTCAGACCCAGGTGGTAGCCTTCCTAATCTTGATTGCCTGGAACATTCCAAGTCTATAAGGCCACCCACGGTGGGGAAACATCCAAGGAAATACTTCTGACTCGGGAGAAAAATCACATTTTGGGACTTGTTTACTCTGTCTTCTTACAGTGGCAATTAGTGTTTATTAAAGGACAGATGTTGCTATGGTGATGGGAGAGGCATAACAGGAGGGAACTGGGGAAAATGTTGCAACTGTAGAAGGATTTACTTTTTATAAAATGATAGTTGACTCTTTTGAGCGACATTTCCAGGTATCTTGTTGCCTTTCCCCTTGTCTATACATCACAAAACAAAAATATTTTGATGTCCATCCCTGTTTCCATTATTTATTGCAATGACTCGTAGGAGGCCTTGGCTGGCTACCAGAAGGAGTGTGTGCAGAAGGGAGGGGTGCTGCCCGGAGGCGCCAGATGTTGCTTTCCTATTTTGTGGATTTCGGGTTTTCCTCATTCAGGCCCGCAGGACTTTGGTCTTTACATTAACATTTTAAAGGAATCAGCTTTTTTAATTCATCAATTCTGTTACGTGCTTTCAGATGAATTTCTAGTTTTCTTATGCTTTTATTAATGACACCTGTAATGCCAGTTTCCATCTCTCGACTTACTGTGATGCGAGGAAAGATAAACCCTGTGTGTTGAAGCCTGCTTTGTCAAATGTTTTGTTGCTCACACTCAAATGCTGTCACTAATTGATACACCTGGAGATTTTTGTTTTTGATGCATCGAGTTTAATGAAAGTATCTTCTTTTATTTCATTAACTTTTTTTTTTTAAGATATATTTTATTTATTTACTTGAGAGAGAGAGGGCGAGAGCTCATGCATGCACACATGCGGGAGCTAGCAGGGGGAGGGGCAGAGGGAGGGAATCCCCAAGCAGACTCCCTGCCAAGCATGCAGACTGAGCGGGACCCTGAGATAATCTGAGCTGAAACCAAGAGTCTGGTGCTTATCGGCCTGAGCTACCCAGGTGCCCCTATTTCATTAACTCTAGTTATCACTAATTTCAGCCTCCAGTGCACAGGTGTCAGGCTTTTAGTAATTAAAAACTCCGAGTTTTTGGATATTGCTTGACAATAAATCTTAATTTTTGCAAGATTTGTTTATTGTTCCTTAATTGCTATTTTACCATGTATTTTTAAAATCTGTAATAGGAAGTATTATCTAGATATCACTTAAAAATCCCAAGATGTCCTAATTGAATTTTTTTTGTCTTCTACATTTATTTCTAAATTTTTATGGATAATTGGATGTCAGTGTATTATGTTTCCAAACTGCCTTATCTTTAAGATGGTTTGAACTGTTTTTTAGTATTTCATTAATAACTTACGGTAAATTTCAACTAAGCCAAAAGTTTTGGAGGAAACATGATCCCTCGTGATACCTTGGACCTCTGTAGAACTAACAATAAACTCCTTGAATTATATACTCTAAAAATAGGTGATTTAGCAAGCAGCAAATCACTTATTTTGTGTGCACTTGCTTGTTGAGAAATTGTTGGCAACCTTAGTATACCAGGACATAGTCTTCTCTTGTTTTTCCTGTCTCTTGATGATCCCTTGTATTTGGAGCTTGGCCAGACCGGCTCTAGTCGGTGCATATCTTCACTTAGACTTGCCATTTGTAGTCCATGAGGACTTCAGACTTTCCAACCAAAAGGCTGAAAATGTTTACTGATGCTAGTCTTCTGACTCAGATGCTAATAACTAAGGAAATTTGGCACAGAAATTCCCTAGGTGATTGGCCAGTCCAGTGGTTCTCCAAATGTAGTTCTTGGACCAGCGCATGAGAATTACCTGTGAATTTATTAGAAAAACAGAATCTTGGGCCACACCTCAGATCTGATAGATAAGAAACTGGGGATGGGTCCCAGCTGTTTCTTATTTTTTTTCTTAACAAGCCCTCCAGGTGATTCTGATATACCACGCTCAAGGTTGAGAGCATCTGACTTTCATCATTAGGATCAGGAGAGGAATAAGCTGTAATTAGCCCAGAAGTGTTAAGTTCAGTGGGAAAGAGAAAAAAGAGAAGGGTGTTTTTCTTCAGTCAGCAAGGACGGCTGCTGCTGGCAGAGAAAATCCATCAATAAAATAGCATTGGCTGCACAATGTGAAGAAAGATGTCTGATGCCATCCTTCTATTTTTTACCAATCTATTAATAGGCATTGAGCTATATTTTGAGAAAGGTACAAGGGGGTTTAAGACCCTCAAAGAATTAATATTCTTGCGTGGTGGCCATGGGGGAGAAGGGAGAAATGGAGTGGGAAGAAGTAACAAAGCAAAACACAACATGCACTTTCAAGAGGCACAGATGATAGGCTTCAGAAGCATACAGAAAAGAGCTATGTTGGAGAGGATGTGGAGAAAGGGGAACCCTCTTAGACTGTTGGTGGGAATGCAAGTTGGTGCAGCCACTTTGGAAAAAAGTGTGGAGATTCCTAAAAAATTAGAGCTACCTATGATCCTGCAATTGCACTTCTGGGTATTTACCCCAAAGATACAGATGTAGTGAAAAGAAGGGCCATTTTACCCCAGTGTTCATAGCAACAATAGCCACAGTCACCAAACTGTGGAAAGAGCCAAGATGCCCTTCAACAGACAAATGGATAAAGAAGATATGGTCCATATATACAATGGAGTATTATGTCTCCAGCAGGAAGGATGAACACCCAACTTTTGCATCAACATGGACGGGACTGGAAGAGATTATGCTGAGTGAAATAAGTCAAGCAGAGAGAGTCAATTATCCTATGGTTTCACTTGTGGCACATAAGATATAACATGGAGGACATTGGGAGAAGGAGAGTAGAAGTGAGTTGGTAGAAGACGAAGCATGAGAGGCTGTGGACTCTGAGAAACAAACTGAGGGTTTAGGGAGGGTCGGGGGTTGGGTGAGCCTGGTGGTGGGTGTTATGGAGGACACGTATTGCATGGAGCACTGGGTGTGGTGCATAAATAATGAATTTTGGAACACTGAAAAGAAATAAAATTTTAAAAAGCTATTAAAAATGAAAAGACAGAACGTCACTTCGTTGAAATGAAGGGACAGAGTTTGGCGCTGTAATTCCTCAGGTGACACTTTTCCATCTGTGTGCTGTTCTGTGAGAGACCTGGGAAAAGAACAGAGGTCTGGAGGCTCATGAATGGTGATACTGTAGATTGTTTCAGTAATAATTTATGCTCCAGGGAAGCTGCGGTGAAAAAAACACGAACACAAAAATAATCAAAATACTCAGCGACAGTCTTTTCATCTTCTGAGGAGTGTACACTTCAGCAGGGAAAACAATCCACTTACAGGAGAAACAGAGCAACACGAGGAAGAAAGCTCTGTGACCCTACAAGCAAAATTGAAGGGCACAGCAAGAACCACATCTTGGGAAACCCGATGAGATCCAGCCTGTATGGGTTTTGACCCACCATTTCCACCTGATCAAATGCAGCTCACTGCATCCTAATTGTTAAAAGGAAGAATTGACTGAGGAGAAAAATCAACTCCCACTATTGTTCCAGAGACATTTTCCAGCCAGGAAGGAATTCAATCTCTGAAGATCTGGCAGAGGCTGCTGTGAGGAACTGCTTACAAAGCTCTCTCTCTCTCTGTGATTTAAAAGCATGAAATAACCTCATTTCAAAGTGGAGAGTCTTAAAAAAAAAAAAAAAAAGAAAGAAAGAAAAAGAAAAGGAAAACCAAACCCACACACACTCTTATCTGCCCTCACAGCCTGAATTTTGAATCAGGCCTGGGATAAAGTAGAGGAGTCTGTGTGTGCCCTCAAATACCTGTTATCAAAAGCCTGATCGTTCTTCTCAAAATTCATGGCAAATACTACTTTTTCCTGGTACTATCTTACCATCCAAAATAAATCTTGAAGGGCATTCAAATTCTACAGCAATTTCTGAAGGGAAACAAAAGAAACTCACAGGAAATCCATTTGTACCTTGTGGATAAAGTCCTGGTGAGTCAAGTCAGTCTGTGGAAGGAGGAATTGTTCTTAAACAGTAGCTATCGATATTGCAAGATCATAGTGTGGGGGAGGGTCCTGGAAGATCATTTCATCTCTGTTCTGTTTTGTTCTTGTTCCTCCTATGCATCATACTACTTTATGTCCTTTTTATTTGAGGCAATAGGGCATTTTTGGGTCTTTGGGTGTCAGTAACTTTTGGCTGTCTGGATAGCTTATATGCCTGCTTTCTAGAGGGAAGTTCATAAAACTCCAAATAAAACCTCTTTACACATCATGTAACTGTGCTGTGCTTGAGACTTGCCTCCTGTAAAGTAAATAAAGCCATATTGATTTCTCCTGGGCCACACAATCTATTTTGTGGAATTTTCTCTCATCCAGCTCAAATCCCTGCATGGATTTTCAGGCTAGCTGTTTTTCAGCATGGCTGAGAAGTAGACTGGCTGGCTGGAAATGCAGGTAGCTACCATGCAGATAAACCCCAGCACTGAGCTTATTTTTTTATATATAGGTATAGAGTCAAAGAAAAACCTGTGTTATCCATAGCATTTGTCATTATTGCTATTAAGGCAAAACCTTTCAGGTTCCAAGGTTAAGGAAAATGTAGAAGGGGGTAGAAATAAAAGTGTCTGAATTATCCACACATGTTCTAGGTGATGAATTTTCTTAGGAGGGCCTCAGGCTAGCAATAGCACTTAAAAGGTTCTCCCAACCATTTGTTTCTACCCAGGGTCACACACTATATACCCTTTGACCCCAAAATCTGTTAGCAAGGGAATGATTACATTAAAAATAGAAGTGAGATTTTTATGCTAATGTCCATGTGTGTCTTCACCTATTAATTCCTTTAACTACTGGCAGCTTATAATGTCTGTGGCATTTCATGGAATTAGAGACATGAGTAAGACATAGCCCCTCCTATCAAGAATCTCAAAATATAGTAGGAAAGTTATGGCCAGACACCAGCATTATTGCACAGGTCACACCATCATAGGTAGATGGATAAAGATTGGATGATAGACAATATAGAGGATAGACAGGTAGATGGATGATGGTTGGATGCCCAAGTGGGGTAAGTAGGGAAGTAGGCACCTGTGAGTTTGATGTTTTAAATTTCTGTGTTAAAGCAGACCTCAAGGCCTACATGGTCTAGCTTCCTACTATCCTCTGACACCATAATCTCCCGTCATTTCCCTTTATTTTTTTTTTTTGACCTAAAGAAAGCTGTGCATAATCTATACAATTGATGAGCTTGAAGATAAGTCTTAAATCATGAAATTACCACAATCTATGTCACATGTTTATATATTTATCTTTGAAAGTTTCTTCCCACCTTATCTATGCTTCTCTAATGATAAGAGCACTTAAGATCTACCCTCTTAGGGGCGCCGGGGTGGCTCAGTGGGTTAAGTGTTCACCTCGATTTCCCTCAGGTCAGGGTGTCAGGGTTGGGATATCGAGATTTGCCTCCGGCTCCGTGCTGGGTGTGGAGCTTGCTTCACATTCTCTCTAGGATGCAAAACATAAGACTCTTAATCATAGGAAACAAACAGGGTTTTTGGAGGGGTAACTGAGTGATAAACACTAAGGAGGGCATGTGATGTAATGAACACTGGGTGTTATAAGCAACTAATGAATCACTGAACTCTACCTCTGAAACTAATAATACATTATATGTTAATTGCATTTAAATTAAAAAAAAATTATCTTCCTCTCTCTGCCCCTCCCCTATCCTTTCTCTCTCCACTCTGAAAACAAAATGAAACCAAACAAAAAAACCCAAAACACAAAAAAACTACCCTCTTAGCAAATTAAGTCTATAATACAGTGTTGACTATAGTCATCAAGCTGTACAATAGATCTTTGAGGCTTATAAATCTTTTAGAACCACAACTTTGTATTCTTTGACTATTACCTCTGTTCCCTTTTCCCCCCCACCCTGGAAATCACCAGCCCAGTCTCTGTGTCTGTGAATTTGACTATCTTAGCTTCATCGTGAGTAGTATCATGTTGTATCTGTCTTTCTGTTTTTGGCTTATTTCACCTGGTGTAATGTCCCAGATGTTCATCCATGTTGTCACAAATGTTAAGATTTCCTTTTTAAGGACGGAACAATATCTCATTGTATATATTTAGCACACTTTCTTTATTCACCTATCAGGAGACATTTAGATTACTTCCTTGTCTTGGCTACTGTGAATGATGCTGTGACAAACATGTCACAGATAACTGTGACATACAGTTATCTCCTTGAGATTTTGATTTCAATTTCTTTGGATATATATATATACCCAGAAAATGGGATTGCAGATAATATGGTATCGATCTTTAGTGTTTTGAAACTCCATAGTGTTTATAAAATAGCTGCATCAATTTACATTCCCACCAACAGTGTACAATAGTTATCTTTTCTCCATATCCTTGCCAAAATTTATTATCTTTGCTTTTTTGTTAATATTAGTCATCCTAAGAAGTATGAGGGTATATAACTCATTATGGTTTTGATTTGCATTTCTCTGATTACAGGTGCTGAGCTTTTTTTCACACACCTATTGGCCATTTGTATAACTTCTTTGGAGAAATGTCTACCCAAGACGCCTGGGTGGCTCAGTCGGCTAAGTGGCTGCCTTTGGCTGGGGTTATGATCCCAGGGTCCTGGGATTGAGTCCCACATGGGGCTCCTTGCTCCACAGGGAGCCTGTTTCTCCCGCTGCCTCTGCCTGTGCTCTGTCTTTCTGACAAATAAAAACTTAAAAAATGTCTACCCAATCCCTTTACTCATTAATTTTTTTCCTTTTTTTTTTTTTGCTATTGTATGAATTCTTTGTTCTGGATATTAAGCCTTTATTAGATACATGATTTGCAGGTATTTTCTCCCATTCTGCAGATTGCCTCTATATTTTGTTGACTGTGTTGGTGACTGTTTCTTTGAGTGTGGAAGAGCTTTTTAGTTGGATGTAATTCTGCTTTTCTATTTTTTATTTTGGTGTCCTAGCCAAGAAATTTTTGCCAGAGCCAATGTCCAAGAAGCCTTTTTCCTATATTTTCTTTGAGGATGTTTAGTCTTATGTTTAAGACTGTACATTTATATTACGGTCTTATGCCTTTAGTCCATTTGGAGTTGTCGGGATTTCTCTTTGTGTGTGTGTAGAGAGAGAAGGTTTGAATGTCAGTATTTTATACGTGGCTGTCCACTTTTCCTAATACTAATTGCAGAGAGTGTTTTTGCCCCACTGTGGATTCTTAGTACCCTTGTCAAGTATTAATCATATATGTAGGGGTGTATTTCTGGGCTCTGTCTCATTTTATGCCAGTAGCATACTGTTTTGATTACTGTGGCTTTGTAATGTATTTAAAAATTGGAAAGTCTGATGCCTCCAGCTTTGTTCAAGATTTCTTTGGCAATTCAGGGTCATTTGTGGTTCCGTATGAATTTTAGGATTGTTTTTCTGTTTCTGTAAAACATGCAGTTGGGATTTTTATAGAGATCACGTTGGGTAGTATGGACATTTTAACGGTATTTTGCCATTCTGTATTCATGAATGTTTTTTCACTTTTTAATGTCTGCTTTAATTTCTTTCATCAGTGTGTTATAGTTTTCAGTGTACACATATTTCATGTCCCTGGTTAAGTTTATTCCCTAAGCAATTCCTTTTGATGCCATTGTGAATGGGATTGCTTTCTTAATTTCCATTTTGGAAATTTTCCATTTCCAAATTTCCATTTTGGGTGATTCCCTATTAGTGCTCAGAAAAGCAGCTGATTTATGTACACTGAGTTTTGTATATTGCAGCTTTGGGGACTTTGGTTTTTTCCTAACAATTGTATGTGTGCTCTGGGTAGGACTTCCAGTACTAGGTTAAATTAAAAAAACAGTGATTTTTTCCTTCGATCCAAGAGCATGGAATGGTCTTCCATCTTTTTGTGTCTTCTTCACTTTCTTTTATGAGTGTTCTGTAGTTCCTCGAGTACAGATCTTTAAACTCTTTGGTTAGGTTTATTCCGAGGTATCTTATGGTTCTAGGTGCTATAGTAAATGGAATTGATTCTCTAATTTGCCTTTCTGTATTTTCATTGTTAGTGTATAAGAAAGCCCCTGATTTCTGTACATTGACTTTGTATCCTGCCACGTTACTGAATTGCTGTATGAGTTCTAGAAGTTTGGGGGTGGAGTCTTTTGGGTTTTCCATATAAAGAATCATGTCATCTGCGAAGAGAGAGAGTTTGACTTCTTCCTTGCCAATTTGGATACCTTTTATTTCTCTTTGTCTGATTGCTGTTGCTAGGACTTCTAATACTATGTTGAACAAGAGTGGTGAGAGTGGGCATTCTTGTCGTGTTCCTGATCTCAATGGGAAGGCTGCAAGCTTTTTCCCATTGAGGATGATATTTGCTGTGGGTCTTTCATAGATAGATTTGATGAAGTTCAGGAATGTTCCCTCTATCCCTATACTTTGAAGCGTTTTAATCAGGAACGGATGCTGGATTTTGTTAAATGCTTTTTCTGCATCAATTGAGAGGACCATGTGGTTCTTCTCTCTTCTCTTATTGATTTGTTCTATCACATTGATTTGCGAATGTTGACCCATCCTTGTAACCCAGGGATGAATCCCACCTGGTCATGAAGACATACAAATGGCTATGAGACACATGAAAAAATGTTCATCACTAGCCATCAGGGAGACTCAAATTAAAACCACATTGAGATATCACCTTACACCAGTTAGAATGGCCAAAATTAGCAAGACAGGAAACAACGTGTGTTGGAGAGGATGTGGAGAAAGGGAACCCTCTTACACTGTTGGTGGGAATGCAAGTTGGTGCAGCCACTTTGGAGAACAATGTGGAGATTCCTCAAGAAATTACAAATAGAGCTTCCCTATGACCCTGCAATTGCACTACTGGGTATTGACCCCAAAGATACAGATGTAGTGAAAAGAAGGGCCATCTGTACCCCAATGTTTATAGCAGCAATGGCCACAGTCGCCAAACTGTGGAAAGAACCAAGATGCCCTTCAACGGATGAATGGATGAAGATGTGGTTCATATACACTATGGAGTATTATGCCTCCGTCAGAAAGGATGAATACCCAACTTTTGTAGCAACATGGACGGGACTGGAAGAGATTATGCTGAGTGAAATAAGTCAAGCAGAGAGTCAAGTATCATATGGTTTCACTTATTTGTGGAGCATAACAAATATGGAGGACAAGGGTAGATGGAGAGAAGAGAGTTGAGGGAAATTGGAAGGGGAGGTGAACCACGAGAGACTATGGACTCTGAAAAACAACCTGAGGGTTTTGAAGGGGCGGGGCGGGGTGGGGGGGGTGGGAGGTTGGGGGAACCAGGTGGTGGGTATTAGGGAGGGCACGGATTGCATGGAGCACTGGGTGTGGTGAAAAAACAATACTGTTACGCTGAAAAGAAATAAAAAATTTAAAAAAGGCAGTGATTATGGATATCCTTGACTTGTTTCAGATTTTAGAGGAAAAGCTTTCAAGTTTTTCACCATTGAGTATAATATTGTAGAATTTCATGTCATCTTTATTGTGTTGAGGTGAATTCATTCACTCCCTAATTTGTTGAGACTTCTTGTCATATATGGATGTTGAACTTTGTCAAATGTTTTTTTCTGCATCCATTGAGATGATGTAGATTTTTATTCATTCTGTTAATGTGACATACAACATTTATTGATTTTTGTATGTGTTGAAGCATCCTTGCAGCCCAGGAATAAATGCCATTTTCATGGTGTATAATTCTTTTATGTGCTCTTGAGTTTGATTAGCTAATACTTGTTGAAGAGTTCTGCATCCATGTTCATTAAGGAGATTAGTCTGTGAGTCTCTTATGTCTTAATTGGGTTTGGGTATCAAGATGATGTTGGCCTCAGAGTTTGAGTTTTTTTTTTTTGTTTTTTTTGTTTTTTGTTTTTGGAAATATTTTGATTACTGATTCCGTTTCATTTGTTTGGTCTTATCAGGTTTTCTATTTCTTCTTTATTCAGGTTCCTAGGTTTCTAGGAATTATCCATTTCTTGAAGGTTTTCCATTATCTTGTGTAATTGGTCGTAATAGTCTCTAATGATCTTCATCCTGTGTCGTCATTTGTAATGGTTCCTCTTCCATTTCTGATTTAGTGTCTTCTTTTTTTTCTTAATTTAGCTAAAGTGTTATCAATCTTCTTTAAAAAAAAAAACTCTTAATTTTTCTATTTTCTGATGTATTTCGGCTTTAGGCTTCCTTTCTGCTAACTTTGGGCTTAGCTTGTTCTTTCTCTAGTTCCTTGAGGTCTGATATTAGGTTGTTTGTGATTAGTTGTTAACTAATGTAGGTATTTATTAACTTTCATTTTAAGGATTTATTTATTTATCTTAGAGAATACAGGCATGTGTTCTTGAGGGGGTGGAGGACCGGTGAAGACAAAGAAAGAAACTTAAACAGACTCCATGCAGAGCACCAGAGCCTGTGGTAGAGCTTGATCTCATGACCCTAAGATCATGATCTGGGCAGAAACGAAGAGCTGGATGCTTATCTGACTATGTCACCCAGGCACCCCTTCACTTCCTTTTAGTACTGCTTTTCCTTTATCCTGCATATTTTAATAAATTGTGTTGTCTTCGTTTGTCTTTGGATATATTCTAATTTTTCTCAATTTTCTTTGACTCAGAGGTTGGTAAGAGTGTGCTCAATTTTTTTTTTTAAACATTTTATTTATTCATTTGACAGAGGTACAGCGAGAGAGGGAACACAAGCAGGGGGAGTGAGAGAGGGAGAAGCAGGCTTCCTGCCAAGCAGGGAGCCCAATGCGGGGCTGGATCCCAGGCCCTGGGATCATGACCCGAGCTGAAGGCAGCTGCCTAACGACTGAGCCACCCAGGTGCCCCTAGAGTGTGCTCAATTTTTATGTGTTTGTGAATTAATCTTTCTTTCTTTCTTTCTCTTTCTTTCTTTCTCTTTCTTTCTTTCTCTTTCTTTCTTTCTTTTTCTTTCTTTCTTTCTTTCTTTCTCTCTTTCTCTCCTTTCTTTCCTTCTTTCTCTCTCTTTCTTTCTTTCTTTCTTTCTTTTCATGTTTCAAGTTTTACTCCATTGTGGCTGGAAAGGATTCTTGAAATGACTTCAAACTTTTAAATAGGCCACAAAACAAGCCTCAACATAACATGTGATCTAACCTGGAAAATGTACCATGTATACGAGAAGAATGTGAATTCTGCTGTTAAGTGGGATATTCTTTACATATCTATTAGGTCTACTTGTCTATAGTATAGTTTAAGTCTGCTCTTACCTTACTGATCTTTTATCCAGGCACTCTGTCCATTTTTATAATTGGGGTATTGAAGCTACTGCTATTGTATTGTTGTCTCTTTCTCCCTTCAGATCTAAAGGTGCTCTCTGATGTTGGGTGCATCTGTATTTTTCATATCTGTCTGTTGAAGAGATCATTTTGTCAAAATGTAATTAACTTCTTTGTTTCTCGTTAACTTAGTCTGTTTTTTTTCCCCTGATAAAAGTAGAGCCATTCCTACTTTTCTTGTTGTGATTCGCATGGACTATCTTCCTATCAAGCATTTTCAGCCAGTGTAGGTCATTAAATCAAAAGTAGATCTCTTGTAGACATCATATTAGTTGGAATTTGGGTTTTATCCATTCATCCATTCTGTCTCTTGATTGGCAAGATTAATCTAGTTACATTTAAAATAACTATTGATAGTTATTGATTAGTAATTGATTTCTTAATTTCTGTTTTGTAGTCTTGTTTCTCTTTGCCATCTTCCTTTTGTGATTTTTTTTGTTTGTTTTTGTACTTTGATTTGCTTTGATTCTTACTGTGTTTCAAAATACCAGCCTGCATGCTCTTGCTGAAATACATTTAGTATGTTCTCCCCAGGGTTCTTGTATTTTCTGTTCCTTTTGACTGCTGGAATTCTTGAGATAAACACATCTCTTGCACCTTCTTTTAATTCTGATGCCTTTTCAAATGTCCTCTTATTAAAGAAGTATTCCCTGATCACCCTATTACCACCACTAATCTCTCTTTTATCTTTGTTCTTCAACCCTGCCTGTTATGTTATGTTTATTGCTTTCTCTGTCTTTTAGAGTATAAGCTCCATAATACTGTGAACTTCTGTTAATAACTGTATTTCCAGTGCCCGAATAGTAGCTGACATGTGGTAGTTACTACAATGAATGAATGAATGAATCACTAAATTGATGTAAAGACAACTTGTCTGAGACCATGGAGGTTTTTGGATTCTGTGTTAAGGAAAGTGGCTTTATTTGGTAGCTCTATGAGTTAGCTACTGCCACAAAAATACAACAACACAAAAGAACTATAAGCTTCTATTTCTTTTGCATCTGCAGATCCATGGCTGATGCTTAACTGGTTCAGGCTGTGTTCAGGGGATGATTATGCTCACTTTCACACACCTGTAGTCAGGTGGGTCTATAGCTGATCTTGGCCTGCACTCAGCATGGGTTGGCCCTGTTTCGCTCTTAATTTTTCTCCTGGGACCAGCAGACCAGTCTGGGAATTTTCGACTCAGGTTGATGACAGATCCAAAAGAGCAAGATCACCTGTCATAACAGTTCTTAATCCTCTGTGCTTCATGGCTGCTGACGTTCCATTGGCCAAAACAAATTACATGACTAAGCCTGCAAGAGAAAGGCTAAGGTTGAAATCACATCTCCCGTAGAGGGTAGTGTTACTTTATGATTTTCAGCAATTTGACCCTCCTTTACAGATTACTACACAACATGTAAAAAATTTTCTAGTACTGAGATATCATCTGGAGCCAACATTGAATTAATGACAGGTAACCATTGTGTAGTCTATCAATAAAATAGTTTTTAACATGCTTATGTTGTGTGTATGTCCTAATCACAATATACCCAATAAATAGGTCAATAACTTAGACTGTGCAGAGAGTTTGTCTTATACACAATTTTTCGGCTTTTATTCTAGAAACAACAAAGTGCTCCCTCTGCTCCCATTCAATTTCCCTTTTGTAGGAATTTAATTTATGAGACTGCTGACTTTAATTACAGATGGAAGCATGAAACTGTTCTATCAAAAAGTAATTGACTGTCATAATATTATAGCTTTGAGATTTTCTTATTTTCCTCTCCCATCTAAAAAGAACAGGCTCTAGAGATTAGAGTTAATGATGCTGATGGTGTACTGATTGCTGGATTATTTGTTTTCTTTCTTCTTGGATTTGGGACTAAACTGATTATTTTAAGGACACCTGCAATTCTTTAGCAAATGTTTAATTCCAGTCAGGGAAATCTGCCATCACGTGTGGGTACTGTAATATTACAGTGTGTTTCCAAAGATGACAAGATGACAATTTTATATGTTTAATAGAAGGACCAGCAGGGAATAATTTCAATACTGGGCAAATATCTGGGAGTTAGCAGGATTGGGTTAAACCGAATTCCTAGATTGTATTTCCCAGAAAAACTGAAGTCACATCTCCTACATCCAAGAGGTAAAAGGGATAGGGAAATTTGTATTTTTGGAGGTCATTTGCTTGTAAATATGGCCAACCAATTACCACTTTAACAGTGCCCAAGAAAGGCTCTGTGTTTCCTATGTTAAATGGAACAGACCTACTTGCTTGTCATTTTTTTTTTAAAACTGTTTTAAAAGTCATTCTCCCCTCAACATCTGCCCCTAATTCTTCACTTTGCCAACTTTCTGCAAATGATCTGGTAATTTTCTAATTGGTTTTATTTTAAACATAGGATGAAAGTAATTAAATGGCGAGCAAGTCAATACAAGCACAATCCCACAAGGATGGGATTAGTGAAGCAAGTATATTTTCTTAGTATTTCATGAAAACAACTTTGAAAATAGTCTCTATTAAAGAAGTTTAATAAAATAACTAGCAAATAGATCTGAGCCATTTGCTGGAGTAAACATGGATTTAACCTCTAGATAATCTCAGCCAGACTATGATGGAATAATGACAGATTTCCAGAATATTTTTCACTAGGCAGTTTTGTATAAATTTTGAGATGAAAATAGGTATATGTTGGAGATTCTGTCACCCCATATCTGTGACATTTCACATAATGACTTTGTAAAGATATACTCTGACACATTCTCATTAACAAGTTATATAGGTTGCTTATTAAAGTAGTGGGAATTACTTTGAATGAACTCTGCAAAGCTGGGTAAATGACTATGTGAGAATGAGTTAATCAGCTGTCTTTGTTAAATGTTTTTCTAAGTGTGGGAGGCCTTGGCAGGTAATTTGGCTTTCTCTGATTTGCAGCTGCTGTCATCATTGCTATGTGTGATTGATATGTCTGCCTGGACAGATTTGCAACCTGACACTAATGCTGATGAATGGTTTAAAGATACTGAATTATTGATAATTTCAGAAGTGCCCCTGGAATTGGATCTAAGAGGCTGGTTTCCAAGTTACAACTCCATTTCATGGTAATACTGTTGAGGCAGCATTTCTTTGTGAGGAGTTTTGAGTTAAGCTTCGTATCATATCATGTGTAGCAAAAATGCAACTAATTATGCTATGAATTTTCTCTAGTAGAACAAATTCCACTCTCTGCTTTGGTATCATAGAGATTATTACATAAAATGCATTTCTTTACAGTTATCATGTCACACCTTTACCTGCAACTACTTTATAAAGGGAAGTAACCATTTTTTCTTAATAGCTGTGGCATGTTTTGCCAGATATGTGAAATATTAGACTTAAATGGAACACCCAGCCCACTGTTTCTCAAAACCTCTCCAATGTCAGAGGAAGGTGAATGTCATGCATCTGGGAGTCTGCGGGGAGGGGTAGAGCATAAAACAAATTATTTGAGGTCTTAATATTTTTGAATCTTCATCCATAATATATCCATGTCCATTGAACCAAGATTTCAGCTCAGCTGAGTTACCTTGTTTGCATGAATTAGCTAGGGAGCCTCATTCCCTGTCCTGTGGGAATTCTAATGCTTTTCTCTAGATGTCTGGAAGTTTCCTAAAGTCTTATGTTCTCTGGAACACCTGTCTCTATGATTTCCAATTTCACTTCAGTCTTGCTAAAGTTTTCATCTTGGGCTACTCTCACGGACCCTTGGTAGTAGAATACCTTCCTTCCTTCCTTCCTTTCCCCACAATGTAACTCCTACAAGGTGCATGTAGGAATACCAGACCTCAGTAAAAGTCTTTAAGAGGCAAAGGCCTGCGTCCCAACTTTGTGCATGTTAAAAGTAAACATTGGTCATCATTTTTCTTACTTCTTACGGCCGCCTCTGCTGCCCCTGCTGCCAGCATCATCTCACTAGCTCATAAAGTGGGCTCCTCTCCTGCCATCATGTGGCTCGTTCTATTATTTCATCACTTTTTCTCCCCTCTCCCCCACACCCCTAGGTTCCATTCTTTTCTGAGTTTACCTATAAATTCTTGCTAACTTCCTATCCAGAGTGGTTTGACTCTCTCTCTGTCTAGCCTGGGCAAATTAAGGCTACTCCACTTGGCCCTTCTTGGTAATTAAACATTTCCATCAAGGTGGTTCCTTGAACAAGATTATTTTATTCAATAGAGAAATGCTATAAAGGGTCTCCTTGTTTTCTTCCATGTTGTATTAATACTAAGAGTTTGTTCCCCTTAAACCTTCAGTATATTTCCTGCTTCAACAACATACCCCCATTCTTTGATAATTTTGTGTTTACCACTAAAAACCCCAACAACCCAGTTTGGGAAGAATGGGTCTATTTCAGGCTCTCCTCTGTTACAAATGAGTAGTGAATGCCAGGGACATGAAGTGACCCTTCTCCATGTCCCTAGAATGAGAACATTTAACAGGGAATACAAAATTCCTCTGCCTCATCATTCAAGATAGACTAAGTTCCTCATTTTTAGTGAAATTATGTTACATAAGTACATCTCTACTTCCCAATAGGGGTTTCTTGACAGTGTGCTCATTTTTGAAGGAAAATGTTGTATTCTAATAAAAATCCATGTAAAATCCATGCTAGTGTTAAAAAAAAAAAAATTCACGTAAAACTTCAATGACGTAGATTCTCTTTCCATTTGTTCCTGCATTGACTGGTTGGTGATAGCTTTTGGGATATTACCTCCAGAAAATTTCAGAGTTATTATAAATATGTACCATTATGTGGGAAGGTTAATGTATTTGCTGAATTCTGTCCTGGTATATTTGTTTTCCTTCGCCCTGATGGTGAGTCACTTGATTATCAAAGAGCAGCAAGACCTTGAAGAACTGCTGTCTCAGAACTGAGAACAAAGTTTCTATTTTGGTTCTCTCCCCCATGGGTTTTTTTTCTCACATGCTTTGGGTTTTATTAATTTGCAGGATTGCCTACACATATTCTTGTGGGTACAGCTACTCGTCAGACACATATTTGCTGAATTTGTGCTCTGAACTAGTAAATTTTAATCGGGGATTAAATACACACACACACACACACACACACACACACACACACACCACCTACCCACCAACCATGGGTCCTTATTCTCAAATTTTTATAACTCAGTTGGGGAGAAGAAACCTAGGTAAGTGAAAAATGCAAGATTTAACATTTTGAGGAAATAGGAGAAATATAAAGCTGAATATGATATATTGGGAAATGGAAGGTACATAGTCAAACATGTTTGTGCTCCTTTTAGACTGTTGAAAGCTGAACTTTCTAAGGGAAGGCACCTAGGCATTCACTGAGACTTCCTTGCTATCTTCCAGGATTCAGGGATCTAGGGAAGCCTACTCATGAGGGATATGTACCTCAGGTGAAGAAATGCTAGGACAAACTGGAAGTACCACTGGAGAGGCATGGAGGATTCCAGATGGACTGGGAAGAGAGGGAATTGCAGATGGGTCTGGAAAGATGAGCAGAAGAGTGGGACAAGGCTGAGGTGGGGGATGGCATTCCAGGCTGAGAAAACCTGGAGAAAAATGCCAAAGTCAAGATATTAAAGAACATAACTTGGCAACTGTTAAACCAGATCAGAGTAAAAAAAATAGGACAATAGGGGTAAAGCTGGAAAGGTTGGTTCATGTTGGACTCTGAATAACGGTACAAACTGTTTTCATCTATTTACTGCAAAAGTAATATGTTTATTTTAAGAAATTCAAATCCTATGAAAGTATAAAAATAGAAAATGAAAATTTCAATTGTATAAAATTGAGTTTGTGGGGCGCCTGTGTGGCTCAGTGTGTTAAGCCTCTGCCTTTGGTTTGGATCATGATCTCAGGGTCCTGGGATCAAGCCCCACATTGGGCTCTCTGCTCAGCGGGGAGCCTGCATTCTCCTCTCTCTCTGCCTGCCTCTCTGCCTGCTTGTGATCTCTGTCTGTCAAATAAAAAATCTTTAAGGAAAAAAATTGAGTTTGCATTAAATAGGGTTATAACCTGTTTTTTCATATAACATATGCATTATTGCTAACTTTCCATGTCTGCACACAAATATCCATCTTGCTGTTTTAATTCTCTCAGTGTGATCTTTTATAGATGTACCATAATTTGTTTAACCAAATTCTCTATTGAATAGGTTTTCTTGATTTCACTGGTATACAAATTTTCATAATACATGTCCTATTCATATTTTTGGGTACTGCTCTGATTATAACTTGATTAATTCCTAAAATTGCTAGACCAAGGGGCATACTGTTATGGACTGAATGCCTATCCACCCCCTTTCCCCTCATTTGTGTGTTGAAATCCTAACCCCCAATGTGATTTTAGGAGGTAGGGCCTTTTGGGAGGTGATCAGGTTATAAGTGTGGAGTCCTTGTGAATGGGACTAGTGCCTTTATAAGGAGACCCCAGAGAGCTCCCTTGCCCCTTTAACCAGATGAGGACAGTAAGAAATCTATGAACCAGGAAGAGGGCTCCCACCAGACATGAATCTGCCATTGCTTTGATCTTGGACTTCCCCAGCATTCAGAACTGTGAGAAACCAGTATGTTGTATAAACTGTCCAGTCTATGGTATTTTTTGCTGTAGTAGCCCAAGACTAAAACATACACTTACTAAAAAATTTTTTTAGAAGTTTTTTTTAAAGATTTTATTTATTTGACAGAGATCACAAGTAGGCAGAGAGGCAGGGAGAGAGAGGGGGAAGCAGGCTCCCTGCTGAGCAGAGAGCCCGATGTGGGGCTCGATTACATTTTGATCTATGTTGCTAGATTGCTTATCAGAAATTCCATCACCATCAAGGGTTGGGGTGGGGGGTGCAGGGAGAAGGAGGAGAGAGAAGGCATTTGTGCTTATCTCCCTTTCTCTTCCCAGAGATGTGTATTGCCTGAAGAGGGACTACCACAGGTTCTGTAGCGGTGGTGAAGCTAATAGTAACGATGTAATGATAGTAACGATGAAGATTCTATGGAGAAGAAACAGGGAAGAGCCTGCTGTGAGGGTATTACGCTGGTTTAGTGGCAAGTAGATGAGAACTGCCATGAGAGCAGTTTCTAAAGAAGTAGAAGGATGAATTAGAGAAGTGGAAAAAGGATTGAGGGACTGGATGTATAGATCTGTGAGAGAAACCCGTCGTGGCCAGTTGGTATGCCAGTGGTATGCAGACGTGATGGGAGGCAGTGATCCCAGGATCATCCAGTAAGGCTGGCCGTGGTCTGGCTGCAGTGTGAGGGATGCCTGCCTCATGGCAGAGCTTAAGTGTGTCCACCCGAACAGCAGCACTCGAAGATGCTGGATGGCTTAGTTGGTTAAGTGTCCAACTCTTGATTTTGGCTCAGATCATGAGCTCAGGGTCCTGAGATTGAGCCCCACATTGGGCTCTGCATTGAGTGTGGAGCCTACTTGAGATTCTCTTTCTCCCGCTCTTCCTCTACTCCTCCCCCTGCTTGAACTTTCTCTCCCTCCCACTCTCTCTCATTCTCAAAATAATAATGCTAATAATACTACTAATAATAATAAACCGGAAAAAAAATTCAAGGACACTGCTTTCTTGATATGGGGCAAAGATGATTTAGAGCACTTGGCTCTAGAAGATCTACCAGTTGCCCCTCTGCCAATCCTAGATTCTGTATGGGTAGCAAAACTTCTCTCTACCCTTAGATTTAAAAATATAAACTGAGAAGCAAATTTAATAGAGTTTAGTATTTCTTAGAGTTGTTTGGCTTTTATTCTTACTGATTTCCCTCGGGTCTACAAATGAGGACAAGCCATGGTTGGCTCTTTGAGAGGTGTGACATGAGGCATTACTTGCATAATGGGGCGTCTTACTTTCATTAGTTTCCTTTTCTGCCTTTTCCCTACTCCTTGCCAGCTGAGCCTGTTGTGATGTTTGCCAGCTAACTCTGCTTTCCATTGTTGATATCCCCTCTGTGATATCAGTGCCTTTGTTACTTCCCTCTTCCATCATTATAATCCAGGAAGGACCATTGTTAGTACCTCGTTGTAACACGAATCCATTTCCTATTTCCCAGGGTTATCTGCAATGTAAACCTTATCAAACGTGCTCTCCGACTGGGGTCAGCGAACCTCTTCTCTAAAAGGCCAGCTGGGAAGTACTTCAGACTTTGGGAGCCACGTACAGTCTCTGTGGCATGTCTTTTGTGCTTTGTCTGAATTTCTTTTTTTAACGATCCTGTCGAGACCTAAAAACCATTCTTGGTTCACAGGTCATATTAAAAAGGGCTGTAGATTTGGTCCACAGCCATATATTCCTGACTCCTGGTCTAGGAGGCGACATTGTGAGAATGAAAATTTTCTGCTTACAGCAACACTTATCTTGGAGACAGCAAAGCTGAACACTGTTTCACTAACCAGCTAAAGATGTTAAAGAATCATGAAGTTTGCATGACCTCAGTACACCAAACCCTTATTGGGTCTCATTTGAAACCCCATTTTTGACCAATGAACAATGGAATTTGCTTTAACCAATTATGTGCAGACTTGAGGATTCATTCTTTGCTCTCTAGAGTACGAGTTTTCAAACCAACTTTCCTTGTAATTCCTAAATTCCCTACCTGCACTCCCAAGGTGAACTACTCAGTGAATTTTGACATTGTTGTATGTTCCTCCTGCCTGTCAAGTTAATAAACTTAGGGTTTTTTTCCCCCCCGCTTTGGTAGTTTTTGTTGTAGTCTTAGGCAATTCCCTATGTGAAAAATTCAGATGTAAGTCAGCTAGTAGGAAACTTATTTTGGATGTTAGGTAAGGAGGATTTTTCTTACCGTTTCTGAAACTATGTTTAGAGTAAGAATGACAGTTTAATCAGCTTGGGAATAATAGGGGAGTGAACAGATAAAGCCATCTTATTTGTATGCAAAGGGTGGGGAGATACTGCTTCTTTAACAAAATGGGGCGAAGATCTTGTCTTTGAAATTGGCAAAATAATTAGTTTACCCATAAATTATAGAAAATTGATAATGATGCAAGTGTTGCTTTTTCATAAAAATACAAATGAATTGTGTTCAGACAAATGCAATTGGTAGTTACTTACAGATATTTACTAATTTTGCATCTATTTGTTCATGTAGACATTCCTGATTGCCCATTTGGACTCATTCTTTGGATACTCCTTTGGACCAGTTGTAATATCTTTCTGGTTTCTTCAGTGATTTAAACAAAATATTTGCCATGTGATCATCATATTTATATGACCTCATGATTATGAAAATTATCTTTTAACAATCTTAATATCCTGCAATCTTTTTCATTATTCACACATATTGGTGTCATGTATACATACAGTTATATAGTTAAAGTATGTTTTATATCAGTGTTTCTCTTGTAAAATACACATATAAGCAAATTATTTGATAATTGTCTACATAATTCAAGCCCAGTGAGATTGGATTTTACTTGTCTGGGTATTTTGTATTAATAGTCCTTCTTAAAAGATCTGATCACAATAATTCTCTATTTCCTTTACCCATATCTCTGTCTATCTGTGATATAACAGATATTAAATAGGCCAAGGCCAAACAGATTTGAGGCTATGGTTCTACCAATAATTGAATGTGTGGTGACGAATTCAAACTTGTAACTATGAAGATAGCCCCAAATTCCAAGTATACCCACTATTGTCTTTTTTTTCTCATTTTGACAAGACTGTGAAGTTAATAATGCAGACTGATTATTAAGAATTTCTTCTTGCTGTGTTGTCAATTGCTAAAGTAGAGGAAAAGTTTCCTTTTAATCATCTAAAAGCTGAACAGTTTTTTTTGGTGCCTGGGTGTCTCAGTCGGTTGAGTGACTGCCTTCAGCTCAGGTCGTGATCCTGGAGTCTCAGGACCACGTCCCACTTCGAACTCCCTACTCAGCAAGGAATTCTGCTTATCCCTCCGACCGTCTCCTCTATCATGCTCTCTCTCTGTCAGTCTCTCTCTTGCAAGTAAATAAAATCTTAAAGAAAAAAGCTGAACAGCTTTTTGAGGACTCGTAAATTTATATATTTTAGATAGAATGTTTTAGTCTCTAAACAATTCTATTTGCTGGGTAGGAATCAGTACAAATCCTAAAGCACCCAGAAGATTGCCAAGTTCAGAGGTTTTTTTTTTTTTTTTTTTTTTGTAAAGGTGGTGGGGCCCTGGCATTATCTCATTTATTACTTTCGAATTCTAGTCCATACCCTTGACCTCAAAGCTATATTAGGTTTTGATTCACACCCTTTTTATATGAAAATTTTCACTAATGTAATGGCATACATCTTTAGAAGTAAAAGATTTTTAGGGAAATCCAGACTTGTGTGCTACTGGAATCTGTTCTTAAAGTATGATATTTTCCCTTGAAACTTCAGTTTAAGGTGGAAGAATGCTGGTAAAGTTAAGACCTATATGCCTACTTTTGTATTTGGCAAGCAGACTTGTAAATGTTTTCGGTATTTGGCTCCATTTCATACTATGTCCTGATTTCCTCTCATGTAGCAAGCACTGTGCTAGGTATTTGGAAAAGCCAGATAAATGGATTTCTCTACCTATTGAGCACAGTGTCTAATAGAAGAAGAACTGAAATGATGAGAGTACAGGGTGCTCTGTGTAATAATGGTAGTATGTACAAGGTGTGCAGTTAGCCTATAGGAGAGAATGATTAGCACTGAGCAGGGTAGATGGAAATCTATAAACTATAGCAAATGTTAAAGACTGGAAATAATGAAGATTAATTCAAAGTGCATATATGGAGCTCTTAAATTTGAATACTAGGTAAAGCACTCTGGACACATGCACGTAAAAACACAAATATATGGGCCATGACTCAAGAAGCTCATGGTCTGGTAGAGAAAACAAAAGCGAATGAGCAATAATAATACATTAAAAAAGTGGTGCAATGAATATACGAATCAAAACCTGTAGGAATTTGAGAGGTACTGGGGAGATAAGGATCAGAGAAGGCTTCTGATGGGGAAGGTGAAGTCAAGTCTGGAAGAACATGTGCGAAGAGACAAGGAAAGCTAATAGGAGCAAGGAATGAATGTTCTAGGTAGCAGTGGTAGAACTTTTGCATATACTGGTATATGCAAAGGCCCTGAGTCCTGAGAGACAGTCTAGAATATGAGGGAAGTGTGACCTGAGTGCAAGCAATGTGGGAGATGAGGTAAGATTCAGTGCTGTACAAATAGGTAGATGGTCCTATAGGAAGGGCATTGTCTGCCATATAAATGGTAGGAGGAATTTTTGAAATGTTTAAAATGAGGAGAGCACCAAATTAGCCTTCATAAGATGTCACCCTAAAAACAATATGGAGAAAGAGCAAGATAAAACAGACAAAACCTTATCGGAATCTGGATGGGAAATGAACATGGCCCAAGCCCAGGAAAGGACAGTGAGTATGGAGAAAGAGAGTTAAGGCATATTAAGAAAGAACAAAGCTTAGTGAGAGGCAATACCCCATAGGAGATGTGCAGGATAGCACCCATAATTCTGGCTTGCAGTTGGCAGTGGTGCTCCAAATGGAAATGATGGCAGAGGAGGAGAGATGGGAGGGCAGTTTGGTAGGAGAGCTGTAACATGCCCCCAGCTACACACAGTTAAGATGCCTGTAGGATCCAAATAAATATGCCAGATGGGGCAGTTGGAAAACTTGAGTTCAGAATTAAAAAAAGAAACAGGAGTCTAAGGTACATATTTGGGACCATCCAGCACATAGTTGTAATTAAATAATTGGATGATGTCACTGTGGAAAGAGTAAATAACATTGGTACAGAAACAGATCCCAACAAATCTGAAAACATAAAGGATGAAATGAAGGGGGTGTTGAGGAAGAAGACCAGAAAGAGTATCAATAAGTAGCCAGTGAATCTAGTGGAAAACGAGGAAAAGGTAGTATCGCAGAAGAAAAGAAAGATGGAATGGCCAACAGTAATAAGTGCTATAGAGAGGTCGTGGGAGGGCAAAAGGAAAAATAATGCACAAAGACTGAAGTACCTGTTGGATTGAAACAAAAAGTCAGAGTAAAGCCAGGAGATTGTGGGCTATGGAGTAAAAAAGAGAGTGTGATACTATGCATTTTTAAATTCTTTTATTTTAATTTTTATTTTATCCTTGAAGGAAAGCTCCAAGAAGTGGAGGAGTGAAGTGTAGCTATTTCTAAAGATGCACAGTCAGTGAGAGCAGACATCTTTGGCTTGCTTGGGGGCTGTAAACTTTTTGAGAGTGCATGGCAAGTAGCAGGCACTTGTTGAATTCATTCATTAGTTGAATGCATAAACAAGATGGGACATACTTGAGGTCTATATATCAATGAATAATAATAATAACAACAATAATAAAAAAACTCAGGGTAGATGGCTTCCACCAAGGGAGAGCAAACTGCAAGACAGCTGGCCAGGAGGGGAAGCTCTGAGACTGAACATGGAGCATCACCTTGGAGTGAAGATTCTCCTTTACTAGACCTGTACCAATAGGATGCTCAGTAATGTTAGAGAATTTCAAGGCAATTCCACCAGGAAGTTGGGAAGTACAGACCTTTTCAAATTTCAAGGATTTTGTGGTTACAAAACCAGCATGTCCTCATCCCAGAATGCCTCTTTAAAAATGGCACAGATAATTCAGGGGTACCTGGGTGTCCCAATTGGGTCAGCTTCTGACTCTTGATTTTGGCTCAGGTCATAATCTCAGGCTCATGAGATTGAGCCCTGCAAGGGGCTCCATGCTGAACGGAGAGTCTGCTTATGACCCTCTCTACGTCTGCCTGTCCCCCGACTCATGTACAAACTCTCTCTAAAATAAATAAATCTTAAAGAAAAATGACACTAATAATCCAGTTAATTATGTCTGTAATTGAGGTGAAAGGACTGAATTATTTGAAAGAATAGCCTTGATTCTGTACTTGGCATTCTGAGTACGAGTTTTCATTTACAAAGTGCTTTGCTAGTGTTAATCTTACTGACAGCTCTTTTTAATACCCCTCTGGGGTGAGTTAGCTCTTCCATTAACCCTAATAGTCCCCCTCAGCAGGAAGGACACTAAATGAGAAACCAAATCACATTCACACTTTACAGTTCCCCAACCCAAGTCCCTCTCCAAAGGCTTCATCATTCTTCTCAGCAGATGAAGAAATACCAACACTGTCTCAGCATAGAACTTTCGGCCAAGGTTTGGGCGGTTAGAGTATAGCAATCATGGGATTATAACATGATATTCTCTATAAAGAACATGCATACACTCTTCAAGCTACTTTGATTTTTTTTTTTTTTAAACTGGTAAGCTCACGTTCTAAAGAAAAGATTCATGGCAACCATGTCATCAGTTTCGAAGTGGAAAAAACACGTTATTGATATTATAAGAATCTAATAGAAACAAAGAAGAAAAGGGAAGTCTGCACATAGATGAGGGTGATAGTAAGCAGTAAAGGAGAATAAGAAAGTTATATCAAATCGGGTACTTACAAGATCCAATCTTATTAGCTGGGGAGTTCCTTGGTGACAGCCAGGCAGGAGTCCCGATTGAGAGGCCTGGGCAGAGGGTCCTCTCCTCAGGTAAGACTTCCAACTGACCATCCCCATAAGGGCCATATTGATGGGGCAAATGATGGGGTTTGAAGTTAAACGTTTGTTTGCCTGGTAGAGTTTGGAGCGAGCTGCATTCCTGTGTTACCATGTCTTTACATATCAAGGAACCTGGGCTAGGTGTTTGCTTCCCCTTCTGGATTCCACTGGGAGGGGGGCAGCCTAGCCTGGAGCCAGTGGGGATGCAAGGCAAACTTTATATACCTCTTGGTGTCCAGACCAGAAGGGCTAGCTCTTAACTGGAGGTTTCCTAACGTCAACTAACCAGGCTCCTGAGGTCACTCCTGCAGCCTGTCTCATAAACAATATTCTTTAGCCTCTCTGCGTACATGCAGGTTGGGGTGGTCAGTTACGCAGAACAAATCCCAGAAACCACCACCCATACAGTACAAGTCAAGAAAACTGCCCCTGCCTCATGCCTACGTCAGCTCTAATCATGTTTGTGAAATGTGAGAGGTGATCACTGCATGTGAAATAGAATTTTTGTATGTGAGCATCAGTGTGGTCTAAGTCCCCAGCCCTAACTCTGAATACACACAAGGCAGCCCCCAAGGAGGTTGTAGCTCGTGACTACACATAAGCTACCCTGGAGGGCACTTGCAAGAGACTGAAATTCTGCACTACCTAGTTGGGGAGCAGGGTGGTGGAATTTGAATTTCATCATTCATGTGACCGTTTTTGTTTTCCCAGGGGGGCTTGAGAAGTTGGGGGACACTCCCACTTTGTATAAAATATGGAATCTTTCCAGTGACAGCTTGGGTACAACTCATGGTACCTGGCTTCACAAGGTAAGAAATGATGACAAGGGAATCAGAATTTTTCACCTGTAATCCTTTTCCCCCAGTTTTATTGAGATAATTAACATGGTATAAGCTTAGGTGTACAGCATAATGATTTGATACGTGTATATATTGAATTACAAGATGTTTAGCTAATATCTATGACGTCACATAGTTCTTGTGATAAGAACTTTAAAAAGCTAATGTCAGCCATGCTCAAATATACAATATAGTATTGCTAACTATAGTCACCATGCTTTACAACCCCAGAACTTATTTATCTTATAACTGGGAGTTTATACCTTCGGGTCACCTTTACCTGTTTTCCCTACCCCCTACCCCCACCTTTGGCAACTACCAATATGTTTCTAGGAGTTTGGGTTTTCAAACTTCACATGAGTGAGACCATATGGTATTTGTATTTCTCTTATTTCACTTAGCATAAAACCCTCAAGTTTCATCCCTATTGTTGTAGATAACAAGATTTCCTTTTTAATGACATATAATCCAGTGTGTCTGTATATTACATTTTGTTTATCTCTTCATCCATGGATGGACACTTAGGTGTTTCCATGGCTATTGTAGAGATAGCTCTTGAAAACAGTGATTTCATTTTCTTTCCATAAGTGGAATTCCAGAAGTGAAATTTCCAAAGATTATTTATTTATTTATTTATTTTTATTTGACAGAGATCACAAATAGGCAGAGAGGTAGGCAGAGAGGCAGGTAGAGAGAGAGGGGGAAGCAGGCTCTCCACTGAGCAGAGAGCCCGATGCAGGGCTCCATCCCAGGACCCTGGGATCACGACCTGAGCCAAAGGCAGAGGCTTTAACCCACTGAGCCACCCAGGCGCCCCCAGAAGTGGAATTTCTAGATCATGTCATGGCTCCATTAATTTTGAGGAACCTCCATACTGTTCTCCACAGAGTAGCTGGACTGATTTTCATTCACAACCACAGTGTAAAGGGTTTCCTTTTGTTCCACATCCTTATCAACACTTGTTGACCATTGTAACAGGTGTAGGGCGATATCTCATTAGGGTTTTGATTTGCATTTCCCTGATGGTTAATGATAATGAACACCCTTTTATATCTCTTTTGGTCTTTGAATAACTTGTTTGGAAAGAAGAATTATAATTATAGTACCAATTATAGAGCCAGATAAGATGAATGCATTTTTTTTTTTTTTGCTTGAATATGTACATGTATGACCCTTTTTTCACTGGGCTATTTTGGTTTTGATTTTGCTACTGAGATGGAGGAGTTCCTTAAATATTTTAGGTATTAACCTCTTATTAGGTATATGTTTTGCAAATATCTTTTCACATTCTGTAGGTTGCCATTTCACTTTGAGTGTATCTCTGGCTGTTCTTCTGTAAGCCTTTGGGGTATTTTTCTTTGCTAGTGTGTAATCAAATGAGTGAGGGGTGTCACACAAGTGTGAGTTTGGATTTGGTATTATTTACTCAAAATTTGATATTTGTTCATTATGGATATTCTCATGTTGATTTTAGAGTTGTAAAAATATCATAATCCTAACCTATCAAGAGGATTATCTTGATAGCTGAGTTTTTTGGGCACTCCTCTTTTTAAATTTTGTGCCTTAGTGAAGTGCTGCATACCCAAACAACAAGAATGTATTTATTTATTTATTTTTAAAAAGATTTAATTATTTATTTATTTGACAGATCACAAGTAGGCAGAGAGGCAGGCAGAGAGAGGGGGAAGCAGGCTCCCCGCTGAGCAGAGAGCCCGATGCAGGGCTCGATCCCAGGACCCTGAGATCATGACCTGAGCAGAAGGCAGAGGCTTTAACCCTCTGAGCACCCAGGTGCCCCAAGAATGTATTTAATAAAACTTTGTTTTCCTTTTTACCAACGTTTGCTCAGCTGGTACTGTGAACTTAGAGCCACTACACAGCCAGTCTCTTTTGAGATAAGAGCAAGTTGGCAAATGGTGCTCCAAGTTGAATTTTATTTTTGGAAATCTACAGATGCTATTTGAAACAATGTCTGGTGAAATCGTGTTAGTAACTAGGTAACTTTGGTAAAGGTAAAACTTAATTACAAAGATTGCTTTTCTCATGTGCGTTGTGCCTGCAGCCCTGAGGGTAATTCCAAAGAAGTAGTTTTTGAGCACGGAAATATTTGTTGCATAATCCTCTCTAAAGTAGAGTCTCTGAAGATCCATATTAGTGATTAGTGTTATGTCTGTTCAAAAGGCCTCAGCTAGTTTTGTGCTATATGTATGTATATATATATATTTTAAGATTTTATTTATTTGTCAGAATACAAGCAGTGAGAGTATCAGGCAGAGGGAGAAGCAGGCTCCCTGCTGAGCAAGGAGCCCAACGTGAGACTTGATCCCAGGACCCTAGGATCATGACCTGAGCTGAAAGCAGACACCTAACCGAGTGGGCCACGCAGGCGTCCCTGTGCTATGTATTTTTGAAGTAAATTTGACTTTGTACAGTACACAGTTTAAGAGATAAACATATCTCTTAAATGAACCCATTTCTTGTATTGATACTTAAGCCAGAAACATACTTCTTAGATCATGTTTGACACATGGATTTTTCCATTTATGGTTCTCATTATTAAAAAAAATCCTACAAAGATTGTCTTGCATCATTGTACCATAGCCATATACCTTCTTATTCTTGATATGTCTGTATTTGCAAGCACCTGTTAATTTTCATGTTATAACAGTTTTTGACTGAATGCAGTTTAGAATTGCAATGACTATCTTAAAGTGTTGCAGACCTCCTTGGTTCTCTTGGTGTTTGCTACAAACTGCAGTTGTCACTCAATCACAACTGTACATCATAGTATCAATCTAAATAAAGTATGTGCTCATTTCTTGTGGGAAGAGTACCCAGGTGAGGGATTGTTGGGTCACATGGTGAGTAAGAAACTACCTAAATGTCTTTGAAAATATCTATACCGTTTTTTTTTTTTTTTTATTCCCACCAGAAATAAATCAGAGTTCTAGAAGTTCTAGGGCTTGCTAGCATTTTGCATTGCTGATTTTCTTTTTTGTTCTTTGTTTTGGTTGTTCTAGTAGTGATTAGTGTTATGGGTTATTTCATTGTGATTTTAATTATTAGCCACAGAAATAGGAATTTGTTAGTCAGTAAAGCTAACTAGTGAAGTATTGAATGAGGTGATTTTTTTTAACTTGTCAACATGATTCTTCTTAGATCATCGAACACAGTATACATGAAGTAATGTATACCAGTTATTCACAAGAAAATCACTTGAGTTTGTACTTCATAGGTAGACGTACTGCATATGGAGATCAATGTTACTTTTCTTAATTTCTTTGAAGTCAGTTTTTAATTTAAATTTTCAAACCAAAATTGGGATTTACTTGGATGGTGGTTTTGTTTTATTAAAAAATCTAAAAATGTACCCATATTTCATTACGAGTAATTTATATACAATATTATGAACTCCAAATGTTATTTTTGTATTAGTGCACATGAAAAGTTATTGTAGAATTAATTGACTATTATTTTTCTTATGGTAGTCAAATCTATCGGTGATTTTAAGTGTGCTTGGCTTGAAGTATGTACTGACTGCCTAGGAATTGGCCTCTTCTTATACTTCAAAACACTTTGAATAAATGGTAAGTGCTTTCGAAAATAGTCTTCTGTGCATGTTCTGATGGCTTGGGACTAGTAATAAGTTATGTGCTTGTGTCAAGTGCAGGTCTGGTGTGGCATTATTATCAACTATTTTGACAAATGATGCAATTCACTGTACTCTTGATTTTTTTTTTTAAGATTTTTTTATTTATTTGACAGAGATCACACATAGAGAGGCAGGCAGAGAGAAAGGGAAGCAGGCTCCCTGCTGAGCAGAGAGCCCAACGTGGGGCTCGATCCCAGGACCCTGGGACCATGACCTGAGCTGAAAGCAGAGGATTTAACCCACTGAGCCACCCAGGTGCCCCTTGATTTTTTTTTTTTTTTTTCTTATAGCATTACACAGCCATGTAGAATAGTTGAACTGTTTTCTTTTTCTTGGAGAAACTGACACTTAAGAGTAGATATATATCAAGTTGAAGAGGCTTTGCTACATAATTCTTGATATATTGATAATTTTTAATAATTCTGACTCCTTAATATTTTTTTGCCTCAATTATAGAGACCGATAAGATGAATGCATTTTTTTTGCTTGAATATGTACATATTACCAGGATTTATTCATTTCATTTTGCTTATGTGGACTGCAGCCCCACTTACTCCAAGCAGATACTTTCAAAGAATTCCAATAAAGAATGGCAACAATGAGGCCATTATTTTAAACTTCTCTTAGGAGACAGGATATTCTATTAAAGTGCTCCTCTAAGTACGGTTCATAGATGGATGTCGGTCCACAAACTTACTGGGCTGCAGTGAAATATGTACAGAAATGAAGAGGACACATTTTGATACTTATAAAGCTGTCTGACCTTGTCATGACTTCCAAGTACAGCAGTATAGAAATAAGAGTCCCTGATGGCGTGGGTGGGTAGATAAGGAGGGGCAATTTGATACTTCATCACGGATGCTTTGAGAAGCACTGATCATAACATGGTAGCCCTGGTCTGTATTCTTTGACTTGGAAATACAGCATTTCAGTGATCATGCATCTGATACTAGGCTAAGTGTTTTGCTATGTACCTTACCTACTCTTCATAACGTTCCTACTGTGTGCTCTTGTTAGGTCCATTTTACAGATGAGAACTAAAATATAAAGAAGTATCTTGCTTGAGGCTACACAGGTAATTGCACATCAAGATAACTGTAAGGAAGAAAATAATTCTGGATAAAATGATAATTCCTTGACAGTAGTTAATGCTGATTTCCCTTCTTGCCTACGCAATTGGAGGAGAGTGAGTGATGTATAGTCATCATGGGATTTTTGAGTTACCTGGTACCTCTGGCTTGTGAATGGATGAATGGACAGCCAACCCAAATAAAATAACAATCTTCCAGTTTTAACATGGAAGAAATGTTTCCCTGCCCCAGAGGAAACACTTCAGACCTATGTGTTAACACTGGAAGAAATCTCATGTGGTTAGAGATACAACCTTGTTTGTCAGCCCCATGCTTCTCTCCCTTGGGCTCTGCATAGAAAATCTGATGATAATCATTGTTGCAACCTCTCTGTCCTATCCCATCTTGCGTTCCTTTGTTGGTTCTTTATGAAGCAAGAATGCTCAGTGGGGTTCACGGTGACTCAAGGTTATTAGCAAATACCATAGTGAGGTGCTAATGGTGTATGGAAGAAAGTGTGGGGACTGGAGGAAAGACAAAAATGGCCACAGGTTTAGAAGACAACAGAATAGTGAATGGGGCTCCCGTTTCCTTGGAAATTTCCATATGTCCTCTCTGTTTATACTTAGTATTAATTTTCACCTCTTGCCCAAAATGAAGCTATTCGTTGCCCTTCTTCAGGTTCATGGAAACAATCCATCTGTTCCAGAGGGCTACTAGGTCAAGGATTTCCTAGTGTAGATGAGGGAAATGGTTCACATGGTACATTCTCGTTAGGTATTTATTTGAAAAGTCTCCATAAGAACTGTAGCTTCTCTGAAGTCTTCCTTTTCAGGTCTAGGCACCATGTCTCATCAGTGGCTCACCTCCTGGCCCTATCAGTCCTACTATGTAAGCAGGCATTTATCTTAAAACTTTCACACCCTTGAAGGACATTATACTTTGAACATTGATTTTGTTATGATTAGGAAGCCAAAATATCTTTCTAGTTATCAAGACCCTACTTAAAGGCTTGAGAATAGCAACCATGCAGTAAATCCTGGATTCTATAGCATTAGTTCTCCCATGAAAGGACCCTGGACCATGTACTTACTTTTACATGCTCTGTTTTTTTTTCATTTTGAGCACACTTTTTCTTCACTGGGAGGAAAAAATTAGCTTAGGAACGAATGGCTAGCTTTAGAGTGAAGCAGATCAAAAGTCTGAGTCTTGGTTTACTTCATTTTGTCACCTTAAGCTTCACATTTTGGGATTCAATTTTGTTATCCGAGTTCATATCGCCTATGAAATGATAATGCTTAAAGCACTTGATATGGTGCGTGGTATAATAGAATTTTACAGTAAATGGCAATGCCTGGTTCTTTTCTACTGTATGTGTAGTCTTAGATAATACACTAGGTACAGAAAGAGAAGTTCCCTATGTGATTCTTTGGCCTGACAGAATTCCACGAGTCTTTACCTGGCAGAGTGAATATAATACAATAGAATTAAATGAGATTTGAGCAACAGATTGCCCTGAGTTTAAATCTTTGTCCTAATACTTTCTGTTATATCACCTTAGGTTAATGAATTTGCCCATCAAATTTTGTTTCCTCATCTGTAAAAGTAAAAATAACAGTGACCTATTCATAAGATTGTGGTGGCACAGTATGAAAGTTTTGGGATCAGTGTCTGGAATATAGGGAAGAACCCTGTAAATGGTGACTTTATTTCTTCTTCAGGTATTAGTTTTCCTCAGTACGTAAACTGAGGGTGGAAGGAGGTTGTGGATTGTTTCCTTGTCTCTTTGAAATTCAGTGATTCTTAGAAATCATCATGATCATCAAAATGATGGTGTAATCCTATCAACCCTGAAGAGCACATTGTGCATGAGATTTTTTTATTTGTTTTTCAGCCTCTGCCTACATGAACATAAATAAGTCTGATGGTGCCTACTTCTACAAGTTCGGATATGGCAAAAGCCCAAACTATTTCCTTCAGTGAAGACTTAGGTTTTTGTTGGCTTGCACGTTTTGGTAAAACTTAATTTGCTAAAGTACTGAGTTAAGTAGAATAGATCCAAATATGAACACAGGAAGGGTAGACTATAGCATCGGTACAGCTTTATTCTAGACAGTGAATGCCTTTCTGCCTCAGTAACAATACAGACCTTATTGACATCTAATTATTTCAGAATTAATAATTAAGGATATAATCTACAAACAACATTTATCCTCTTCTAAAAGATTAATTACAACTTCTCATCTCACTTTCATTCTATTTTTCCGCAATCTCCCCCCCAGATTGTAAAAACAAAAACAACAATAACAACAACAAAATTGTGGCCGCCTGCGTCTCTCTCAAAAGTGTTATACATGCTTCAGGAAAAAAGGAGTTCAAGGGCTACATTAGGTTAAACTTTCCAGTCTTTCTCTGAGGCCCACTGAACACATGAAACTGCTTTGTATTTTCAATGAACTAAAGAACCTGTCTCAACTTTATTGTCTGCAGGGCCTACTGAAGTTCTTAAAGCCAAAAGCTTGTTCTATTTTGCATTCTTTATGCCTAGTATAAAACTACAGAGATGTTCATTTAAATTTTCATATTATTTCCAGTAGGATTATGACCATGTTTTCTTAAAATTTATTGAACACACAATTTCACCGTTTGTGCAAACATAATCATAGTGCAATACTTTTTTTTTGGTTAGGAACCTCCCCCCCCCTTTTTTTTAAGATTATTTATTTATTTGACAGATCACAAGCAGGCAGACAGGCAGGCAGAGAGAGGGAAGCAGGCTCCCCGCTAAGCCGAGAGCCGACACAGGGCTTGATCCCACGACCCTGGGATCATGACCTGAGCCCAAGGCAGAGGCTCAACCCACTGAGCCACCCAGGCACCCCTAGGAACACTTTTTGTTTTCCTCAGTTCACATTTCCTCATTCATCCTCTTCCCCACATATACTGCATTTCTACCAGTCTGTCCTCTTATCCAACTTAACTCATTTAAGCAACTTTGTGTTGTTTAACTTTTCCTTCTTGTGCATGTAATCACAAACATATCCTTAGAAAATTAGGCTTTCTTTTATAAAGACAAGTTTATTACCACAATTTTTTCTCATAAAATAGTACACTGGAAATCTCTAATTCAGTTGTTAGACATCGGATTCATTCTCCTAGTGGTTGCATAACATTCCATGATACAGACATAAAATAATTGAACCCTTTCTATATTGTAGACATTTTTCCTATCTTGTGCAGTGCTATAAACATCTTTGCAAACTTTTATGCTGTTATCTGTATAGGATAGATTTCAGAGGAGAAATCTCTGGGAAAAATGGGAATATGTATTCAGAGTCTTACTGATGTTGTCAAACCATCTGACAGAAGGCTGTGATGATATACATATCCTTTTGCAATGGATGAAAGCCAGGAGTAGTTATTATGTACAGTTTGGAGAAAATACCTCTGGTACTCTATTTCAAATCTTCTGGGCTTTATCTTGGATTTTATGCATGCCTGGAATGGATATAACTTGAAGGCTTAAAATAACTTCCAGTTAGCTCTCTTTTTATTTTTTTCCCCCCAGTTATCTCTTTTATAAATGCTTTCTGTGTCTTCATTTTCTGCCCTGGGCTTGGGATGATGGTGAATTTTGAGGATTTACCCTGTGTGTATGAGCACCTTGGAAATGATGGGGTACCCTCCACTGATCAGTGTCCTTCTGTCCCTTCCTCTCTCTTCCTTTCCCTTTGCTGACTTCCTTCCCTCCTTCTCTCCCTTCCTTCCTTCCTTTCTTTTTTGCAAGAAGAGTTCTGGGAGAACTTCTTTTGACTTCTTAGGTCCTGGTGGAATTGAGCCTCTACTACCCCTAGTTATGGGAGGGGTCCTTATAACAAAAATGACCCCTCTTATCAGCTTTTCCTCTTTCTTTGTCTTATATTCCCCACCCCTGAATGCTTCTCTAAGATCACTCACAGATAAATCATCTGCAAACAGATCCTTATCTAGAGTTAGCTTTAGAGAAACGCCATGAAAAGACAGGTCCTTCAGGTATCTCTCAGTCTGATGGCTGTAAAGTGATCGTTTGTGGCTTCAGTTTTCATTTTCTGATTAGTAGTGAGGGTGATCACCTTTTCCTGTGTCCAGTGTCCATGCTGGTTTTCACTCTTGTGGATTGTCTGTTCACCCTTAGCCCATTTGTTTATTAGATTTTTGTGTGATTTTTGATAGTTTCAAGATCTTTGGAGTCTAATCTTTTAAAAATCCTAATATTCTTATTTCTATTTGTCTTTTGACTTCGTTGTGGTATCTTTTGCACTATAGAACTTAAAAAAATTTTTATGTTGTCAATATGTCTTTCACAGAATCTGCTTTTCTCATTTGGTTTAAGAGCACTTCTCCTCTTCCTCTCCTCATTTCTACAAATCTTGACTAGATTTTTTGTGTAATTTTTGTTTTTTAGTATTTGAAGCCTTTAATACACCTGGAGTTTATTTTTGTTATAAGATATCTAATTTTATTTTCTTCCAGATAATCTGTTGTGCAGAATCATTTAAATAATCCATCCTTTTCCCTACTAAAATACTTTCACTTGTCTTATTTTTTTATTACGAATTTCCCCCCACTTCCAGGATTCTTTATTTTGTTCCTCTGAATTATGTGTTTGTTAATATCCTATTGATTTTATTATGATGGCTTAATGTATTTTCATTCTTTTTACCTATTTTTTATTATTTTTAAAAGACAATTTAATACAATTTGTAAGAACAATTATTTAGAAAGTCTAATGGAAATATATTCAATTAATACAGTAAATTTTCAAAAAAAATTTTTTTATGATATTAAGGCTTTCCATGTTCCAAAGTGACATAGTTTTCTATTTAATTAAGTCTCTTATACTGTCCAGTAAGATTTTATAATCAGTTTCTTTTAGGTCCTTTCTTGTTAAATATATTCTCAATTTCTTAATATCCGATCCTTACCAAAGAATTCTTTGTTGTTGTCCCTCATTTGCTAAAGCCTTAAGCATGTGCTTAGCTTATCTTTTGGGTAACAGAAAATCTGTTTTGGATTACAACTTCTGAGAAACAAGCTTCTCCTGCTCTCTAGTTAACTCTGCAAAGCCTATCTTCCCTGTGAGGTTAATCACAAATACCTAGTCCTTAGTCCTTAGTGCACTAAGTAGAGATAGTACTTAAAACACTGCAGAGGGCACACAGCTGCCAGTGATAATCCACAGGTGTATGGTGTATTACATTGTCCGCTAAACCAAAATGTGCTCCCTTGCCTTTGTTTTGGCTCCGTGGTTGCTGACCTGTCCTTAAACTAGGTCTGCAATCCTGTTGTAATCTACTGGTTACACTTTTTTCTGGATACTGACAAATTCCTGTTTCCTTGATCACTATATCTTGTTGGCTGACCTTGTCTACTTGGATCTCCCATCTTCCCATTTGCTTGCGGTTTTGTCTTCACTCATGGTTTCATGGTATCTGTTGGAATTGTAAGTGTAATAGACGAATGTTTTGCAAAGGTGACTGCTGTAGTCCCTCCCCTCCTGGTCCGTGCATGCTGTGCTTACCTTTGGGAGGTGGAATCCTTCTCCTTCCCTTTGAATCTGGGCGGGCCCGAAGATTTGCTTTGAGCAGTAGGGCATGACAGAAATGACCTTGTGCAACTTTTGGGTTTTGCCTTGAGAGGTCTCACCAGTTTTAACTTTCACCTTCTGGGAATCTAGCCACCATGCAATGAAACTCAGGCTAGACTGCTAAATTCAGTGGAATAACCTGGAGGAAGGGACCCAGCTAGTTCTAGCTGCTGCACCCATCCCAGCTGAGCATCCAGCATAGTGCGGTCATAGGAGCGACCTCTGCTGACCACACAAGACGTAAGAACTTGCCAGCTGAGCATAGTCAACCCATAGAATTGGGAAGTAAAATAAAATGTGTTTAAGCCAGCTCATTTTGATTTGTTATATATCATCTGGTAGCTGAGATAATGAACATCAAAGGGAAGTAGGTAAATATTACTGAGATGAAGACAATTCCATGATAGGGCTATTTCAGTGAGAACTTACCTTCTAGGAAATTGCAGGAGGAGCAGGAGGGTGGGTTGGGGTGGGGGAGAAACAAACAAGTAGGGGTGTGTTAGTGATATCAAGATGTAAATAGAGCATGTCCCCTTTTAAAGATCTGCATTTTTCTTAATATTTTTCTATATCCAACATGTGTGTGTATATGTGTGTCCGTGTGTATATATATAAACACACATATACATATAATGTATATCAGGATGATAAAGGCTTAATTTTATATAATAGAGGGACTATTAATTTAGTAGTTCTTTATTACATGATTCCTCAAGGCTTAAGTATTTTTGCCTGTAGCAGCTCCTTTTTGATTCTGATTGATTCTGAGGTTAGAAAGCTAATGACTTAATGTTAGGTATTGAGTGAAAGATGAAGATACCCCTATTTGATAAATGTATCAAATGTATCACACTTTCTGTGTGTCTAAGTTTTGCTTCTTCATAGGCCCTTCTGTATTTGATTCCTGAATCTTGGTAGATTCTGGATAAGTAATGTTGCCAGGTGAAGGTTCTGGTAGCTAAACTATTATAGTACTTAGCAAACTGATGAGTAAACACAGTGATGTTCGCATATATGTACATTCTTTCTCCTACATTACAGATTCAATATGGACAGTGGTATTTTCAGTATTACTCAAATCAGATAAACGCCAGACATGCTATGTGCCTATCTCTCAAGTAAACAGCAAGGTGTTTGTTTCAAGATGAAAGATAATATGATTAAGCCTTGTTCTCCAGGTTAGCTGGCTTCTCTGTGCTCCATGTAACTGCATCACTAACATCATGTTGAACAGGTACAGCTGTTGCTTTCCATATTATAATGACCACTATGAATTCCTCCTGACAGATCTAGCCCTTGGGCATCAGTGGGTTAGGAAAGGAGTACCTCATCTGAAATACTGGGGATGGTGGAGGGAGTGCGTCCCAGAGTGGGGAGGAAAAGGGGGTTATTCTAATATTTTTTTCTTCACTGTAGTTTTAAAACTGGACCTTGTGGATAGGCAGCAATCTTGAGGTGACAGATGATTTTGGACCATATTTACTTGGAGAGAGGTGGACAGAGAAAGATCTCATTTTGTATTTAATTTTACCAGGCATCTTTTGACATTCTGGGAAGCATCAATTGGGCAAAGGTGATTATGTAATCAATAGGGCCGAAGAAGAGCTCAAGGTTGCAATTAACATGTTATTGTACAAATCAAAGGAGCAGTAAAAAGCAATTTGTTCAGCTTGTCACTTGGCCTGGACAATCAGTGCGTGAACAATAAGGGAGACGGAGAATTGGAGTGGAGAAGCAAGCGAGTCAAAACACTCAGGCTTTTGTTTTCTTTCTTTTCAATTCAGTACTAGTCAATGTGGCCTTCTGATAGCTTTAAAGTGGGTGACAGGGATCAATAATGCATTGTTTCTTGTTATTGTGAGTGACTTTCCAGAAAAAATTAAAATAACCTACTAAATTGTTTGGATGTTAGTTTATAATGTTTGATATCTTACATTAATCTCTAATATGCTAGGATTTAAGATGGTTAAAATAATGGCTGTATCTGGATAGAATGGCTTTATTGAATAAAATTTTACTTTCTTCCTCCTAACAAATCTCATGGCACAGAATAAACACTCATCAAGGCATTTATAAAACTCAAAGCCAGTTGGAGTTTGTAAGGACACAGTTGCAGAACATTCCAAAACAAAACCAATAGTGACGATACTATGTTGACATAATTTAGTTCTGTTTGATTAAAAAAAAATTGAGTCTTCAGTAACTCACCTACATACATCTTTGGGTTGGTGTACAGAAAATTTGGTGGAATCCCCTCTGTCCTTAAGCTATGTAAAGGATGTTACCATTAGATTCTGGTAAGTGTTCTAGGTGTATGCCTGTTATCCACCCATTACCATATAATATTGAGCAGATGAGTGAATAATGCTGTGAATTCCATACCTTGGTCCTTGAAACAGAAGCAACACTTCTCAAATGGCTTAATCTCTGATTGAATAAAGGCATATATGCAATATATATTAAATATGCATTGTAATATATATACATGTTATAAATAGAAAACCATCAGTTCACTTTGTGAAATGTTTACTGTTATTCATCTGACACTGAATATGTGTGTACATGTCCAAATAGGTATATATACATATCCCTATACATACAAACAATATATACATCTGTAGGGATGTATATATGTGTACATGTCTGTATATATATCACATATACACATACGCATCCTCATATATATAAAATATATGTGTATATTTGTATATGTAGAGAAATACTGATTTTAAGACACTAGATCACTAATTTATGGGAGCTGGCAAGTCTAAAATCTGCAGAGCAGGTCAACAGTCTGGAGACTGAAGGAAGAGTTAATTTTATAGTCTGGAGGCAGAACTCTTTCTATATATGTCTGTGTCTAAATTTTCTCTTATGAGGACATCACTTATGTTCGATTAGGCGATCTAATGATCTCATTTTAATTCTAAAGATCCTGTTTCCAAATATGGCCACCCTTCAGTACCAGTGGTTAGGTCTTCAACCTGTGAATTTCTGGGGAGACACAATTCAGTTTGTGAAACCATTCCAAATCTGTAACTGACGGATGTGGCACCAGTGGTTGCCATTCAATCCTGAGGAAATGGAAGTACACAGGACTTTTTCCTAGATAGTGATGGTGTAGTGTTGGTGGTAGTTAGAGGCTTAGAGGTTTTAGTGAAGGTGCCATTTAAGACAGAATATAAGGAAAATAATCTACCAGGAGTACAAGGAAAGAAAGCCTTGTAAGTAGATGGTAGAGCATGCCACAGTCACGGATGTGCAAAAGTGCCTGGTGCCTTTGGTTTTGCAAATACTTGAGAAGGGTGGGGGAAAAGTGAGCCTTAAGCTGGGGCCAGACTGTAAAGGATTCTTTATGATACACCTAGAGTTTAGAATTTATCTTGAGAGCCACAGGGGAGTTATTGAATGGTGAGTTAAAATCACAAACAATATTTTTATTAACTTTGCTTAGAAAAATTATTCTGGTAGTTCAAGGATTAGGTTTGGCCAGGGAGATGCATGAAACTGATGCTGCGGTGGGGAAATGAGTTGAGCTTAAAATTTAGTACCAGCAGGGATGAGAGCGAAATGGATTTTGCAGACAGGTAGATTTGGCAGGGTTGGGTGGACGGAGCTGACAGAGATGGAGAAACAAACAAAATGTTTTGAATTCTTAGTCTTGGTTAGCTGGTAGGTGGCACAAAATTGTTACTTGTGTTTGTGAGGCTGTTAGGTATTTGTTGTGCGTGGCACTGTAGAGGGCTTTGGATAAACATTTTGGAGTTGAATTGCTGTAAACTTAGCTCACCACATAAACACCAATAAGTATTTCATGCGTATTCACGCAAATTCAAGGAGACCTAAAAACACTGGAAAAGTTGCTTGGGGAAGGGAGAATTTAAACTAGAAAGGGTGGTAAAAGGGGATATGTAAATAAAACAAGAACCTTTTTTTGGACCGATGAGGATGGTGTGTATGAGCTAATTAGTGTAATTAACCCTCAACACCAGTGCTATGAACTAATTAATAGGAATACCCAAACCTCTCCACCTGAGGTCCAAACAAGAGAATAATAAGATACATTTAGCATATTTAGTTTTGGACCAGGTGAACTCTACTACCTGATGTCAAGTAGGGGTAATAAACAAAATGCATGTTGATTAATTCTCAGTTTGTCCAGTTCAGGCTATACAAAGCAGGTTTTTTTTTTTTTTTTTAAATTGGCTTGGTGTTCAAAATCTTAAATCAAGAATATTATGACATTAGTTGTAGTCTACTATGTTGAATGTGTTAATAGCTAACATTTGAGGACCTAAATTTTTTAGAGCTGTTCTAAGAGCTTTATATGTATTGATGTCCACAGCAATGCAATAAGTGGTTGCTGTATTCCCATTTTATAAGAGGAATTGAGGCATAGAGAGAATAATCAATTTGCCCACAGTCAAATAGCTAGTAAGATTAGGAACAACATTTCAGTGTTGTGCTCTTAAACACTACACAACTGCTTCTCTGATCTTTTTCTCTGGTGCCTTCTCATGTTGATATTATGTATTCCAACAAGACAGAGTGGTTTGAATTGTATAATAAGCTTTCGATTATAAACTTTTTGCTAGGGATCCAATCAAATTTCTCCACGTTCACTACAATATTGGGATCCCTGGTATACAGTACTCATTACATAAACACATTAATGAATTCTCCCTCAGTTTCACCACAATATTGGGATCCCTGGTATTCAATATATATTCAATATATATTACACAACACATTCCCCCGCAGTTTGCCAGTCTGGGCTTTTGGCTTCTGATAATGGCTGCCTAGATACTTGGGGCTTTCATTCTGAAAACAGCCAAAAATGGTGAATTACAAAGTCAAAATCTTTAAAGAAATGGAAGAACTAACAAGATCATAGAAATTACCAGGCCAAAATTAAAGCGAATGTGGAAACCTAGAAAGGTGAAAACTAGCAAGGAAACTGCTTTTCCCCCAAAGTATATGTGGATTTGGGAAAATTAGAATTTTATTTTTTGATGACTTTGTTGGATGAGAAAAAGCCCAAAGCTCACATAGTGTGAGGAATCAAATAGTAAATCCTAAGTTGAATCCACAAGGTAAGGGTAAGTCATCCCTTATGAAGTCCTGCAGCCTAGGTTCATAGACTGTGGTTCTGGAAACATATGAATTAACTCTGATTTAAGGTGGTTGCTTATTGTAGTCATAAGATTTGTCATAGTTGGGCTGCAAGGAAATTTTTATATTACACCTATAGAAGGAAAATTATTCATATTTAAGACCTAAGATAGGAGAAGAAATAAAATCCACAAAAGTGGTACGTGGATATATTCAAGTTAATATAGCCTGTTTAAAATAAAACCTCCGGGGCACCTAGATGGCTCAGTGGGTTAAAGCCTCTGCTTTCGGCTCGGGTCATGGTCCCAGGGTCCTGGGATGGAGCCCTGCATCAGGCTCTCTGCTCAGCAGGGAGCCTGCTTCCCTCTCTCTATGCCTGCCTCTCTGCCTACTTGTGATCTGTCAAATAAATAAAATCTTAAAAAAAATAAAATAAAACCTCCAATTTCATATATAATTACACGTACACACATATCACACATATAAAACACAGCATATAATTTGGGAGAGTTAGTGCTCTACAGACTATGTGTTGTCTTGGAGGATGATAAACTTACCTTGGTCTATAATACATTGTAAATACATGCTTCAATTTCTGTGATAACCACTAAAAGTTTATAATTTTGAAACTAGTAGGAAAGAATAGAAGGAGAACACTATCAAGAGTTCAGAAAAATAAGAACAGAGAAAAGGTGGATCAGGTGGAAAGTGCAGAAACAATTAGACTTAAAACATTCAGTAACTATACTAAATGTAAATGAACTAAATATGGCAGCTAAGAGAAATTAGTGTTCTGTATTTTAAAAATATTCAAATTTATGTTAATGAACAGTCATGTCTAAAATACAATGCTACAAAAAATTTAAATTAGGCAGTCAAGAGGCCTGCATTACAGGAGTGGTGGCACAGCTATTTCCTCTGAAGCTGTATTGATCAGTGACTTTGGTGAAGGCTAAGAAAGTTGAAATCAAACTGCAGATGATACATAACTTCTAAGAATATCTTAGATATTCTGGTGGTTGGTTTCAAGGTATGAAGTGGGGAGACCTGATTCTGCAGGCAGATATCTGAAGATATATGGAAGGGGGAGGGAGCTTCCAGGATCCTGTGCCATGGGAGTGCAAAAGCCTCCCACGCTGGGGACCAGGCACAGACTCGAAGACTGGTAGTGGCAGGGAAAGGACTTTAGGGCAGCCCCCCAGACTGAAACCTGGAGATGTGGGGGTGCACATGTGAACTGGGGGCAGCTGGCAGTTTTAGAAGCACAAAGCACAGAGACCTGGCTGGACCTGGAAGCGAGGGCTGGGAGTGCTGTTTTGGGGCTCACAAGTTAGGATGCTTTGGTTTTTAGCAGCATAGACAAAAAAAAATCTTAAAATTTGTATGGAACCAGAAAAGACCCCGAATTGCCAAGGAAATGTTGAAAAAACAAAGCTGGGGGCATCACATTGCCTGATTTCAAGCTATATTACAAAGCTGTGATTACCAAGACAGCATGGTACTGGCACAAAAACAGACACATAGACGAATGGAACAGAGTAGAGAGCTCAGATATGGACCCTCAACTCTATGGTCAACTAATCTTCAACAAAGCAGAAAAGAATATCCAGTGGAAAAAAGACCATCTCTTCAATAAATGATGCTGGGAACATTGGACAGCGATGTATAAAAGAATGAAACTCAACCATTTTCTTACACCATACACAAAGATAAACTCAAAATGGATTAAAGACCTCAGTGTGAAACAGGAATCCATCAAAATCCTAGAGGAGAATATAGGCAGTAATATCTTCGACACCAGCCACAGCAACTTCTTTCAAGACATGTCTCCAAAGGCAAGGGAAACAAAAGCAACCATGAACTCTTGGGACTTCATCAAGATCAAAAGCTTCTGCACAGCAAAGGAAACAGTCAACAAAACAAAGAGGCAACCCATGGAATGGGAGAAGATATTCGCAAATGACACTACAGACAAAGGGCTGATATTCAAGCTCTCTAAAGAACATCTCAAGCTCAACACCCAAAAAACAATCAGGTCAAAAAATGGGCAGAAGATATGAACAGACACTTCTCAAAAGAAGACATACAAATGGGGACACCTGGGTGGCTCAGTTGGTTAGGTCGCTGCCTTTGGCTCAGGTCGCGATCCCAGGGTCCTGGGATTGAGTCCTGATGGGGCTCCTTGCTCAATGGGGAGCCTGCTTCTCTCTCTCTCTCTCTCTCTCTCTCTCTCTGCCTGCCACTCTGCCTGCTTGTGCACCCTTGCTCGCTCGCTCTCTCTCTGACAAATAAATAAAATCTTAAAAAAAGAAAAAGATATACAAATGACTAATAGACACATGAAAAAATGTTTATCATCATTAGCCATCAGGGAAATTCAAATCAAAACCTCATTGAGATACCACCTTACACCTGTTAGAATGGTAAAAATTGACAAGGCTAGAAACAACAAACATTGGAGAGGCTGTGGAGAAAGGGAAACCCTCTCCCACTGTTGGTGGGAATGCAAGCTGGTGCAGCTACTTTGGAAAACAGTGTGAAGGTTCCTCAAAAAACTAAAAACTGCTATCCTATGACCCAGCAATTACACTGTTGGGTATTTACCCCAAAGATACAGATGTAGTAAAAAGAAGGGCAGTTTGCACCCCAATATTCATAGCAGCAATGGCCACAATAACCAAACTGTGGAAAGAGCTGAGGTGTCCTTCAGCAGATGGATAGATAAAGATGTGGCCCATATATACAATGGAATATTACTCGCCATCAGAAAGGGTGAATACCCAAATTTTGTATCAACATGGATGAATCTGGAAGAGATTATGCTGACTGAAATAAGTCAAGCAGAGAAAGTCGGTTATCATATGGTTTCCAGTATTTGTGGAACATAAAGGGAAGCATGGAGGACATTAGGAGAAGGAAGGAAAAAATGAAGAGGGGGAAATCAGAAGGGGATATAAACCATGAGAGACTATGGACTCTGAGAAACAAACAGTGTTTTAGAGGGGGGGAGGAGTGAGGGATTGGGTTAGCCTGGTGATGGATTATTAAGGAGGGCACGTATTGCATGGAGCACTGAGTGTAATACTCAAACAATGAATCAGGGAGCACTACATCAAAAACTAATGATGTACTGTATTGTGACTAACATAACATTAAAAAAACCAAAAGTATGTGCTAACACTAAACAAAAAACGTACAATATGTATAATAGAATCAAATGAAATAGTCTTGAAGGCAGAATGTTTTTCTAGCAATAGTTTGCTAAAAGCTCAATTGAGAATGTTTGATCCTTATACATCATAGATCAATTTTTGTTTTATGTATGTAGAACAAATAATTATACAGATGGCTGATCTGTTGAGTTATAGTCCTCAAGTGTATTAAGACATGTTTATATATAGAACCACTTGTCAGCAAAATTGTTTTTCCCAAAGTTTGTCCCAAATAACATTATTCTGTGATATTAATACAAATTCTGTATAGAGGACATTCCATGATGAATTAACTTGGGAAACCATTGCATAGTGTATCACTGTCTTTGGGATTTATAAACCATTAGCATCTCTGAACTGCTCTGCAAGAGAAAACTATTTTATCTTTGTTTACATCTTTTTCCAAAGGTATTTGATTCCAAACTCCCTTTTCATGGGCTACATTATTTATTAAGATTTTTTAACTTATTTATTTAGGGAGAGTAAGAAGCCAAGGGAAGGTGATAGGGAGGGGGAGAGGGAGAAAGAGAATCTCAAGCACACTCCACATTGAATGTGGAGCCAGACTCAAGCCTCAATCTCACAACCCTGAGAGTTGACTTCTTAACAGTTCTGTGCGTATACCACTATAACAAACATGTAGATTGTTACTGTCTTAGTTATAATGCCATTGATTTTAGTAAGTCTCATCATTTTTCTTTTTAAAATTTTTTTAGGATATAAATCTATTCCTTTAGCTAACTTCAAGAACCAAAAATTTCCTAAAGTACTTTTTTCCTGAATATTTCCTGACCAACACATCACAAAATTGTACAATATTATATCAGACTATCATTGAGTGGTAAAGCATATTTTCAAATGCTGGAAATGCATGGACTCCTGTAGAATGACCCAGTTTAGAATATATGACTCTATTCAGATCAAAGGCAAAGTTGAAGAGCTGAATGTTAGTAATAACTGAGCAATACATATTATTTTATCAAACCTCTTTGTATAGTAGTAAAATTGCTTCATTCCCGAAATCACTAACTACTTTAGGCAGAAAATTGAAAAAAGTTCTAAAGATTTACTTTTAAGTGAAAGAGCAAGAACGTGAGATTTGGAAGGTTTGGATAAGAAATTAGGGTTCAGGTTTTTTTGTTTTTTTTTTTTAAAGATTTTATTTATTTGACAGAGAGAGAACAAGAGAGCACAAGTAGGCAGAGGGTCAGGCAGAGGGAGAGGGAGAAGCAGGCTGTCCACTGAGTAGGGCACCCAGTGCAGGGCTCGATGCCCAGACTCTGGGATCATGACTTGAGCCAAAGACAGCCGCTTAACTGACTGAGCCACGCAGACACCCCTAGGGCTCAGCTTTTATTTTGCATCCTATATATAGAGCTCTACATGAAGAGAGGTAGGCTGGGGATGTTCTTTGCTTCAGTCAGATTCTGACCAGGTTATTATATTAGACGTAGGATAGGATTCTACTTTCTGCCCATAACCAGTATGACTTTCTGCTGATAGCAGGTATGACCATGAGGCTTTCTTTGGCCAAAACTTTAAGGTCTGGGTTTCCATAGATGCATATGTTGAAATGAAGACTCCATTAGCCAGGGAACTTGGCTGTAAACAGGGCCCCCCCTTGCTAAGAGTATGACCAAGATGGATACTTTATTGTCTTAAGGCTGAGTTTTTCAGGTAACTTGTTACTGCATTATAGCAGCCTATTCTGACTCCTACATTGTTTTAGGTTTATTCCATTTCTGGCACTACTTGTTTGGGCAGTCTTCATATTCCATATTACCCAGGATAAGGTCTTTTTTATTTATTATTTTTTTACTATTTATTTGTTTGACAGAGGCACAGTGAGAGAGGGAATACAAGCAGGGGGAGAGGGAGAGGATGAAGCAAGCCGACTTCCGGCTGAGCAGAGAGCCCGATGCAAGGCTGGATCCCGGGACCCTGGGATCATGACCTGAGCCAAAGGCAGACACCCAATGACTGAGCCACCCAGGTGCCCCTAAGGTCTTTCATTTTAAAGTGATAAAGTTGGATTCGACTATTCCTGTCTATTCTGAGCGTTAGGGTACCTATTCCAAGTGGGATTGTGACTCTTTTCCCTTCTGCAAAGCCAAATAAGAGCACATAAGACAGGGAAACAGAATGCAAGGGCTGCCGTAGTCAGGTAAACTCTTAACATATTTCCTGTAACAGTGACTCATGAATGTGTCTATTTTATCATGAGACTATGAAATCACCAAGGGCAGGGAGTATACCACACTCATCTCTAACTTCTTAATACATCATCATGAATTCACTTAAACATTTTCAATGACCTGGATCTGGAGAGCTATATGCAGAAGTCTAACACAATTATCTCTCTTAACGTTAGTATTAGACAGGGAGCACTAATCGGGACCAATCTTCCAGGGTTAAGCATTGATTCATTGGCTTGGGATTCCTGGTCCTCTAACTACTTAGACTAAAACATACACTGGACTAAATGGACGTGCTTGAGAGTGCCTGTAAAGGCTGGTTAATTATTTTTGTGTTCAGAGAAAATGAAGAAATATAGGCATATTACAGAACTTCTATTTGAGGATCAGTAATCTAAGTGTCATCTTGTATATTCTGAAGTATGTGTTCTAATGGAATTCTACCCTTGAGACATCTGTAGCAAGAGCTCAGTGGATCCTACTAAAGGGTTTCCACATACTTTATGTCTGCTCAGGACTATAATGAGCATCTGAAGTATCCTTCTATGTTCCATTTTTGAAAGGTCTTCAGAGTAATTCTATAATCTTTGGTAGTATCTTGGTTTGCCCGTATAGTTGAGAAGTTCCTATGTTAAACTGCACTCATGCTATAACTTAATGTAACTGTTTCTGTCCTTTTGATCAAAGCTAGTCAGCATCCTCTTCCACATATCTTTTCACTCACTTGGAAGTAAGTAGTAAGTCAAGTTTAGAGCAAGTTTAGAGTGCCTAAGCTACCTCTCAGTTAGAAGTAGTAAAACTTAGCTTTCTCTCTATCAGGTCTTCCAGTGATGGGTTTTCTGCCATATCAAGGATGCTGATGCAGATCAAAGGGAGTCCAGTGCTAGGATAAATTTTGGTTTCTCAGTAATATCTGTATTATATACCATAACTAGTATGTATATATATTTTCCTTTGTGGGCATGATGGAGCCCACTTTTTCTCCCATAAAACGTACATATCTATTATTGACCTCAAAAGAAAGGATAACTGTGTGAAAAGCCTAGAAACCAAGAGAGACTTTTATGTGCTGTGAACACATAGGCTTATGCCTCTGTATTCAGTAATTAACTATCTCCTGTTAACAGTGTAATTTTACCCACTGCAGTAGGTCACCCTCTTGTTAGGGGAATGGCTTTGGTCACCCGCAAGGAGTGATCACATAAACATTGTTAACAATAGAAACTTGAATGTAGGAGATTGGTTATGGGGTTAGCTAGAGCCATCTCGCATGCTGGATGTTCTCATGATTTAAGAATTTCCCCTTAGGATGGATGAAACTGGCAATAGACAGTTTTAGAAACTTACCTTAGACGATGCTTCGAAGGTATTGGGTCCTTCCTAGGGAAAGTTAAATGTGTTAGTTTAGGTTAGGGAATCCCAAGTTTTATTTTCTGCTCTTTTATTGTGATTCAGGCTTTCCTTTGTCTTTCCCCTCCTCTATTCTTTGTTTTAGGGTAGGTGAGTTCTTTAACAGCCTAGTTATCCTGAGAATATTATATCAAGGGTGGCAATTTTCTTTTCTTCCTTTCTTTTTTTAAGATTGTATTTATTTATTTATTTGAGATAGAGCACAGAGAGAGTGTAAGAGGGAGAAGCAGACACCCCGCTGAGCAGGGAGCCCAATGTGGGACTCAATCCAGCAATTTACTTTCCATTGGCTTACTCTAAGGATATAATTGTTACTGCTTCATAAGAAAATTGAGATCTTTTAGGCAAGAATCACTGACTAACTCAAAACTATCTGATGTATTCAGAGTAGCATATTTTTTTTTTAACACAAAGTACACTTTGATTTATGTTACCTTGTCCCACTGTTGAGATAACATTCTGTTCTGTAGAATATATTTCATATCCCTCTCTACCAACTCTTACTAAAATGAAACTAAAGAATAATGGTAGAATATTAACTTTGTGCTGACACTAGCCTGGCGTATGTCAGCCAGTTATAAGATAGCTACTTTGGGCTAAATATCTATATTATTCTTGATGCCAAACCCAGTGACAAGTCCTTACAAGTTGGTGCTATTGGGTAGGTAAATTGGTTAGGTAAATAGGTTAGGTAAATTGGCTAATGAGTTACTTCAGATGACCGGTGTGCCCAAGGCCGCTTAAAGAGAGTCCAACCAGGTCATGTACTCATCTGAACTTCCATGGAAACTGATCTCTTACGACTGTTACTGTCTTTCTTCATAATCTGTTTGCTACCTCTTAACACCATATACATTTAACTCCACAGCTTCTACCACTATCATCTGCTCTGAATCCATTAGGATTTAGATTATCTTGCCCTAATTCCCATTGGTCAGTCACCATCAAAGACCCAGACTCCCAACTCATTGCTCATTAGCAATATTTAATTACTAGATGACTTTGCATAACATTTTATTCTGCCCCCATCTTTCTTCTCTCCCTAACCTCTAAAACTCTTCCATTCCTGCTTCCTGAAATTCATAGGTCCAATGTAGGCACATTTCCCTGTATACGGTATTTCTATGTATACATTGCTTTTACCTTCCTGCTAAAGATCTCTGAAGTGGTGGCTGTTCCTCTACTCCCTGTGTTGCTCTAACTGGGCCTGGAGTTTCTAGGTATCCTCCCTGTCCCTCATTTCTACCATTTTTTTTTTAATCATTATCTCTCCATCCCTAAAAATACACAGCTTGTAACATCATATTTTTGGACTATAAATCATCCACTGCTCCTCATTGTCCTGTTCAACTGACTGGCTCATTTCTCCTTATTTTTCCATTATTTAGCTTGTGGCTTACTGTCACTGTCTGTATTACTGCTGTTTATTTTAATTCAGTTGATTCTAAATATGTACATAGATGACACTTCCCAAACCTTGAATTCTTAATGCCTTTAAGTTTTTTATCCCAGTGTCATCCGTATCCATGATAGGCCTTGGACTTCTCATCATAAATAACTATAAATTCTTTGTAATCTGTTTCATGCATCTTACTTGCTCATTAACCATTTATTTTTCTTTAGGATTAATACATTGTGTACTGATTGTTTTTTCAGTTTTCCTCAGCTCCCAGAATAGTGAGTGCCTGGCACCTAGGAGATAGTCACTTAATACTTAATATTGAATGAATTATTATTGATGTGCCTTATCTTCCTTAACACTGTAAGCTCTTTCCTTCTGCAAACAGATGTATCTTTAAGGGTTTCCCATGAATATATAAGGGAATACAAAGGTGAGTACTATGACCCTGTCTACAGGAGCTTACAGTCTTGGAAGCAGGCATATAGATCTTATTATAATTGAATACCATGCCAAGTATGTGATAATAGCTATGGGAGTATGAGCCTGTCTAGGAGACTCAGGGACATTTCTCTGTAGAAGTTAATATATTAAATAAGATTCAAAATATGAGAGCTCACCAAGCTGATAAAAGGTAAGGGCATTTTATGAGGAGGGAAATTATTTTCATCCAAACATGTTCACTTTAGTAGTATCTAAAAATAGGTTTTAAAAATCAGGAAGGGAGACATTCTGTCAAACTTCAAAAGTACATATGGCATGTGAAAGTGGATTTACAACGAAGTTAGCGAAGCATAAGCTTCAGGACTCCTCGCTTGCAAGAAAGGACTCTGTCAGTGTGTTCACAGAATCCTATTTCTTTGTTAAACTTGTTAAAGTAGGGCATATTTACCTTCACTACTTAAAACTGATATAACTTTTTACTCTCCCTGTCACATTTCATCTTATTTCTAGTGTAAAAGTGGCTGTGGGCACTTCTGGGATTTGACTACGGGCTAATTGAATAACAGACACGTGTAGTTTGGGTTTAGTGGGATTTTTTTTGTGGTTCATTCACTTCTGTGTATAGTTACTTCATAGATGCTCTTAATGCTCCCCTGGGTCCACTTGACTGGCATTGCAAAAGAAAGTATATGAACAGGGGTCATAAATTTATGTGAATTTATCTTTTTTTTTTTTTTTTTAAAGATACTTATTTGACACAGAGAGGGATAGCACAAGCAGGGGGAGTGGCAGACAGAGGGAGAGGGAGAAGCAGGCTTGGCTCCCCACTCATGTGGGGCTTGATCCCAGGACCCTGAGATGATGACCTGAGCCACCCAGGTGCCCCATATGTGAATTTATCTTATGGTGCCCTTTATCTTGTGGATGCTGGAGAAGAACTCAAATTAAGAAATGTTCAACATCAGAAGCCAGTGTAAGGGTAAAAAAAAAAAAAAAAAATCTTCAAATTGTCAGATATGCAAGATTGTAAATAGATGATTAATTCTCTTGGTCAAAATGGAACTTCTCTTTCAGAAAAGATAATATAAAACTCATTATATATCACTACAGTGAGGGCCTTATCACAAACTGGTTACCAAGTATCAATATAAAAATAACTTAATTTCAAGTTTTCTTCAATATTAATCTTGACTGATTCTTACATTTTGTATATATAAATTTAATTAGAGGCACATGACAGCTTTAGTTTCTTAGGGCTGTCATAACAAATTGCCATGAATTTGGTGACTCAAAGCAACAAAAATTTATTTTCACACACTGATGGAGGCCATAAGTCTGAAATCAAGGAATTGGCAGGGCAGGTCCCTTCTGGAGGCTCTGAGAAAAAATCTATTCCATGCCTGTCTCCTAGCTTCTGGTGGCTCTGTTAATCCATTATTCCAATCGCTACTTCCATCTTCATATGGCTTCCTCCGGTGTCTCTTCATAAGGACACCAGACATTGGATTTAGAGTGCACCATAAATCTAAAATTATTTTATCTCAAAATCCTCAGTTACATCTGCAAAACCTCTATTTCTAAACAAGGTCACTTTCACACGCAGTACTGGTGAAGACATGGGCTAGTTTTCTTTTTTGGGGGGGGGGGTGAGGGGAACACAGTTCCACCCGTTAAAATGACATGACCAATAATGACAGTTTCAAAATTGAAAGAATCACTTCTACACTATGAATAATGAGCAGATTTTGGTTATCATGCTAAAGAAGAGATCAAATTATTTCTTTATTTCTCTTAAAATTTTATTTTTAATTTCTTGCATGAAGAGGTGTTTGAAGAGTATGCAGTCAAAAATTGTAGATGTATTAAGTAGTTAGATAAAATTCTTAGGATATTTTCCTGGATTGGCAGTGTTAGTGGTAATTACCAGCTTTTCAAATTTATTTATTTATTTATTTATTTTATTTATTTTTAAAGATTTTATTTATTTATTTGACAGAGATCACAAGTAGGCAGAGAGGCAGGCGTGGCAGCAGGGAAGCAGGCTCCCCGCTGAGCAGAGTGGAGTCCGATGCAGGGCTCGATCCCAGGACCCCAGGATCATGACCTGAGCTGAAGGTAGAGACTTTAACCCACTGAGTGACCCAGGCACCCCAAGTTTTTAAATTTTTTAAAAAATTTATAGATATAAATAAATATAGTTCTTATCATTGTAAATGTTTACTCCAATATTAATACATTTATAATTCTGCATTATTTTTTCTCTAAAAGGATACCCTAAATTTCATATGCTTCAGGCTCTACCATATAAAACTGATTCACAATATGGACATCCCAGATGATGTCTGTCCCATAATGGTCTTCTTTTTTTAAAATTATATTTTTGTTCTCTGTCTAATCTCCATTGGTTGGTGCACATGAGCATTACAAATAATACCAAATCCAGTCCTAGCTAGCTTGGCCATTTATTTAAATTATAAGATTGTTAAGTTAGGAAGATTCCTTTTAGCTTACCTCTGGAAGAGCCAGAGAGATTCTGATAGTGAACTTAATATATTGTGGGTTTTGCTGGGATCTGGGCTCTGGCTTCCTCACAGCATTTGGAATATTGAATCTAATGCCATTTTCTTAGTCATGTTTTGGAGAGGCTTTGGTAGTAGGACTCAGAAAGGGGTAGATGATGTAAAACCTTATGAGACAGTTTTTCGTGTGCAAACAACACGTGAGATCACCTTGTGCTAGTCCTTATGTTGTAGCCATTGCCAGTGCCCTAAGGACTAGTTTGAGTACCTGAAGTTGTCAGTAATCTTTTAAAGAAATTTTGTATGCATGTATTTACAAGAAATTCCATTACCAAGCAAAATACTGAAACTATCCCGTGTGGGTTTTCTTTGCTTTGTGAAAGGAGAGGGCTCCAAGGAAACCTTTCATAAACCAAAATGATAGGGTAAAGCAAAGAAGCAGTAACACTTCATAAAAGCAAAAATCCTCTTCCAGTTTCTTTCCGTTAGCAAGAACAAGTACTAATGTAGCTCTTTTGTAAAAACTAAGTGGCATAACACAAACTTTCAAGTAGTGAGGGAAACCTGTATCTTATTCCATGGAAAATCCACCCCTGCCTCTATAGTGGAACACCGAAATAACTCATTTTGTCAACACAATGCCAACATTGTTAACAGAACCAATGCTCATTAAGTGATCTCATTGATTAAAAGTGAAAGGAACAATCTTTTTTAGGGTTTACTGTGTTATCCAACTGGTTTTAGAGAATGAGGTTTAACATTTTCATGGGAGACTTTAAAATTGCAAGGAAGTATGATGGCTACCTCATTGTGCAGTATCTTTTTATTGCTGCTGTATTTAACGACAAGTAGGAATCTTTTAAAAACATTTTGCTGCCCTTAATTTTCATGGGAAAACTTTATAGATGATGAAATATGGGAGAGTTTTTCTTTTCCAGACTTTAAACCTAAAATCTGTGTTTCCATTTCAAAAACAGAAAGATTAAGAATAAAGTATCTTCTCCTTAGTCACAGTAAATGTATAGGTATGTTATGTATCCAATTAAAAAAAATGGAATGGAATCAAACTATAATTTTTTTTTATTTTTTAATTTTTTTATAAACGTATAATGTATTTTTATCCCAGGGGTACAGGTCTGTGAATCGCCAGGTTTACACACTTCACAGCACTCACCATAGCACGTACCCTCCCCAATGTCCATAAACCCACCCCCCTCTCCCGACTCCCCCCCACCAGCAACCCTCAGTCTGTTTTGTGAGATCAAGTCACTTATGGTTTGTCTCCCTCCCGATCCCATCTTGTTTCATTTATTCTTCTCCTACCCCACTAACGCCCCATGTTGCATCTCCACTTCCTCATATCAGGGAGATCATATGATAGTTGTCTTTCTCCAACTGACTTATTTCACTAAGCATGATACCCTCTAGTTCCATCCACGTTGTCACAAATGGCAAGATTTCATTTCTTTTGATGGCTACATACTATTCCGTTGTGTATATATACCACATCTTCTTTATCCATTCATCTGTTGATGGACATCTAGGTTCTGTCCATAGTTTGGCTATTGTAGACATTGCTGCTATAAACATTCAGGTGCACGTGCCCCTTCGGATTACTATGTTTGTATCTTTAGGCTAAATACCCAGTTGTGCAATTGCTGGGTCATAGGGTAGTTCTATTTTCAACTTTTTGAGGAATTTCCGTGCTGTTTTCCAGAGTGGTTGCACCAGCTTGCATTCCCACCAACAGTGTAGGAGGGTTCCCCTTTCTCTACATCCTCGCCAGCATCTGTTGTTTCCTGACTTGTTAATTTTAGCCATTCTGACTGGTGTGAGGTGGTATCTCATTGTGGTTTGGATTTGTATTTCCCTGATGCCGAGTGATGTGGAGCACTTTTTCATGTGTCTGTTGGCCATCTGGATGTCTTCTTTGCAGAAATGTCTGTTCATGTCTTCTGCCCATTTCTTGATTGGATTATTTGTTCTTTGGGTGTTGAGTTTGCTAAGTTCTTTATAGATTTTGGACACTAGCCCTTTATCTGATATGTCGTTTGCAAATATCTTCTCCCATTCTGTCAGTAGTCTTTTGGTTTTGTTAACTGTTTCCTTTGCTGTGCAAAAGCTTTTGATCTTGATGAAATCCCAATAGTTCATTTTTGCCCTTGCTTCCCTTGCCTTTGGCAATGTTCCTAGGAAGACGTTACTGTGGCTGAGGTCAAAGAGGTTGCTTCCTGCTTTCTCCTCAAGGATTTTGATGGATTCCTTTCTCACATTGAGGTCCTTCATCCATTTTGAGTCTATTATCGTGTGTGGTATAAGGAAGTGGTTCAATTTCATTTTTCTGCATGTGGCCGTCCAATTTTCCCAACACCATTTATTGAAGAGACTGTCTTTTTTCCATTGGACATTCTTTCCTGCTTTGTCGAAGATTAGTTGACCATAGAGTTGAGGGTCTATTTCTGGGCTCTCTATTCTGTTCCATTGATCTATGTGTCTGTTTTTGCGCCAGTACCATGCTGTCTTGATGATGACAGCTTTGTAATAGAGCTTGAAGTCTGGAATTGTGATGCCACCAACTTTGGCTTTTTCAGTATTCCTTTGGCTATTCAAGGTCTTTCCTGGTTCCATATAAATTTTAGGATTATTTGTTCTATTTCTTTGAAAAAAATGGGTGGGATTTTGATAGGGATTGCATTAAATGTGTAGATTGCTTTAGGTAGCATAGACATTTTCACAATATTTGTTCTTCCAATCCATGAGCATGGAACATTTTTCCATTTCTTTGTGTCTTCCTCAATTTCTTTCATGAGTACTTTATAGTTTTCTGAGTATAGATTCTTTGCCTCTTTGGTTAGGTTTATTCCTAGGTATCTTATAGTTTTGGGTGCAATTGTAAATGGGATTGACTCCTGAATTTCTCTTTCTTCTGTCTTGGTGGTGGTGTAGAGAAATGCAACTGATTTCTGTGCATTGATTTTATAACCTGACACTTTACTAAATTCCTGTACAAGTTCTAGCAGTTTTGGAGTGGAGCCTTTTGGGTTTTCCACATATAGTATCATATCATCTGCGAAGAGTGATAGTTTGACTTCTTCTTTGCCGATTTGGATGCCTTTAATTTCTTTTTGTTGTCTGATTGCTGAGGCTAGGACTTCTATGTTGAACAGCGGTGGTGATAATGGACATCCCTGCCATGTTCCTGACCTTAGCGGAAAACTTTTAGTTTTTCTCCATTGTGAATATTTGTGGTGGGTTTTTCATAGATGGCTTTGATAATATTGAGGTCTGTGCCCTCTATCCCTACACTTGGAAGAGTTTTAATCAGGAAGGGATGCTGTACTTTGTCAAATGCTTTTTCAGCGTCTATTGAGAGTATCATATGGTTCTTGTTCTTTCTTTTATTAACGTGTTGTATCACATTGATTTGTGGATGTTGAACCAACCTTGCAGTCCTGGAATAAATCCCACTTGGTCGTGGTGAATGATCCTTTTAATGTACTGTTGAATCTTATTGGCTAGTATTTTGGTGAGAATTTTTGCATCTGTGTTCATTAAGGATATGGGTCTGTAATTCTCTTTTTTGTTGGGATCCTTGTCTGGTTTTGGGATCAAGCTGATGCTGGCCTCATAAAATGAGTTTGGAAGTTTTCCTTCCATTTCTATTTTTTGGAACAGTTTCAGGAGAATAGGTATTAGTTCTTCTTTAAATGTTTGGTAGAATTCCCCTGGGAAGCCGTCTGGCCCTGGGCTTTTGTTTGTCTGGAGATTTTTGATGACTGTTTCAGTCTCCTTACTGGTTATGGGTCTGTTCAGGCTTTCTATTTCTTCCTGGTTCAGTTGTGGTAGTTTATATGTCTCTAGGAATGCATTCATTTCTTCCAGATTGCCGAATTTGTTGGCGTAGAGTTGCTCATAGTATGTTCTTACAATTGTTTGTATTTCTTTGGTGTTAGTTGTGATCTCTCCTCTTTCATTCATGATTTTATTTATTTGGGTCCTTTCTCTTTTCTTTTTGATAAGTCTGGCCAGGGGTTTATCAATCTTATTCTTTCAAAGAACCAGCTCCTAGTTTCGTTGATTTGTTCTATTGTTTTTTTAGTTTCTATTTCATTGATTTCTGCTCTGATCTTTATGATTTCTCTTCTCCTGCTGGGTTTAGGCTTTCTTTGTTGTTCTTTCTCCAGCTCCTTTAGGTGTAGGGTTAGGTTGTGTATTTGAGACCTTTCTTGTTTCTTGAGGAAGGATTGTACCGCTATATATTTTCCTCTCAGGACTGCCTTTGCTGTGTCCCACAGATTTTGAACCGTTGTGTTTTCATTATCATTTGTTTCCATGAATTTTTTCAATTCCTCTTTAATTTCCTGGTTGACCCATTCATTCTTTAGAAGGATGCTGTTTAGTCTCCATGTATTTGTGTTCTTTCCAAATTTCCTCTTGTGATTGAGTTCTAGCTTCAGAGCATTGTGGTCTGAAAATATGCAGGGAATGATTCCCATCTTTTGATACTGGTTGAGACCTGATTTATGACCCAGGATGTGGTCTATTCTGGAGAATGTTCCATGTGCACTAGAGAAGAATGTGTATTCTGTTGCTTTGGGATGGAATGTTCTGAATATATCTGTGATGTCCATCTGGTCCAGTGTGTCATTTAAGGCCTTTATTTCCTTGTTGATCTTTTGCTTGGATGGTCTGTCCATTTCAGTGAGGGGAGTGTTAAAGTCCCCTGCTATTATTGTATTACTGTCTATGTATTTCTTTGATTTTGTTATTAATTGGTTTATATAGTTGGCTGCTCCCATGTTAGGGGGATAGATATTTAAGATTGTTAGGTCTTCTTGTTGGACAGACCCTTTGAGTATGATATAGTGTCCTTCCTCATCTCTTATTATAGTCTTTGGCTTAAAATCTAATTGATCTGATAGAAGGATTGCCACCCCAGCTTTCTTCTGATGTCCATTAGCATGGCACATTGTTTTCCACCCCCTCACTTTAAATCTGGAGGTGTCTTTGGGTCTAAAATGAGTTTCTTGTAGGCAGCATATTGATGGGTTTTGTTTTTTTATCCATTCTGATACCCTGTGTCTTTTGATTGGGGCATTTAGCCCATTAACATTCAGGGTAACTATTGAGAGATATGAATTTAGTGCCATTGTATTGCCTGTAAGGTGACTGTTACTGTATATTGTCTCTGTTCCTTTCTGATCTACTACATTTAGGGTCTCTCTTTGCTTAGAGGACCCCTTTCAGTATTTCCTGTAGAGCTGGTTTGGTGTTTGCAAATTCTTTCAGTTTTTGTTTGTCCTGGAAGCTTTTTATCTCCTTCTATTTTCAATGATAGCCTAGCTGGATATAGTATTCTTGGCTGCATGTTTTTCTCATTTAGTGCTCTGAATATATCATGCCAGTTCTTTCTGGCCTGCCAGGTCTCTGTGGATAAGTCTGCTGCCAATCTAATATTTTTACCATTGTATGTTACAGACTTCTTTTCCCGGGCTGCTTTCAGGATTTTCTTTGTTGCTAAGACTTGTAAATTTTACTATTAGGTGACAGGGTGTGGATCTATTCTTGTTGATTTTGAGGGGGGTTCTCTGCACCTCCTGGATTTTGATGCTTGTTCCCTTTGCCATATTAGGGAAATTCTCTCCAATAATTCTCTCCAATATACCTTCTGCTCCCCTCTCTTCTTCTGGAATCCCAATTATTCTAATGTTGTTTCATCTTATGGTGTCACTTATCTCTCGAATTCTCCCCTCGTGGTTCAGTAGCTGTCTGTCCCTCTTTTGCTCAGCTTCTTTATTCTCTGTCATTTGCTCAGCTTCTTTATTCTCTGTGATTTGGTCTTCTGTATCACTAATTCTTTCTTCTGCCTCATTTATCCTAGCAGTAAGAGCCTCCATTTTTTATTGCACCTCATTAATAGCTTTTTTGATTTCAACTTGGTTAGATTTTAGTTCTTTCATTTCTCTAGAAAGGGCTTTTATCTGTCCAGAGAGGGTTTCTCTCATATCTTCCATGCCTTTTTTGAGCCCGGCTAGAACCTTGAGAATCGTCATTCTGAACTCTAGATCTGACATATTACCAATGTCTGTATTGATTAGGTCCCTAGCCTTTGGTACTGCCTCTTGTTCTTTTTTTTGTGGTGAGTTTTTCCGCCTTGCCATTTTATCCAGATAAGAGTATATGAAGGAGCAAATAAAATACTGAAAGGGTGGCAAAGACCCCAGGAAAATGCACTTTAACCAAATCAGAAAAGACCCCAAATCATGGGGAGAAAGGGGATAAAAAGAAGTTCAGAAAAAAAAATTAAAAAAAAAAACAAAAAATATAAAAAAGAAAAATATATGTATATATTAGATAAACTAGTTAAAAAACGTTAAAAAAGAAAAGGGTATAAGTTTAAAAAATTTAGCAGAAGAAAAAAAATTAAATTAAAAATTAAATTAACCGCAAGACTAAAGAACCATGGGGAGAAAGCCATGAGTTCCGTGCTTTGCTTTCTCCTCCTCTGGAATTCTGCTGCTCTCCTTGGTAGGTGAACTTGGTCTTGGCTGGATTTCTTGTTGATCTTCTGGGGGAGGGGCCTGTTCTAGTGATTCTCAAGTGTCTTTGCCCCAGGCGGAATTGCACCACCCTTACCAGGGGCCGGGCTAAGTAATCTGCTCGGGTTCGCTTTCAGGAGCTTTTGTCCCCTGAACACTTTCTGTAGAGTTTCGGAGGATGGAAATGAAAATGGCAGCCTCCCAGTCTCCGGCCCGGAGGAGCCAAGATCTTGGGGCCTCACTCCTCAGTGCAACCTCAGAGAAAAGAGCCCAATCACTCCCGTCTCCCTGGCCTCTGGCTGCGCTCCGAGCTCACCCAGACTGTGACTGGTTCAAGGTAACCCCGAGCTGAGAGCTCATTCCTTGGCTCTGTCTCTGTAGCTGGCTTCCCCTAATACCTGAGAGCTCTGTGACACTCAGACACCCCCGATCCTTCTGTGACCCTGTGGGACCTAGGGCCACGCTGGCCCCGCGTGGGCTTCACCCCGGTTTAGCCTCTGGAGTGATGTCCCTCAGTGGAGCAGACTTTTAAAAGTCCTGATTTAGTGCTCCGTTGCTCCGCCGCTTGCCGGGAGCCGGCCCCTTCCCCTGCGGTGTATCTTCCCGTCGCTTTGGATTCACTTCTCTGCCGGTCCTACCTTTCAGAAAGTGGCAAATTTTCTGTTTCTAGAATTGCTATTCTTCTTCTCTTCAATCTCCTGTTGGATTTGTAGGTGTTTGCAATGGTTTGATAAGATATGAAGCTGATTTCCTGCTACCTGATGTCTCAGCCTGCTACTTCTCTGCCATCTTGACTCCTCCCCTCCAAAATATAAATGTTAAGAGGAAGTTTCGATTCATGTCCAAGATTGAGGACTCCTATGTGATCCTTAATAATAAAACTTCATTGCCCATGAGCTGATGTATGAAGATATTTTGAAAGTAGAAACTGAACTCATTGTTACATTAATTCTCAATTGGGTAAATTCCTTAAAGGGTAAGGAACGCATGGAAGCATAATCTACAGGGTGCAGTAGTGCTGATTGTGTAGAAAGAATTTAGTTAAAATACTCTTTATGCTTTACGCAAGCATTTTGGACTGATTGTCACCTGCTGGCTCCTCATCAAAAGTTTGTATTAATTCATCCTTAAGTTAATACTTTGTTTGGTTAAGAACTGTATTTTCTTCTTTTTTTTTTTAATTTTATTTTTTCAGTGTTCCAAGTGTATACTCTTCTGCTGGGGCTCTTAAAATAGAATGCCACTGAAGGTGTTCAGTGGTTTTGTCAGTGGCTTCCATTTCAGATTCACAGTTTAATCTCAAAATACAAAACTTTGATAAGGATATTATGCAGATTATAAAAGAAATAAGACTTTGAAAAAATTTAATGAAAACTTCAAAATGTTCCCCTTAAGAATGTTAAAACTAAGGAACATTTCAAAGATGCTACTAGATAAATTTTTAGTATTTTTTTAATGATTTTATTTATTTATTTGACAGAGAGCACAAGTTAGGCAGAGAGAGAAGCGGGGAGGCAGGCTCCCTGCTGAGCAGAGAGCCTGAAGTGGGGCTCAATCCCAGGACTCAGATCATGACCTGAGTTGAAGGCAGAGGCTTAACTCACTGAGTCACCCAGGCACCCCTGCAATTTTTAGTATTTTTTAAAGTTTAAATGAAATTATCCTTTTGATTATAAGGGTGCCATAGTAATTACAGAGAATTTCAAAAATGTTTAGCTTATTCTTTATAGATTTAACTTTATTTAATGTAGAGGAATAGTTATTTTCCTCTGTATTAGGACTTGAGAATTTAATCTGGATGTGTTCATATCATGCTTGATTTAGCTAAGAAAGATATCTAATATTTAGTGCTTATAATCTAATTCTTAATAGGCTATCTAAAATAACCAAATTATTTATAGTAGCTTTAACTTGTATCCATTTATTGCTATTTTTTTTCCATTAATGTAGAAAATACCCAGTCACTAGTTCCCTAAGTAGCACGATGAGAACACGTTATAATAGTATTCTAAATTAAAACGCTTGCTTTATTATTTATCAAGGTGTTGGTTTTCCCATTTTGAATTAGACTGGGAAAGTATTTAATCTACATAGAGGATTGCTAAGCAAGTATATCTAGCTAGCTCAAAAGGTCCTGTCATTTCTCCTTTAAGTAACACACTGTCATCTTGATAACTGATTGACATATAGCACATTTTTAGTTATATGCACACGATGTGGTTATTAATTGAACTTTGCTACATTGTAGCTTTCTTTAGATTCAGTGTAAAGGTCTATCTATGTTACTCATCTGACAACTAGTACATTGTTTAGTTATTGTATCAGTCATCTATGGCCGCAGTAATGCTGGGTAATTAAGCCACTCCAAATGCAGTGAGTTTAAGACATGTTTTTTTTGTTTGTTTGTTACAAATACATACGTATATTGGCTGTAGGTCAGCTGACCTAGATTGGGCTCAGCTGGACATGGCTCCAGATCACAGGCTGAGTACAAATGAGCTTAATACATTTCTTTTCCTCCTTGGAATAGTGAACTACCCAAAAAGGTTCTTTTCATGGTGTCTTAGTTTGTTCCATGATGCTGTAGCAAAATACCAGATTGGCTTATGAACAGCAAAAATTTATCGCTCACAGTTCAGGAGGCAGGAAGTCTGAGGTCAGAATGACTGCATGGCTAAGTGAGGGCCCTCTCAGGTTGTAGACTTCTCCTTGTATCTTCACGTGGCAGAAGGGGCTAGGGATCTCTTTGGAACCTTTTTGATAAGACATTAATCACATTCATCAGAGTTCTACCCTCATGATTTAAGTACCACCCAAAGGCCTTACTTCTTAATGCCATCAACTTTAGTGGTTAGGATTTTAACAAATTGTGAGAGGACACAAATATTCAGACCATAGCACATGGCAATATCAAAAGTGTAATTAGGCAGGTCCCATGGTGAAAGCCTATTTCACACCTATGTTTTTATCACATTATCTAACATCCCATTAACTGAAGCAAGTCATATGGCCAACCCCAGCATCACTAGGGTGGGGAAGGATACTCCGCCCACAGTGTGAGGGGGAAACGGGGTGGGGAGATATTTGAGGAACAATTATATAACTTAACACAATTAGGAGTTTCATTTTTAAAACTGATGGTCTAAAATTCACTAGTAGGCAGAGTCTGTCTTAAAGTCTATTCTCGGAGCATGTTTTAAGAAGAACCTCCGATCTTGATGTAAGGCAACCTCAAGCCATGTCTCCATAGGGATGTATCAGTGAGCTCCACTGCAGATTTATTTCAATGTAAAATGATAAAGTTAGATGGAACTTGCAGTATCCACAGAGAAAAATGTCAGCAATCAAATGTTTAAATGAACAGCATATGCACAAATTGGTGACATTTGACATTATTCCTCTGTATATTTGTGAGCTCTTTGGAACCAAGGTAATACATACTCTTGACAGAAAATTCACTTTCTGTCAAACTGCCCAATTTTACCTCAGATACTTCTCTTTAACTTCCTTCATATGTGTTCATGCCTCATACTTCTATGACTCATTTGGAAAAATTGTCTTGGAAAATAATATGCTATTGATTTCTTAGTTGGATGTATAGGAAAAAGAAAGAATGCAGGGAACTGCTTTTTGGGGTAATGGAGATTGCCATTTTTCATGAAGGTAAGTAAGTAGTGGAGGTTGTCATTCAGGCCATGACGACACCCCACAGGTGGAAGACACACTATAGATGAGGGGGGTATAGATATTTATTTGGGATGTCCTACTGGAATATTTTGAATATGGAAGAAATGGAAAATTGGCCTTGCTCACAGACCTGTCTTTTCTCAGCAAATTTGATGTGTCAGATAGTCCTAAAGCCTCCCATCAGTTGACGACTTCACTGCAAAATCTTTTGCTTGAGAAATGGGAGAATAAAAATGATGTCCTCTTTCTGGTAGTGTAATAGCCAAGTGAATTACTTAATATATTATACTCCCCTCCCCTTCTCATACACATACTATATTAAAATTTCATTACCTAAGTGAAAGAATGAGCCTGCCTTTAGCACAAATGAGAATTTGAGATTATAAATGTCAATGTTTATTGTGAGGCATAATGCATGTAAAGCTTTTGCAAGGTTGTTAAATGTATCATGAGATAAATTTTGTGAATTGTATTTTGCTTACTTCCTCATTGTAATCCAAAGTAAATGTTACATACAAAGAAAATAGTCATGTCTTATGCTGGAGTATGTTCCTTGAAAGCATATTGATTATGTTTTAATTATGTTAGTACATATGTATGCATGAAACGCATCACTTATGAGATGAATTTTTTAAAAGAAAGGTTAACTCTTTAAGTCAGGATGATGGGTTTACTAAAGGAAGGAGGATGGTTTCCCATGGATTTTCTAGGACCCAGACTGATGGTAATTTTTTAACTTCAGAGATTACATTTGATGCTATTTCAGGAGCTAGATACTCTTGGTGAATCATTTAAAGGAACTGAATCTATATTTGAATGATTTGATACCAGCCCCTCAGCTTTTGTGTATTATTGAAATAAGAACTCTAGCTAACCCTGGCTCTTATCTCCTGAGAATTTAAAATACTCTTAGAATTTGTTTTACATTTGCCATAGTGTTCTAATCACTTCTATACACAGTTTGCAAAATACCGGACCTGGCACTTGGGAGAAACTTTAATTATTTGAAATGAAATCTAGTTTAAAAGTCATTTGGATTTAGAGCTTAAAGTTCTGGATTTTACTCCTGTTGGTGCAGGCAATAATATCATTACCCATGTGTTTAACTATCTAGACCTTTCTATGCTTCACACACTCTTAATCTGTAAATGGCAATAATTTCTTTCTTTTTAAGATTTATTTCAAAGATAGAGCATGTTGGGGGCAAGGGACAGAAAGAGGTGCAGAGAGGGAATCTCAGGCAGACTCCCCACTGAGTTTGAAACCAGTGGGCCTGGGACTTGACCTCAGGACTTTAAGACAACACTGGAGTTGAGATCAAGAGTCCTATGCCCAGTGGACTGAGCCACTCAGGTGTCTCAAGTGAGGATAATTTCTTAAAGGGTTGGAGTGACAATGAAATCAGCAACTATATTTGAAACAATGTAACACTAATATGTGGTGAAACAATATAGTTTCCTACTGTGCTTTGAAGTTTTGGGTAGAACTTCTTTTATCATAAAGGAGACTTTTGACTAGAACTGCCTGGGAACATAAAAATACAATAGAATTCCAGCAGAGTCTCACTTATGTTACTGAAGTTTGGTTTTGAATTTTGTTTCTTTTTGGAATGCAGCTATATGAAATCTGTCCTACTCTTAATAGGGAAATATACATTTTTTTCTAATATAATTATGTTTAAATTCTTGCAAATATAATAAATGTTGTAGGAAATTAAGGAAACCAAGGTATACACAACAAAATGAAGCTAAAGGAAGAAAATTAAGATCAGTCATAGTGTCACAGTACAGTGTGAGGTATAGACTTCCAGCTTTATTTTGTATGCATATTTGTATGGATATACAAAACGTAGCATTTAAAAAAAATGTTTTGTGATGTGCTTTTAAAAAATTTACTGTCCAGCCTGCACACTTTTCCAAGCCATGAAATACTTTACTTTTATGTATTTTTATGGCTGTTCATACGGTTATAGGACTGTACCATACTTTATTTTACCTATTCCCTATTGTCAAATATTTAGTTGGTTTCCATTTTTATTATGATAAATAGCACTGCAGTGAACAGTTTTACAGTGAGTTATTTACCAGGAACTTGGTACATTTCTGCATTTATTCAATTCATCTTTTTCATTTCTCAGTGAAGCTATAGAACTTGCACAGGACTTGGACAGTCCTTACTGTTCAGTTGAATGAACTCCTATTAGTTAATAGTACTAAAAGTGTTATTCCAAACCTTCCAGGATTTTGCAAATAATTAGGCCTGTTAAAATGAAATAATAACCGTGTCTCTTTTTAATTCTTTTATCCTTTATTGTGTTAGCTTACACATATAGGACAATGTTGAGTAGTACTGACAGCGGACATCGTCAAGTGGTTTGGGTCTTTATCGATTATGCTTCTCGTAAAATGTCAAATGTGAGTTTGAGGTTAATATTATTTATCAGGATAAAAAGGTTTAATGATGAAATTTTTATTTATTTATTTATTTATTTATTTATTTATTTTAGATTTTATTTATTTATTTTACAGATAGAGATCACAAGTAGGCAGAGAAGCAGGCAGAGAGAGGAGGAAGCAGGCTCCCTGCTGAGCAGAGAGCCCGATGCGGGACTCGATCCCAGAACCCTGAGATCATGACCTGAGCCGAAGGCAGAGGCTTAACCCACTAAGCCACCCAGGCGCCCCATGATGAAATTTTTTAAAGTCTAGAATAGATTTTGGAATTTATTGAATGCCTTTTTTGGCATCTACTGGAATCATCATGTAACTTTTCTGTTTGGCTTAATAACAGGATTAGTTTTAATAAGAGTTCATGTAGTAGAGTTAGCTGTGAAATTGTGGAATGCAGACCAGACTCCGAGAGAGACGCTAGGAATGAGACCAGGTTCTAAAGCTTATTAAAGTGCTCTGGAAAAGTCACTTACCTATTTTGAAATTTAACTCTTTAAAATGAAAGCAGGGAATCTGTCCCAGAACTAGGACTATGAATATGGAAGTGATTTTTAATCCATAATGTTTAAATATTAGGATGATCTCTATAATATTATTTAGCTGTACCTTACCCAGTTTTCAAAGTCCAAAGAGTAGGATTGGGTCAGTGCTTCTTTTCTAGGAGTCTTTTGATTTTCTTAGTTGCTCAGCATTGTGGTTTTTAAATTTAACTGAGGTGAAACACACAGAAATATACACATCATAAATTAAAAGCTTGATGTATTATCACAAAGTGGGCACAGTCATGTATTCACCTTCCAGTTTAAGAAATAGACCATTGCCAGTGTCCCAGAAATTGGCGATGCTACTTTTAACATGTTAACAGTTTCACCTGGATCTTTTTGGGTCCTTAGACTGTGGGCTCCTGCTCATCTGCATCCTTCAGAAGGCAGCATTCTGGTAGAAGAAATTTCAGTAGCATCAGCCTTTAGCCATTTCAGATTAGGATTTGAACACCTATCCAACACCAATCCAACACTAGTGGCCATGGCCATTTCCACAATAAAGAACAGTTTTCTTGAAAGTCTGCTTTTGTTGTTGTCTCATTGAGCAGGCTTCCTGCTTTCATCTTAAGTGTTTGATACCTGAAATTCAAAAGCAAGGGACTATAGTATTGAAAAAGAGTTAAAAGTTGGTAAATAGGAGATTACACGTTATCATTTTGAGATTTTTAATTTAAAGTAACTATTTCTGATTCAGATAATGAAATGTGCTTGAAAGTTTCAGGAGAGTTCTTTCACTTCCTCCCTTCTTCACCCTCATAAGAATCCTGTGACCTAGCTAAATAAATATGGGTGGGGAGGGGGAGACCAAGAGAGAGTTTGCATGAAATCCTACATGACTATGTTCAGTGGTCTAAGGAAAATTCGAAGTGCTTTATGTCTTAGTTGAACACCATTTGCAGTGTAGAATCTCGGTAACTCTTTAGAAGTTTCCGTATTTCTCATCTGTGACACAATTTCCCTTTTAAACTGGATGAAAGGACGGAAGGGTGATGTCTTAGCATGGAAGGGGGAATGACAACCTCAGTCGATGTGATTCTCTAGGCTGCTGCCTCATCCTGCAGCCTCCATGCACAGAAAATCTTACAAACGAGTCAGCATTCAGAAAAAATGGTCGGTGTGTCTCAGAGATCGAAGAGTATATCCACTCTGGTGTGCCTGAGTTCTACCAAGGCATAATGTACAATAACATGTATTACTGGGGAAAACAGACCAACAATTTCATTGTTGCTGGTCTAATAGGTACAAATTTCTTATGCCCCTAAGTTTGCACGTACAAGATAAATATAACCTTTTTTCCTTGAACGTGTCCAAATTCCGGAAGGCCTAAATACTATCTTAGTTTAGCAGGGACCATCTGGCTTCTCTGGCTTTGCTTTTCTGCTGAAACATTCCTCTCTGGGGAGATAGATTCCTCTGACTGAAGGTGCACTTGGATGGGTCGTGAGTAGGGAATAGGGTGAGTAGGCATGAGAACAAGACATCATGGGTGAGAGGAAACCTTGGTTACTACCTAAAATTATTATCCCATCACACAAACAAGGCTAAATTGCTTCCCACAGCACTGTGCCACAGATCCCACACCAAACTGTTGAAAGGGAAATGTCCTTCTCTTTATTTTCTCTTTTCTTTAATCCCCACCCACTAACAGGTGAATAATTAGGCTCATTTCCATTTAATAATGCACTGCGTGGGAATAGATATGCATTTGGAGAGTGATTAACAGAGCAACTTGACACTCTGCTTCTAGAAAAATAATAGCTGAGACACAGAAAACCGCAGATTTGCCAAATTCAGTCTGGGAGCTTAAAACCTCCTTTGAACAGTGCCTTGGCTTCTCCAACCAATCTCTTCTGGCAATGTTAAGTGCCCTGCCCCAAATGATCCCAGGCAGAATAGTTGGGAAATTTCAGTTGCTCAGAAAACAAGGCAAGTAAGTGATCTATGTGCCTGGACCCTTGTCTATCCTGGACTATTTAAATGCATTTTCTCTGGATAGAATGTGATCAGAGGTAACAAGTGGAATTATAGGGTTCAACATAGTTATTATTTTGGACCCTGTGCAACTGCATATAAAAATGTCAGCAGAATTAAGACTTGTTAAAATGACAATTGAATGGAGTAATTTTTTGAATCATGATTGTATGAGATCTGAAAATTTTAAGAGCTTTAGTTATATAGAATTTTCCCTGTGTTCTCAGTTATTGCTGTATAAAATTGCATTTTCCCTTACAAGTTAGTACTGTTATTACATGTCCTTGTAACTGTTGACTTTGAAATTTTCTTACTAAAATCCCCTAATAACTTACTTTGTAAAATGGCAGACAAAAAAAGAAGAGGGCAAAAATTTAAGTAAGGTGGTATTGACTTTCCTTGAGATGGCATTTTTATTGGGATTTATGAATGATTGTGGAAAAATCACTTTAGAGCTAGAAAGGAATTTACAGAGATCATCAAATACAAGTCCCTTATTTTATAAAAGCATGTTCATACTATACTATATATCAATTAAACTAAAAATTCAAAGCACACTATATTTTCTATGAACATTACCTGTAGATGAGAGTGATAGTCCTACTGTTTGCTATTTTTAGAAACATTTGGTCTGCATTATAAAGGATATCTCAGAGGAAAAAATCAATATCCCCTGATCAGTGATGTTGAAGGTAAATGTCTTCAAGGCCGTTGCTCTTGGGGATGGGAGAGGCTGTTCTTTGCTGGACTGCTGGTGTTTGCATGGCTCCTTGGATCCTTGTCCCAAATGGTTTTTAGGTATTCATATTTGCAGTGGATATTAAAGATGAAGTTTTAAGCTCTAAGATAACTTGATTTGATTATGAATGGTCTAGGATTTGCTTTGGAGTCCTATTAGAACTTTATCCCCAAATTATATTTATAGAATGAGTTTTGGTAACTCAGTGCTCAGAACATTTAAAAACTCTAGCAGAAGGATTGGACTTCAGTGTAACTACTTACTTGTGACCATGTGTCTGAAGGAAACATAACTTGGGCCATTGACCCATTTTGTTAGCTTGTTCTGGTTGGAAGGAAGTCTGTCCATAGTGGAGATACTTTCCATAAATAAACAAAAATTGTTGTTTGAATAACTTAATCTATTGCCTTGGAAAGGCATAACATGGATTTGTAACTATTTTGTGATTAAGAGGCTGTTACACATTGTGTCCAGCCGTTCCTATTTTCTAGCTGTAAGTCAGTTTATTCCACAAGCACCCACTCAGGATGGAAATCTGTATTCAACTCCTTTCCTTTCCCAGCGTGATCCTCCAGTCTTTACTCACTCATTCCATTTGGTTGGTCAATCACTTATTCACAAGTTATTTTAAGCTCCTTTACGTGTACCAAACACTGTATCAGTTACTATTGGGACACAAATGTGAATGAGACCTAATCCTTTGTCAAGAGTTTGCAGTCTTTGAGCAAAAATAGGATGTACAAAAGTAACGATGATATCAACTATTATATTGGGAAGTGTTAAATAAGAAGTATTTGGGGGTTGAAGGGAAGGAGTGAAATGTTAACCTCAGTGTACTTGTAGATGCTGCCTATGTGGTCTTAGACATAAATATATAATGTGTGTATAATGTATATAGAATGCATATATATATACGTGAGGTGTATAGATATACACATACATACATATGTGTGTGTGTGTGTGTGTGTGTATGTATATATATGGCATGTGTGCTTCAGAGATAATACTTTTGTGTTTTACTACTATGTTAAAAGAGCCTCTTTAAGTATCATTAAAAATGACTTAGAGTTACCAGACCAATCAATATCCTCTATGGAAAATTCCATTGTTTAGCCCTACATGTAAAATAGATGGCTTTCTATTTCTCTTTGTATATGTTGGGCACAAATATGGGCCAGGATGGCAAGCAATTTTTGTTGTCCTGTAAGTGTAAATTTTTTGTCTCTAGGACCTCAAACCTAATGTATAATCAGAAAAGATTTGTTGAATAAATAAACCTGGACAGCTTGGGTAAGCAGCTCCCATCCCAGTCAGAGGTCACTGTGAACGTTGTAATAAGTACCACCAATAATACTGATGCAAGCAAGATAGAAGTTTGTTTCTTTCATCTAATAATCTGATCTAAGTGGTTTAGGTCTGTTTTGGTCATTTCATGATATCCGGGACTCAAGGTTCTTTTTATTCTGTTGCCATCCGTAGGATATTGTGTTTCTTTGGAGCCATTGAATTTACCATATTATCTGAAATCCTACCAGCAGGAAGAAGGAGAAGGAGAATGAGGGCTTGCTTGTTCACTTTAAGACTACACCTTGGAAGTTACTCCAGTCATTCCCACTCATATCCTTTGGTCACAATGTGACATGTGGCTACAGGTCATTGGAAGCATGGCTAGGACATGTCAGCATCAGTTGGGCTGCTGTATGCCTTAGATGATCAGATCCAGTTAGCATGGTTCTGCATGGTGTAAGTGTAACGTTTACTTCAGTGTGATTGTACTACAAGTTGTATTTTCATTACAGAATCTGGCACCTCCAGTTTTGGAGTGTGTGAGATGAAGCCCTCGATTCATTCTGTGGTAGTTTTTCTAAATGAAGGAAGTGCTTTATGATGTTCACTGGATTATCAGAATTGTTTGTGCTTGTTACAGGAACTAACATCATTTTAGAATTTCCATGTGTCTTAGCCAAGAAAACAGTTCCTTTCTGTGATGGACTGACCCTCACCCCTCCTATTCAGGGCTAGTATCCAAAGAGGATAGATCACTAATTTTCCTTACTAAGTGTTCCAGACCATTTGTTGGTTCATTGTCCAGTAGGAACTCTGCCAGTTTGCTGAGGGCTGCTGAAGGCAAAATTACATATTTTTGGTGGAAAAGAAGCATCAGGAATCTCTTTTGAATCCATTCTCCTTCATTTTCGTAATCCTTATAACACTTGAAAGATGAAAAAAAAAACCCTCAAATTATTAGATTTCATTTTACATGGAAGGAAACATCAAAAGATATTACGGATTGCCAAACATCATACAGTAGATTTCTAACAGAACTAGATGCTTTGGACACCTGAACTAAATTGCATTCCTTTTGCTATTTGTCACATTTATTTAAATGTCAGGGAGTTGAGGAAGATTTCAGACGTATCTGGATTTTGTCAGGTTCATAACATGACTAGACTGATTTGGGGCTATTTTGTGGTCATTTCATGTAATAGGGAAGAAAATTGAATTTCCCTTCCTTGGTTGCTCTGAGCTCTAACCCTTCATTGCAACAAGTTTTCTTAGTGGGTGGTGATAATACAGAAGATGAGCTTTGACTAGATCACATACATGGTTTCTGTAGATGTCAGATTTGTTCTTGGGGGGTAAAAAATGGATTGATCTCCAATGTGAGATGATAGGGTTATTTTTCCCCACCCTTGCATAATTTAGCAAGTGCATGTCCTTAATGATGCCATGTGCCATAAACCCCAATTCTCTGAAGGACAAACATGGGGCTGGGGATTCAACTTTTATGACAACTCAGTTGTAAAGTGAAAAGAAAAGGTTTGTAATCTATAATCTTATTTTTCACTTTCTTAAGTCTCCTCTTGGCAATTAGTTGAGAAAAAAAATTTTAGTCCTACTCAGTTTATATTTTAATCCAGTCATGTAATTGACAGTGTACAATCTTTTTTAAATTGTTTTGGTACCCATATAGGCTTTCCTTCTTAAGGTGCCATTTAGCAGTAGGATCGAGGGTTCTAGATCTTTGGTGAGAAGATTACGCCTTGACCTACTGCTGGACTTTGAGTAGGCACTCTCTGGCATCTGCTATTGGCCTTCCAGATTCACCCTGGTTTCCATTAGATTCAGATATCTAAGTTGCCCTCCATGACTTTCCTTGAGCCCACTGGCCTACTGGTGTTGCCTCAGTGTGTCATGGAGGACCCACTACAGCATCTTACAGTCTGACTGTGGCTCCTGGGAATGAGAAGGGCTCAAGAGAACTAAACCGTAAACCTTTCTTTGACCATTTGCATGTCTGTGGTAGGAGGAGAACCGGGGACATTGACTTCTTTTTGCCATGGGCGTTAAAGGCTTCAGTGGTGGATGGGGGGTCTCATTTATACCATGTGAGAATGCCATGACCTGAACTGTTGACATGCTGAAGCAGGAGGAAAATGTTTGGGAAATTCCTTCTTAAGATGTTTAATTTTATTTGAGCCATTCATTCTTCAACAAATTCTAATGGCTATATGCTGCAGGCTCTAGAAAATGTAGAGGCATCAGAAAAACAAAATACATGCAGATGAAGCTTTGTATATAAAAATTTTCTGACCCTCGTAATGTATTATTTACAGTGAGGCTCCTGTGAGATCCCAGTGCCTGATCCTTCCAGCCAACAGTAAATAGATCCTAGTTTTCTGGTCTGCTTATTCCGTATAACAAATGAGTTATTACTCTCCCAAAATTACAGCTATTGTAAATTAAAATACGTATTTGGTTTACCCTTTCTCCAGCTCTGTTCCTGCACTTCCTTTCATTCACTTCCTCTCATTTTCCTTCAGGAGAAGGCAAGTTGACTTTCTTTGTTTTCACGGGCCCAGTAATGTAGAGGAAGCTAAGATTTTTTTCCTGCATAGATTTTTAGGATAGTCACTAAGATATGCACTTTGGAAACCAATGACAAAAGTCAGGTTCACGTCTTTGGGAAAAATGACATGCCTGTACTTAATCAACTGTTAAAAAGTGACACAGTACACTGTTCCTAAGGGGCTGTTGACAGAAAACAGACCATGTTGTCTAATTTTGGAAGGTTTTCCTTCTTCTGTTTGCCTTTTGGAAACAGTACAGATTAGCATGTTATAGGGTCTTGCAGTTATAAGAAATCTAATTTTGCCCATCACATAGTCCTGAGGGCATTAGACCAGAGAAAGATTGTACTTAATTTTTTTGTAGGACACCTCACAGCATGATGCAAAAAATGTCAGCTGTAGAACACATTTCAGGAACTATTGATTTAGGTGCCAGTACCCTCAAACCCATTTTTGCAGAAATGGCAGATGACCTAATGGTTGGCATGAAACCCACTTTATATCAGGAATGTTCTTTGAAGAGGGAGTGCATGCTATCAGGTGGAGGCATATGTAGACATCACAAATGATGCCACTTTTCTTACAGAAGAAATGTTTATTCAGATACTTTGTTCTTTTTTGATGTGCTAGCATTCTGAGGAATTCTGCAGCAAACAGTTGTAGAGGCAGTCCATGTTTCTCTTCCAGTAGTAAATGGGGCAGCCCCCCAGCCCTCCTAGTCACCCTAGTCACACCTGTTTGGCTCCTCACACATGAAGAAAATAATAGTATCTTCCAGCTGCCTGCTAGACTACTGTTTTAAAGTCTCATTTAATTATTTTTAACAGATAATTTTAAATGTCAGTTAAAGAGGGTACCTTAAATTTTTTCCACAGCACAAACAACTTTGTGGTTTTACTATGTGTTGCTAAAACCAACTGGAGAAGTTCCTTAGCAAGTTTGAAAGGACCCCTCTCCTTTAAAAAAAAAAAAAAAAGTTGAAATTTGGCCAGATTTTAATTTCATTTTCTTTTGGTAGTCTCTGTACCCAACATGGGGCTCAAACTCATGACCCCAAGATGGAGAGTCTCCCATTCTTCCAACTACGCTAGCCATGTACCCTATAGCGGAATTTTTAATCTTAGTAGCTTTGCAGTTCTTTTCCCCCCTCAATCAAGTGTTTCTCACAATTTTGATTTTCTGTCTCTGAAGCCGATGCTTATGTATTTTACCAATCCTTGCCTTGATTTCATGGCAAGCTGCTAAAACTAGGAGCAAATTTTGAGGCTGGGTCCCCCTACTGAGGCTCTACCAGATGTGAGTTTAGCTTTTAGCAAAACTGTGTTAGACCTTCATTAGCGTATGTCTCCTTGTCAGGGCTAGCAGATGAGTTTGTAGAGCTGCTTGAATCCCAGTCCTTTTCACTAAAAGCAGCAAATAATCAGTATTAAATACTTAATTAGGGACATTCCAGATTGGAAAGGAGTCAGCCACACCTCTGACAGAGCGGCGAGTGTTGATTTTGCATCTCTGGGGGAAAACCACTCTCAAGTGATCCTCAGGCAGATTATCCTGAAAAGCTATTTTAATCCATGAACTACCATCCATGTACCAAATCGTCTACAAGGGGGTAAGCTGGAGAAATGAATGCTCTTACCTTCAGATAAAATTGTGAATGAATTTGGCAGAATATCCTCTGCCAAATGCAGGTGAATGAAGTTTGGGTGCAGTCACTGGTACAGCACAAGGGAAATTGCTCTGAACGATGAAAACCCTGCCTGCACGCCGGGCTCCAGCTCTCATGTTAGCTGTACTCTCTAGACAAACCACAACAGACTGTGCCTTAGTTTTCTCATCTTTAAATTGAAAAGGATGGGAAAAAAAAAAAAAACTATCTTAAATGACTCTTCCAAAATTTTTGGATTTCAACATCTTAAAAACTTCATACATTTCTGTTGACTTCCTGTTCTCTTCTCGTTGGTGGTCTGGGGGTTGGCCCAGAGGAAAATGGGTGGCCACCTGGGTCTGCGGCTTCATGATTTGTATTATATACCAATTTAAAGGAAAATCCATAGAAGAAACAAGCATTGAACTCAAACATTTTTGAGCATGGTTTCAAGTTAATCCTTTTATATATAATTCAAAATACGTCTCATCACTTCTGGTACAATGTTATCTTAACTTCTCTGAAGACCTTTTCCCAAAGAGAAAGTGTGGTTCTATTTCTAATTACTTCTTAGTGATCACATGATGTTCTTATCTTTATGATGTCAGTACTTTAAGGTCAGCACCCGGAGACAGAGCAGCTGGCAAGAGTCTGTGCACAATTTCAGCTCTTCCCCGGGTTTTAGCTGTGTTAAACGCCCACTGCTCTTGGCTTGCTTTTCTCCTGCATCTTCTTTTCTTTTTTTTTTTTAATCTCCTTCTAAAAGACTGCACTTCTTTGTATAGCTACTCCTGAGGTTACTGGAACATTCATTTTATTTCTAATCACTGTGACTGTTCCCCTTCCTCTTCACAGTGGAGTCTTCTGAATCCCCCCCTCATTTTTTTTTTTTCCTGAAACTCCCAACTTAATGTTTTCCTTTTAAATACAGTTCCAGGTTGTTAATATTAGTTGGTCCTTGGAAGTATTTAATGGGTGAATATAAGATGAAAATTTGGAGAAGATTTGGAAAAGACATTAGGCTAATTATTTTTAAGAAGTATAAATAGAACGATATGATAAAGCCAGGATTATCCTGGGAAAGATTCATAAAATACAGGATGTCTAGAAATTCTGGAAACACAAGTATGTCAATAAAAATACCTTCAATCTGTAGTAGAAATTAGTATTATCAATGCTCCCAGATTTAATGGACACTGTGTATTTTAAAGTATTGGCTGATGTGTTAATATTTTCTTGAATTGATCCCCTAGGTTTAACTGCCTCATTGGAGAAAAGTAAAACTCAGTATCTTAAACTAGGGGTGTGTTTCTCTCTTACATAAGGTTAACCTAGAGATAGGCATTACGGGGATAGCAGGTTGTCTGTACAGAATTTTGGGGACTGATTTCCATCTTTTTCCCTCATTTTAATGCATGGCCTTAATCTTCAAATCAGTTCATGATTAAAAAAAAAAAAAGTTTCTGAAAGAAGGCAGAAAAGCAAAAAGCCCCTCACTAGCTGACCCAGCATGCCTGGGAATCCAGTAGAGCCCTTTTGTCTGCATCTGAGTCAGTAGGTTTGGGCTCAGGCAAGAGAAACTGGGAAAGATATTTCGTTAATACTGCTGGTGATGTACCCAGCTAAAAATGGGTTATTCTACTAAGGTGGAAGAAGAGAGTGGATCTTTGGGGGAGGCAACAAGAAGTCTCTGCATACCAATGAAATCACACATTGTGTAATTCGATCCTGGTGGTATTAAGTGATTTACTGAGGATCACTTGACATTTAGTGACATGGTAAATGAAATATACCGTACGGTAGGTTACAGGGTCTGGGGAAGGTTGGCTGGCCACGTAGGTCCCTCCTAAAAGGTTTATCTTGACAAATTGTCCTTAACTTAACTCATTAACTCCTAATAGCTGGAAGAACATCACCCGAGAACTTGTTGGAAATACAAACTCTCAGGCCCCACCCCAGACCTACTGAATTAGAAGCCGAGAGGATAGGACCCGCCCCGCCATCGATTTCAGCAAGTCCTTCAGGCATTCTTATACACATTATTGGTGATTTTATTGTAACCCATGGTCTTGACTTTAATTCTACAAGCTCATAAAGTCTGTCTCTTGTTGGCAGAGTTAACTCAGAGTTGCTGACTCATGCTAACAAATGTGAAAGTACTGACCAAAAAAGGTTATTTCATTGACTTATGATCTAAAGCAGAAATGGTCAGGCAGACCAAAAGCTCATGTCATTGTAACCAGCACATTCTTTCCCTGTGGGCAGTTTTATGGGAAACCAAATTATCAAATGAAACTTGGAAAGCATTTCCTAGTTTCATGCTTCTGGACTCTGAGTCTAAGTGTTACATTGTTGAGACTGCTAAAGTTTCAGTAAATTTGCAATCCTCTAATGCCAAGGAAACTGGAGGGGGGGGACGATATCCGTATCATCCAGACCAGCATTGTCTAATAGAAACACTGGCATGGGAAGTCATGACAACACTATTTTTATTAGAATAAATTAAATTAAAATAGAATAATAGGGTTAAGCAAAATTCAACTAAGTAAACTTGAAGTTCTAATTGACATTATTAAACAGTTCGTGAGTTAGGCAGCATCCCATGAAGCAAGTAGAAGGGAGCCCTGAGGAGTTGTATGACATGGATGATTTTTGTAGGAAGGAGAGTAGGGGAAGAAAGTTATTAGCAAAAGAAGAAGGGTAATTTCCGGGAAGATCACCTTTTCTTATGGGGAAGAGGTGGGGTCTTATGTAGATTAGCTCATCTTCCCATGAGCAGGCCCACTGACGGATTACTGAATTGGTGCTTGTCAGAAAATACCTGACTGCTCAAGACTACATTTCTAGAGGAGGTAGAAACTGCAACAGGTTAGGTGTTAAGCCCTGGATACCATTTTGAGCCTGTGGTTTTCTTTTTAACAGTAGGATGAAAAATATAAAGATGTGCTTATCCAGGAATGCATGCATGTTGTAGGTCATAATGTAAAATGTTTAGTTTTTCTTTTTATAAACTTTTTTTTTATTAACATATAATGTATTATTAGCCTCAGAGGTACAGGTCTGTGAATCGCCAGGTTTACACACTTCACAGCACTCACCATAGCACATACCCTCTCCAGTGTCCATAACCACCACCCTCTCCCTACCCACCTCCCCCTGGCAACCCTCAGTTTGTTTTGTGAGATTGAGTCTCTCTCTCTGGTTTTTTTTTTTTTTTTTTTTTTTTTTTTAAGATTTATTTATTTGACATACATCACACGTAGGCAGAGAGGCAGGCAGAGAGAGAGAGGAGGAAGCAGGCTCCCTGCTGAGCAGAGAGCCCCAGTGCAGGGCTTGATCCCAGGATGCTGGGATCATGACCTGAGCCTAAGGCAGAGGCTTTAACCCACTGAGCCACCCAGGTGCCCCAAGATTAAGAGTCTCTTATGGTTTGTCTCCCTCCTGATCCCATCTTGTTTCATTTATTCTTTTCCTACCCCCTCACCCCCCATGTTGCCTCTCAACTTCCTCATATCAGGGAGATCATATGATAATTGTCTTTCCCTCTTTCTCTGATTGACTTATTTCACTAAGCATAATACCCTCTAGTTCCAACCACATCATCGCAAACAGCAAGATATCATTTCTTTTGATGGCTGCATAGTATTCCATTGTGTGTGTGTGTGTGTGTGTGTGTGTGTGTGTGTGTGTGTATACCCCACATCTTCTTTATCCATTCATCTGTTGATGGACATCTAGGTTCTTTCCATAGTTTGGCTATTGTGGACATTGCTGCTATAAACATTCAGGTGCACGTGCTACTTTGGATCACTACATTTGTATCTTTAGGGTAAATACCCAGTAGTGCAATTGCTGGGTCTAGGGTAGCTCTATTTTCAACTTTTTGAGGAACCTCCATGCTGTTTTCCAAAGTGGTTGCACCAGCTTGCATTCCCACCAGCAGTGTAGGAGGGTTCCCCTTTCTCTGCATCCTTGCAAGCATCTGTCATTTCCTGACTTGTTAATTTTAGCCATTCTGACTGGTGTGAGGTGGTATCTCATTGTGGTTTTGATTTGTATTTCCCTGATGCCGAGTGATGTGGAGCACTTTTTCATGTGTCTGTTGGTCATCTGGATGTCTTCTTTGCAGAAATGTCTGTTCATGTCCTCTGCCCATTTTTTGTTTGGATTAATTGTTCTTTGTGTAAAATGTTTCTTACCTTAAATCATATTTTAAAAATTTGAAAGCCTTCTCTCTGTAGTCATCTAATTGACTGCCTTGACAAGTTTTTCCACTGATACGCTATATTCTACTTATCCATTTCCCTACTCACAAACATTTAAGTTGTTTTCCCTTTTTTTTTCTTTTATGGAATATACTGCAACAAATAATGTCTCCTCATATATTTGTCCTAAAGATTTTTTTTTTTTGGAGTAAATACTTTAAAGGGTCATTGCTATATTAAATGTCAGAATAGGTGGTTTTTCAGTTTTGATTTAATATCACCAAAATAGTCTCCAGTGTGTCTGCATTTATACTTACAACAGCAGTTTATGAGAATATCTTTTCATATATTCTGTTATCACTTGATAATTTCAAAGTTCTTAATTAAAAAAAAAATCTTACTGGGGTGCCTGGGTGGCTCAGTGGGTTAAAGCCTCTGCCTTTGGCTCAGGTCATGATCCCAGGGTCCTGGGATCGAGCCCCACATCAGGCTCTCTGCTCTGCGGGGAGCCTGCTTCCTCCTCTCGCTCTGCCTGCCTCTCTGCCTACTTGTGATCTCTGTCAGATAAATAAATAAAATCTTAAAAAAAAAAAATCTTACTGAATCTGATTGCTGGAATAGTATCTTGTTTTAATTGGCATTTTTTTCCTGAGGAAAAAAAAGCCACTGTTTTTTCACCCTGTAAGCATTTTTATTAAACTATACATGATAATAATTAAAGAAGTGTTATACAAACTCTCATGCGTAATTTTTTTTTTTTAATGATTTTATCTATTAGAGAGAGTGGGAGTGAGTGCAAGGAAGGGGAGGAGCAGTGGGAGGAAGAGGGAAGGGAAGGAATCTCAAGCAGACTCTGCCCTGAACATGGAGCCTGACCTCGTGACCCAGAGCTCAGGACCTGAGCCGAAACCAAGTGTCTGATGCGTAACCGATTGAGCCACACAGGTGCCCCACCCTCCTGTGTAATATTGAGGAAATCTACCACTTTTTTCCCTCATTTTCCCTTCCCTAACAGTGACCACGTCCTACCCTTTGTCTGTTTACTTTAGAATTTACCTTCATGTGTCTAACGTGTTTGAATTAACCTCTTGAAATAATGAGGAATTAGCTATCCTTCTCCCCACCTTCACTCCCATGTCATACTTAACATTCTTCATATTTTTCCATTCTCCAAAATCATAATTTTGAACAGATCAAAATTCAGTGCTTATATTTTTTTCTTACTATGTAAGCCTGAATAATGTAATATTATGAATACTTTATTTTCCCTGGACACATTCCTTTGTTGTGCAGGTTAAATATTGGCTTGTTCACTGATTTTATATTTCCACACTCCTCATTAGTTCAGCCCAAACTCCAAAAGTTGTCTAGATAGCAAGACTTTTGGATGAATTAGAGTTTTTATCAAATTCATTTCCTGAGAAGTCTTTCCAAAAGTCTTTTGACCTGCTCGGTTACCAAATGTCTCTCCCCTAGGTCTAGTAATCAGCCCTCCTACTGGGGGATTTCTTTTGCTTTGCTTCTCTGTGGAGATTTTCTTTTCCTTTTTTCTTCCTCTTTCTTAATTCTTTACTTTTCATTGAGCACAGTAGTTTCCTAAGAAATAATGAACGGAAAGAAACATTGTAGAGTACTTGAGGATCGAAAATATCTTAATATTGAGATAGGATAATTTGGTTTACTATAGAATTCCTGGTGGGAAAGTATTTTCCTTAAGTAATTGGAAGAGATTACCCCAGAGTCTTCAAGCTTTCATTGTTTCTGTTGAGAATTCCAAGGCTGTTTGGATCCCTGATGGTTTGTTTGTAATTTGTTTTATTTTTAATTTCTTCCCGTTTGGTTTTCAGTGTTCTCCATTTCTAGAGGTCTTAGTGATTGGATATTTGCCAGTTTGCTTGTTGTTTCTCTCCCGTATTCCATCTCTATGCATTTTGCTTTACTTTGACTGTTTCTCATCTTTATTTTCAAGATTTCTACTGAGTTTTCATTTCTTTGATCTCGTTTCAATATCCAACAGATCTTTGTCCTCTAGATTTTTTTTTTTTTTTTAAACGTCTGGCATCTTGTCCCTGTCTCATGGTTAAAATATCTTTCTCATGCTCATGCATGCACACACTGTTAGGTTTTCATTAGGCCGAGGAGTCTGACTACTCATTTGTTTGAATCTTTCACGTTAAAAGTGTTTTCTTGAAATCCTGTGTTCCTTGGTTTCCTACATATACTTGAGAATGTGTTAATGGAAAAGGCTATTGTAAAACCCGAGTTCACGGAGAGGCAGAGGGCTTGCCAACTCAGCCTTTTTTGGCTTTTTCGTGGCACATTTCCCACCAGCAGCATCCTTGGCTCTTTCCTCCTGGGCTTCTCAGACTGTGTGGAGAAGAGTTCCTGTGTTTTGCAAAGTATTGTAAGGCCTGGTTTCTAACATTCTGGTAGCTGAGTAAGGGAAGACTCTAGGAATCTTCTATCACTTACAAAAATGTTTACCTAATGCCCCTGTTGTCAGTATGCACCAACACTTTAACAGGACACAGGGTCTTCTAGCCCGGATACCCTCTGATTTTATCCTCTTCAGAGATTACCTTCCTGCCAGGGTATGAGGCCAGCTGTGGCTTGGCTGCTGGACAGACAAAATGTGGGGGATAAATGATCCCTTAAAGACATTGCAACCAGCCTTTAATCAAGCAACCAACCCTTCACCTCCACTTCCAGAGGTATGTGTTATCATTAATTCCTGAACATTTGGGGGATTCTGCAAAGTAGATTGGTCTGTTTTTGGTTTTCCCAGTTGAGCTGATAGAGCTGTGTTACATGTATTATTCCAGCTCATCTTTTTCATTCAAGAATATATTTCTAAGAGCTATTCATTCCTGTGTACTCATCTATATGGCATCAAGTAAATGCTTCACTGTCCCTCTACCATAATTTTCCCCAGTAGGTTGAAGCATATTGTACAAATCATTTGCCCTGCAATTTTAGTGTTTAGGAACTTCAAATTTCATGTAGTGAAATTTGATTTTCCTTCCATTTTATATTTTATTAATTAAAAAAAAAACCCTTGTGTAAGAAAATATTGGCCACATAAAGTAACAAGGTACTCACCTCTGTTTTTTTTTTTTTTTTTTCCTAATGGATCTCCAGATGATCTCTGATCCATCTGGAATTTATAGTGTAAGGCGGAGGTCTGAATTGTCCTCACATGCATGATATTGTTCCAATACCATTTATGGAATAGGCTATCTTTTCCCCAGTGACTTCGAATGCCACTTATACACCAACTTCCCACAGATGCATCAGTTTTTTTTATATGAATATTTTATCTTACTATTGATCCATTTGCTTATTTATCAAAACCGTGTTATTTTATGTGGAGCTTTCACAGTATCCATTAGGATGATCATGTGCTTTATCTACTTTCAGCAATTAAAAATGATGATCTTAATATTCTAAGTTAAACACTTAAAATTTTTATTACATTATATATATTTTCTTAAGTATTACATCATTAATGTTAATCCCTGCTTAATTCATTTGCTTTTAATTTGCTTTCGGTTTTTGCATTTATCACGGTAGCTTATTAATTTCCTTTATTGGGTTGGACTTGTCCTGCTAGTATGTGTGTCTGTGCTGCTTGGACATAACATCTCTTCCAATTTTATGGAGGAGTTTATATACTTTAGAAAGTGTTTACTGAAATTTGTTACATATTATCCACAAAGTCATCTGAGCATGATAGCTTTATTTGGTTTTGGGTATTTGAATATCTTTACAATATATTTTCCAGTTATTTTGTCTAACCACTTCACTACCATGATTTGAGCCAATTTTGGTAATTGATTTTACAGTAATTTTCTTGATTATATAAGTCATCAAAATTATACAGCATTGGATATAGTATTTGTCAATTAAAAAAATCTGTTATTCATGCCTTTTCTGTGCTTTCTTGTTCAGATCTGATGAAGATTGTTACAGTTCTTAATTAGTTTATTAAACTTTTGATTTTATTCAATTTTTTATATTTCCAATTTTATTTCTTTCTAAAATTTTGTATCTCTTAATCATTTCTCTTTTAAATTCTTGATTTGAAATCTTAGTTTAATTTGATTAAAAATAGAAACATTTAAGACTGTGCATTTTTCTGTGGGAACCATTTTGCTGTATACTGTAGCCTTTTGCATTTTGTTTTCCTAATATTCATTATTTCTAAATAGTGTAAGATAGTTTTTTTTTTTCTTTGACCTAAGTTATTTGGAAATGAGGTATATTATTTAAAGGTATTCAGATTTTGTTGGGGGTAGGTTGAGGACTTTATCTTAGAAGAGTTTTAGATTTATAGAAAAGTTGTAGAAGTAGTCAAGGGGATTCCTATATACCCCCATCCAGTTTCCCCTATTATTAACGTCTTTCATTGGTGGGATACATTGTCACAACTGAAGAAAAAACAATGATACTGGAAGTATAAACTAGAGTCTGTACCTCATTGGAATTTCTTTAGCCAGGGGGCACTGCCAAGCTTCTCCAAATCAAGTTTCTACCCTCAGATTCAGATGCACCTGCCTGGAGGCATTTCCTGCTGGCGGTTGAGCTGACCAAGGTGGGGAATGATAGTGAGGGGTTGAGCACCTGGCTACTCCTGCTGAGATACCCAAATTAATCCCTCCCATTTGCTTCTGGGCCACCTTGGGGCCTGAAACCACCTGGATGCTGCATTCATCTTCTGAACGGTACTTTTCCTCTAAAAGGATTTTTTGTGTGTGTGTCTTTCAGAGCTGCTTCTCTGTAGCTTACTATGGACTCTTCTCATTTTTCAGTGCAGATATAGGTGTAAATATTAAATATTTTCTGCCATTTCTAAACATTTGAATTGGGAATGGAGCAACTGAAGTATATTATAATTCTCTCTTCAGCCTACCAAAATATTTTAAATATTTCAATGTGTGTTTGTCTGTAATATGCCCATTATTTAGGGATTTATTCTTAAGAGGTTTCTATCTCTTAGGAAACCCACAATATCGCTAAACATAAGCTATAAGTACATTTTATGTAAACCATTATTAAGTCTGTTTTTAGTAGAAAAATGTATTGTATAGCATATGATTAAACTATTTTTACTTCATTTACTTCACTTGTTATTTTCCCAAATGGCTGTATATTACAGTTTGCCTCATTTTCCAAAAGTGAAACTTTTAAAAGGATTAAATCTCCAAGATTTTATAAGTCCTAAACCAGTAAAATTTCCAAAACAAATCTAAGAAATCATGAGCAATTATAAGAAATTGTGTGGCATCAGAGTTATTTTATCATGTAAGGCAATTAAACACCAAATACACAAAGGATACGGTATTGGCATATAGGACATTGTCCCAGGGTCCCTGATAGCTTCTTCACAGGCTGGTACTCATTCATTCAGGGCAGTTGGGAACTCTTGGGTTAGTCCACATGGCAGAGACCCTTTTCAGAGGTAAATTGCAGCTGTATGTGGTTCTCATTTGGAAATCTCCCACTCCCTTTCCCATTCTCTTTCCTACTGGCCCTAACCTGGCTTTCCTGGGAGGCAAAAGTTCTGCCCTGTTCCATCTGCGCACCTCCCGCCCCCTGAAATTAGCCTTTGCTCATAGTGTGACTAGATCTCATTCAGATTTGTGCTTGGAAGGAAGGTGTCTTTGAACTTCAGCTTAGGCAAGAGTTCAGGTATCTCGGGCATCTGTTCTCGTTGGGGACAAGATAGTCATTGTGGTTCTTGAAGGAGGATCAGATCTTCCATCTCTTCACTTTTCTTGTCTCATCTAAAGGAGGAAAGAAATTTGGTTTTTGCCAGTAGAATGACCAGCTGTCCTACTATGCCTGGGACTGTGGTTTCCAGGGCCCGCTGGTCACCCCACCCGGGTGTCCCACTGTAACCGAACTAATGTGAGTTGGCGCCTTGCTGAGTTAGATTGAGTTTCTGTTAGGTGGAGTTGCCACAGAAAAGAAAGTTTATTTGCGGCAAATAAGGAAACCACTGGGAATAATTTCCAAAATTGTAAGTTGCCAAGTAGAGGCAAGTGGGTTTCTTATATTTAAGGGTAGAATGACTAGTCAGGAAGATGAGCTTTGTCATCACATGTGAAGGTGGGCAAAGCTTGTGCAGGAGTACTTAGGAAACTTGACTATACCTGCATCTTATACTATGTTAATGAAGCTTGTTCTCCTCCTAGGGTAGAGGCTCTAACATTATAATGAGGCAAAGGAGACTGCTGGGGAAGGGACTAGGGGCTCTGAGAGTGGGTGTAAACTGGATGGGGTCTGGGGCTCTTTATCTTGGGGCAGGAATCCAGGGCCTTGCTTACCTTCGAAATAGCACTGGGAGTTTTACCGTTGATTTATTGTCTCTGAAATGGTTAGGCTCTTTCCAGACCTGGTGGAGATAGTTGTTTTTACATTCCCTTTTTTCCTTTAAAGTCCTTAACTACTGAGACTTTTGCATTTCTTTAATCCTGACACCTCCTAAGACGCTCAGCAAAAAGTGCACTGGGGCAACTAGGGCAGAGATCACATAAAATAGCTGGGGACCTAACATGACTTCTCTTGGGTCATGAAAGCTGTCTCCTCTTTCTTTTTTGGGGGACCCCTGCCTCTTTCGGTTTACACACCACGTTCTGTAGAAAGGACATGGCCTGCTTAAGCACCTCCTCCCCCCCATTCACTGATCTGCGCCTTCATTTTTGTACCATCTCAGCATCAATCCCTATGTATAGGGTGGGGAAAGGCAAATAGAAATAGTGGCAAAAGTATATATGCACTAAATACTACTTTCATAACTTTTATTAGCTTTTCATTTTTGGAATGCTTAGGGACCTGTAAAAATCTAAGGTGCGGGTCACCTGGGTGGCTCAGTGGGTTAAAGCCTCTGCCTTGGGCTCAGGACATGAACCTAGGGTCCTGGGATCGAGCCCTGCATCGGGCTCTCTGCTCGGCAGGGAGCCTGCTCCCTCCTCTCTCTCTGCCTGCCTCTCTGCCTACTTGTGATCTCTCTCTGTCAAATAAATAAATAAAATCATTTAAAAAATAAAAACCTAAGGTGCTTCTCAAACAGCTACATTAGTTGAAGACATGAGTTATGTGTCCCGAGCTGAATATAGCCAGCTATGTGGTGAAATCTGGAAGATCATGTTTGCTGTATTTCTTGAGGATTATTATATACTGACAAGCCTCTCTCCCCTTCTGCCTCTCTCTTTCTCCCCTTTCCTTCTAGACCTTCCTTCCTTCATATCTCTCCCTGTCCTTTCTTCTTTTCTGTTTTCTTCCATGTCTTCCCTTCCTCTTGGCTTCTCTGACTCTGTTTCTCTTTCTCATTCTAAGGGTCCACAGAGAAGAGAAACTCCCTGAGAAGCTGTCATTCTTGTGAGCTTACTCACATCCTTGAAGAATACTGAAGGATCTCTTTCATGGAAAGAGTCCCCAGAAATGGTATCTTTTGAGCTAAGGAATTCAAAAAGTACTTAGCGCTGTTGTCTGGGCAATTCTGATTCTGTGGAGGAAGGCTTTGCAGATTCTTTCCTCAAGGCCCTCTCCAGAACTGAGTGCCAACTTAGCTCACCACAGATGCAGGATTTGTGTGGCCTGCTACCATATTATTAACTCCCCCACCACACCCACACCCCTGATTCCAAGTTTTCAATGTAGCCGGCTTATTTCTTTTCAGATCAGTTTGGGGGTGTGGGTATAAAAGAGGTGCAACTATTTTCAGAATTTCCTGAATATTGTATTTTACAAGAAATTACTGAGTATTCAATAGAATTCCCAAAATCTGCTCTGAGGAGTAGGCTTCTGAGCCTTTGATCATTGCTTAAAACAAAACTGTAAAGTAGAACTAAAAGATTGTCATCAAAAGTAAAAAAAAAAAAAAAAAAAAAAAGGTCATCTTGGAATAAGGCAAAGCAGCTAGATCAGGTTTGTCATCAGGTTTTTTTGTTTTTGTTTTTGTTTTTCCATCAGGCTTTTTTTAGTTTAGATGTGAGCTAGAATCCTAAGTCAGTGAGAAGCATTTCTTGGACTGTCTGTCCTCCCATTCTGGGCTATGTGATGTTGAGGATGCTTTATTATCTGAGTTTGATCTCTGTAAGCATGCTGCTTTTGTCTTCATCCCTTTTGGCATTTCAGATTTTCTTCATGATTTTTTAATTATTGACACTCTTAGAATAAAAAGATGCTGTACACCTGTGTGCCCAGCCAAAAGCAGATGGCAGATTCACAAAGGGTGATTAATGAAGAGACTCTTTAATAAGTGGGCCATTGGCAAGTTGTGGGCAAGGTGAGCAGAAACCAACTCAGTATAGTCAAGTCATCCAGCGTGGACAATAGCAGGAGGCTGTTACCACCCCAGTGAGTGGGGGCCAAGGAGAGTGATCTTACTAGGACTGATGCAAGCTACAGTGCCAGGGCAGGTTTGTCTGTCAGGAGCTGTGGCCTCTGGGAGAACACGGCCACTGCCAACTTGTGGAGCCGGCAGGAAGGATACAGGGGAATAAAAATCACCTTAAAACTTCTTTCTGCTCTGACTTCCTGTGTCTCCAATGGGTTGAATTATTGAACAGAGGTTAGAAGACATGGAAACATCACTGATGCTGTCAACAGAGGTCCACTTCCTAGAACACAGAGCAGGATAGACAAGATTGCAGAGTAGTTCATAGTATTCACTACACAGCCCAGAAAAGTTGGCAGAAATGTCTTGTTCCTTCATCGGAAGCTTTTTGTTAGATCTATATCTCAGTGTTCACTTACAAAGGAAGCATTTTGCTTAGGCTTAGAATTGTGATACATTGAACAATTCTCTACTTAAGTCTAGGGGCATGGGAAAAGGTTCTTATTTTTTCTTTTTATGTTACTCTAAAGTGAAGAAGTTCACAATAGAAATGAAAACAGGAGAGGGGAATGCAGGGTTGGGTCAAGAGGATACATTAGAGCTGGCTGCTTTCTCTCTCTACAGTCAGCCCAGGGGAAGAACTGAAGGACTGTGCCAAGGGCCCATGGAACCAGCAGTAATCATAAGGAGAATGAAGGCTGCCTTGAACTGGTGAGAGAGAGAGAAAGAAGGAGAATGAATTGGGGAGCTGTGAGTAGGTAAAGCCTAGAATACAGGATGGCCAGAGCTGGCTGGGAGAAGGTAGTGGGGAAGGAAGCTTCATATATTCTGCTCTTGACATTTTCCTTGCATTGCCTTGAACAACTTTGCTTGTCCCTTTACTGATAGAAGTGGCTGCAACAGACAAGGTCAAGAGGAACATTGATCCACAACATCCTGCAGTGGTGAAGACATGAAGAAAACAGATTTGAATTGACAAGCACCCTTAAGCATTTACTTCTCCATTTTTTTTTTTCCTATTTAGCTTCAAATGAAATTCTACCTTCTTTCAGTGCTCCTACTTATGCATTTAAAAGGTAAAACTTATAAGATTGCTGGGGGGCAGCAAACGTAAGGAATCAGCAAGTGCTCTATGGTATCTGCGACTCTCTTCCCATCCCTTTAGCTCTCCTTAAACACACAGGGACTGATGTAGACTGGAGCCTTTCTCCATCTTGTGATGCATATTACCAAACTAAGTACCAGATACCTCCCTCTGAGGATGAGCTCGCAGGCTGAACTAATTACACCTCTCGGGAGAACAATAACTCTACAAAGAAAGACAACATATGGAACGACATATTTAATCAGAAGCACAATTGTTTGAACAGACTGGCAGAGGCTTTAAAATAATTAGAGGTAAAGAAATATTATAAGAATGTCGGAGGAAAAAATAGACACTTTAGGTATTAAAATATAAGAGGGGAAATGATGTTCTAATTACGATGTAGAATGGGCACAGCCCAAGAATAAGTTAATGAATTAGAAGGTAACATTGAGAAAAATCCCAGAAAACAGGAAAAAAAAAGTCATAGAAAACATAACAGAAATGCTAAAAATATGGAGGATTTACATAGATATTCAACATCTACATAATAGAATTCTAGAAGGGATCTTAAAAAATGGAAAGTGGGAAAATTTTCTTAAAAATGAAAACAAGGACCATGGAAGGACTTACAGAATACCCAGTGGGGATATGATTAATATCACGTACTTGGGCTCAGGCTGAAACTCAGGCATACTAGAGATAAAGGGGAAATTCTAAAACTTTCCCAGGAAAGAATATTGTCAACAAAAATCAAGAATTCTCTGGCTGTTCAACATTTCAACAACAGCCTTGAATGCAGGAGGTTGATTATGTTGCAGAAGTATTGAAGGAAAGAATGTTGATGGAGATTTTATAACAAGTCAATTTTTTCTTAATTCTGAGGATGTAACAAAAATATTCTTAAATATACTATGCTTCAGGATGTTTGCTACTTTAAATCTCACTGAAAGCACTCTAGGAAGAAAAACGTGCGTAAGAAAGGAAAAAAGTCTGAGATAATGCAGAAGATAGGGCCAAGAAAGATGATTGCATCCCATAGATAAATATGTAATGTTACAATGACAAGGAGAAAAGGACAGAAATAGACACACAATTAAATCTAGACATGACCAACGTGTACGCAGCGATCAAGTGTCCATGAAATATTAGCATCTGTGTTTTATTAGGGAAAGGATCTGTACAGATAGGTTTATGTATCCCTACAGAAGTGCAACCTGCATAAGAACAATGAGTAACGTGTAAGTAAGTAAAATAACAAATCTCTCCAATGTAAGCAGGAGATACAAGAGAAAGCACAGTAAATGGGAAATGTGAAGTAAGATAACGAAATTATTTTTATGCCCTAAATAAAGCAGCAATTCAATAAATGTATTGAACTCATTGATTCCATACTAGGAATATTTTTATTGGATTAAAAAAAAAAAACCCGCAGCCCCAAAATGTTTTGTCAGTATGAGGTAAACTTAATTTAAAAAAATAGAAAATTTGAAAATAAAAGAGAAGATTACCAGGAAGTAAGGAATGAAAAGAAAGCTAATGATAAATTATTAGTTGAGGTTGGGGAAAAGAATCCTTAAGTTGATACTCTAGGTGATGGCCATCCATGCCCCAGGGCCGAAGACTTCCATATTTCTCACCACCCCCTTCATGACACTCAGTTCCTCAAAGGGTTAGATATTTTATTGAAATGCATTTTGGTTAACCTTCTACTGACATTTGTTTTCTTTATGAAATACTTTCTAAAAATAACATTCCATGAAGCAGATCAGCCTAAAGACTTTTTGGATTCTTATATTACCCTTACATTTCTTTTTGATTCTTCTAACTGGCATTGTCTGTCGCATGATGCTCTCCTAAAGTCTTGAAACCCCAGCTACTCTGCAACTGGACAGTTCTATTGAATCATTTCTTTATGGATTAATTCAGACGATATCTGCTGAGCATCTAAAATGTGTCAGGAAATAGGTTAAGCTCAGGGATCATAGCTGTCAGCGAAACAGTCACTATTCTTGCCCTTGTAGTGCTTACAGTTTTAAGGAGAAAAACAATCACAAACAATCTAAAGTTGTACAGGTGATAAAACTAAAAGGAGAATAATGTGTGTGGTGCATGTTCCTGCACAGGGCATTGAATAATGTCCTAAAAAGTGCATTTGACGATTGGTATTTGAGTTCAGAAGGCTGGGTAGGGTCTTTCCAGGTGAAGAAGTGGAGAGAAGAGAATTTCGCACAGATGGACCAGCATGGGCAGAGGCTCTGAGGTGGGTAAGTTACTTCAAGAAACCAAGTGTTTGATTTTGATTATGCCTGGAGCAGGGATACTAGAACCCACAGAATAAGAGTGGTGCTGAGTTGTGGTGGGAAAGCTATGTCAAAGACAATTCAGATGCCTGTAAAATACTTCCCATTCGGTCCTAAATAAAATAGAAAATTGTGTGGCTTTAAAATTGGAGGTAGAATCAACTTTGTATTTTAAGGAGAACATTCTGGCTGTAGGAGATTCTGGGAGTGCAAGAATGAAAGCAAAAATGTAGTTAAGGAGATATTTAACGTGTCCACGTGAGAGGTGTGGTGGTTTGGATTAGGAGGGAGTGGTGGAGTTGGAGACAAGTGGATGGGTTGGGCTGGATTTTAGAGGTGGTTTTACAAATACTGGTAGTAGATTGAATGTGGGTGATGAGGACTGGAAAGTGTCGGGACTTGATTTTTGGGATTCTAACATGAATAACAACTAGAGTGAGATCAGAATCCCTCTACTAAGTACAATCTGGGGAAGGAGAAGACTTAAGTTTTCATCTAGTTTGTGTTCAGTTTGGAATAATATTGCCAAGTGGAAATTTCAATTAGCTGGAATGTAGGAGACTGGAGCTCTGGAAATTAGGCTTGGCTGGAAACCTCACTTTGTAAGTCACTGGCATATACAGGATTCAGAGATTAACATAGAGTCTTTAGAAGGAGGGATTAGAGTAACAGAAGGAGTTTATCCATAGGGAAGGCCAACATACATAAAAAATTGGTTAAAGAAGGAAGAGGCAGCATAAAAACCTTGAAGGAAGGGTGAGAGAAAGGAGAAAACTTGGAGAATTGAGTTTTCCACAGGTCAAGAGAAGGAACTCTTCAAAAAGGAAGGGAAGGGGTTAGCCCTGTGGGATATTACTGAGAGGTCAAGTCAGGATGAGGCCTGAAAAAATGTCCATGAAATTTAGAGACCTGGAGGTCACTGGTATTTGTTCCAGTTATTACTGCATAAACCCACCATGTTCCTAGGCCCCTGGATTCTTTGGGCTAGGAATTCAGGGGGCACAGTGGAGATGCTCCCTTCCCCCCACCATGTCTGGCATTCCACCACAGAGACTTGAAGGCTAGGAGTGACTCCAGGGATGGAGTCCACAATCTCTGCAGGTTCACGGGCTAACATTTGTTGCTTGAGCAGAGGGACTGGGAGAGCACAACAGCTAACCCCAGGATGGCACATGGCTTTTCCATGGAGTTTGGCTTGGTTTCCTCACTGTGGTGGCTCCAAGATTAATATTCCACATGGTGCCTCGTGGTTCCAAGCCATGTTTTCAGAGGTCAGGGCAGAAGCTGCACCTTTTCTGACGTAGTCTGGGAAGTCATCACATTCTTTTGGTTACAAATGAGTCACAAGCCTGCTCACATTCAAAAGGAGAGGACATAGACCTCACCTCACTACCAGAGGACTGTCCATGTTTGTGAGCACACTTTAAGACCATCATTGGAGCTTTAGTAACAGGCTCGGGGAGAAGGAGGATGGAGACCAAAGGGGCTTGCAAATGAACAGAAAGTAAGATGTGCCACTGGAGCACAGATCAATTTTACAATCGAAACCTTAAAATTTAGTTTGAATCTGATATAAAAAAGACGTGCTGAATAGTAAAGGATATTAATATTCCTCAAAATTGGGGTACCTGATTTGAGTCTGCATTTGGAAACTAATTGCACAATCAGCCTTTGAATCAAGCATCTTAAAATGTCTTCTAGGTAGGTTTTTTTAGAAAAAACTAAACTATAGTGGGGCACCTGGGTGGCTCAGTGGGTTAAGCCGCTGCCTTCGGTCGGGTCATGATCTCAGGGTCCTGGGATCGAGTCCCACATCGGGCTCTCTGCTCAGCGGGGAGCCTGCTTCCCTCTCTCTCTCTCTCTCTGCCTGCCTCTCTGCCTACTTGTGATCTCTCTCTGTCAAATAAATAAATAAAATCTTTAAAAACAAACAAACAAAAAAAAACTAAACTATAGTAAAAAAACAACTATCAGCCCTTGGTATAATGAGTGGAAGCAACTGTTATACCCATTGAACAGAAAGGGCACAGAAAGGATAAATAATTCTTTGGCTTCTTACTAAGGTTCTGGCAATGTCAGAAATGAAAGTGATACTTGTGATTAACCTGTGTCGTCCTTCTGTGTGAACAGATGTGCACAGGGAAGACAGTCATCCTGGTCTCATGAGAGTCTTGTTCTAACTTCCTCAACAACTTTTGAGTTCTTTTCCAACTTTGAATTTTGTTTTTGTAGTAATCTTTAAAATTTGCATATACAAAACGTAGATGACACATTTATATCATGGCATCTGTGTGGACATAGCTATAAATATTCAGTTAATATCACATTTTGGAAGGATAAGTAGAAATTTGCAACATAATAACTCTATTAACATTTTTATAAAACCCAGCAATTATTTTTCTTTCCATTGTTTAAAGTTTCCAAAGCTCAGTTAAAAAATTAGCAAGCTTTTTTTGTTTATTTGCTATAATATTGATCACAAATTGATTTTAAACTACTGGTAAGTGGTGACATTAGCTAAAATTTTGCTCTGGTCATTATTCACTGATTTTTTTCCTTCATTTATTTGTTCATTCACTTAATAGCATGTTTTATCTTTTCCTCCCTACTTTTCAAAAAATCTTAAGTTTAGAATAGTTTCAGATTTACAGAACAGTTATAAATGTAATACACCTATATCTCCCCTGGTTACCTCATTAATATCTTACATTATTAAGATTCATTTGTCACCAGTAATGAACAATATTTATGCATTATTAACTACAATCCATATTTTATTAGAATGTTCTTAGTTTTTACCTGAGGTCCATTTTTTTTCTTTTTCATCCCAAGATACCACATTACATTTAACAGTATATCCTCTGAAGCATCAATAAACTGTGACAGTGTCTCAGACTCCCCCCCCCCCCCCGACTTCCTTTTTATTTGATGACCTTGACACCTTGAGGAGTCCTGGTCAGGTGTTTTGTAGACTGTCCCTCACTTTGGATTTATCTGCTGTTTTTCACATGACTATGCTGGGATAATGGGCTCCAGGGGAAGCAGACCACAGAGGTAAAGGGCTGTTCTTACTAGGGGTGCACACTGTCAGTGTGACTTATCCTGATGAAATTAAATGTGATCACATGGCTGGGGTGTTGTTTTTTGGGTTTCTCCTCTGTGAGGTTACTCAAGTGACCACCTTTCAATTTTGACCTCTTGGAAAGGAAGTTAAGTGTATGTGGCCCACACTTAGGGTGTGGGGAGGAGTTACACTCCACTTCCCTTAGGGGGCAGTACTACCTCAGTCTTTGCCTTACCTAATGTCCCACTTTTGGAGTCAACTGTTGGTTCCTTAGCACAATTTATATAAAGAACTTGGTCTGGGTGGCTATGACATAGCAGGTGCTCAACATAATTTAGTTTATCCTTCACCCAAGAAGCTTACAAAATAATTCACGTAGAAAAATACATAGAATGTAAAAGCCCAGACTTATTTTTTACTTTTGTGAACTATTTCAAGATACAGATAATTTCAAAAAACTAGTGCCCAGACCAAGCAGTAGAGCTTCACATCTTGCTATATATTCTCAAGATCTTTTATTAGAAATAAAACGTTCCTGTTCTGGAACCTCCAGGATCTCCTTCCCAACTCCTGGCTATCACCACTCTTTGTATAAATAATCACTGTAACAAAGTTGGTGTTTTACATTTCCATACATGCTGTTAGACCACTTCTACATGTCATTGAGGACTGAGAGAATTTTGCTTCTTCCTTTCCCATTTATAGGACTTTAAATTTTTATTTTGTAAAGGAGGTAAATTTAGATTCAGTGTTAACTTGATGGAAAAGAGGAGAAGGTTGTTAAGAATCAAGATGAAAACCTGGGTTCTAAATATACAAAGCCATAATTCAGTTTTTCACTCAGGAAAAAAGACCACAGATGTACTTTAAAGTTCATAATTATTTAGGGTATTGTACAAAAGATAATTGAAATAAGATGGCTACAGAAAGGAGCTGGACATTGATGGATGTCTGATGAGCTGCTGGTTTCCTACAGGCGGTGTTGCAGGGATGGGGAGTAAACTGGTCAGCTGTCATCCAGGTAAGATCCTGCACCACTGAGAAGCTGAGTTAGGGCCATTCCGCCGGCCTCATAGAACGGGACTAATGTTGTTTTTCCTGAAGATTTTATACTCATGGTTTAGGTAAGTGGGTCTCAAACTGTGGTGTGCTTGCGAGTGATGGGGAGAGGCAGGTAGGGACTTGCCAAACTTAAGATTCCTGAGTCTTTCCCTTCAGAAAATCGGACAGTGTGAAGTGTCGCTCCGGGTCCTGTATTCATCTGATTCTAATTTATGGGTTCTGAGGACCACACAAATCCAGGTGCTGTTGCCGGAGAGGAGTGTTTGTACTCATCATGGGTAACTAGTTCTTGAACTAAACTTAGTATAAGCAAGATCACATTCTTGTTTTGAAGGAGAAATCAGTCTGTGTCCTGCTGTTTTGGGACAATAGCTGATTTTAGTGTTCTTCATTCTTATAGAATGCCTGTGTCTTTTCAAGGTGTTAGAAATTAGGAGTTGAATAGGGGCAGTGGGACTAGAAAGAAAGACTAAACAAAAGGACAGATGTGTGGAGGCAGAATCTACGGGGCCATCAAGAGAATGAGAAGACTGGCCACAGACTGAGAGAAAATATTTGCAAAAGACATCTGACAGAAGACTGCTATCCAAAATAGGCAAAGAACACTTAAAACTCAAGAGAGCAAACAACTCAATTAAAAAATAGGGTAAAGCCCCAAGAGACACCTCACTAAGCATGATATACAAATGGCAAATAAGCATATGAGATGCTTCACCTCATATGTCATCGGGGAAATGCAAAGCAAAAGAGCAATGAAACACCACTACACATCTAGTAGACCGGCCAAAGTCAAGAACACCGACAACACCAAAGATATGTGGAGCCACAGAGACTCTGACTCACTGCTAGTGGGAATACAACATGGTGTGGCTACTTTGGAAGACAGTTTGGCAGTTTCTCACAGAACTTAACATTCTCTTACCATACTATCCAGTGAGCATGCTCCTTGGTATTTTCCCAAAGGAGTTGAAATCTTAAATCCACATAAAAACCTGCATGTAGATGTTTATAGCCGAGTTATTAATAGTTGCCAAAACTCGAAAGCAACCAAGATGTCCTTCAGTAGGTGAGTGGATAAATGAACTGTGGTTCGTTTATCCAATGGAATATTGGTCATCAGGTCATCATCAGGTCATGATCCCAGAGTCCTGGGATCGAACACTCAAAAGAAATGAGCCATGAAAAGACATGAAGAAAACTTAAATGCCTATTAATAAATGAAAGAAGCTGATCTGGAAGAGCTTCGCCCTGCATGATTCAACGACATGGCAATGTGGGAAAGGCAAAACCGGGGAGACTGGAAAAAGGTCTGTGGTTTCCAGAGGTTAGGGGGAAGAGGGGATCACTAGGCAGAGCACAGAGTAATTTTAGGGCAGGGAAACTATGTATGATACCATAAGGGTGGTTACAGGTCATTATACATCTTAAAACCTACAGGCCCTGACACGTTGGCCTCTGATTGCCAGGACAGACTTCAAAGACGTGCCTGCATTTGCTGGCCTTGCGCCTGGGACGATGGTAACCCACCAAAGTAAACAAACAAACAAAACCCTGTATATTTTGTAGGTTTTAAAGTATTATGCAGTTGGAAAGTATTATGTAGCTATAAGACCTGGATGTACAAAACCCACTGCTCTTGCTATGAGATGAAATTTCCCATAAGAGCAGATGCTTGTCCCACAATTTATTTTAAAGGGCTGAGTCTCTTAGGGTGAAAACAGTATTTGATAGCAGTGAAATAGAAGAGATGAACTGAATTATAACAATATACAGGATTTTAAGGTCTCCTCGTTTTTCTTGAAGATTTTATTTATTTGAAAGCAAGCATGAGCCAGTGGTGGGGGGGGCGGGGGGGAGTATAGAGGAAAAGGGAGGAGCAGGCTCCCCACTGAGCAAGGAGTCCGGGGCTCGATCCCAGGACTCTGGGATCATGATCTGAGCTGAAGGCAGATGCTTAACTGACTGAGCCACCTGGGCACCACTTAACTTTGCATCTTGAAATGTGACCCATATCCTTTTATTAACCTAGTGATAAAAGCAGACTTTGCATTTTCTTATACTGCTGTATATGTACACTTCTTTTTCAAATAATGGATGATTTAGAACTTAAGGAGGAAGAGAGAGGCTGTGTTTCTATCTGGGGGTTGCAGTATTCTTAGGGAAGGAATGACATAGATTTCTTTTTAATTAGCTCTTAAAAGATAAGATTTTAAGGTCCTTCCCAAAGAAGGTAACTTATAGAAATGGAGAGCTAGCTGTCTTCAAGCAGCTTAAGAAGGCCAGAAGGAGATATATTTTCACAGCTAAAATAGCAAAATACACTCTGGTTTCCGTTGTTAATATTCACTCCTTGTGTTCCCACCCACCCACCCCCCCCCCCCCCCCGGATTTCTTGATTAAGAGAAAAGCTGTTTAGAATGTGGAAGAACCTTATAAACTCAATTCTACCAGTAACACAAGATTGTGGTTAAGGTGACATGCAGCACCGACAAGAATGGCTAATTATGTCAAATTATAGCTTTTAAAATGCCAGATGAGATCTTGTTTCAGTTTAAGTCTTATTCAGGCCTCAGCTGGATTTCTAGTAGAAAACCCACTCTTTCTGTTACGTTTGAACTTATAACTTCACAGGGAAGAAAACAGACCGTGCTCCTGAGGGACGTGGGTTCGGTTAGCTGTGTGACATAACCTTTTTTAGGCGCCCAGGCCCCATCCCCTACTGTAAAACACTGGTTGACCCAAGAGATAACTGCAGAATTGTTAGGTAAGAGGGGTGCTTTTTGTTCCTGTACCCCAGGGGTCTAGTTTTTCTCAAAAATCTGTCTTAAGGTGAGGTTGAGTGTTTTATAAAGAGTTAATGTTTCCGTTAGTGTTGCCATGAAATGAAATAAACCCAAAACTCAGTGCCTTAAAATCCCAACTCTTTCTCGAAGTCTGTGGTACAACTGGGCCATTGGGACCTAGCCTGGGCCTGGCTGATATGGATAGATCTTTGTCCTTTGCTTGCAGTTCCTTGGCTGGGAGCTGGCTAGCCTGTGATGGGGCCTGGGCTGGGCTGACTCGGTTTTGTTCAGTTCTGTCCTGCAGGAGATTCAGCTTTTTCTCATGCCAGGAGAGGGATTTTAGGAGAGGTTGTGACAATGCACGAGGTCTCTTGAGGCCTGGATTGGCATATGGTCAGTTCTACTGCCTCTATTGGCCAAAGTAAGTCACGGAGCCAGCCCGATTCAAGGGGTGGGGCAAAAGGACTCTGTGTCTTTCTTGATGAGAAGAGCTACAAAGTCCCCTTTTAAGGGATGTTTAGACAGGGAGGGGTGGAGAATCGGGTAACTCACCCCCTCAATTTTCCAAAAATACTCTTTCCAAGATCAAACTGCACAATATTAGGTAAGGCCTTTGCCTGTCTTATTTATGTATCTGTTTTTTAGAATATAGGCTGTTGGTTTTCCCCGCAAGAAGCACACCTATTCACGTCACAATTTCTTCCACAAATTATATTTTTCACAAATAACTTCAAGCACTCACATTCTTTCTTGGAAACCCTTTTTTTTTTTTTCCCACTATGATTATCAACATAAGCCCTCCACTTTCCATTGCCATCATTTTCCTATTGCACAAATGCTCTCTAGAATATGATGAGTCTTCGTTTGACATTCCTAAGCAGGCTTACATTAATTTTAGTTCCCCATTGAATTTCAAACAGGAGCCTCCACACTGACATTAAAAAATATTAACATTTGCCGTGGCAGGGCAATGTGCTGAGGCGTGGATTGCTGCTCTGACTTGCCACATCTTTCCCCTTGTTCTTTTTTTAGAAAGAGCAAAGCAGAGGGATTTGGCAGGGCAATTCAAGCTGCCACTCAGAGCCGCTCCAGAGACGGAAGGCTGGCCCAGACCATATTGCGTTCTAACTGGCAGCAAATCCTTCATTCAAGGTCTTTCTGCAGGAAGGCAGCACGAGCTGGGCCCCTCACCCTTCGGGATGTCTGTCCTGGGTGTTAGAGATAACTTCCCCGCCAGAAAAACCGCAGCTACTTTCAATTTTTCTGAATGTGTCTAAAACGCTGCTCTTTAAGCTGTTCTTTTGCCCCAAATGAGAGGTCCCCTCTTTGTTGTTTGCAATGATGCAGTCAGTGAAAAGAAGCCAAGCTTCTGATAGAGATATGGTGGGATAAGTTTGTTCATAACCGGCTTCTTTTTGTTCTTCTTCTTCTTCTTTTTTAAATTGAAGCTTTCGTGCCCTTTATGGACAAAGCAACGTGCAATAGGGAGAATTTCCTTCTGCAGCTCTTTCCACCCCCTTCAGCCTTGCTTATTTTTATCATGTCCCATCACCATTATTACCCATTATATTTATATCTGCATTTAGCAGGCAGACTTGCTTCATGTCTATAAAGGTGTAATGAGCAATTTGGGTTAATGATTTTCTGCAGCTGCTCAAACAGTTGGTACTAACGTCATCGTTTACGCCTTCCAAAGACATCTGAATGAGGCATCAGATGTAGACCAAATTGGTTTTGCCTGTTGGAGGAAGTAGAAGCATGGATGGGGGTGGTGTGTGTGTGTGTGTGTGGAATAACTGTTCATGCATCTTTTATTCCCCAATTCGATGGATACTGGCAGTGGAGTCTCTCATAAAAGAATCTTTAGCATGGGGAGAAAAAAAAAAAATGATTCACGACAAACACACATACTTGGTTGCCATCTTGATTAAAGGATATTGCCTTAACAGAATTCAGAATTTTTACACAGTTGTGCAATTTATAGGTGAACTTTGAAAATACATAAAATCAATGACTTTTCATCCCCCTTCAGGGAGTAAAGAAGCTGGTGCAGAGAAAAGAACATTGGATTGGAAATAGAATAACTGGGTTCAGTGTTTCTACTTGGCAGAATTTCCGCTGTGACCTTGAGCGATTAGTTTAACTTCTCTGGAACTCATTTCCTTTCTCCGTGAACTGGAGATACTGAATTCCTCCTAGAATGGTTTCAGAAAGGAGGAAGAGAAGCACATGAATGTAGTATGTAGCGGGACAGGCACTCGTGGTACTAGTGTACACTTTTAGAGGTCTTTTTGTTCCATTGTGAGCCCAAATACGTATCAGAAAGTTTCTCCACCTGTATAGAAGGGTGTTTGACTTCTCTTGGCTCTCTCGACACAGGATCTATCTGAAGGTCTCTCCTGCCAATGTCAATTCACGCTTCTGGTCTTCCCCTTCCTCAATTCCTGGCTCTTCTCAGGAGTATGGAAACAGGGTAATGCAGTGACCATTTTACATTGTGTTATTTTCATGCTTTAGGAACCCAGGACTTGACAGGAAAGTAATTTAAATTTGGAAGCCTGTGGGCTCACGTAGGGACAGAATTTTGAAAGAGAAATTTGTTTTGAATTTCCTCCCAGCCCCGTCTGTCTCTCTCAAATATGCCCGTGATGGGTGTGGATTCCTTAATACTCTTTCTATATCAGCTCTCCTCCCTTTTATGATATTCTGTCTTCTGAACCCCCCTTGATTTCCTTGTACTGTGACTCGATGTGTGTTCTCCCCATTGGTGGAAACCATGCCCCATCTCTAATTGACATCTGTAGCCCAGAGCTAGGCCTATATTGAGCTTGTTAAATGAATAGACATGACTATGAGAAGATAGCCAATCTGGTCAGATAATTGGAGCTAAAGGGTTAATTAGCGGAAATGATTTCATGGATTGTGTCTCCCAGACTTCAAATTTGCCTTCTGGCTGGCACCTTACGAAGTCATAATCTGTGGAAGTGGCAGATGGTGAGAGAGCTTTATAATCGGGGGGCAGACCTTGAGGGCGGAGAGGGTAGGCAGCTATTCTGGACATGTAACCTTGATATGATCTCACAGTTTTATTAGGGCTGGAGGCATACTCTAGTACTTTTTTGGTTGAGATGGGAAATCTTGCCCCCTCCCCCCACCATCACCCCAAAAGTTGCTTGGAATACCTTGGTTCAGTTTTATGAGTGCTCTGAAAACAAACAACTCATATTTATTAAGCCCTAACTTTCACAGACACTGGTAAAAGGGTTTGGCATATGCTAATAATTTTCTTAAATCCTAATAAATGATTCTATATGTAGGTACTATTTTTAATTTCTCCTTTATGGGTGGGGAAACCAAATACGAAGAGATTAATAAATTTATTTTTAAATAGGCTCCACGCCAATGTGGGGCTTGAACTCATGACCCTGAGATTAAGCGTCTCATACTCTGCCAACTGAGCTAACTAGGGGCCCCAAAAGATTAGTAAATTGTATAGGTTATGGTCAGTAAATAGAAGAACCAAGAATCAAACTTGGATGTTTTGGCTCCACATTCTTTGTTGTTACCACCACAGGATAATGGATAAGAGCACAGAAAAATCTGCATGTTTTCACACGATGCTGAGATAGACATTTCCTGGAGACTTGGAGGGTGTGATGGTGTAATGATCAACAAATTGCTGTAAGTCTTTCTGGCACAATGAGAACCATAGGCTATAAGAATGGGGAATGCTCAGGGATGCTTTTGTGGAGAAAGCTCAAAATTCCTAACAGCTGTTTCCTAGAGATAGTGTCTCCATGTTCTGTAGGACAGGAATGCTAGGATGGACCTAAAGCCATCTTTGGAGTGCAGTACAGCTATTACACGTATGCAGTTGAGAGAGGAGCTTTGGCTATCAGGCAGACTGGTGATACCCTCATGAAAAACAATGAGGCAAGGATGTATCCTTGCATTAAACACCCACTTCAGACCTCATGGAGGTAGGCTGAAGGAATGTTCACAGTTAGGCTC